>NC_090025.1:126694688-127309496 GCF_037176765.1 Anolis sagrei | reverse complement strand
AAACTGGGAAATATAAAATGACTTAAATATCCAGAATCCCAGTGTAGGGTTCCCAAGACGAGTATTAGCAGAAGTTGCCCCTGCTTTGACTGTGGGTATAAACAGTTTGATAGCACTTTATGGCTTAATGCTTTGAAATCCTGGGATTTGTAGTTTGGTAAGGTACTTTTGGCAATAAAGGCTAAAGACCTTGTAAAGTGACAGCTCCCATGATTCCATTGCACTGAGACATGGCAGTTACTGTGGTGTCAAACTGCGGTAATTCTATAGAGTAAATGCACCCTTTGGCACCTGAAGCTGATAGTTGTCAATTGTAAAAAAAAAGTTATGTTTTTGGAAAGCATTTCTTGGAATTCTAGATGTAATGGTTCAAAAAAAATAAACTTTTTCTAAGTTCTGGACAGATTCTGATACCAGACCTGACTGGCTGGAAAACAGATGGATGAAGAGAAAGGAATCAGTTGGTAGGCTACAGTGTTCATAATGGCCACTGTACTTGCATCAAAGAACTGAAATTGTGAAAAACTTGCTATTCATAGTAAGAATATAAATCACTTCTTTCTATTTTGTGCATATGGTCAAATAATGCCAAAGGATTTCTCTCTCTAAGGGTGATTGTGAGTTTAATTGTGAATTTAAAATCAAATACTGTCATTTTAGGCAGTAATTTTGAATGTGTTTCACCATATCAAGCAATAACATGCTCAAAATGACATATTTATTTATTCATTTAAATCATGTAGATCCTGCTTTTTCCAAAGAATGGGAGTCAAAGTGGCTTATGGCTTATTAAAGCAAATACAGACTTTATTTTAATGTATTAAATGATTAGCAAAATTAAAATGTTTAAAATTCATTGAAAGACACTATAAAATTCAACCAATATGTCATTTAAAGTCAATAGAAATCAATTCCTAAAACACTCAACCACAGAAGTAGAGCAAGGAGGGAGACATCCTGACCTCCTTAGGGGGAAAGCCCTAAAGTCTGAGAGCAGCCACTAAGAAGGCCCTCTTGTTTGTTCCCACCAACTGAGCTTGAGAAGGTGGTGTGACAGAGAGAAGGCCCTCTCCAGAAAACCTCAGTGCTCTACCGGAGAGATGGACCTTCAACTAACCTGGACCCAGGTCACATAAATGAATCTCTAATTTAGCAAATAGTTTCCCAACTATTAATGCAATTTATTGTCGAAGGCTTTCATGGCTGGAATCACTAGGTTCTTGTGGGTTTTTTTCGGGCTATATGGCCATGTTCTAGAGGCATTTCTAGAGGCAGGAGAAATGCCTCTAGAACATGGCCATATAGCCCGAAAAAACCCACAAGAACCTATTAATGCAATTGATTAATTGGAACATTTATTTCTTAACATTAACAAATTTGGTATTTTCTTCATATAATCTACCATTAATTAGCAAATAGTGAAACTATTTGTTTTCTACCTGTGTCTCCCTGTGTTAGTCCAAACATACATTGTGGTTCTTTTAGATGTACAGTCAAGTCTCCTTATCCATGCATTCTGGATCCATGGATTCAGTCAACCACAGTCTGAAAATAACACAGGAGTCTCCTGGGCAATGTCCTTGCAGATGGCTAATTCTTTCACAACAGAAGTGACTTGCAGTTTCTCAAGTCACACCTGACACACACACACACACACACATATATTCAAAGGGCAACCAAATCCTATTGGATACCAAGGACCCACTGTAACAGAGATTGCATACTTGCATTGAACGTTTGTCAGAAACTGTACTTGTTATGCTCTGTGCTTCAGATGCATATATGCTGGGATTACCAAGCCTACTAATACATGTCATAGAAGATGGTTCATGTTTATGCATTATGAATGAGTTTGCTGTGATATAATAACAAAACCACTCTTGATTGGGGGACATATTTTCTATCTTGATTAGCAAGAAATTAAACGAAAGCATTATTTCTTTAATGGCTTCACTTCTTTGCATTTTAATGCAACAAAATGCACTGGTAATTATTCTTTGGGCTTTTAAAGTTGTATTTCATCATAGGAGATTGAAACTGAGTCACTCGAATATGAAGTAAATATAAAAATTGTTTTCATAATGTTTCGGTTTATTTCTAGATGACTGAAACAACCCATCAGACTTACTTTCCACAAATATGTTTTGACTACATGGGGCATTCATTAAAGATTTCCCCTGACCCACTTTCTGTGAACTAAGAGCAATGAAACTTGGCATAGTTATTAGTCCTTCTCTGCATAGGTGCCATCTAGGGACACACACTTCTCCCATCTTTTTAAGCAACTTTAAACACCTCACTTGTAGAAATTGACAGGTTGCTCCAAAATTATTTATTATTATTTTGGACATTTGTATCCCGCCCTATCTCAACCTCCGCAGAGGGACTCAGGGCGGCTAACAACCGGCACACCATGGTCCACAACCAAAAGCATAAATATACAATTTAAATAAAAACAATATAAAAACAGTATAAAAACATTCAAACAGTCAAACAATCACCGATTTAAGTCATCGTCCTAAAAGCAGTCCGTCGAGTCCATTAAAACCGTCACTTTGCCATCAGGTCAACCTAGTCTGCAAAGGCCTGATTCCATAGCCAGGATTTCACTTTTCCTGAAAGGTCAGGAGGGATGGAGCAGATCTAATTTCGCTTGGGAGGGAGTTCCACAGCTGAGCGGCCACTGCAGAAAAGGCCCTTGTCCCCATTAAATGTGATTGCAATGATGGGGGGACAACGAGCAGGGCCTCCCCAGATGATCTTAGGGTCCTAGGTGGATCATAGCGGGAGATACGTTTGGACAAGTAAACTGGGCCAGAACTGTTCAGGGCTTTATAGGCCAGCATTTTGAATTATGTCCAGAAGCAGTCTCATTATCTGAAAAATGTTTGCCCTTCAAAAATAACTTCATTGTTGGAAAGAGGTGGAAGTCCGATGGTGCAAGGTCAGGTGAATAACGGGGATGTGGTAGAATTTCAAACCCACAGGAAAATTCTTCCATTTGGGCAACATGTGAGTTGTGAACTGATGCATTGTTTTGCAGAAGGCAGACTCCTTTGGTGAGCATGCTACGTCTCTTGGTTTTGATGGCCTCCCGCAATTTCTGCAGCTGTGAAGCATAATATGTCCTAGTGATCATGGTACCCTTTGCCAGGAAATCCATCGATACTACTCTGTGCTGGTCCCAAAATGCTGTGAGCATGATCTTGCCTGCTGAGAGTTAGGCGTGTGCCTTCTTTGGAAGCAATGAATCATGATGCTTCCATTGCATCAACTGAACTTTAGTCTCAGGATCATATCATGAACCCAGCTTTCATCCTGTGTGATCAGTCTGTTGAAAATGTCCTCCTAGTTTCCATGGCACATCATGAATAGAGTCTTAGAGCTTTCAACTTGTTCCTGCTTCTGGAAAGGTGTGAGCAGCCGGGGAACCCAGGAAGCAGATATCTTATACATGTTAAGATGGTCTTGAATAATGTTTTCCCATGGATCCCACACTAATTTTGATATTTTGGGCTAGGTGATGAATGGTTACACTGTGATTTTCCAAAATGGCAACCTCCACTTCCTGGATGGTGTGTTCATCCTGGAATTGGAGCTGTTTCCACCAAAGTCCGACCACATCAATTGACCATGCCAGTTTTTGACTACATCATATAATGGGGAATCATCAATATAAACTTGTTCCATTTTATTGAACGTCTCCTTTGGAATGTGGCCTTTTGGGTAAAGGAACTTGATGACTGCCCTGTATTCGACTGGGTCCATTATCAAACCTCACACCATTTCAGCACTTCTAAAATCAAGACGGTTACCAATATTGAGTTGTAAATTGGCACATAACTTATAGAGACTTATATCATTATGTACGTGCAGTTTCAGCATCCTGTGATAAATGGAAGTGGGTCAGTGGCAATCTTTAATGAACGCCCCTCGCACATGGGGCAAAGGAATCAATTTCAGAAATATCACATCAACTGCATACATTTTTAGAATGTAAATATCTTGGATATTTACTCAGAATAACATCTGAGCTTGTCAGTAATGCTGGCCAAAATCATGCACTACATATCTAGTTAGGGATCAGGTAGAATATATTTAAGTAATTAAATATTCTAAACTAAGTAACTTCTCCTGGCCTGCCTCCTGCCCCTAGTTAAGGATCAAGTAAAATATATTGAATTAAGTAATTAATTATTCTCAACTTAATAACTTTGCCTGGTCTGCCTCTCGCACCTCTCCTTGTCTGATGGAATGTCATTAACCAGTTGTTCCAATTTCCGACATCCATCTGACATCAGACTCTTTTACAATTTAACATAAACTGTGGCAATCAAGAAGTTTATCAAATCTGACATCATTTAATGTATCTCTGAAATGCTTCCCTACAGATCCTTGGCATATGTTCACATTTCTATCTCATATGCCAATAGAGTATCCCTATTCTACTTTTGTACAGTTTTGACATAAAAATCTTATTCCTATCATGCTCTGATTGAAGTCCTAACTTTCTATAAAAAGGGGATTCTATAGTACATGAGCCAATGTTACATTAATACCTCAACACTTTTGTTTATGTTCTTTCATCTCCATATGCTGTTGTCCTCCCACACCGAAATAACGAGACCACACCAATGTCTTGGGTAAAATATGGGCAACTTTATTAACGTTACCTAATTAGCTTTAACTGTTTTAATATAGAACAGAATTTGGTGAGGGAAAGCCGAGGCAGCGTCCCTGCCTGTCCACTCCTCGGCAAGCTGTGTAAAATTCTGGTACCCCTTAAACAACAACTGGTCAACCTCCAATGCAACGTGCAGGGAACCTTAATTACGGTAACGAAGGCCATATTCTCCCCTCTCAATTTCAGACGTTACTCTTTGTTTCTCCTGCCCAACTTAACCTCCTGGGAGTGTTTTGTTAATAGTCTCTTAACCTTGAAAGGGGGTGCCTTGGTTGAACCTCAACTATTAAACTTTATCTCTATCTTATTACCGTGTCATCCTATTTAAAACCGCACCATCCCAATCTGCCCTGAACAGTATAGGGTAGGCGAAAAAACCCCCTAGAACATAGGGGGGAAAAAATTCCTACCCGGCCCCCTAATGGCGACCAACTATACTGTGCATAAAGGGCGGGCGTGGTGGGTCGACAGTCGCCGGCAGAATGATTATTTGGGGCGGGCCAAGTGGAGGGCTTGGCTCCGCCCCCACTGTGTAGTTCCGCCGGAACTACCTCTCCCCTCGGCGAAGGGGACAACCAGCCTTCCCCACCCAGCTTGGCCAGGTGGGTAAAGCTTTTTGTCCTCCCACACCGAAATAACGAGACCACACCAATGTCTTGGGTAAAATATGGGCAACTTTATTAACGTTACCTAATTAGCTTTAACTGTTTTAATATAGAACAGAATTTGGTGAGGGAAAGCCGAGGCAGCGTCCCTGCCTGTCCACTCCTCGGCAAGCTGTGTAAAATTCTGGTACCCCTTAAACAACAACTGGTCAACCTCCAATGCAACGTGCAGGGAACCTTAATTACGGTAACGAAGGCCATATTCTCCCCTCTCAATTTCAGATGTTACTCTTTGTTTCTCCTGCCCAACTTAACCTCCTGGGAGTGTTTTGTTAATAGTCTCTTAACCTTGAAAGGGGGTGCCTTGGTTGAACCTCAACTATTAAACTTTATCTCTATCTTATTACCGCCACAGATTGGGAACAGATGTCGATTTAGTTCCCATCCCCCACCAAATCTCCTAACTTGCTTCTAATGCCCGCTTGTATATTGGCCAAAAATATATCGATGCCTGAGTCCGAAAGATGGACCCCATCAGCCCGATAGAGCGAATTATTGTCGTGGGTAATCTGATCGTGTGCTATATAGGATCCATTCGCTTGTGTCAGTATCGCCCGAATGGCCCTATTCACCCTCTTTCTCGCTTTTCCGAGCTTACGGACATCCCCGCCTCCAGGCCATTTCAGCCGCGGGATCACAGCGGACCAAATAATGTGTGTATGGGGCCAACGCTCCCAAATTTTCAACAAATCTGTCCGTGCATGCAAGTATAATGCCCTTCCCTTGAGAAGGCCCAAATCATTACCACCGAGGTGGATCAACAAAATATCCGGTGCCGGGCGGTCACCGTATGGCAATAACATTGGGAACAACCCGTCCCATCTCAAACCTCTTATACCCCTCCATTCAATTGTGGCTAAGGAGGCAAGCCCCAAATGCTGGCCAAAGGGACCACGTCTTGCATGGCGCTCCGCCCAATAGACGTAACTATGGCCACAGATCAAGACCCTTCGTCTCTGGCTCAGCAAAACTCCATCTGAAAAAACAAGAAACATCATTAACGGGGAACAGGGCGAACATAGCCCTTGTAGGCATCAGATTTCCATCTGCCCAAGCTTTTAATTCTGTCGGAGTCATAACCAAGGTTGGCCGCTGTTGATGCTGCACCTATGCGGAAAGAGTGAGTCCCAAATTTCAGGTGTCCCAGGCCCAACAGCTTTAACGCCCTGGCCGTAAGCGTCCAAAATTGGTATTTTGTCAGCGGCCCCTCCCTTTGGTGGCAAAAGAAATAACCCGGTGTAGTGCCCCTGATGGTTATGAACTGTGACATAGCCGAAACTGGGCAAATGTCATTGTCAGCGCATGGAGAGAGCGAAATCAAAGAGCCTTTTCTTCGCTGATCCGTTTTAGAAGATCTAACCCGGATCTGCAGGTGTTCCGCCCCGACCATGACGTCGGAGAACAGTAAAGCCCGCTGGGATAAATCTCTTTTGCCCATGGGTACCAACTCGCTCACTTTCAGTGCTCCAAAAAATGCGGTCAGGGACGCCGCATGGAAAAGCTGCTGTTCGTAAAACGAGGAACAGATCCGTGGCCAAACCTGTTTGAGGCCCTTCAAGATGTCTGGCGTTAATGGTTGCCTATCATCCGGCTGTCGTTGGCCCTCCCGGGACCAACCGGAGACAAATTTGTGCAGCCTGAAATCGTTGGTAAAATCTGGTAGGCCTTGTGCCTTCAGCCAAAATGACAAAGCTGCTAGTTTAGATCTAATTGTTTGGGGTGCTAAACCTCGCCGCTTGGAATACACACAATATTTGGCAATGTGATCGTAAGGAACCGGGAGAACTCCGGGGAGACCATAATCCTGTCTAAATTTTATAAATTCGTGAACTGTTCTGAGATAAGCCTTTCTAGAATTCGGTGCTAAGGCCAGTGACATCCCCCTCAATATTTCTTCGTTCCAACCTGCCAAAGATGGTCTGGCATGGGCTCCGGTCGTGCGTCTGCTGCAGGTGCTAGCTGTCTGAAACGCTCCATCTGCATACGAGACAGAGCGTCAGCCAGAGAGTTCTTTAAACCCGCGATGTGAAAAGCACGAAACAATATATTAAATTTCAGGCAATGGAGTGTGAATTGACGAACCACCTCCATTACCCTGGGAGATTTAGATGTGAGCCTATTAATGACTTCAACCGTGGCCTGATTGTCACACCAAAAGTGGACCGTCGAGTTTTGAAAGTTTTTGTACCAAATTGACACCGCCACCAGAATCGGAAAGAACTCTAGAAAGGTTAAGTCAGTAGTCATACCTAATTCGTGCCAATGTGGTGGCCATTTTTCAGCACACCAGTGGCCATTGAAATAAACTCCAAAACCTATCGATCCTGATGCATCCGACGCCACTTGCAAGGCGTCTTTTAACAACAGGTCGCTTCTCCAAAATGAGACCCCATTGAACATGGACAAAAATTCCGACCAAATGAACAAGTCGGCCTTGATTGACCTAGTTAATCTAATGTGGTGATGAGGGGAGGAAACTCCTGATATTGCATCACACATTCTGCGCAAAAAGGCTCTGCCCGGAGCAACGACCTTACAAGCGAAGTTTAAATGTCCAATTAGCTCCTGAAATTCTCTAAGGGTAGCCTTTTTCCGCTGAATGAACTGTCGCACTCTAAAGCTTAAGTCTGCCACCTTATTGGGTGGTAGCCTTGAGAATTGGCTGATGGTATCAATCTGTATCCCCAAATAGGTTAGGGTTGTAGTGGGGCCTTCCGTCTTTTCTTCAGCTAATGGTACCCCGATCTGATCTGCGAGGTCTTTGAACAAATCAAGTAGGAGACTGCAGTCGCCAGATCCGCTTTTTCCGGCGAACAAAAAATCGTCCAAATAGTGTACTATTCCATTGTTTCCTGACTTAATTTTTAACGCCCACTCCAAGAAAGAACTAAATTTCTCGAAAGTGGCGCAAGAAACCGAACATCCCATGGGGAGTGCCCGATCCATAAAAAATTTGCCCTCAAACTGGAAACCTAGGAGTTCAAAATCAAGCGGGTGAACCGGGAGCAGCCGAAAAGCTGATTTAATATCGCATTTCGCTAATTCAGCTGCAACTCCCCGGGTTCTAACCATGCGTATCGCTGCATCAAATGATGTATAATGGACAGTGGACTGGTATTCCGGTATAGCGTCATTCACCGAGTCGCCCTTTGGATACGACAAATGGTGGATGAGGCGATATTCTCCCTGTGCCTTCTTGGGTACAATGCCCAAGGGCGACACGCGTAACAGCGGTGAAGGGGGTGATGTAAATGGCCCCAAAACCCTGCCCTCCTTGATTTCCTTCTCTATTTTATTCCTGACAATGTCCTCCATGCCAATTATAGACCTCAGATTACGCGACCAGAAACTTAAGCGGGGGCCATGAGCCGGGATACGGAAGCCATAAGTAAAGCCGTCGATTAGATACTTGGCTGTCGCCTTATCAGGATAATGTTGCAGCCAATCCTTCAAAGGTCCCAGCCTAATTGGACTGGGGCCCTTTTGGAAGGGAGGCTGGATTTGGGTTTCTTTTTTGAAACTGGGTATCGTTGGGGTTTGCCCTGGGTCCTCTGGCCTTGTTGCAGTTTTTTGATGAATGAGCTCCCGCGCAAATGGAACACGCATGTTGGAACTTGCAGTTTCGCCGGGAACATGTTCCCTGGGCCACGAAATCCCAACACATGGCTTTTTGCCGCTGTGGCTGTTGTTGGGTGGCCCACTGGCGAAAGGGCTGAACACCTTTTCCATTCTGAATAGTGTGGCCGCTATCGGCCTTCTCACCTATGTTTGCCCTAGGTGGAGTTATGACGTCCAACCATAGTTGGTCATCTATAAGGTCCCACCTGCTTGACGGGTAACGCGCCGCATCAAAACGGAAACGCTTGTCATAAGACAGCCATGCGTTTCCAGTGAAATTTACGTATGCACAATAAATTATATTTTGATACTGGAGTAATGACTTTCCCCTGTATGGGTAGGCCTCCATTAGGACGCCCGCATAAATCATATAGCAAGCAAGCCAATTCTCCCAGTTGTGAACCACCCTTCTCTTTTTAATTTTCTCTTTGGTTTCATCGTCTAAATCATCCTTGTCTTTTTTATCTAAATCCCTAAAATACAAAGAAAATATGTCAATGTATTCATTTTTCAAGATTTTATCAATTGTTTTCTGAGCCAGATGTGATCCCAGAGCAATTGAGCTCATTTTTGGAGGTGAAGGCAACGGCCATTTGGCCGTGCCCCAAAACTGGTTGGCGTCTTCAGCACTGACCAGCGCAGAACTTGCTAAGTTCTGAGTTGAAATTTGTTGCCCTACTTGCACCGTCGAATGAATGGGTGTAGATGTAGCTGGTAGGATGTGTTGTGTCGTTAAACCTTCCTGGGCCTGACTATTGTCCCATGGCCATGTAACTGTGGTGTTAGTACCTGTAGATGTAGAGGCTCGCTGGACCGGCGTCGGGACAGCCGCGACTGCCATCGCTGATTCCAGCTGACTGGCTGTCTCTGCGCGTTGATGGGCGGCTGCTGATGACTGCAACTCCACTTGACTCTGGGGCGGCTCTGCCTGCCCAACTGGGAACTCTCCGCGAGTTGGGCCGGCCACCTCAACGCTCTTCGTCTGACACGCCTCTCGGTTTGTCTCTAAATTGGAAACACAAGAAAGAAGGGCTTTAAACATCGCCACCTTACTTGCACTCCTTGTAGGCCTAGGGGCAGCAGCCGCTGCCAACCCTCTTTCCTTCTCAATCTCATTCACGCGAATGAGCAATGCGTTGAGGTCTTCAGCCGATACGCCTTCATCCTCCGATGAAGCGGTGTCTGGTGGAGGAGGGCGCTTGGACGCCCCCTTTTTGGCGGGGCCTTTGCCCTTGGGGCCACCCACGTTCTTCTTAGCCGACATCCTGTCAAATAAACCATAAAAATAATTGACTTAGTTTGCTTTAAAATCAATCTGGGAGTACAGGATCCAACTGGCGCATAGAAACATAGAACTAGTTGACTTAGTGTGATTTAAATTCAATCCGGGTGTACAGGGCCTACCTGGCGCAACGCCCAATAATGCCATATTATGTGGGGCCACCGATCCAACTAGGCCCCTGACTGGCGGCAAGCCGTTAATAGAATGTCCCTGTGCCTAGTTCACCAGTGGAACTCCCCGCCAATTTTTATTCATTTATTTATTTCTGGGTCAGGAGCGACTTGAAAACTGCAAATCACTTCTGGTGTGAAAGAACCGGCCATCAGCATTTCCAACAATGCACCAAACACTAGAAATGCGACTCCATCAGTCGATGAGGAAGAGCCTGCCTATTGTAAGGGGCGTTCAGCAGCGGAACTCACTGCCCCATAGCGTGGTGCATACTCCTTCCCTGGCAGCCTACAAACAACAACTGAATGGCAATCTGCCAGGGGTGATCACACTGAAACAATCTTGGCAGAGGTTGTATTGAATAGCTATTATTATTATTATTATTATTATTATTATTACCATTATTATTAAATATAGCCATGTATACAATTATGTTTAAAATAATCATTAACAAAATATTAATGAAGTAACGCTGACTTCAACCCCTAGGTGTGATGGACCCCAACTAGAAAAGGAACCAAAATGCGGCAATCAAGTGACGCACTAAGCCGATTCCGCATAACTGGGAGGCTCCCAAACTTGCGGAACAGTTAGCATAAAATGGTTGCCGAACCCTACAAAATGGCCGCCATCCCATCCAAAATGGCCGCCGGCCATGAGGGTGCCCTGTTGCCGGGCCTAGTTAAGAGCAGTCACGGGCCACAAAATGGCTCTATTGGCCTAAACGGCTGCCACGCTCCGGATCTGGAGGGCCCGAGCAGTTGTATTTAGCCCAGCAAGGGAAGTGAGAGGATAAAATGAGCCCCCCCCCACCCCTTGAGGGCACATTGTTTATAACAAAATGGCGGATGGCCATGGTCGGCCGCGTGGGCCGCCGCCCAGGACTGGCCGGATGGCGCACGCAGAGCGCCAACGCCATCCGAGCCGAGTGAAAGATGGTGACGGGCCCGCACCGGCTGCCCGGCCCCACCTCAAGTCCAGCCCAGGCCAGTCCGCCAATACGCCACACCCCGGCCGGCAGCGCAGCCTGGCGGCGGCAAGGCCCAAGGCAGACCCGAGCATCGCCAGCCACTCAGGCGCAAGCGCGCAAGCACAAGGCCGACTGAGGCCTCCGCCAGCAAGGGCGCACCGCCGCGCGCGCCGCATGGCGCTGCCTCCCAGCGTTGCCCAATCCCCGCAGCGGCGAAGGGGAAACGCGGAGGAGCGTCAGGCACCCGACGCGAGAAAGCATCCAGCCGAGGCCAAAAAACGGGGCTGTCCGCCCACGCAGGACGGCGCGAGGACAGCGCGGGGTGGGGAGAGGGAGGCACCAGGCCCGGCCTCCCCCCGCAGCCCCGAAACCGACCTGAGCTGCTTCTTCCACGACGGTCGCCGGCAGAATGATTATTTGGGGCGGGCCAAGCGGAGGGCTTGGCTCCGCCCCCACTGTGTAGTTCCGCCGGAACTACCTCTCCCCTCGGCGAAGGGGACAACCAGCCTTCCCCACCCAGCTTGGCCAGGTGGGTAAAGCTTTTTGCACTAAAAACATTATGACAAGAGGGATACTCTCAGGCTTGGAATGCACTCAGTCTCTAGCATGCTCGGAGTTTCACAGTTACTGTGCATAAGATTTTCAGGGAGACTTCAGGTCTTGCAGTCACAAGTGTTGCATCCAAGTTTTGCTCTGCTTCTCTTGTGATTCATTAGTTCTTTCCACCTTGGCGTTAAAATCCAATTGTGGTTCACTGATTGACAATCACCATGATTGCCAATCAGTGGTAGGATAACTTACCAAATTAGGACTGAAAATGCCCAAGTTCAATCCCTTAAAGAACAATGAAACCTATCAAGTGATTTTGGGATGGTTCTTATCCTGTTGAGCAAATTCAGTAATGGAAAGAAACTTTGCAAGTATTTAAAAAATTACTGGAAAACATGTTTCTTGTTAGGAAAGCATCAAAAGGAGACTTCTGGATGGATGAGAATCTTCATAGCTTGGAATGTATTCTGTGCCAAAAATCAAGTGGGACTTTTTTTGTGCTGAAAACAAGATATGCGCAAAGAAATATTTAGTTGTGCACAGGAAGTGCAGAATAAATCCTGAACTATAGATAGTCTTTGAAAACTAAAGAGCTTTCTGAGACATTCTCAAAGTGGGAATGAAATAGTTAAAGTTACATTTTGCTTCCTTTGATAGTCAAGTTAGTGCATAATTGCATTCCTAATTTAAATGCCATATATATATATATAATCCTGGCACCTATCACATGGCTACCAAAATTCAATGGCTTGGTACAAGTGGAAATAGCAAAACTTCAGAAAAGCCAATATGTAGTATGCATACACCTTGTGACTATGGCTAAACTTTAAAGCAAGGTGGAATTCCTACTTAGTGATGGTGGTAGAAGATCCAAAGGTCACAAAATAAACCAAGTTAGTCCAATTATTATTATTATTATTATTATTATTATTACCCCGTATTATCTCCCCAAAGGGGACACAAAGCGGCTAGACATAAAGGCACTAATATACAATTTAAAATATAAAATACAATAATTAAAATAGAATTCAGCACAAGCACATTAAAATATATCAAAACAGTTAAAAACCACAGCACCCCCTGACTAGATCATAGACACCTTCATCTTCAAAAGCCTGCCTTAATAAAAAGGTTTTAACCTGCTGCCTGAAGGACAGCAGGGAGGGGGGGCATTCTGGCTTCCTTGGGCAGGGAGTTCCAGAGTCTTGGAGCAGCCACAGAGAAGATCCACTCTCTCGTTCCCACCAACCAAACTTGAGATGGAGGTGGGACTGAGAGAAGGGCCTCTCCTGAAGATCTCAGGGCCTGGGTAGGTTCATACAAGGGGATGCAGTCAGCCAAATAGCCTTGATCTGAACTGTTTAGGGCTTCAAAGGTCATAACCAGCACTTTGAATTGTGCCCGGAAACAGTCTGGCAGCAGTGGCGCTTCTGCAACAGAGGGTTTGTCCATTCCCTGTAGCTGCAGCTCTTTGGACCAGCTGAAGTTTCTGACCACTCTTTGGAGGCACCTCCATATAGAGCTCGTTACAGTAATCCAGATGGGATGTAACAAAGACATGTACCACTGTGGCCAGATCTGGCTTCTCAAAGAACAAACACAGTTGGCACATAAGTTCCAGGACACCATAGATATCTAGGCCTCCAGATTCATCACCGAGTCCAGGAGGACCCCCAAACTGCAAACCTGTGTCTTCAGGGTGAGTGTAACGCACAGGCTGAATCACTATTCCATGATCTACCTTTTGACTGACCAGGACTTGTCTGGATTAAGTTTTAATTTGTTTGCCCTCATTTAGTCCATTACTGATGACAGGCACTGGTTTAGGGTCATGACAGCTTCCTTGGCATTAGGTGGAAAGGAGTAGTAGAGTTGGATCCTGTCCACATCTGCAGGCTGCACAAATTCAAAGGTAGCCATCAACAATGAATCATAGAATCATAGAATCATAGAATCAAAGAGTTGGAAGAGACCTCATGGGCCATCCAGTCCAACCCCCTGCCAAGAAGCAGGAATATTGCATTCAAATCACCCCTGACAAATGGCCATCCAGCCTCTGCTTAAAAGCAGGAGCCAAAGTTACATCCATTGGAAGTGTATTAATAACAGCACCCAAGTTGGAAAGGATCTGAGTGACTTTATCTGCAAAGTGCCCTGTAAATTCTTCACAGTGAGCTGCCAAATAGTAAACTATGTAGTAGTCCTCTGACCAGGGGCGGCTCAACACATTACACAAAGTAAGCATTCGCAGTATAGTTGATTTTGGCCAGGGGCGCTCTTGAGGCGCTCTTGGGGGAAAATAGACCTTGACATATGTGAGTTGTAGTTACTGGGATGTATAGTTCACCTAAAATCAAAATGCATTCTGAACTCCACCAATGATGGAATTGAACCAAATATGGCACACAGAACTCCCATGACGAACAGAAAATATATATCAATGATTGGTTGGGGGGGGGGGGGCACCAAAATACTGTTTGCTTATAGTTGAAAATTACCTAGGGCCGCTTCTGCCTCTGACCCCTCGAAACAGCTCAGCTGGACAATTCCTTGTGAATGCAATGGTGGCAGCAAGGAACGATTTCTCTGCTGCCTCCATTGCCATGGAGTAGGCTTTTAAATATGCTCTAGCCCATGCTCAGTCTGATTCACTTCGAGTTCTCCACCAACATTACTCTAGACTCCATCTCACTTGCTTCATTGCTGCCGACTCCTTGGAAAATCAAGGGGCTGGTTTGGCTCTGCTCCATGAGAGGAGACATTCAGGAGAAATGGTGTCCACCACCCTAGCCTTTTGCCCATTCCAGTTGTCAGCTAGAGCTTTGTCAGAATTGCCTGCTAAGATGACAGGAAAATCCCCAAAAGCTGTCAGGAATCCATCCAAATCTATAAGACTCTTGGGGTGGACCATTGTTATTGGCCCTCCACCCCTGTGCAGGTTTGGAGTCCCAGCAAGCCTAAACCCTACCATGTAGTGATCAGCCCATGACATTGGAACTGTGACCAGTTCCTCCACACAACCACCATCATCCCGTTCTGCACAGAAAACCAGGTCCAAAGTGTGCCCCACAGCATGGGTAGGGCAAGACACCACCTGGGACAGACCCATGGTTGTCATGGAGGCCAAGATGTCCTGAGCACTCCCAAAAGGGCAGTCTCAGCATGGATATTGAAGTCTCCCAACACTATTAGCTGCTGAGACTCCGCTGCCAACCCCAAGACTACCCTGGCTAGCTCAGGAAGGGGGATTGTTGAGCAATGGAGTGGATGATACACCAAGAGAATCCTTATTAAGTCTTCATCACACACCTTTAGCTAAAAACATCTGAACACTGTTGACTGGGGGATTGGGGAACCTGGTCAGGGGGATGGAATCATGATAGACTACTGTGACTTCACCTCCCTGCCCCAGGCCTCACCTGCTACTGCACAGAGAATCCTAGCAGGCAGAGCTGAGAGAGATTAACTCCCCAGTCCCATCCAGCCAAGTCTCTGTGATACAAACCAGATCAGCATGCTCATCCAGAATCAAGTCCTGGATGGCAATGGTTTTTCCATTTACTCACTGGAATTCAATAGTAATTCAACCTAGGAGGGCTGCCACCCTGGTTATCCAGGTTCTTAGATATAGGAGACAGTTTACTTACTACATATATATGGCCCTCCACTTTTATGTAGCCCACACCTGGGTCTAGTTTGCTGTGAAAATTTTAAAAATTGGGAGGGGCAAATACATTGCTTTGAACCACTTGAAGCAAAATCTGGGATATAAATGTAATACAATAATATAGCATAACAATCCCCTGTCCTCAATACACCTGAACACTCAATGCTTAACTTTCGGTGTTTTATTTATTGCTTGTTCATCTCTCTCTTTCCAGGAGCTCAGCTCAAAATGGAATGATTGCTTTATTGTTTATGATTCATCTTGTTATAGATTACAGTTTTATGGTATGCAACCTCCAATTTGATT
The DNA here is from genome assembly GCF_037176765.1 of Anolis sagrei. Lineage (NCBI taxonomy): Eukaryota > Metazoa > Chordata > Lepidosauria > Squamata > Anolidae > Anolis > Anolis sagrei. The sequence goes on along the minus strand of NC_090025.1, from coordinate 127,293,584 downwards.
TTGTCATAGGAATCTGAGCTATAAATGTTCAAATAAAAATAAAATAGTGTCTTCCCCAAGGTATGGTATAAATCTTCACATGCCTTGGTCTTAATAGGTGTATCCACCATTTCTCTCCATTTCCCTTCCCTCACTTCTGGTTCTTTGGTGCAAGAATATTGCATAACAAAAGCACACATGGAAATACCATTGTACTGGGTCAGAGGATTTTAAACCTGTTAGGAGTGGGTGGAGATGGTTTCCTGCCTTTTAAGCTACCTTGGGTGCAAAAATTAGATTTCTTCCTCCTGCCCAGCTTTATTCACCTGCCATGGAGACCTAGCGTCTGTCTATACTGGTTCCATATCTCAAATTTGATCGGAAGAAAACTTGTCATAACAAGTGTTTTCTGCAAGTTTGTGCTGCAGGGAATATGTATCCCCTAAATATATAGTTTGATGCTGAAAAAAGGACGTGTGTGTGTGTGTGTGTGTGTCTGTGTGTCTGTGTGTGTGTGTATGGCTTTCTAATTAGCCTATTTTAATTCCCATATTTTCCTTAGTAATCTGATGACCTCTCCTTTATCTCAAAGTATATGTTCCAATTTTCATTGAAGCCCATTCACATTTACCCAGTTTATGTAATTGCTTGCAGTTCTCTCTTATAGCCATCTTAAATCTTTACAATTACAATACATACACCTGTACTTTGTTTTAGAGAACTCCAGACTTTAACCTCTTACATGATAAATCTTTGGCCATTTCGTTTAAACATTTGAATTAAATATGCTGTTAATGAAATGTTGCAAAGCAAATTGTAGTTTTTCATGGAAATACACTAAATGTGTTGCTTTTGTAATTCTAATGATCTGTTGCATCTTGGTTTTCTTTTATCTACCACAGAGGAGATAATTCGATTTTTAAAATTATTATTGTTTATCCTTGCAAGCCTAATGTTATAATGGTTGGTTCAGCATCCTAGTTCCCAACGCAAAAAGATATTACTTTTTTTTCTGCGTTGGGAGGACACTTTGAACCTGAAAAGAACATTGTAATTTTGTAAAATGTAAAAGCAAATAAAAGTGGTTTGTCTCACTGCAAAATAGAAAAAAAATGAAAACATTCTAAACAGGAAAGCTGTAAAAACTCTAACAGTGATGAAATAACTATGGAAGTTGTAAAACATAACAATAGTACAACGAATAACAGATAACAAACAAATAGGGCAGTGGGGAGAATATGATAATGGTGGTGTGTGTGGCTGAGATCTTTATTATAATTAAAATATGTGAGGTTTGAGAGAGATAGGTTTGTATGAGAAGCTTGTTTGGGAGAGGTTTGACTTTTAAAAGACTTTACTTGTGAGGCACCTTAATATGTGTAACCAAATATCATATACTGAATCCTGTTCCAAAATATCTTCAGCCGTCTTCCTTGGAGTAAATCTTCACCTCAATAACTGGACACAAGTCTTTGTTATAAGAAATTGAACAAAGAAGTATTTATTTAAGGATTATCAGGCCCACAAATCTTAGCTGGTTACACAGTAGTTTCGTCTCAGTTTTCCTTAGTATAGTTACAGTTAACTTTTATATCATGAACCTTTGAAGCAGTTTCCATATAACTTCCAGGTTGGCTTATCTTCCTGCCAAGCTGACTTTACTAACTTGCTGTACTTTAAAATGTTATTCTTTCTCAGTCTTCTGAACGGGTAAATATAATCATGTAGTCTTTTCACCTAGGTAGGTAGTCCCCTGACATTAAGTCCAGTCATGTCTGACTCTGGGGTGTGGTGCTCATCTCCATTTCTAAGCCAAAGAGCCAGCGTTGTCCATAGACACCTCCAAGGTCATGTGGCTGGCATGACTGCATGGTGCGCCGTTACCTTCCCGCCGGAGCGGTACCTATTGATCTACTCACATTTGCATGTTTTCAAACTGCTAGGTTGGCAGAAGCTAGGGCTGACAGCGGAAGCTCACGCCGTTCCCCGGAATCGAACCTGCAACCTTTCGATCAACAAGCTCAGCAGCTCAGTGCTTTAACCCACTGCGCCACTGGGGGCTCCCTTTTCACCTAAGTGATAGGTTACGTGTAAATTTGTCTCCCAAAGTACACTTTTACCCTCAGTTCCACTGACTAACACTTAGGCACAGTTTTGCCCTTTATTTACTTCAGGTCCCACACTGAAGACACAAAATATCACTGGGAATTCCTTTCCCTTAGCTCACAAGCTAGTAACCAATTTAACACTGGTTCATTTAACCCTCTGAATCCAAGGCTAAAAACTTAAACTTGTAAAATGAACTTTTATCTTATCCTCCAGATCCCCTTCCTGATATTTTACACTGCCTTATCTCCCAGTGTTTTAAAATTTTAATCTTTGAACAGGCCCTGCCCATTGTGTTCGATTTTAATGGTTTAATGTTTTGATTTTATATTGTTGTGCTGTATATTTACATTTGGTATTTTTGTATGCTATGTTATTTTATTTTCTGATTTTCTGTTGTGTTTTTGTGTTATACTGTGTTTTTGTATTAATGGGTGTGGCCTCATGTAAGCCGCCCCGAGTCCCCTTTGGGGAGATGGTGGCGGGGTATAAATAAAGTTTATTATTATTATTATTATTATTATTATTATTATTATTATTATTCTGCTTGGCCTAGCTCACACATAGCTAAAAGCAACCTTCCTTTGGCTCCTCTGGCCAAAGACTGACTAGCTTTTTAAAAGGTCCCCTCCTGTTGACAGTTAGCTCTGCCCCCTTTGGCTCATGATCTCTGCTAAACTGGATACGTTTCTACAACAAACTAGGTTACTATGGCAACACATCAACACAGCAGCTGCAGCTTAAGCAGACCTGTGCTTACAATATATTAACCTCAATAAATGTATTCAAAACCCATATTATAATTAGATATTTCATTACATAAAGTAATTGTGCTTGTAACATTGCACATAACAGTGCACTTGAGACTTTACACACACACACACATATGCACAGCATAACTGGTCACAGGACATTCATTCCTTCATACAGACAGTTGAAGACCTATCTATTCCAGTAAACCTACCCAGTCAATTTTTAACTATGAATTTTAAACAAATGTCTTGTGTTTACTGTATTTTAATCTCTGTTCTATGTATTTTAATATGTGTATTTCATAGAAATACATTTTAATATATGTATTTTACATAATGTTTCATAATTATGTATTTTTAACTGTGTTTTAACTCTAGGAGAGGCGGGTAAGAAATAAACATGATTCTTCTTATTATTATTATTGTTATTATTATTATTGTTGTTGTTGTTGTTGTTGTTGTTATTATTATTATTATTATTATTATTATTATTATTATTATTATTATATGTGCTTGGGAAACTGTGGACACTGATATTTCCCATCCCATATTTTTCATTCAGCCCTGGAGCAGAAGCCGCCAAAGTTCAAAATTGAGATTAATCAATTCAACAGCATTGGAAAGGGAAAAATCTTCCAGAAGGAAGTGTCTCATTGCATGAATTCTTTTCTTCTGTTCTGCTGCACAACCTTGCTTTTCAGCCACAGGCAGCAGAGAGGGAAGATGGTGACCCAGGTCTTTCTGTTCAAAGCACAAGCCTATTTATTCAGTTGTCTGCCTTGCAGGTAATGCTTCCAAATGGGCTCCAAACTTCAATGAATTATTGCTGTTGGGCAGACTACTGTTGTGAAGAAACTGCCTCAACTTGGATGTCAATATTGGCATTTTCCTTCTGTCCAAAGCTAAAGGAGAAGCGTTCCTAAAAATAATATTTTCTCTATTTTCACCACTAGTTAGGTCTCACCTGAAATACTGCTTTCATCTTTCAGCACATCATTTTAACCAGTATATAGATAAGTTGAAGCAGATTCAGAGAAGGACAATGGAGTTGATTAGAGGTATGAAGATCAAAACCTACAAGAAAAGTTAAGGAGTTTCAATATTCAACCTAATAAAGAGAAGACAAAGGGCTGACATGATTAAATAGCTAAAGGATTGCCTCAGAGAGGATGCTGTAGGTTTCTTTTTATCTGTCCTAGAAGGCAGGGCCAAGTCTAGATTTGCAGGATGGGACATTTTGATTGAACATTAGAATTTTTTGATGGTAAGAGCAGTTTGGTAAAGGGACCATTACCCAGAGGTTTGGTGGGATCTTTCTCAATGTCTTCGAAAATGGGCTGAGCAACTTCTTCTTGGGGATGCTTTAGCTGAAGATCCTTAACTGAGCAGTCACCTTTCCAACTCTATACTTCTGTGGTTCTATGAATATATGTACTAGAGGGATTAGGATAAAAGGTAATGTAAGGACCATAAGATGTCCACTCCTCTTATGGATGGTACACCACCAAATTTCTTTAGTGCTTTAAAGGGCAGCACATGACTTAAAGAAAGAAGGATTGCACTCTCCAGAGACTGAACTAGCAATATCCTGTGACTTTACACAAAAATATTATATTGTTGTTGACACTCTTCATTGTGCCATCTACAGACCTCTAAAGAAATCTGGTAATTAACCTGACAGTTATTTCTTATTTAGTGGCTCTTAACATTAGCTACTTTTAAAACATATTTTTCCTCAGCTAAAAGTGTATCATGCTTGCTATGTTCCCTTTTTCATGTTCTTCTGGAAGCATAAAATCAATAAAACTATACACTTAGCTCATAGTAGATCCAGCTGGCAAGGAGTTTAAAAGAAAAGACAGAATCCCCTAGGATTCAGTGATGCCCTTTAGGTTTTCCACCCCAATTTGTCCTTGATTGGCTGCACAAATTCATCATGAAAATCATGCTGAGCACTGTACAGTAGACTTGGACATCAACAAGAACAGTCTTTGTGTGTCACATAAAGCAATCTATCCGTCTCATTCACTTTATTTTCCAACTGCAGGAAAAAATGAGGCTAAAGGATGTTCAGATTATTATCTCACTTATTCAGTTTGTTAGTTCCCATACAGAACATTGTTCTCAGGGTGATATGAAAAATTTAACAATGCAAGTAGCCTCCAAAAAAAGAAAAGAAAAGGCCACAGCTATTGACTCAAAAGCATCGCAAAATCAATCTAGAAACAAAACAGGATAAAAGCTGTAGGTATCAAACAATACATAGCTATATAAAACAAAACACATTAAAATATCCACAAAAGTTGTAAAAATACCATAAAATATCATAGCAATAAAAATACCTGTATAGAGCTTTTAAAAAATGAACATATTAAAATAAATATTTCAGTTCTTTCAGATGTCCTGGTTATAACAGCCAGCATGGTATAATGATTTGTGCATTGACTCTGGAGATGAGGGTTCAATTCCCCATTCGACCATGGTGATGGGTTCACCTTATCATTGCCATAGGTTGGAAATAACTTGAAGGCACACAACAGCAGCAGCAGAAACAAAAGCAACAACATGCCAAACATGTCTCTGTCAGTCTATTGGCTTTTCATCTCAATCACAGAGATAAAAATGGGATACAAATGATGATGATGATGATGATGATGATGATGATGATAGTAATAAATAATAGCAATAGCATTTGGCATAGCCTTGCACTAATTAATAACCTCTACAGCCCTACCTTGATTGGAGAAGTGGATGGTGGGGAGGATGTAGGGGACACAGAGACAAAGGAAAAGGTGTATCATAAGCACATAATTAACACTGCACTGTAAACCAATGGTTTCATATAGAAATTAAATAACATGGGGAATAAGATGGAAACTTGTGGCAAACTGAAACATTGATGCTACAGGATCACACATAAATCCCCCGGCACCATCTTCTTCAAAAGGGTAGCCCTGTTTAGTTGTTAAATACATGTGTACATGAGTATAGGAAGTTCTCTAGGACTTCTCCATCTTCTCCATCAGTTTTGGCAAATGCATTGATAGAAACCATCTGAAGCCACTGAAATCAATATCTCCCCTGATTTACCAAGGTTCCAATGCACATGGTGAACTTTTATGGATATATGAGATCCTCTTCAAATCAATCATCTTAACAAAGAAGCTACAATGGACATGAGTGTGCTAATACAATTACTTTCTCATGTGATTATTTAATCTAATTTTTTTTTAGTATTTATAGCCTGCTCTGTCACAAAAGCTCTCTGAGTGACTTACAAATGGTTAATTTGACAGTTCCTTACCTTCAGACTTACAGTCTAAAGGCTTTTCTCAGTCAAGTTCTTCAGAAGTCAATAATATCAAAAGCTACTTTGAGGTTTGGGAATATGAACAGGAGTGACATATTCTCTTTGTCTCTCTCCAGTAGCATGGATCATCTTAAAAGAAGGGTCCACACAGCCGCAGTACCAAGTCACATTTAAATCAATTTCATTGCTGTGTGCCTAGATCTGGTTGACCACCATATGACCTATAAGGGGATATTTCCATTGACCTCTAGTGATCAAAGACTTATAATTCTATAGATATCTATATTCATAGGTCTTTCACCACCAATAATGTGCTTATTTAAGATCCCTGGCAATTTATATGGCTGGTGAGAGAGGGAAGGAAATATATGGGTACAACATACCCTTTCAGAGATCTCTTCAAGTGCCCATTTCATATAATCCCCAGCCATGTGCTGCTTTATAGTGTGTAAAGCCACTACAAAACCCCCATGTTTCTACTTTTTAACATTTGCAAACTACAGCATAGCTACACTTTACTATAATGTGGCCAAAGGATTATTTTACTGTCACTAGATTGGAATTTACTCAAGAATAGTATGTTTGGTTTTATAGAAAGATGCCTAAGGTCTAGAATTTCAAAACTCCAATGTATGAATCTTCCCCAAGGCATTTTATAATATATTTATAATATATTTCATTATTCAGTGAGGGAGAGAATGGAAAGACAGCAAGGAAGTATAATTCACTAACAGTTTTCTTTTGAAATGATTTATGAATTAATATAAGAGCCAAAGTGGTGTGATGTGTTGAATGTTGTATTAGGACTCTGATGATCAGAGGTTGAATCCCTGCTTAGCCAAGGAAATTAACTATGTGACCTTGGGCAAGCCACAGTATCACAGCTTGAGCAAAAAATAATGGCAAACTCCCTCTGAAATCTTGCCTACTTCATCATATGAGGGAATAAATTCACTTTAAATCTGGTTTCTGCCTCTTGCAGAATTCTGGGGTTTGTAGTTTAGTGAGGCTGTTAAAAGCTTCCCCTTAAACTACAAACCTCAGAATTCTGCAGGAGGCAGAAACCAGATTTAAAGTGGATTTGTTCTCTACTGTGATGAGGTCCCACTAGACCAGTGGTTCTCAATCTATGGGTCCTCAGATGTTTTGGCCTTCAGGTCCCAGCAATCCTAACAGCTGGTAAACTGGCTGGGATTTCTGAGAATTGTAGGACAAAACACCTGGGGACCCTCAGGTTGAGAACCACTGCAAGAGACAATCCCATGATTCACTTTACATTGCCATAGTTGGAAATGATCTGAAGGCACACAGCAACATGCAAACTCAGTTCATTTATGTTTATACAACTAAGCTAAAGATACATGACTTGCTATTTCTGAGAATAGGGTTAGGCAAGTTAGAGAAAACATTTTGGCACATGGGACTCTAGAGATCAAACAAATTGCCAAAAAAAAAAAAACCCCTCCCTCCAGGGACGTGTCCAATAGTCCACATCTAACTATTAAGGATGGGGTCTTTATGTTAAATTAGACATCTTCAAACTGCCCCCCCCCCAGCTGTTTGGGCCTCCAACTCCCATAATTCCTGGTCACTGAACATGCTGACTAGGGCTTATGGGAAATAGAAGCCCAAACATCTGGGGGGTGGCATAGTTTGATGATGTGCAGTTTAACAGTGCGGAAGGAATCTGTAACACTTTCGGCCAGAAAAAAGTGGTCTCAGAAATCTGAGAGTCTTGGGAGTCAGTTGCATTTGGCTCCATGATCAAATTATTTTTTAGATGTTAGAGAAAGTGGTTTTAAAAATGGTGATCCAGATTATCAAAAGATGTATTTTTAAATGATCATTTGTAGTGAGATCAGAGCAGCCAATTTCAGAAGTTGCTCCTTGCTTTACATAAAGCTGTCTAGTCTGTGTGACTGCTTTTAAACATTCACATCCATATGTATAAGAACAGTTTGGCAATTGAGATGTATCATGCCGAAGATAAGTGAGGTGTGAAAGACAATCCTTTGGGAATCATCAAAGAGTAGCAGTGCAAGTGGTAAAGATAATAATAAAATGAAGACATATACATGAAAACTTCCAACATTACCTCTCTTGAAACTGGGCTAGATCAGTCCTTCTTTAGGGTCTAAAGGGGAGGGACTGAGGAAAGGAAAGAGGGAAGGAAGGGGAAGGCCTGGCCTGACGGAGGGCATGGAGGCTTGGCAAGGCAAGCCCCGGCAGCAGCTGGAGGTCACCACAACATGATGAACTGTATTAAGGGGTTGTGGCATTTAAAAAGTTTAGAATCAGGACTAAAGACATTCTATAAAAATAAAAATATACTGTCGGTTTATGGGGATCTCATATCTCTCAAACCTAGAGATACTACAAGTCACTTCTGGAGTGAGACAATACGCCATCTCCAAGGATGTTCCCAATGTGTTGTGCAGATGTTTTACCATTCTGTGAGAGGTTTCTATTTATAGATATGTGAAAGGTCCAGGGTGGAAAAAATAATTATTTCTACTTGAGCCCAGTGTGAATGTTGCAATTGCCCACCTGGATTACCTTTGAATAACCTTGCACCTTTAAAGCCTGGCTTCTACTAGCCAGCGGGAAACCTTTGGTGGGATGAGTTCCCTAGCCCAGATTGTTTCATGTCTGCAAATCCTGTTTTCTGAGGGCCACAGCAACATGTGGCCAGGTACAGCTAGTTGTATTATAAATGGCAACAAAATTCTTCGTGATGAGTTTGATGAGCTGAGTTTCATGGCATTGGATATTTTTATGGCCATTCTAGTCATTCAGAACATAAAGAATTTTCAGTTCTGTGAAGAAAGGAGAAATTGTCAGTTTGGCTAAGATTAAATTTGCCCGTGTGCTCTAGACTAGAGTAGCTTTGTGGGCTGTGGTGCAAGGTTATCTTCATGCTATGTGTATAAGGTATATATAAAACACACATTAATGTTTTGTTTCGACTTGGATCCCAGATATCTCTTTGTGTACATATAGACAGACACTAAGAAACCGAAAGAAGCTATTAAGCTATTAAGGAGTTGAACAAGCTATTAAGGAGTTGAACACATGCCAACCACAAAAAAATGGAGGATCCACGCCTGACTATATATCCCAACAACTTTGCAAAAAGCTGTATTATCTGCTTTCTGCTTCTGATTGGCTGGGCAAGGCTAACAAGGTAAAAAAATTGTGTGCACCTACTCTTGTCAATCATCACACCAGCAGCTACCCCATCCCTGGGGCGGTGGAGTAATATTATCATGAAAAAGAAGTCCAAATCAACAAAACTTCTCCAAATTTAGCTGAAAGATTTGATGGCTTGTGTTTTGTTTCATTAATACTTCAGAGGGGATCCTTCCCGGTTCACATTTGGCAGTTCATATCTCCAAATTGCTGAAATTACCCAAATACTGAAATTTTGCACACCCCTGTATTCTACTCTCTGGAATCGACAACTGCATTGAACTGCATTATATGGGCCTATAATATAGTCAGCGTAGACTCATATATGCTTCTACTTTTATGTAAAAATAACATGCTTATCTTTCATCTACGATAACATAGTCACTGCTGGATAAATCAACTTGTTCCATGGATAACTTATGCAGCTATACTGGTATGGGTTCTTCTTCACAATGTAAAATTATGCAAGGTTGTCATCAGGAGTCCATACTAGGGATGTCTGTCTTGTAAAAATGTTGGTTTCGTACAAGAACTAGTTCTTCTGTCCCAGTTGTAAGAAAGTATTCAAAAACTTTCTGGGTTGTTTTCACAGACTATTCTCAATTGGGAATTTATTCTGCAAAATCCAGACATGAATTTATTGGAAAGAAACATTTTTTCTTTTGCTCAGGTAGGTTCTTTCCAGCTCATAAAATGACATTCTGCCCCAGAAGCTTGCTTCTTGTACCAAAATTTAATATTTTCAATGCAAAGTATAATTTGAGTTAGGATTTTAATATAATGGCTATTATATCCACCTATAGCCAACACAAGCAGAACCGAGTCCAAGATGTGGAAAGCGAAAGGATGGGAAATAGGAATGAATGAGACAGAATGGGAAAACATGCATAATCCTTTACTCCTCCCCCTTGCATGATTTTAATCACAGGGGAATAGTGAGGGGAGAATGACTGAAGTGGAGTCATCACTGCTTTGTTCTCTTTCCATCATTAGCTATAATTGTAAAAAAAAAACAAAAGAGAAGGAGAAACTTTGCATTGCAAGCAAGCAAGATTCTGCACTTTAGGAAGATTCTCTTTTGCATTATAAAGGTTTGCTGTAACTGCCACTGAAATTAATTGAATTGTGTTGAATTCTCAGTACAAGGTGCTTTTTTTTTAATTTCAAGGGCAAGTCAACTGTGTTCATTTAGTGAAGCAAGTTTGCCTGTATTTGTTTTAGAAGTAGCACTTTTTTATCAACAAGCAGTGACATTTCAAAATGAGGACGTTGAACGTTAGGGGATAAGAATGTCAGCATCACTGTTGAAATGTCTGATAAATCTGTAGACAAAGTAAGCATCTTTTAATCCAGTGACTCCAATTGCTATTTTCAGAATTTCATCATTATATCTAACATCAAGTGTCAAGTTGTTGATAAGAGCAGTTTTCTGGGTTTACTGGTTTGTTGGGTAATCTCTCCCAGGCATTACCATATTGACTCCAAGGCAGGATCCTATAGGCTAGAGGTTGTATTAAGGGTAAAGAAGGTGGAGGTGCTTGATGCTGTAGAATCCTGGAATTTGTAGCTTGGTGAGGCATTTGCACTCTTTTCCAGAGAGAGCTGAAGATTTTACAAAACTACTACTCCTGTGATTTCATAGGATTGGGACATGGCATTTAAAATAGTGTCGAACCGTATTGATTTTTCAGTGTCGATGAACTTCTGGATGGCTGAAGGTGCAGCAGTTGCAATGTCATCTGACGAGACAGAGAAGGAGGTTCTTGATTAAAGGTATCCTCTAAAATTTCTGTCTCTGGGATTCTTTGGGGACTTGCTCTTACTTTACCCCAGGGATCCACAAACTTTTTAAACAGAGGGCCAGGTCACAGTCCCTCAAACTGTCGGAGGGCCTGAATATAATTTGAAAACAAAAAAAAATGAATGAATTCCTGTCAGAGTTAGACCCTCTGGTCTGGCACAGCAAGCGTGAGTTTTCCAAAATACACAGACTCAATCATCACACAGCATTCTTCTTCAGTTCTGAGATAGCTTTACTAGGAGCGTCTATTCACAAGCGACTACATGATGATAATAAAAGATGGTGACTAACACAGTACAAGACTAAACACACAGAAAGAAAACATCCTGCCCATCCGGCTGGTTAACTCCCTTCTTCTTCTCAGAGCAAAAGAATTTCTGTTATCTTGGTCTCAAGGACTTTTACTCTCACGGCCTCTAGTGACTACAATTCTAGCACACAGCTGAACATAACTGAATCCATCTTTAAAATACAATACTAACACATTGAAAAAACATATATGTGAAATAACTACAACTATCCTGAAAATTCCTACGCACACTGCACATATCTTATTTGTAGTGCGAAAAAAACCGTTCAAAATAATACAATAATTAAAATGAAGAACAATTTTAACAAATATAAACTTATTAGTATTTCATTGGGAAGTGTGGGCCTGCTTTTGGCTGGCCCATACTTGAGATAGGATTATTGTTGTTGTTGTGTGCTTTCAAGTCATTTCAGACATAGGTTGACCCTGAGTGAGGGCCGGGTAAATGACCTTGGAGGGCTGTATCCGGCCCCCGGGCCTTAGTTTGAGGATCCCTGCTTTACCCCTTGCCTATATTTGACACATTCCTAAGTTGGGGGTTGACATCTGGACTGAAGGAGACACCTTTGGGTGGGGCAAAATAGGAATAATAGAATTATAGAATCACAGAATTGGAAGACATGTCATCCTATGCAGAGTTTTTAAAGGCTGCATGTTCTTAAAATGCTGTTAACTGCAAAGCATCGTACGTCTGTCATCTTATACGGACTAATAATGGAGAGATAAAGCAATGTAGCTGCCCAAATGAGGCAAAGCCAGTAAAGTATAGATGTTTGCCCTCTTTCAAGTCCACACTACCTAGTTTTCCAGAAAACCCAATTTCTGGAAAGTGCACAATGCCTTACAGTGGAGAGGGGCAGTGCCTTACAATGGGAGGGGGCAGTGCACTAGTCTGACCCACTTTAGCAGAGTCTCCACTCAGTAGCACTAAACAAAACAGTTAAACACTGTTTTATCTCCTGAATGCAACAATGGGACCATTTCCTTGTCAGCAGGAGGGAGAGGTTTTTGAGGGGATATCCTAGTTTGTATTTTAAAATGGGGCATGACTTTTTAATGGACAGGTATTAAGACTTGCAATGTCCTACCCTTCTAACATGCCTTTAATATATACAGAGTCTGACAAAAGGCAACTCTCTACCAAACACATCAAAATATAATTGTTATGTTTATTATTATGCTTATTTATACTCTGCTTTTTCTCTCCACAAAGGAGACTCAAAGCAGTTTGCAAATCATATTATTGAGCCTAACTCATAACATTTCCTGGATCAACTATTTTAATACAAACGTCAGGGTTCATATTCCACTATAAGGAATCAAATAAGCCATGTAATTCCTGCTGGAATATACAAGATAGATTGTTTTGCTCTTTTTCTTTTAGTTAGCAAACCAACATTACTTTTGATTCAGTAGCAAGACAAAATCAAATACCACACTACAAAGTTGAATGCAGAAATAAGATAGTGAAGAAGATGTATAAATTAGAGAAACTTATACACAACTAGCTGAAGAAAATAATGAGGTTTTCATGGCCTCCAAATATGATACATGAAGAATCAAAGGAGAAAACTGGTTGGTGTTCTAATGTTCTGTCACTCAAAAGAACTGTTCAGAAGTGGTAAGATCCTAGTAGAATAAGAATAGATGCACTGCATGTTTTTAAATGAATATTTTCTGCAAAGGATTAAAGGTAGAATGAATAGACCAAGGTCACTTGAATATGATACACACAAATACGCATGTACAGACACAAAGGCACAAACACATCTGAAACCGAATTGTTAGCTCCAAATGAGAGTTGACTCATTGAAGCCATAAATCTACACTTACTATGCAAAATGGTTGTCTTTTGGCTGGAACCAACCAATGGATTAAGATCAATAAAATACAGGGTTAGTCAAAATGCATAGGCCAATAAGCCATTCAATTGAATGGCTTATTGGCCTATGCATTTTGACTAACCCTGTAGTTTCAGGCAGAACTGAAACAAAATATTTTGCTGCCCAAAAGAAATGGCAAGATGGGGTTCAATCACCATTGCAGATAAAGAAATGGGGTCAACTATCACTTCAATCTTACTTCAACAACCCCAATGGATTTTCATCTTATTGTGGTAAGGGGGCTTGTGTGTTCCAGTGAACCTGCAGGCAAAGCTGTCAGAGTCATGTGCTCTGGGGGGGGGGGCTCCTCCTCCCACAGGGGAGGAGCCAGACCAAGCACAATCTGAAGTCCTCAATGGTGGAGCAGACAGATAATAGCATGGGACATGTTACAATGGCTATGAAAAAGAAAGAAGGTTGCAATCGATGAGTAGCTACCCGTCATCGGGTTAACCATGAAACTGGATGTGAACCTCATTATTTGGAGACGGTGTGCTGGCTGTGTGTGCACTGACCTCCACACATAAAACAAATTCACACACAGGACTCTTCCAAGAAAAAGAAAAGAAAACCAATAAAAGCCTCATGGAGATCAGCAAGTGGTGACAAGGGCAAGACTATGAAATCTGGAAGTCTCTAGCCACAGATTGGCACATATAATAGAATAACTTTATTGTCATTGTACAATGTATAATAAAATCATTTTCCCCAGCATACATCACAAAACAACATACCCATCCCTCCGCACTCCTACCACACCACACAGCCCCCAATGCCAAATCAATATAAAGCCATGGATTTCAATATAGTTACAACTCTATGATAAAAGCTGTCTCTCAGTCTGTTTGACCTTGCCTTTGTCACCCTGTACAAACTGCCTTGCAAAACTGCCTTCTACCTATTTCAGAAGACATCCTCTCAGAACCCCAGAATGGTTCCTGTCCCTCCAGAGGAATAGTGGATATAATCTCCACTGCTCGACAGCTCCAAGAAAAATGCAGGGAACAAAATCAGCCTTTGTACATGGCATTCATTGACCTTGCAGAGGTATATGACAGAGTGAACTGCTGTGCTCTCTGGATCATCCTCCAAAAAATTGGATGCCCTAAAAAAATTGTGAACATCCTGTGGCTCCTCCATGATGGCAACAATCTTGGACAGCAATGGCTCCCAAAGTGACCCATTTAAGGTGGAATTAGGTGTCAAACAGGGATGTATTATTGCCCCAACCTTATTTTCCATTTTCATTGCTATGATACTTCATCTTGTAGATGAGAAGCTTCCCACCGGAGTGGAAATCATCTATCGGACAGATGGCAAGCTGTTTACCTGAGCAAACTGAAAGCCAAAACCAAGGTCCAACAATGTCTGTTATATAACTCCAATATACTGATGATAATGTACTTTGTGCTCATTCAGAAGAAGACCTACAAGCCACTCTAAACACCTTTGCAGGCACATATAAAAAACTTGGCCTCTCACTGAACATCAAGAAAAGCAACATGCTCTATCAGCAGGCACCAACCAATCTCTCTGCTATGCCAGAAATACAGTTTAATGGTGTAATGATAGAAAATGCTGGCATTTCCATTACCTTGGCAATCAGCTCTCCACAAAAATGAACATTGACACTGAAATACAACACCATCTGAGCATTGCAAGTTCAGCTCTTTTTCGACTGAAGCAGAGAGTGTTTGAGGATTGTAGGAATACCAAGGTTCTTGTTTATAATGCTATTGTCCTCCCAACTCTGTTATATGCTCGAAAAACATGGACCATCACCGGTGCGGGGCTCATGGCGGCAGGACGGTGGAGGTGAGAGCTCTCTCACGTTATCCACAGCTCACGGTGGTTTAGGGGAGCATAGCTCCCGCTCTCCAGTGGATTGAGGCTGGTGAGTTTGCGAACCCACAGGAGGCTATCCGACGGCCCACAAGCTGCCTCTCCCCTCAAGGGTGAGACAGCCAGAGGGTCCGGACGCAACCCCCAAAGGGAAGCAGACCTCCGTTTCGCGGCCTGGGAGGACCCAGGAATACTGCCGACCACCCGCATTTTAGACACAACAAGAAGACTAAAGAACTGTAAGTCAACAAAATTTACTCTCTTTGTATAAAGCTGTTATACTTAAAATATGGAAGCAACGGCTTCGGGATTATAAACCAGAAAGTGGCAATGGAGGAAGGAGGTAGTTAAAAAAAAGAAGACTAAGGAAGAGAAGAGAAGGAAGAGAAAGAAAGAATAAGGCCAGGGTGGAGGGAGACTAAAAGCTAAAAGCTAAAGGCCAAAGAGAAGAAGAGGAAGAGAAAGTCAAAGTACAAGTTTAGAAAACCAAAGTAAATAAGCAAGAATAAATAATAGTAAATAATAATAGAAGAAGGAAGAAGGAATTGGCTCATCGATTAAGTAACCGGGACCCTTTAAGAGGCCTAGCCCCAGAACCGCCCCAGAACCGCCCCAGAACCGCCGCAACACTGTGCCAAATAACTATGTGCTAGACTGGGGTCGGCCCCGCTGCAATGCGTTCAACACCCCCAACGGCCTATTGCTGAGGGGTGAGGTGCAAGGGGCCTATTGCAGAGGGGCGAGGGGCAAGGGATTGCTACTCTTCCTCTCAGCATAAGTTAAAGTAAAAACATAACGCGACCTGCGATTGGCGATCAGAGGGAAGAAGGAAGGAGGTGAGGCGAAGAGGAGAAGCGGGAGGACAAGAGGACGCCGAGCAAGCCACGGAGGCCGCCAGCGCCGTGACGCTAGACGCAAGGACGCAGACGACGACGTAGGACGGGAGGACGCAGGGACGCTGGGACGTAAGGAGCGTACGACGCACAAGACAGAGGACGGGAGGAAGGAGAAGGCTGGCTGACTGCGCATGCGCCAGCATACTCAACAATAATAACGAAACAAACACAAATAAAAATAAAGATATACACTAAGATATAAAATAGAACAAAAGGGTAGACAAATAATTTTTATAATTTTATAAACAAAGCTTTATATATACATAAAAATAAACAAACATAACTTAAATAAAATAAAATAAAATAAAATAAAAAATAAATAAACTAAAAATAATATATATATATATATACATACACACACACACACACACACACACACATATATATATATATATATATATATTAAATAAATAAATAAATAAATTACAAGACACAACTAACAATAATAACAATAGAAATAAAATAAATAATTAACTGGCACATAGACACATAGACTAACACATAGAAAATAATAATAATTACTATAAAAGCACAATAAGGATACAATAAGAACTACTATTTCAAACTAAATAAAAGCAAACCTGCAAAGTGCATAGCAATAGTAATAAAAATACAATAAATAAATAAAAAGCTACAACAAATTAAGAATAAATAAAATAGATGAGTAAAATTAATTAACAAAATAAAATATCTACATAAAATAATATAACGGAAAACAACTAGTAAATAAAATCAACCAACATTCAAGAAATAAACAAATAAATAAATAATATAATAATAATAAAAAGCCACGGATAAATAAGATATAACAAGCTAATAGTTAACAAACGACGAAGTAATATAACCAATCGACAAATAATAGAAAATATACATACATATAGTAAAAAAGAGTAAATCAGAACTCACACCCGCCAAAATAATAATAATAATAATAAAAAAATACACAACAACAACAACAAAAAAATTAAATAAATAATTAAATACCCAAATAAATAGAAAGGAGAGGACACAAATTAATCATGACAACTCCAAAAACCAAAATGGACAGAGACAAAGAAAAAGAAGAAAAAAGGTTACTGCTACTACAACAACAGAGAAGAGGATCACAGCCCTCTAATATTCAAGTCCAATCTTCTCTTGACGACCTCAGTAACTCCAGAAGAGGATCACAGCAATGTACAATAAAATCATTTTCCCCAGCATACATCACAAAACAACATACCCATCCCTCCGCACTCCTACCACACCACACAGCCCCCAATGCCAAATCAATATAAAGCCATGGATTTCAATATAGTTACAACTCTATGATAAAAGCTGTCTCTCAGTCTGTTTGACCTTGCCTTTGTCACCCTGTACAAACTGCCTTGCAAACTGCCTTCTACCTATTTCAGAAGACATCCTCTCAGAACCCCAGAATGGTTCCTGTCCCTCCAGAGGAATAGTGGATATAATCTCCACTGCTCGACAGCTCCAAGAAAAATGCAGGGAACAAAATCAGCCTTTGTACATGGCATTCATTGACCTTGCAGAGGTATATGACAGAGTGAACTGCTGTGCTCTCTGGATCATCCTCCAAAAAATTGGATGCCCTAAAAAAATTGTGAACATCCTGTGGCTCCTCCATGATGGCAACAATCTTGGACAGCAATGGCTCCCAAAGTGACCCATTTAAGGTGGAATTAGGTGTCAAACAGGGATGTATTATTGCCCCAACCTTATTTTCCATTTTCATTGCTATGATACTTCATCTTGTAGATGAGAAGCTTCCCACCGGAGTGGAAATCATCTATCGGACAGATGGCAAGCTGTTTACCTGAGCAAACTGAAAGCCAAAACCAAGGTCCAACAATGTCTGTTATATAACTCCAATATACTGATGATAATGTACTTTGTGCTCATTCAGAAGAAGACCTACAAGCCACTCTAAACACCTTTGCAGGCACATATAAAAAACTTGGCCTCTCACTGAACATCAAGAAAAGCAACATGCTCTATCAGCAGGCACCAACCAATCTCTCTGCTATGCCAGAAATACAGTTTAATGGTGTAATGATAGAAAATGCTGGCATTTCCATTACCTTGGCAATCAGCTCTCCACAAAAATGAACATTGACACTGAAATACAACACCATCTGAGCATTGCAAGTTCAGCTCTTTTTCGACTGAAGCAGAGAGTGTTTGAGGATTGTAGGAATACCAAGGTTCTTGTTTATAATGCTATTGTCCTCCCAACTCTGTTATATGCTCGAAAAACATGGACCATCCACAAATAGCACTCTCAACTTCTGGAATAATTCCATCAGTGTTGCCTCTAAAAAATCCTGCAAATCTCTTGGTAAAACAGGCAGACAAATGTCAGCATTCTGGAAGAAGCAAAGACCACCAGCACTGATGTGATGATCCTCTGCAATCAACTTCGCTGTACTGGCCATGTTGTCCAAATGCCTGATCACTGTCTCCCAAAGCAGTCACTATACTCTCAACCCAAGAATGGAAAATGGAATGTTGATGAACAGGAAAAGAGATTTAAAGATGGGCTTAAAGCTAACTTTAAAAACTGTGGCATAGACACTGAGAACTGGGAAGATCTGGCCCTTGAGCATTCTAACTGGAGGTCAGCTGTGACCAACAGTGCTGTGGAATTAAAAGAGGCACGAATGGAGGGCAAAAGGGAGAAACATGTCAAGAAAAAGGTGTGTCAAGCCAACCCTTGTTGGGACTGCCTTCCATCTGGAAATCAATGTCCTCACTGTAAAAGAATATGCAGATCAAGAACAGATATCTACAGTAACTTTTGGATCCACCACCAAGATCCTACGCTTGGAAGGCAATCATACTCATACATGAGTGATAGCCTATGATGACTTCAATACCATTGATGGTATAGTATTTTGCCACCACATTTGATGTAGCAGGGAGGGATCCAGAGTAGGTTGCATGATACAACCACAGCTCTGATCCTCAGCACAGGAAAACATGGGTCATTTGAACAGTACAGGAGATTAACAATATTTCTGTGACTAAGGCATGGTTCTGAAGGCACATTATATCAGCCTTGCTTAAATTTAAAATGCCTA
Organism: Anolis sagrei; assembly: GCF_037176765.1. Lineage (NCBI taxonomy): Eukaryota > Metazoa > Chordata > Lepidosauria > Squamata > Anolidae > Anolis > Anolis sagrei. The sequence goes on along the minus strand of NC_090025.1, from coordinate 127,274,436 downwards.
GTTGGTGTTTGCATACATAACTATACAATAATTATCTGTGACTTAATTTGTTATATTTATTTATTTACCATATTTGTACCCTGCCTTTCTCATCTCGAAGAGGACTCAAGGTGGCTTTACACATAGACAAGAATTCATATTAACAGGCTTCTATATATCTCCCTAAGAAATCCCTTAAAAAGGAACTAGTGAGATGCTACCCCTCTATTCCGCCTTGGTTAGACCTCACCTGGAATATTGTGTCCAATTCTGAGCACAATTGAAGAGAGATATTGACAAGCTGCAATGTGTCCAGAGGAGGGCGACTAAAATGATCAAGGGTCTGGAGAACAAGCCATATGAGGAGAGGCTTAAGGAGCTGGGCATGTTTAGCCTGAAGAACAGAAGACTGAGAGAAGATATAATAGCCATGTATAAACATGTGAGAGGAAGTCACATGGAGGAGGGAGCAAGCTTGTTTTCTGCTTCCCTGGAGACTAGGACGAGGAACAATGGCTTCAAACTACAAGAAAGGAGATTCCATCTGAACATGAGGAAGAACTTCCTGACTGTGAGAGCTGTTCAGCAGTGGAACTCTCTGCCCCGGAGTGTGGTGGAGGCTCCTTCTTTGGAAGCTTTTAAACAGAGGCTGGATGGCCATCTGTCAGGGGTGCTTTGAATGCAATATTCCTGCTTCTTGGCAGGGGGTTGGATTGGATGGCCCATGAGGCTAACCAAGGGAAGATTAGAAGGGCTAAACTTAGTTAAGGGGTCCCATGAACACAGTTACTTCATTAAATAGATTACACTTAGTGTGCATGTCCTTCCATGTAAAACAATTGTTTTTGTAAGAAATTGGCCTCTAGTTATTAATTTACCATAGAATTAAATAGTGTGAATTGGCCACAGGAGCCATGCAGTCCAACCCCATTCTGCCATGAAGGAAAACACAATCAAAGCACTATTGACAGATGACCATCCATTCTCAGTTTAAAAAACATCCAGAGAATTAGACACCACTTGGAGGCAGTAAGTTCAAGTGTTAAACAGCTCATGAAGTTCTTCCTAATATTCAAATGGAATCTCTTTTTCTACAGTTTGAATCCATGGCTCTACATCCTAGACTCCATGTATCCTAATTTGTATCCCTCTGTGTAATATTGCATTGCAGAAAGGAAATAAATTAGCTGTTGCAGAAGAAATCATTGTGAAACCTTGCAGGTACCCAAAAGGTGCTGTGCTTATTAAAATAGTCATTCATTCATGGCAATTCGAGAGATGGCTACAGATGTGTCCTTAACTTCCACTTTCATTTCTCCAATGACAAAGGGTTAAACAAATCACCTGTCACCTCAGCTCAGAATGAGCGAAGCTATGCTCAGCTTGTGGTAGATGACAGAATGACTGCTGCAGCTGCTGTGCACTGACAGATTGTATTTGCAACAGGATGTGTCATCTCCATAGTCTGTTTATGAATGCATTTAATTAAAAGCCATTCCTGCAGATGCAAAAGATTTAACTCCGTGAAGAATCTATGGTTACTCCATAGAAAGGACTTTAATTTCTATTTTTTAAAAAGTGACTGCATGTTGAGTATCTTTTTTGAAAAAAACTTTTTAATATGGAGACTGAAATGCTTGGGACCAAAAAGGGTTTTGGATTTCAGATTTTCCCAAATTTTGAAATACTTTTTTTAAAAATTGCTGACACGGGTAGAATATTATCACAATCCATCACCATTTTCAAATATTGAAGTACATTTTATTTATTTATTTATTTGGTAGTTTTGTATACTGGTCTTCTCACCTCCATTCGAGGGACTCCGGCCGGTTTCCAACATCAATATTACAGACCGTCATTAAAACATCATATTTCTAAATCACACTAAAACATTAAAACATTGAAACACTTAAAATGGCAAAAATACAATTATGATTACAGTGGTCAGTCGCCATCAAAGTTATTATTCGTCGTCATCCATCCATATCACAGGATCATGGCTCATTCGTTGAATGCCAATCCCCAAAGCCAGGTTTTCACCTGTTTCCTGAATGTTAAGATCGAAGGGGCAGTTCTGATCTCCAGTGGAAGGGAGTTCCAGAGTCGAGGGGCCACCACCGAGAAGGCCCTGTCTCTCGTCCCCACCAGCCATGCCTGTGAGGCCGGTGGGATCGAGAGCAGGGCCCTCCAGACAATCTTAGTAATCTTGATGGCTCATAGGGGAGCATACATTCGGACATAGCAAATATTGTTTACATATTATTCTTATCAATTCCACCTTTATCTCCCACTTGTGTCTATCGATTCTACAGCCCTCTCCTCTTCCCCCCACCTTCACCCTCTGGGAACAGTACTTGTCTTCATTAAAATATTAATTTAATTGAACAATCGAGTAAAGAGAATGGTTCAGCTCTTTATATTTTTCTTTTCCTTCGACTTTATCTATCAGTCTTCTTTATTTCTGAACCAGGTCTTCTTGATTCGGCATGCTGTATATTTAGCTCTTCTTTCAGAGATGTAGTCCTGAAGCATATAATCTTCTAGGTAACCGGACCATTTTTAACTTCCCACTTTCTATGGTCTTTCCACACCAAGGCCACAGTTGCTTGGGCGGCTACTATCATGCATTTTGTAATCCCCCCCCCCCAAACTTTTATATTTTTGGGTTCTTGTAGGTTTTTTCGGGCTATATGGCCATGGTCTAGAGGCATTCTCTCCTAACGTTTCGCCTGCATCTATGGCAAGCATCCTCAGAGGTAGTGAGGTCTGTTGGAACTAGGAAAAGGGGTTTATATATCTGTGGAATGACCAGGGTGGGACAAAGGACTCTTGCCTGCTGGAGCTAGGTGTGAATGTTTCAACTGACCACCTTGATTAGCATATAACGGCCTGACAGTGCCTGGAGCAAACTTTTGTTGAGAGGTGATTAGACCATTATATGCTAATCAAGGTGGTCAGTTGAAACATTCACACCTAGCTCCAGCAGACAAGAGTCCTTTGTCCCACCCTGGTCATTCCACAGATATATAAACCCCTTTTCCTAGTTCCAACAGACCTCACTACCTCTGAGGATGCTTGCCATAGATGCAGGCGAAACGTCAGGAGAGAATGCCTCTAGACCATGGCCATATAGCCCAAAAAACCCCCCAAAACCTACAACAACCCAGTGATTCCAGCCATGAAAGCCTTCGACAATACATTTTATATTTTTGTTCTTGTCTAATTTCTGGGTGAAAAATCTTTTTTTATTCAAAACCAATGTATGCCCCATTAATTCATCCATTTCTTTCTTTACTTTATTATAAAAATCTTGTATTCTGTCACATTCCCACCATGTATGGATATAGGAGCCAATTTTTCCACATCTGTGCCAACATAGTTTTGTGGTTGTTTTAGTTATGTGAGCTATCTTAATTGGGGTTCTTTACCATTTAGTCAGTATTTTACTTTGTGTTTCTCTAATCCTTATATACTTGATATTTTGATTGAATTGATCCAGTGTTCAATGTCTGGATCATTTTTATTTAGATCCTCTTTCCATATTTCTATCAGTGCTTGTTTCAAATTATATTGTATTCCAACTAATTTCTTGTGTATGAACCCCATCAGGCCTTTCTCCTTTTCTAGTTTCTACTTTAAAATTGGATCTAAATCTGTTTCTGGGCCTTCCTTTTTACTCCACTTCATGATCTTTTGTTTCAATCCATACCAAAGGAGCCAGTTAAATTTTGAAATACTTAATTTGCATATGCACACATAAGATATTCTGACTCAAGTCTAAATTCAACATTCATTAATATTTCATATAAATTGTATTCACATAGTCTGATATAGTTGATTTTATATACAATATTTTAATCATTATGTGCAGGTACTCAAAAGGTACCCAAAACAAACAAACAAACAAACAAACAACAACAACAACAACAACAACAATATTTCCTCTCCTCGCCTCAAGGCACAACATAGCTAAAACACATAATCATCATACATTATCTAAAATATATATATTAAAATGAATGTATATGAAATACATATATTAAAATACACTGTATAAAGACTGAAATACAGTAAACACAAGACATGAGTTTAAAATTCAACAAAGTATTTATACACTGAACCATCAGGGAAAAAAACAACAGCATTACTATTTCAGCCACCCATGTGGACTTTTTTTAATTTTTCTGTATTTTGGAATTTGGAATAGGGAATGCTGAACCTGTAGTAGAAAACCTCTGCTTTGGGCTGTAATCTTTATAGGTTTTTATATCTTCCCATTTCATATTGGTTTTTATATGTATCTACACAGACTTTGAGAAAGCCAGTTGTAAACCTTAGGAGAAAACAGCTTAATATAACAAAGTAATGCTAATAAAATGGCATCCTGCGCTATATAAAACCTCTTTGAAATTTGGATAATGTTCCCCATTCTATTATTTTAACCAAAATAATACACACAAAACCTTTTTTTTTCCTTTCTAGGGTTCATGACCTCAAAGCATTGAATCATTAGAAATTTCAAAGCCTTCAATTCTCCTCAACAATGTGCTCATGCTGTAAGTCACCTTGTAAAATACACTTGATATTGTATTTAACAATGATCTAAAATAGGGGTCCACAAACTTTTTAAACAGAGGGCCAGGTCACAGTCCCTCAAACTGTTGGAGGGCTGGATTATAATTTGAAAAAACATGAATGAATTCCTATGCACACTGCACATATCTTGTTTGTTGTGCAAAATAACACCTAAAACAATACAATAATTAAAATGAAGAACAATGTTAACAAATATAAGCTTATCAGTATTTCAGTGGGAAGTGTGGGCCTGCTTTTGGCTGATGAGATAGGATTGTTGTTGTTGTTGTTGCTGTTGTTGTTGTGTGCTTTAAAGTCATTTCAGAGTTAGGTTGACCCTGAGCAAGGGCCGGGTAAATGACCTTGGAGGGCCACATCCAGCCCCCGGGCCTTAGTTTGAGGACCCCTGATCTAAAACTTTGGACTGCATTTTGAAGTCATTTAATGCTGCACAAAGTCATTGATCCATTTAGGATATTATTTCTTTCTTAATATATAAATGTCCAAGACTGTTGGTTTGGTTCACATAATTCCCTTTGACACTTGCTTGAAAGGACAAACATCTAACTTGGTTGGATCTTGAATCTGTCTGCACAGGAGATGGACAAATATGCTGCAAGGTTCTGAATATTCCTGACATTTGAGTCTTATGATTTAACACTTTTTAAAAGTTCCACTGGATTCAGGTATATTCATAAATTATATATCTTTATAAAGAAATTGGCATCTATGACTGTTGTGTAGACTGTATATGCAGCAGACATATGGTATGCACTGACTGAATGTAAGGTGCAGTCCCAGCTTGAAAGCAACATCTGGCTCAAATATTGTCACAGATGCTTAGAGCAGTGGAACATTTGCTTTGGAAACAGGAAACATGGAGATTACTAGCAGTGCTGGCACACAGAAGCAGGCCAAAGTCTGTAGATTACCAAAAATCACATCAACTCACTGTTGCTCGGATCAAAGAAAAGTAGAGCCTACCCCAGTGATAGCAAACATAGCGCTCTGCAATCTTTGGATGACATTTGGACAGCAATCCTTTGCTGTCCATTTTTGAAACTGCACAGGAGAAAAGAAGGAAAGCAAAAAACCTGAAGCACAAACAACAAATCTTAAGGGTGTGCTGTTATGCTTATCCGTGGTTTCCTGTGTTGTAAGAAGATCCAAGATAACTTTGTCCTTATTTGGTTTCATTTACAGCAGAGACCTCTGGAAATGTCCTATTATTAGTCTAAATTAAAGTAGACTATTAAATCAATGGAATTTACCTATGAGATGCCATTCAACAAGTGATCCCATGGGTTTATTTTAGAAGAGGCTAACCAATAAGATGTACATCTTGTGGTGCTTAAGCATCTATATTTCTGTATACAGAAGTGATTCTCAACCCAACCCCCCCCCCCTGAAAAAAATTCAAAATTCACCCCCTCCCCCCGAATCGAAATCCTGGCTACGGGCCTGCTATGGATTCAACTAAGTTTTGAAAATATCCAAAGCAAACATTGATTTTGTCACTCGCCAAGCACTACACTGATGTATATGCTATCTCTAATATAACTCCCACCATTTCAGAGATCCACAGAGCTCTCTCTAATACTTGTATGGAGCTGTTCACAATTTGATATAAAGGACACAATTTCACTATGATATTATATACAATGAGACTTGAGGACCCACAGATTTTTGATATCCAGGGGTTGTTCTGGAACCAAACCTCAGTGGATACCAAGAGCCCACTGTACATCTTTCTTCATCTAAGAACTCCTGAGATCATAACCTTCAGCATGTGATGTATAGCTTAGCTTGATGTTTTGTGTGTTGATTTGGAAGTACATCTCACTATTTTCAGTGGGTGCACTGAACTCACACTGCGATGCATAAAGCATTTAATATTGAAAGCCTACTTCAAATATATGCTAGCTGTGAGAGGTTAGGACCAGAAAAAGTCTCTTCTCCCATCGGAAATGCCCTTCTGCCATTATTCAGATGAGACATATATTCATAATGTCTATCTCTAAACAATTTTCAGCACAGGCTTGGAGAGGGCCTAGTGTCAGTCCTACTAAAGTGTTTGGCATTTCAGATTTTAAGTGTCTCCCACACAAATTCACGGAATATAAGGCATTGCTTAACTTCATATCAGTCTGAGTGACCAAAGAAACCAATTTCTGGATGATAATGAGTTTGCTACTCATATAGAGTTGGTCAAAAAGATAATGAAGATAAAAAGTTTCTCTCTGACAATAGAATAGAAATGCAAAAGAGAGCTTGGTATTTCTTTCTTCTTCAATCAAATGATAAAAGCATATCCAGAGGCTATGATGCGTGTTTTAGAAAAGATTTTTCCTCTCTCAGAAACTAATGAAGTTCATCACCCATCAGTACCACACACTGGAACATGTCAGCAAAACTTGGGATTCATTTCAATATTAAATATCACACTTTTAGTCTCCCTGCTGTCAACTGAGACAGCATAATAGGACCATAAATCAACATTTCCATGTTGAAAATGTTTAGGATTCATAGTATTAAAGGCAGTGCCAGAACATTCTAGTGATAGCAAATAAATTGATTTTATTCGACATATCCATAATATTTCATGTGGTCTTTATCAATTTGATTGTGACAAAAACTGTTTGCTTTTCACATTTGTCCAAAGCATCTGTCTCTTCTCCCTCCCTTTGTCTCTCACAAAAAAATTAAAATATTTTGTTTATAATGCTATATTTAGTTAACTTTTTTTTTCATGTCAGGAGTGACTTGAGAAACTGAGAGAATTGGCTGTTTGCAAGGACGTTGTCCAGGGGGCATCTGAATGTTTGATGTGGGTGGTTTCTGTCATGTTCCTGCATAGGAAGCTAGTGCTGACAGACAGGAACTCACCCCACTCCTTGGATTCGAACCGCTGACCTTTTGGTCAGCAGTTCAGCCAGCACAAGGGTTTAACTCCTAAAAAAGGTTAACAGTTGAACTAATTGCAGCTTCAGATTTTAGAATTTGTCTGTTCTAAAGAGATGTTTCAGTCACATAAATGTATCTGTTATAAGTACTAAAGAAATGCAAATTAGCAAAGTACGGGGTATTTCAAAACGATGAACTCAATTTGAAATCACCATATCTCTGTAAGCATGAACCACCCATGACAGTTTCAAAGGATTACTACTAGATTTCTCTTCTAGAGATCAAACATTTCTGTATTCTCAAGATAATGACCACTCAGGTCTAATGAGATGTTCTCTATTTGCAAAGATTATTTTTTTAGATTTGTTTCTAGCTAAAAATGGTTTAAAAAATTGATCACTTGATAACTTATTAAACCATGTATAACATTTTGTGTAATTGTAATGTTGCCATTGTAAAATATACTACTTTGAAATTGGATCCATCTTTTTGAAGCACCCTGTATTATTTTTTATTCAGACTCCAAGGATCTGTTTTGCTCCTTTAGATTATTATTGTAAATCCCAGTAAATTGTAAAGATAACAAAATGAATATCAATAAATATGCGTTTCCAAATGTGCATCTTTCAGTAAACAAAATTGAAAAAAATTCTGTAGACACCAGAAGTATATTACTAGTTTGTAGTTTCAAAGAAATCAATGATAGCATTCTGTGATGGGTTTATTTTCCATAAGTATTAAAATAACATTTCCCATTACTCAAAATGTTTCTTTGATCTATCTTAAAGGACAGAAGCAAATGGGCAGAGTGAATAATAACAGCAACTAAAAATGGTTTTATTACTGCAAGTTCTGGTTGTAAAGGCATGTGCAAGTTTTCATTGGTTGCAGTGAGAAAAGTGCTTGGAAATGTTGTTGTTATTTTTAACTCTAGTGCTCAAAATCCCCCAGGCAGCATGGGAGATTCAGAATGATGAGAAATACAAAAGTTAAATTTTCCACATACTTACTGAAAGGAATCCAACGGGCAATTCCTATGTTGCATTTTACTGCCAGACCACATGATATCTCTTGTGCATTCATATACACATCTTTTGAGAGGTAAAGCGGGACTGTACTTATTGGCTCTTTTGTTATTGTTAACTGCCATCAAGTTGATTTCCACTTATGAAGACCCTATAAGTGAGACCTTCAAGTCATTCTAATCTCAAAAGCCCTGCTTAGGTCTTGCAAAATCAGGACTGTGGCTTCCTTGATAAAATCTATCCAATTGGATCATGGTTTTCCTTTTGTCCTACTTCCTTCTACCTTTCCAAGCATTATTGTGTTTTCTAATGAGCTGTGTCTTCTCATGATATAACCAGAATGTGACAATCTCAGTTAAATCATCTTAAGACCATTTATCTGTCTTCTTAGTGGAATTCTTCTCCACCATCACACTTCATTTGTCATTTGTCAGGGGTGATTTGAATGCAATATTCCTGCTTCTTGGCAGGGGGTTGGACTGGATGGCCCATGAGGTCTCTTCCAACTCTTTGATTCTATGATTCTATGATTCAAATGAGTTGATTTTCTTGCCATTAGCTTTCTTCACTGTCAAGCTTTCACAACCATATATGGACATGGGAAATACTATGATGTGGGTCATCCTAACTTTAATATTCAGTGATCTTGATACTCTAGAATCTTGTTTAGATCAGCTTTCCAAGTTCTAGTTTTTGATTATTTGCTGCAATCTCCATTCTGATTAATGCTTTAGGTGATCCCTCATAGTTCAAGGATGATTGTCTTCCAGATGTAGTGTCTTGGTGGTGGGTCCGTAGGTGGCTGTGGAGCCCTATTCTTGATACACATGTTCTCCCGCAGTGAGGACATCGGTTTCCAGACGGAAGGTGGTCCTGGTCAGGGTTAGCTTGACATGCCTTCCTCTTGGCACATTTCTTCCTTTCGCCCTCCATTCATGCCTCTTCGAATCCGCAGCACTGCTGGTCACAGCTTACCTCCAGTTAGAGCGCTCAAGGGCCAGGGCTTCCCAGTTCTCGATGTCTATGCCACAGTTTTTGAGGTTAGCTTTAAGACCATCTTTAAATCTCTTTTCCTATCTAACAACATTCCATTTTCCATTTTTGAGTTTGGAGTAGAGTAACTGCTTTGGGAGATGGTGATCGGGCATTCAGATAATGTGGCCAGTTCAGTGGAGTTGGTGGCGTAAGAGCAACACTTCAGTGCTGGTGATCTTTGCTTCTTCTAGCATGCTGGCATTTGTCCATCTGTCTTCCCAAGAGATTTGCAGGATTTTTCAGAGGCAGCACTGATGGAATCATTCCAGGAGTTGTGTATGACGTCTGTAGACAGTCCATGTTTTGCAGACATATAGCAGGATGCAGGCATGTAGCCGGGGGGGGGGGGGCTTGAGGGGCTTCAGCCCACCCCCCCCCCCCAAATTTTCATGGTGGTTTGCGAAAAGGCCTTACTGGTGCATTATTTAAACTGTTATGTTTATTCATAACATGATCTGATCACCATACTCAATATATCCCATATGCATGGAGGTATTGGGATAATGATACAAAAGGTTTGCTAGGCTAGACCCTCTTTCACTCAGACTCAGCCCCCCCCCAAAACTCAACCCCCCCCCCCCGGAACCTCCCCCCCTGAAAAAAACTCAGCCCCCCCGAATTGAAATCCTGGCTACGGGCCTGGCAGGATGTACCAAGAAATGTACACCCTGCTGAATGTACCAAATGAATGTACCAAGAAATGGAAAATCTTGAACTAATTCTGTCTTGTTGGCTTTATCCAATCTCTTGTTGCCTGTTGGTTTTGTTCCACCTCTTTCCACTTGTGTGTCAGTCCCATTCAATTTTAAATCCTGGAGAACCAGACATTGTGACAAATGAATTCATATTCCCCCAAATGCACTCTTCCCTGTAAGCTTCTGAACATGACTGTAAAATGAATTGAAACTAACAACAACATCAAGAGTTATTGTCATATATTTAAACCAACAGACTTATTGTGCTTTACCCTTTTCTGGACTGGAACCTATACCACATGTCTGAGTTTTAAGACAAAAATCTTTGTGTAGTTCTTTTCTAAGAAGATACTAAAATTATTTCTCCCCTAGAGTCAGTGTCATATCTTTAAAGAGCATTTGCTGTAACATTCTTTTAATTGTTCATCTTTCAGGATAACATTTTTCTCTCAATTTTCACACCACTTGGTTTTTTAAAAAACATTATTCAAATTAAGACAAAAAGGCAGTATGGGCATATTTCAACACATTTCTATTAAAATAAAGAACAAGGATTCAAGAGACTTCAAGAGAACCAATTCTTCTCTTTAAAAACCTCTTTTTTGTCTTCAATCTCTTTCAGTTCTGTAATTGTCTGCTTCTTTTCATCCATGTTCATTCTCACAGCAGTTCTCTTTTCATGCACATTCCTTCATCATCTCCTGTCTACCTTTATAGTGTTATTCCAATTACAGAATTTGTTCCAGCCATTCTTATGCCCTTGCTACCATCCTGTCTACACAGATTTTCATTCATCTCCTCTCTTTTTTTCCTGCACACTTCCATCATCTAAGCTCTCTCTTTTCCTCTAATCATTGTTCACTTTCATCAAAAGACTAATGTTTTGATAGCAATGTAACAAGATGATGTAGTGGCTTCAGCAGCTTCATATTGCAATAACAAGAACATGAGTTTGCATTGGAATATCCACCTGCTTACTATAAATTTATTTTTCTACATTAGCCAGGTAAAAGGATCCCCATAGATCTGTATTGGTTCAGTTAGACTTTCTGAGCAAATCCAGGGCAGGGTGAATTTGCCCATGTCACCTCCTCCCATGTTTGAATGTTTTTAATCTAAAGGTTTTTACTGTCATATTTGGGAATACATTTATGAATTTTGGTAAGGTCTTGTTGCACCCAGAATGAATGGCATTATAGACTGTATGTACTAGTTATAGATAATCTGTTGTTATTTTACTATTTCAAGCCATTCTTGATTTCTGGTAATCCTAAAGCAGACCTATCCTAGAGTTTTCTTAGCAAGATTTGTTCAGAGTGATTCACTATTGTTTTAATCTGAGATTGCGTGTGAGTATGAAATTTGTTTCTTGTATCTTTCTTGTGTATGTCTTCTTCATTTTGGGTTTATTTATCCCAGTTCAATGAGCAGATGGGTGGGTTAGAAACTGAGTTTTCTGTTGCCTTTTCTCTCAGATTTCAAAAAGGGGTGGGGATAGGAGATAGTACAGGGAGGTGGTGTAGGACTACAATGTTTGGTGGGATTCCCACCTTCACTCCAGTATATTATGTTGTAATATAATGTAAATTAAATACTATGCTAGAATTAATGCACCTGCAATAAATATCCCCTTTGCACTATTTAGCATAATATGAAGAGAAATTTAGAGATATACATACCTTTAAAAACACTTTAAATCTAATGTGTAGGCACTTTCCCACTCAGTTTTTGTGCCAAAGTAATGAGTGAACACCATGGCTGAATGAAAAATTGAACCCAGCCTTACCCGTTCTTGTCTGGAATACTAATTACCACAATACACCACTCTTCACTGAAAACATTTTTAGTCTGTTTTTATAAAGGACATATTTTTCTGGACTTCTACTTCATGAGCAGAAAGTGGCCTGCAGCCAAGAGCCCTGCAAGGGTGCTTAATAGCAACACCAATCATCCTTAGCTATCAACATATGGCATTATCCTGTGATTCAAAGTGCAATTGTGAACCAAATGACATATTGCAGGGGTTGAACTCCTACAGAGTCTGAAAAAAATCTGGGCACATTTCCCTGGAATTATTTGGTTGAACATAGTGGAAATGTTTTCTTTTATCCTTACGCTCCGGCTTGACTTCTAGCTGGAATCCAGTCTCTAGACACTGTATCTTCCATTTCATTGGTCCCGTTTTGTTTTGCATCTCTTATTTTTCATATGATAATGGAAGAATGTAGAATTATTCAGTTGACTGTTGTGAATATGTATGCGTATACAGGTGGTGGTGAGAGGAGGCTTGGACTATTTTAGAATGTTGCAGCAACTCATAATGTTTTATTAGAAGAACTCATTTATTAAATTCAGTGTCAATACTGAAACATTTGAATGACATGCACCTGAATTTAACAGCCTGTCGGTCTTCATATATAGGACTTAATGGGCCGCCCTTCAACACCATGCACTCATGTGTCAGACCCAGATTTGTACCTGCTCAATTGCTATTAAAATTCAAAACACAAACCGTCTAGGATATGCCGTTGCCTTAAGTCATAACACTGTCATGGAGAGAATGTCTCTCTCTATTGACCTACTTTTACATCATGTTACCCAGAAGCATCCTTTCCTTTTAATATCCTAATGATCTCAAACACAAAACCGATCTGTGTTCATGAGCTGAACAAACACGATGAATAATACACTGTAGAAAAAGATTTTTAGTGCTCTAGGATTAACCATTCAGCCAATGAAATGCATTTTTTAAAAAATTGAAACATCCTTCTGTCAGAGGGCTTGAATGTTCTTGGTTCAGCGGATGAGGGTCACTGAGGGTATTTATAAAAATACAGAACTGACAGAGGTTCCCACCAATAATTTAATTCATTCAACCCTATCCTATCCTGAAGTAGGACAGAAATTGCCTAAAGTTATCTGCTCATTTATTTCTTGAGATCCTGTCAAGGGATTTCTTAAACAACTTCTATCATTGCTGCACTACAATGACATCTGCCCTGATCTTGAAAGAATGTTAGGTATTTATACTAGCAAAGTATAACATGTTATTGCTATGAGCCTATAGCTATAAAACTGCACTGGGTACATATAATAAGGTAACCAGAAAAAAAGGATAACCTTTGTTGTGATCCAGCATGATTGTCTGCACTTTGTAACTTTGTGGATATGTACATTGCAGAAACACAATAAAACAATTAGCAAATAAATGGTGAAGATTTGGAACCTGGCACATAGAAGTCCATGGGCACAATTGGGTTGCAGCCCTTCATAATGGAGTATGAATACTGGTAATAGCCACTACCATTGGCACAGCTTTTCATGGACACCATGTAACATGGTCCAGGAATCTAGTCCTATACCTTCTGGATGGCAGGGGTCACCTTGTTGATCAACAAGTATGAAATGTGCCTTTGTTTGCTGGACATCCAGTACATTATCACATTCACCTGGGTCCTGGACTTTGGGGTAGCAGCAGAAGGTTACCAAACCAAAATGCATACATCAGATTCTTATAATTTGGGACTTGGAAGGGCAGTGCAGTGAGAAGGCATGAAGCAAAAAGGCATTAAGAAGACAATGGGAGGTAACCCTCTCTCTTGGCCTCTACTGTCCTACTTAGCTATACTTTCCAGCAATTAGCCTGGTCCCTGAGATACTGAGGAAAATAGTGAAGAAAATGCTGTCCTTCTGACTGTATTTTAAATTGACTGGATTTCTCTTGTTCCCTTAAAACACACACTGCCACTCATTCTGATCCTGCAACTGTCAACCACTTTCCCATCTTCCATTTTCTCCTTGAAGAGTGTCACATACTTTCAGTCTCAGCCCCAGCTGATCAGCTTTTGTCTTCTTCCCTTTTCCCAGTCTAATCTGGTTTTTGCTTTCCACTCAGAATTACCAAAAATCATTTAAAAAGAATGAAGAAACCCTGAGTTATACTTGGTCGGATTATTTGTCCCTCGAACCCAGTCCTTTCTACTGTGTTCTGGCTATCAGACAGAGGCTGTTACCTAATCCCTTCCTATTTGCAATCTACTGGAGATGCCAAGGACTGAATTCTACAGTCCCCTCACCCCCATCACATTGTTGTTTTTTCACAGCTATATCTAAAGCTCTCCCCATGCTGTCACCATTCTCAATTAGTACTTTGCTGCCTTTGAGGGAGTTGATTGCCCTCTTCTGCTTGAGTCTTTTAATGCCCTACATTTTCCGTCTCAACAGGGCCTGTTCTTACCTAATTGCTCATTCAGGAGGACCATTGGAGGAGAGCACATCATCTCATAGGGGTCCTCTGGGAAATGGTTCTCTTACTACACTGTCCCTGGGTGCCCTCATCAAATCCCATGGCTCATTTAAATTTATGACACAGTGTTATTCTCTGTTCCTGAACTTTCCCATGAAATGTCACATCTCTTCTGTCTCACAAGCTGCCTCTTTTGATACTTCATTGCTTTCTCAACCAGAGATGATGGTGGAGAGAGAATGAAAGAAAAGAGAAAGAAAGAGGGTCACTAAGAAACATGTTTTGAGAAAATGAAAAGAAGAGGATTGTAGAAAGGTGAGAGAGCCAGCATGAAGTAGCGGTTTGAGCACTGGACTATGACTCTGAAGACCAGAGTTTGATTCCGCACATTGCATTGGAAAACCACAGCCCAACAAAAAACCACAATAGATTTGCCTTAAGGTAAAGATAAATGTTTTCTCTTGACATTAAGTCCAGCCATATCTGACTCTGGGGGGTTTGTGCTCATCTCCATTTCTAAGACAAACAGCTGGCGTTGTCTGTAGACACCTCCAAGGTCATATGGCCAGCATGACTGCATGCAGCACCATTACCTTCCTGCCAGAGTGGTACCTATTGATCTACTTAAATGTGCATGTTTTCAAACTGCTAGGTTGACAGAAACTGGGGTTAAAAGCGGGAGCGCATGCCGCTCCACGGATTCGAATCTACAACCTTTTGGTTAGATTTGCCTTAGTGTTGCCCAAAGTCAGAAATTACTTGAATGAACACAAACACAAATAGAATGCTGTGCACAGATAGGGTGTTCATGAGAAATGGTACAGCAAGGGGGAAAATGAATTGTGGAATGAAAGAGAAAGAATGAAGGAGGGCAATGGTAGTGGTGATGGTAGGACAAAAATATATAATGTACAGACAGCAAAGAAGTAAGACAGGATGGACAGATTCAGTTTCAGATTTCAAAAGAAGCAGCCAGCATAGCGGATTGTAATGGATTGTAATGGATTGTAGGAGCTGTAATCCTGGAACATCTGGAAGAACAAAGGCTCTCCAGCCTTAAGTTAACTGATTAAAGCAGGGGTGTTGTTGTTGTTCATTCATTCAGTCGTCTCCGACTCTTCGTGACCTCATGGACCAGTCCACGCCAGAGCTCCCTGTCGGCCGTCACCACCCCCAGCTCCTTCAAGGTCAGTCCAGTCACTTCAAGGATGCCATCCATCCATCTTGCCCTTGGTCGGCCCCTCTTCCTTTTGCCTTCCACTTTCCCCAGCATAATTGTCTTCTCTAGGCTTTGCTGTCTCCTCATGATGTGGCCAAAGTACTTCAACTTTGTCTCTAGTATCCTTCCCTCCAATGAGCAGCTGGGCTTTATTTCCTGGAGGATGGACTGGTTGGATCTTCTCGCAGTCCAAGGCACTCTCAGAACTTTCCTCTAGCACCACAGTTCAAAAGCATCGATCTTCCTTTGCTCAGCCTTCCCTAAGGTCCAGCTCTCACATCCGTAGGTGACTACAGGGAATACCATGGCTTTGACTAGGCGGATCTTTGTTGCCAGTCTGATGTCTCTACTCTTTACTATTTTATCGAGACTGGACATTGCTCTCCTCCCAAGAAGTAAGCGTCTTCTGATTTCCTGGCCACAGTCTGCATCTGCAGTAATCTTTGCACCTAGAAATACAAAGTCTGTCACGGCCTCCACATTTTCTCCCTCTATTTCCCAGTTGTCAATCATTCTTGTTGCCATAATCTTGGTTTTTTTTTTTTATGTTTAGCTGCAACCCAGCTTTTGCGCTTTCTTCTTTCACCTTGATTAGAAGGCTCCTCAGCTCCTCCTCGCTTTCGGCCACCAGAGTGGTGTCATCTGCATATCTGAGGTTGTTAATGTTTCTTCCAGCAATTTTCACCCCAGCTTTGCATTCATCAAGCCCCGCACATCTCATGATGTGTTCTGCATACAAGTGAAAAAGGTTGGGTGAGAGTATGCAGCCTTGCCGTACGCCTTTCCCAATCTTGAACCAGTCTGTTGTTCCATGGTCAGTTCTTACTGTTGCTGCTTGGTCCTTGTACAGATTCCTCAGGAGAGAGACAAGGTGGCTTGGTATGCCCATCCCACCAAGAACTTGCCACAATTTATTATGATCCACACAGTCAAAGGCTTTAGAATAGTCAATGAAGCAAAAATAGATGTTTTTCTGAAACTCCCTGCCTTTCTCCATTATCCAGCGGATATTGGCAATCTGGTCTCTGGTTCCTCTGCCTTTTCTAAACCCAGCTTGAACATCTGGCAACTCTCGCTCCATGTATTGCTGGAGTCTTCCTTGCAGGATCTTGAGCATTACCTTACTGGCATGAGAAATAAGGGCCACTGTACGGAAGTTGGAGCAGTCTTTCGCATTTCCCTTTTTTGGTATGGGGATATAAGTTGATTTT
This sequence comes from Anolis sagrei, assembly GCF_037176765.1. Lineage (NCBI taxonomy): Eukaryota > Metazoa > Chordata > Lepidosauria > Squamata > Anolidae > Anolis > Anolis sagrei. The sequence continues at coordinate 127,257,547 of NC_090025.1, read as the reverse complement.
TTCCAGTCTGATGGCCATTCTTGTGTTTTCCATATTTGCTGGCATATGGCATGCATCACCTTGACAGCATCATCTTTTAAGATTTTAAACAGTTCAGCTGGGATCCCGTCGTCTCCTGCTGCCTTGTTGTTAGCAATGCTTCTTAAGGCCCATTCAACCTCACTCCTCAGGATGTCTGGTTCTAATTCATTCACCACACCATCAAAACTATCCTCGATATTATTACCCTTCCTATACAGATCTTCTGTATAGTCTCGCCATACAGAAAGCAGGGGTAGAGACATGTATGTTGCTTGGCTGCAACTCCCACAATCTCTAACTAAAATAGTTAGAGCTGATGGAAGTTATATCCCCACCAGTCCTGAATTAAAGAAAGAGCACATTGAATTATAAGAAATATGTTTCTCTATAGGAAATGGGAGTGGGGAGTTTTTGAAAAAAATAGCCTCCCTTGGAGTTATTTCATTTGTGGATACAGTTGGCCCTCTTCATTTGCAGGACTGATTTTTGCAGATGTGATTAAAATGTTCTCTCTTGGAAATCCTATGCCCTACATGATCAACCATAGAGTCATGTTGGAGGACAACACATCTCTAGGCAACTTTAGGTTCTTCACTGCAAATCTGGTAAATTTGGCCATAGAGTTGTGCTTGAGAACTAAGATATTCCTAAAGCGACATTCATGGGTTTTCCACTTTCATGGCATTCCTGAACCCGGTGGATGCTAAGGGCTGACTGTGCTTGATTATTAGCATAGCACTGCAAATCTATGCACATTTACTGAAGAGTAACCATCACAGAAAACACTGGGAAATGCATCAGGGTAAAAATGCACAAACATGCATATTCCTAGTGCCTCAGGGAGTCTGTGTAGAGCTTTATGACTACAGCCTTGCAATGCTATTTGCAATCATTTTCTAGCTTATTGACTATTTAATTCCAACTACTCTCATATATATTTAATATGTCTTGAAAACTTGTCTATTACATGTGTCCTTGACTTGAATGATGGTCTTCTGAACATAAGTTTGGTCTTTGTTTCTGTGAATAAAACAGAGCACGTTTGAGGTTTTTGTTTAAGGGATCAATAACATCATTATAAAGAAAAGCATACACCAGCTGAACTTTCCAGAGATGCAAGCTTCGCATCATGAAAAGTCTGCATTATGGTCAAGATCCTGTTCAGCAGATCTATTGCCACTCTTAAACTATACTGGGATTACTTTATGCAGGAATTATAATGAATTGCACCATTGCATAACTGGATATTAGAGTTACATTATGCAGTGTTTTTGTTTGTGTGTGTGTGTGTGTGTGTGTGTGTGTGTGTGTGTGTGTGGAGTGACTTGAGAAACTGCAAGTTGCTTTTGGTGTGAGAGAATTGGCCATCTGCAAGGATGTTGCCCAGGGGACACCCAGATGTTTTGATGATTTACCATTCCTATGGGAGGCTTCTCTCATGGGGAGCTGGAGCTGACAGAGGGATCTCATCTGTGCTCTCCCCAGATTTGAACCTCTGACCTGTTGGTCTTCAATCCTGCACAAATGATTGCACAAATGCACAACTGAGTGCACCACTCACTGCAACAGTTATCAATGCCTCATATTTGGCTGTGCAGCAGTTACTTCCCAACCAGAGAAGTAGAGGAATGTGACTGCCTTTTAGAAAATACAAATGCTTTGATGCTTATCTTGAAATCTCAGTTTCATGTGAGCTTAGACTCTTGGACTCTTATTTGAACCTGGAGGCCCAGTTTGCAGTAGTATCTGAGACTCTGCTTGAACAATTAAGACTTTGTCTATCCCTGGAGATGTCAGATCTGGCCATGGTAGCTCATGCTTTGATTACATTTGAATACATTTGAATTTCTGTAACACACTCTTAAAGATTGTTTGGAAATTTCAGTAGGTTCAAAATCTTGCAGAATCAGGGCTGTCTATAGGGAAAATACAGTCCCCTTGCTGAAACAACTCGTCTGTCTCACAGTCCATTTCTAGGTAGAATTCAAAGTACTGCTGATATTCTGTGAAACCCTATATAGTTTAAGTTTACACTAATCAAAAGTCCATATCTTCCCATATGAGCCTGCTTGTGTCTTATGATCTCTGAAGGAGGGCTTTTCTAGTGAATCCTGTTTTCTCATGATATGACCAAAGTATGATAAGCTTAGTTTACTCATCTTGGTTTCTAGGGCAAGTTCAGGCTTGATTTTCTCTAGGACTCCTAGTAGTAGTTTATTTAATGCTTAGACCATAGGTCTTTCACATACAAGTCAAACAAATAAATACATAAAAAGCAGATTATTAAATACAATGCAAAATACACCATTAAAATACTACATTAAAAATGAAAATGCTACATTTGCTCTAGGATTCATTTACAAAAATTAAAATGCTACATTTGCTCTACGACATTTGCTCTAGGACTCCAGTATAACTTTGGTATTGTCCATAGTATCCATAATTTTTTCCTCCAGTACCATAGTCCTTTTTTCCATTAGCTTCCTTTATTGCTGAGCTTTCACAACTATGTATAGAAATTGGAAAGTTGAGGGCATTGACAGTCCCAACTTCTAGATCTGGTGTATGTGTGTTGTAACAGTAATCAATATGCAGGGACACATTTATAACATAAAATGCATATCCAAACACTCTACATATGAGTGAATACATAGGAGAATATGAAGAAACACAATGTGTTCATTGTGAACACTAGAGGGAAGTATTTTCAAAGTCTGAAGATTGCACTTGAGCAGGAGCACAACTGAGGTTTAGCTGTTTCTGTGGTGGCTACCAGTAGGATCTAGAGCAATGGTTCTCAACCTGGGGTCCGCAGATGTTTTTGGCCTTCAACTCCCAGAAATCCTGGTAAACTGACTGGGATTTCTGGGAGTTGTAGGCCAAAAACATCTGGGGACCCCAGGTTGAGAACCATTGACTAGATTGTCACCTATTAAAAATATAAAAAATATGAATGCACACAGAAAAATGTTATTATAGAGAGATGGCTAGGAGAAAACTAGACTAGAATCATTTCCCTGACATCTATTTACATTTTGCATTTTGGTTTTCAATGCTTTCTCTATGGGCAGCTGTTCAGTCATTGGAAGTGGGGCAAATAATTTATTGTTGTTGATGATAGCTGAAACTAATGGAAACTGGAGTTCTATTCCAGGAGGTTCTCCATGACTATCTGGATTCAAAGTCATTTTGGTTCTACATTGTAGACTAGTTCACACAGATCACATTTAAAAGCTAGAGAGATTGTTCATGTGCTCCAGGCTATGCATTGTGACAATGGAGAGTCATCACAAAAGTACCACAAGGCTTTAATAGGGTCAGCTGCCAGAGACAATCTATGAGAGTATCTGGGCTGCTGGCCAACTTTAGGCCTTGGATATGATTCCTTGTTGCCATGCACCCCATGGCAAAGCACATTATTAATACACAGGCATCTAACTCTGCTGCCTTTGGGCCCTTTTTAGTTATTTTGGGACTCTTTTTATCTATCCCGCAAAATTTGACCTGGGAAACTTGGGATGCACTTCTATAGACAATTATGGTTGAACATTGGAAGAGAGGATCTGAGAATTAGAATAAATTGATATGGACAAATATTACTTTAAAAGGTTTAAAATACCACAAATCTATTTTAGAACTCAGAGGAAGCAAACTTTCGTATAACATTTTCAGTGTCTTATGATGGATTACATCTATATCTACTAATAACTGAAACTGTCTATTTAACTACTTGCTTGGGGTATTGGAATTATATTTCTAATGTACCATTTATCACTATTATTAGGCAAACTGGACAGAAGACAGGTGAAAGTCAACATTCTTTGGGATTTTAACATGATGAATTTCTAAAGCATGAACCACATTAACTTATGATATTCATCATTTTATATGAAGGACTTTAATATCTCTTTCTTAAGACATCAATTTTCCTAAGATTTCTAGAGAAAAATCTTGAACCCCATGAAAGCAGTTGTCAAGAGGAGATATTTTATATGGGTACCTCAGAAATGATCATCTTTGACCCCTTCTACTTGGAGAATCCCTATTCAACCACAGGAACACAGTGGGTAATCTTTGGCATGTTAGTATAATCAGGAATTGAAATTTTGTCTCTTTTGTAGGATGTCTATATTTTCTATGCATTCTTTTTCAAAAGTATACTAAAGATATCAGAAAAATTAGGAAAGGCAAACTCTCAGTGTTAGATGAAGGCAAAGATGCACACACAAACACACTGAACAAATCATGTCAAGAAAACCCTGTGATAGGTTCGCCTTAGGGTCACCATATGTCAGGAAGGACTTGAAGATTCACACAACAACAACAACAACAACACAGCAGTTGCATATACAGTACACATGGATGTTCAATTCTGAGACTCATCCATTTACACCACTACCATATAACACCAAGTTGCTAGGTAGTGCTGTCAATAAGCAATGTCCATGATGCAGTGTGGCTGTGCATTAAATATGTGCTGGGGGGGAGGGAGGGAGAGATTTAGGATTAGCCCTATAGATTTGAACAGGCTTTCATGGCACCACTTAGATTCTATTGCCCTTTTTTGCCCCTTTCATCTGCTCTTTGAATAAAACCCAGTGGTACCTTCTTTACAGTGCTGTATATGCTACAGTACAAAATTACAAACTGTCTGTTTTAGGGAAAGTGTTCATTTGTTTTAATGTTGCTTAGCCTTTTTTAAAAGATGTGATTTGTTTAGCCGCTGTTGCTGACAATCAATGACAACACTTTAATGAGTGTTATGTTTCTCCAACAAGCAGGCTAATTTATGCGGCATGCTTCCTTAAATCCTAGATGCTCGCTTTCTGGTTTAAGGACTAACCATCAACATAATGAATCGAGTAAAGAGAATGTATTTATGCTGATTCCTCTCCAATTTTGACATGCACAGCCTTCATTCGCATAATGAGATAGGCACCACTTATATTCGGGGAGAAATAATGAATAGCCAAAAAGGGCAATTGACATTGAAGAAGTTATTTTGGAAACTTATCTGCCTAAATGTCAAAAGGAGTCATAATCAGAATGAAAACATTCTGTAAGCTCTGGAAAAATATATATGTAATACAAAGTCTCTGTACATGTGCTTGTTTCTCAAACTGCTCTTCCAGAGGAAATGGAAAAGAACTTATTCTCCTTGGATATTTTCCATCTCTTTCAACAAACAGATTACTTTGTTAAACCCTTCCAAACTTCACAAATACCAGGCATTGTTTCAGCTTGATAGATACCTAGTACTTACTGAAGAAATAAACATGGAGTGTCTGGACTCTTCAAATTCCAGTTAGAGAAACTACACTCAGAACACTAGTTGTCATGAAGAAGACTGGTTTTGTAGTCCTAAAATGTATCATTTAATTTCCTATGCAAATGGAATTTTTTTTTCTGTATGCAGGAGATTTGATTCACATGAGTCTATATTTGACTGGCATGAAGCAGCCCAGACATAGGCTTATCATGCCAGGGAGAATATAACTAGCAATGATATGAAATTCCATGGCAAATAGTGATTAAATGTCAGAGAGACAGAAAATTTACTTGAGGTTTTCTTTGGAATATTAAAGGAGCTGTCCAAAATACTGAAACCTATCCTCAAATAGCTTCAGCACTTTGGATAATTCATTGGAAAATCATTGGCTTCCACAAGCCAGAGTTTACCACCCTGGTCAGTCAAGTTGAATGCATCTAAAGTCACCTCCTAATTGCAATGAGAATCAAACACAAATCATTGCTAATCATCTATTTGTCAAACGAGAAACAGATTTGCCCAGATTAACATTGCAATTTAACCAACCAGTCTTAAGACTACAAACGCCACAACGCTTTTGAATGCAATTATGGTTGAGAAATATTGTTGTAACATTGATGTAAGGATGGATGACTTTTTGATCATCAGGCCTTTCAAATATTTCATATTCAGTCCTCTGTTTTATAATACTGTAATTTCTTTTAAATGTGCAAATAAGAATATAACAAACACAATGCAACAGAAAATTTATATTGCTCTACCCACTTCTTACTTTTAGGAGCCTGATTACTTCTGAAACAATACTGAGCTCAGGAAAAAACAAAAGCACTGGCAATGGGGAGTCAGAAAAGTGTGTATATGTGTGTGTGTGTATTCCTTAAACTCTATTACTAATTCTCTGCCACAGTTTTCTCTCAAATATGTAACAACTGCTTCCCAGTTTTGCTTACATTTCTCTGATGTTCTTAATTAAGTTTGTCTGTCAGTCTATTTCAGATAAATAATGCCCTTCAACAAACAAATTTCTGTAGACAGAACCTTGTATTTCTATATTTGTGGGTAAAGCATTCTTGCTACCATAATAATGTATTATGCAATGTATCTCAACCCAAATGCCCTTGCAGCATTACAAGTATACCACATTTTGAAAAAGTTGCCTACTTTATCTTTACATTTCCAACAAACATTATGTTTCTTTATACATTTTAGTTTCTCAAATCATTTTATAAAAGTTATCTCGCAGGTCATAGCTCAAACTAAATTTCAGTCTTTTAGGTCATATTTAGTTTCCACAAAATGAATTCCTGAACAATCAGGTATTCTGAGTAGTCAAGGTCACTTTTTCTAGTTGGTCCAAGTGCAGTATCTCCAGGCGTTGGAGGCACTGCGGCATTTTCATATTCTAATAATTGTTCATGTTATGTTGTGTGTTACTTGTAGCCATCCTGCCCCTGACTAAAACCTTCATTAAAAAAATTATGAGGTTCACACCATAATATAGAGATATTTCAGGTTGGTTGGAAACTAACTCATGTTTTAGCATGAACACATAAACTCTTGGGGTTTCTAGGAACTACAAAATGTATGCACACATTTTTTAAAACCTCTTAAAATACAGATTTCTTTTTTACTCAAGTGAAGGCCACACTGAGTGGCCAAGGTTCTTCTGGATAAAAGCACTCCTTTGAAGAAACTATTATAGTACAATGGGAAATCCCCACTGAACAAAGAACAATAGTTATATCAGCAAATATGAACAAAAGCAACCAGTTCAAAAGGCAATCACATACCAGAAGAAAATCAGGCAGATACAAAACTGAAAGCAGTTTGACAACTTGGTACACAATACAAACATCATAAGGCAAGCCTTCTGTCCTGATACTTTGTACTCTGCAAGTTTTAAATGCATCAAAGAAAGGCACTGTGAAAGACAGAGACATCAAGAAGAAAAACCACAGCAGTACTTTTAAAGCTAAGGACAAAATGGTCCCATCAAACAGAGACTGGATTTGCTTCTGAAGGAAGTAGAAGAGGCCCTAAAACAAACCTTCCTTTGTTCAATGGAACCAATCATACTTCTTCTCAATCATTCACAAAAGTCAGTACCCAATGGAGTCAGAATGAGTGAAGCATTTTACTCCTTCCCCAGGAAGATAAAAGCCTAATTGCCCTTTTATGTTGGTGCCAACTAAAAAGGGCATTGAAAACATGCCTGTCTTTGTATACAAAACACAAAGGAAGCAAGGTGAATTGTAAAATTATGAAGCAGCTTGACCAAGGCCATTCTTTTTCTCTGTTAGCATACTTTTGTAATTTTCGACCGAATTAAAATGTACATAAACATCAGTAAATTGACACATTAAAAGAGGTAAATGCATCCACTTTATCAATTGGCAATTCTTTAGCACATGCTACTATTGAAAGTGTAAAATAGATTCAGATTTTCTTTCTATCAGGCTAATAAAAAACCATGGCTTAGCATGCTGAGCAATATTCTCTAACACTGTCCTCCCTCAAAGAAATTATCACTGGATCTCATGATCAAAATTATAAATGCATAACCCAGAATTATGGATCCATAACTGGTTGTATCCATGACCTCTAATGTATCTGTAGAGATCATGAAAGTTCCCCCATCCTGACTTCATGGGAAGTATCTGCTATGAATGATGGGGTCCATTCTCCTGTTGACTGGGATGCAGCAGACTGACTTTTCTACTTCTGCCAGCAATGTCCCATGGACAGAGCAATTGCCACAGGGATCCTCCTTCTGTCTGTTGCATTGGGGATCCTATGTAGGGATGGAGTGGACTAGAAATGTCATTCTATGGCATCCTATGATCACCAGGAAGGAATACAGAGCCCTGTCAGTAGAACAGGCTACTTCCTGATGGATCAGGATGGCAGGGAAGATTGGGCTGTGGTGCTAGTTAACTACATAGTAGATATAGTTACATTTTAAAGTTCCTGATCAAGTAGAGCTCAGGAAGTAGAGATGTACCAAGAAAAAAAAAAACCCCAGGGAGCATGGCAACTGTGTTCTAGAATTTGTATTCCATAACAGTAAAATTTTCAAACTAAATTTTATAGTCCATATTCATTGACTGTCCAGTGAAATCTTACAGAAGGGAGTTTCCTGCAGTCCCCAAGCCATCTCTTGCCTACAGACATGTTGGAATTATGTTGGTGCATTATATACTAGAGGCTGTACTTTTTCTAGGGCTATGCAGTAAACCTGTCAGTTCCACAAGACCTATTTTTCCAGTGACTTGCTGTCTTTATGGCCTCTACAGCAATGGGCTTTTTCCTCAGACTACCACTGCCCATGTCAGAATGATGCCCCAACAGCATTCCAGACATAAAAGGAAAACATGAAAGAGATATAAAAGGAGAACAGGTGAACTCCATTCCTTCACACTTCATGATGGCTGTTCCCAAGATACTATGTCCTGTGGTGGAAATAGTACCCTGTCACCTGCATATTCAGATGGTGTAGGAAAGAGAAGTAATTTCTAGTTAGGGATACATCTGTTATCCTTCATTTTTTAACAAATGTTAATAAGTTCTGGTTAAAAACACACCAGGATGAATTGAAGAATAAACAATTTGAATCCTGAAGAAAAATGAACTAAACCAAAAATCTTATCCATTTGTTCTCTGTGTGCTTTTATGTATGTCTCATAACATGTGAGGAGGGACTTATTAATGTGCCATGCTAGTAGGGAATAGTTTGTCCTTAAGATGATTTGAAACCAAGGCAGACACCTTCAGACTAGTTAAAACCTTGCGATTCAGCAGGATATACAACTGTGCACAAGTCATTTCCCTCCTAATATCTAGAAGAGTAGGACTTTTATCTGCTGGAGCTAGGTGTGAATGTTTCAACTGACCACCTTGATTAGCATTTAATGGCCTGGAAGTGCCTAGCTCCAGCAGACAAAAGTCCTTTGTCTCACCCTGGTCATTCCACAGATATATAAACCCATTTTCCTACTTCCAACAGACCTCACTACCTCTGAGGATGCTTGCCATAGATGCAGGCAAAACGTCAGGAGAAAATGCCTCTAGAACATGGCCATATAGCCCAGAAAAACCTACAACAACCCAGTGATTCCGGCCATGAAAGCCTTCAACAATATATTATATTCCTTCCTCCTCTCTCAGGTGATATAAGGCTAGCACTATGGATACACACACACACACACACACACACATAGACAGACAGATAAACATACAGGAGGAGGTGTAGTGGTCATGTCAGTGAAAGGGAGAAAAAAGAATTATTTAAAAGAAACATATGGCTCAGGGGTATATTTCAGCCAGCAACAAACCAGGACCAAAACCCAGAGGACCATTTGATGCCAGAATTGAATCAACTTGGCATGAATTATGAGAGGGAATGTATTGACATTTCCTGGAACTAGAGTTTGGAAGAGCACAGAGAGACAGAGATGAATGAGACAGAGATGAATGGAACACAAAGGGGAGGCCATGGGACACAGTCCCATTCTGACCTCCATGCATTTGCAAAAAAAGAAAAAAAAGAAAAAAGAAAAAAAAGAAAGGTCAGATGAAAAAGGCAATTGTATATGCACTATGAAACCCTCCTATCTAAACAGAACCCCTGGCTTTGTATTACGTTTTTTTCTGCTTCTTTGTAAAATCTGTTATGTTCAATTTTTTAAAAAATGCCAAAAGTTTCATGTATTTCTTTGTTTCAATCATATGGTGTTTTAAAAAACCATGAGCAAAATCACAGCTGAAAAACAGTAAGTTGAAAATAACCCTTCAGAAGTTCCATGCAACTGGTATATACACACTTGTGTGTGTGTTTGTGCATACACATATATGTAAATGCCAAAACCAAAGTGGACAGGCCATAAGTTGACAATGGCCATATGTCCATACAACTATACTATATATTTCTACTCTACCTTTCTGGTGGTCCCTTTTATCTATCCCTTTTGCCACTCATCTCACTGAGAAACAATTCAGCACAATATGACACACATTACATACATGTACACATCATGGTCACAGAAACCACTTATACAGCTAGTGAACTAAGCCATATGGAAAAGGTTTCCAAGGAAGATGAAGTTTAAGCTCAATCTTCTTACAGTCTTCCCTCTGCAATCCTTCTCAGGTCAATTGAAAATAGTTTTCCACCTAGGGATGTAATTGCTCACTAAATTTCTTCTTGAAGGTAGAAACCAGTAATTTCAGCAACTTTCTTCCACCTGCAAGAAAGTCTTTGAAAACCAAAGAGTTTTAGAATACTGTTTGCAATTTGGAACTTATTTTTCTTTTGTGCAGGAAATTAGAAACTTATTCTGTATAAAATTAACACATGGTTGTTTTGCATAAAAACAGAAATTAATATTTTTGCATTGAAATGTTATTTTCCTTGCATAAAAGATTATTTTTGACACACAAAATATTGATTTCGCATATCCGAAACTTGAACTGCAAAGATCCTTGTCAGTCAAGGATACTTGTCACAGTTTTGCAACACTAGATACAATATTGGGCAACACTCTGGGAAAAGGGCAGCTTTGTTGGATTCGTTTCAATTGGTTCAGCTTGAGGATGTGGACAGGATCCTTGGAGAGATGCGACCCACCACATGCATCCTAGACCCCTGCCCATCCTGGCTAATAAAAGAAGCCAGAGGGGGTTTGGCAGAGTGGGTGAAGGTGATGGTTAACGCCTCCTTACAGGAAGGAAAATTTCCAGCGAGCTTAAAACAAGCTGTTATAAAACCGCTGTTGAAGAAACCGTCACTGGATCCCACTCAATTTGACAACTATCGGCCAGTTTCCAATCTCCCCTACTTGGGCAAAGTCATAGAACGTGTGGTGGCAGCACAACTCCAGGGGTTTCTGGTAGACACTGATTATCTAGATCCGGCACAGTCTGACTTTAGGCTGGGACATGGAACTGAGACAGCCTTGGTCGCCTTGGTAGATGATCTTTGCAGGGAGCTGGACAGGGGGAGTGTGTCCCTGTTAGTTCTGCTGGACCTCTCAGCGGCCTTCGATACCGTCGATCACGGTATCCTTCTGGGGCACCTCATGGACATGGGGCTCGGAGGCACTGCTCTGCGGTGGCTCCGATCCTTCCTTGAGGGACGATCCCAGAAGGTGTTACTGGGTGACACCTGTTCGGCCCCACAACCGTTGTTGTGTGGAATCCCACAGGGTTCAATTCTGTCCCCGATGTTATTTAACATCTACATGAAGCCGCTGGGGGAGATCATTCGGAGTTTCGGAATGAGGTGTTATCTCTATGCAGATGATGTCCAAATCTGTCACTCCTTCCCACCTGTCACCAAAGAGGCTGCCCAGACCTTGAACCGGTGCTTGGCTGCTGTGTCGGACTGGATGAGAGCTAACAAATTGAAATTGAATCCAGACAAGACAGAGGTCCTACTGGTCAGTCGTAAGGCCGAACAGGGCATAGGGTTACAGCCTGTGTTAGACGGGGTTACACTCCCCCTGAAGACGCAGGTTTGCAGCTTGGGAGTGATCCTGGACTCATCGCTGAGCCTGGAACCCCAGGTCTCGGCGGTGGCCGGGAGAGCTTTTGCACAACTAAAACTTGTGCGCCAGCTGCGCCTGTACCTTGGGAAGTCGGACTTGGCCATGGTGGTCCATGCTCTTGTTACATCCCGATTGGATTACTGCAACGCAATCTACGTGGGGTTGCCTTTGAAGACTGCTCGGAAACTCCAACTGGTCCCGCGAGAGGCAGCCAGATTGCTCACTGGAGCGACATACAGGGAGCACACCACCCCCCTGTTGTGTCAGCTCCACTGGCTGCCAATCCAATTCCGAGCACAATTCAAAGTACTGGTTTTGACCTACAAAACCCTAAACGGTTCCGGCCTAGTGTATCTATCCGAACGGATCTCCCTCTACGTCCCACCTTGGAACCTAAGATCCTCTGGGGAGGCCCTGCTCTCGACCCCGCCTCTATCACAAGTGAGATTGGCGGGAACTCACTCCCCGGGGAGATTAGATCGACAACGTCCCTTCTTTCATTTAGGAAGAGGTTGAAGACCTGGATGTGGGACCAGGCATTTGGACATTCTGGCAGCTAAAGAAAGACTTGATGATGAGCTGGAACTTGACAAGACGGAATGGATTTACGGAACTCCGAACGCTGAGCTCAGGATTAGCCTACTACTGTGTTTATGGTGTTGTTGTGTATTGATGATTTAATTTTTAATTTGTAATTGCTTAATGGCTTTTATATATGTATGTACATGTGACAAGGCATCGAATTGTGCCTTTTTCTGTAAGCCGCCTTGAGTCCCCCCTTGGGGGTGAGAAGGGCGGGGTAAAAGTGACGGAAATAAATAAATAAATAAATTTAAATAGAATGTTTAAGAAACATGAATTTGGGAGTTCTTATTTTCAAATATTTTCTAACATTCATTTAATCCTAATTTCCACTCAGGTTTTCATCTGTTTCTCATCAATCGGCAGAGCAGTGAGATAACACTCAGAAAGGGAAGGTGCCTTGAATTAAAAGGTGGTAGTTATACAGAGATGGTTCTGTGGACTACAGTTGCTCTGGGAGTGGGAATGGGTTTCGTTCTACTGTTCTGAAAGGATAAAAGCAAAATGCTGTATTTACTTACTTACTTACTTACTTACTTATTTCCTTCACTTGTATACCACTTTTCTTACCCGGGGGGGGGGGGGGGAAGGGGACTCAAAATGGTTTCCAACATATTTATGGCAAAATGTAATGCCCTATGTGTGTGTGTGTGTGTGTGTATACTAGCTGTCCCCTGCCACGCGTTGCTGTTGATTTGGAAAATAAAGTCTGTTGATCTGGAAAATAAAGTAATGAGAAAGTGTTGGTTTCTAATATATGTAATTTCTTTCTGCTTGTGGGTAAACAGTATTTCTTGCTGTTAGTTTGTCAGTATTGATGTGGAGAGTGTCTGGTTTGCCCACCCTGGAACATGCAACATACCATTGTCCTTCTTTAAGGGTCCCTTTCAAATCTATGATACTATATCTCTCTGTGTGTGAATCATATCTATCTCTCTCTCTATCTATCTATCTATCTATCTATCTATCTATCTATCTCTATGGCTGGATGGTTCTTTGTCAGGAGGACTTTGATCATGTTTTCTTCCCCTGATGAAGGAGTTGGATTGGATGGCCTTAAGTATTTTCTGTTGGTCATGGGGGTTCTGTGTGGGAAATTTGCCCCAATTCTGTCGTTCGTGGGGTTCAGAATGTTCTTTGATTGTAGGTGAACTGTGAATCCCAGTGACTACAACTCCCAAAAGGTCTATTTCCCCCAAACTCCATCTGTGTTCATATTTGGGCATATTGAGTGCTTGTGGCAAGTTTGGTCCAGATCCATCATTGTTAGAGTCCACAGTGCTCTCTGGATGTAGGTGAACTACAACTCCAAAACTCAAGGTCAATGCCCACCAAACCCTTCCAATATTTTCTGTTGGCCACGCAAGTTATGTGTGCCAAGTTTGGTTCAATTCCATTGTTGATGGAATTCAGAATGTTCTTTGATTGTAGGTGAACTATAAATCCCAGCAACTACAACTCCCAAATGACAAAATCATAATTTTTTGAGTGATGGTCACTCTTTGTGTTGTGAGATGTTTTGTTGCCAAATTTGGTGTGATTTCGTTCATTGGTTCTTTTGTTTTTAAGGTACTCATTATGCACAGAGCATTTATATATATATATAGATATAGAATACACATACATACACCTAACACAGAGCAACCATAACATATAACAAAGAGTTAGATCATAAAAACATAATAACATTTAGACAACAAACATGGAGTTATAACATATTAATATAAACATTAAAATCACATAATCCAGAAATCATGGCCCAAGGCCGTTCCAAATGTCAAATATCAATTGCACATAATCCCTGATTATTCCTTGTATTGCTTAATGCCCAAAGGCTTGGTCTCATAGCCAAGGTTTTACTTTTTTTCTGAAGGCAAGGAGGGAAGGCACTGATCTCATTTCGTTGGGGAAGGAGTTCCATAATTGAGAAGCCACCACTGAGAAGGCCCTGTCTCTCATCCCCACCAGTCACACATGCGAGAAAGGTGGGACCAAGAGCAGGGCCTCCCCAGATGATCTTAACCTCTGAGATGATTCATAGAGGGAGATACTTTCAGACAGGTGAGCGGAGCCGGAACTGTTTAGGATTTTATAGGCTATAGCATGTAACAACCCCCCTTTTTTAAAAAAAACAACTATCTTAAACATGTAAACATATTTAAATGGAATATAAATGAAAGAAGTAAGTGATGGCGTTTGGCCACAAGTGTTTTCCCACAAATAGTTCAGTGTTATTTCTCATGTTTCCCCACTTATAATGATCAGTGTCATTTCTCATAGATAGCAATTTTGGTTGGTTTATGCCTAATTTAATATCTTAACATGTTGTTGTTGTTCATTCGTTCAGTCGTCTCTGACTCTTCTTGACCTCATGGACCAGCCCACGCCAGAGCTCCCTGTCGGCCATCACCACCCCCAGCTCCTTCAAGGTCAGTCCAGTCACTTCAAGGATGCCATCCATCCATCTTGCCCTTGGTTGGCCCCTCTTCCTTTTACCTTTTACTTTCCCAATATCTTAACATACAAACATGTTATTTTTCAATGCTGTTTTTTGTTTTTTGTTTGTGTTTGGGTTTCCTTGACGAGGCAGATTTTATAGTCTGGTGTTAATGGTGGCAGACAAAGGCTTTTCTCTTATGGTCTTTCAATTTTCTCATTTCTTTAAAAGACATGGATCAAAGGTTTCTCTACTGTTGGCTGATAGCTTTCATAGCAGTGAGCAGTGGCATCACTAGGGCTGATGTGACCCAGTGTGGGTTACTCATTGTGTCCTTTCCATGGACCTCTTTCCAATACCAGATGACACCACAATATTGCAGCAAAAATATCAGAGAATCTGACAAAATCAATGACTATAAAATATAAAATGACAGTTAATGCTTGTAGCACATGCAGATGAAACCACATGTTCTAAAGCGTTATTGTAATTCGATAAGAATGGCACCTCTGATTCTCTGCTAGTGCATTAGAAGGTTCAAAAAATGTTGCCCTTGTACTTATATTGATATTGTACATGTAAGTTGGAGTTATGAAAAATGTTTTTGTGCTTATAGCTCTGAGTTTTTTTCAATAAAATACGTTTGTATTTAAACACTAAACAAACATTTAATAGATTGACATTTTAGTGACCCCTCACCTGATAATGTTATTTGGTGCAGTTCGCACATCCACATTGACCTAGTGATACTATAAGCATGAGGTGGTGAATCTACTCCATGTTTTAGTCTGAAATTTAATGGGCTACCCTGAATACTGGAGCCTATTTTGTGAGTAGGTTTCAATACCTTTAAAGCACAATTAATTCATAGAGGATTGACTGCCTTACTAACTTGAAAGCTATCAACATTGCTGACACCCAGCCACATCTTTTAAAGAATTAGGAAGTGATGGTCTTGGACAGCCATTTATGATCTTAAAATAATAAATACAATAATGAACTAAGCTGTTATTTAGATGGTTGGGACCTGTTGTTTGAACATTGATTATCCAGATGTTTTAAATGCCAGTCTGTCATGCGGATATACATGAATGTGTATTGTCGTTTGTTTTATTAGCTCTGGTAGCTTACTTCTCTGCTGAAGATTCTGTGAAGATTAATTGAGTTAATGGTTCAACAGTGTTCCTAATCAGCTGCGGCTATATAAATGTTTACTTCTATTCTAATAACAATTGTTTAGCATGAAAAAATGGCAATAAATCTCATTTCCAGGGTGTTCTTGTCTACTAAATGTCACTTATAGAATGTAGGCTTAATTTAGTGACTTATTTTTATCATTAAGATCTGGTTATTCAATGGGCAACACAGGCCCCTTCCACACAGCTGAATAAAATCCCACATTTTCTGGTTTGAACTGGAATATATGGCAGTGCAGACACAGATAACACAGATTTTATGGGATTTTCTGCCTTGATATTCTGGGTTATATGGCTATGTGGAAGGGCTCTCAGTCTTTTGTATGTTTATTCAGAACTATGTCTTTTTATGTTCAGTGGGACTTATTCAATGGGGTTGTATCTAAATCATAATAATGCTGCAATCTTTTTCCTACTTACTAGATGTCCAGATTTTTCAGATGTTTTGTAAGTCAGAAGGAAATTAAATTTGTACATCCGAAGTGGTATCCAACACGTTTGCATGGCCCTCACCAAAAATTTTAGAATCAAAACCATTAGGAGTGGGAAAGGAGGGAGCAGAGTTTGCTGGAAAAACCAAAGAACTCTGAGAAATGTAGTTTGGAAAGGGAGAAGCCCTATGCCAGAGAATCCAAAAGGCCCTGCCCTGAACTACATTTCCTAGAATGCATCAGCATCAGAAAGCACCAATCAGGATAGCGGAGAGAGAGTTTTGCCCCTCCGTAACCAGGCAGAGTGTCAATAAATGTAGCATATTTAGTATTGTTGAGTCTCCACCAATGGAATATAGTTTGTGCCACAAAACAAAGTTTCTGGAGTAGAACAATATTTTCTTTATTATTAAAAATGATGTTTCTAAAAATTTTGAAAATTCTCCAAAAATCCGTGGACAAGTGAAACATTTTGAAATTCAGTGGGCTAGCAATTATGAATGTCTTCTACTATTGTACCAAGTTTCACCCAAAACAGCTGTAAAAACGAGGGAGAAAAAAGCAGCTAAAGTTCCTTCAATTATAGTAATTTAATTATGCACAATTAATATAACAAAATAGTAACAAAATTTATAGTAATGAAATTTTTACTAACTAAACTTTAGAAATACTTTAGAAACAAAGCACCAGCCCCACATTTTGTAATGACTTTTGAAACATTTTTTTATTGATCGCACTTCCCTACCACTTACCAGAGAACTTCACATTGAATAAGGTTGGATTTGCTTCTGAGTAAAATGGCATAGAATTGGGCTGCAAAGAAATTTGACAAACACAGCCATTGTCTTCATTTCTATACTTTGATCTTTGTTTCTGTTACTCAATTCCTCCAGCTATCATTTTGCCCAGATAGTGAAGTGGAACAAGTTGAAGACAGATGCAATATAAAAGAGCTAATTCACTACCAGTTGCTTTTTATATGAGTGTGAGTCTCAAAGATACCAGCAAATTGAATGCAGATCTTTTATTCTCCCTCCTATTTATCAATTGCTATACTTTTATCACTTCTTTACAAAGAAGGTACTCTTCAGGCAAACGCTTGTAGTGGAAGCCTCCAACTCTTATATAATGCAATTATCAGAGGCTGTACATGGTAAATATGAAAATACATAAAATACAACTATGATTCTGTTATTCAAAGTTGGACTTACATGGCTTGTCAGATGCTGTTGGCCTGTAGTTTTCATAATCCATCACCATTGTCTATGCAAGTTTGGGCTGCTGAGAACTACTGTCCAATATTTGGAGAGACACACAATTCCTACTCTTGTTATGCCCAAACCCACTCAGTACTTGAGATCCAATTCTTTGGCTGCTCCTCCTTGTGGAGCCAAAAAATTAATAACCCTGACAATGACATATAAGAAGATTTAAGATCACTCTCAGAGAAATACATAAAATATTGAGGGGACCTGGACGGGGGAGCTGAAAACAGCCTATTATGTTCAGTGATGAAAGAAGGAGAGGGAGAGTTAAAATCCAAGCACCACATAGGAAAATATAGCCAATGAGCATTTGGCTATAAGGCACTCCTGTTCTTCACAAGTCACCAAATGGCCATGGAAAGGGAGCCGCTGAAGGAGGAAAGTAACATCTGTAGGAGGGTACAGGGGAGGTATGGCATAGCTGTACTTGGACAGAACTTTATGCTATGTCTCCAGCCAGGTATTGAGCCATTATTGTTGAATATGTATAACTGTACTGTCAAAATGGAATTTGAATTTTTTATCCCATGCCTAGTAGCTACATATCTTTGCAGTTCAATGTGACATCATTTGCAATATTATGCACCAGAGGTGAGAATCATACAACTTTTAATATACTTATTTCCAATTCCCAGCATACTTTACCATTAGGCATTACAGCTAGTGCTGCTGAGAATTGCTGCCTGGAAAATATTTGGAGCTTGCATTATTTCCATGCGTTATATTTCCATTTTTACCTGGCAGTATGTCTTATTGAATGAAATGGACCTTTATTCTGATTAGACATGAGCAGGGCTATGTGTGTGAAATGCTGTTTCATGACCCCACAATTAAAGCTTTCCATCTCTCTTACCTTGTACTTTTCCTATAATCAATGTTTTATCATGACACTTGGCACAGCATCTTTAATTAAGATTGCTATGTCTGCTATGCTTAGTCTCTAGTAACACTTGCTGCTTGCATAATTTTTAACACTTGTTTCTTTCTTCAACCTAGGAAGTTGCAGTCATATACAACCCTGTACAATGACCCTCACTTATAAATGAGCAACTTCTCAACTGCATCCCTGATTAAACATTAATTTTAATGAGGCATTGAATATGGTATCAAGCAAATACTGTCTTTTAAAAATCACTACAGCTGTGGTTACATTGGTGAATGAATCCAATCCTACTTGAAGCCACAATATTTCATAGAAACAGAGAGGTAGAAGAGACTGCCATTCAGTCTGACCACCTCCATGCAGGAATACACAATCAATACACTCCAAACAGATGGCCATCCAAAAAAAGAAGACTCCACCACACTGTATAAGCAATTTATTCCACTGTCAAAATACTCTTTCCATTAGGGACTTCTTCCTAATATTCAGATACAATCTCTTCTTTATAGTTTGAATCCATTGCTCCGTGTTTAGGGTAGATCCACACTGACCAATAATCCAGGGTCGATCTGGCATGGTATAGATCAGTCTCCAATATGGGTCACATAGGGTCTCCCATAGCTGCTGCTGCTTTAACTGTACCCTCCCGTCCTCTGTGTTATGGCACTCTCTAGGCATGCCACAAGTCCTACCTGTCCTCCATTGCCTGCAGTGATGTCAGCTACAGGTGGAGGAAAGGACAAGAGAAGGAATATTCCCACCTCTCCAACTCCTTTCCCAGAGTGCCCCCTCACCCCAGCAGACATCATTGCAAGCAATGGCAGAAATCTAGAACCTATGTCACAGCTGAAAATGACAATGACATAAGGCAGGAAGGGTGGATGGCTGCCATCCCATCTTCCCAGGTCACCTGGGTTCAGGTTTAAGGGATGACAGTGGGAACACTTGCAATTGGTTTCATTCTGGAACTGGCCCAACTATTCAAACAGACCCAAAGTCAGTCGATATTCCAAATTATTTGATGGGGATGGGATGCTATCCTCCATCTTTTGTTAAAGTGGGGCATGGACCATATTAAGTTTATAATTAAATGTGCATGCATGCACATTTCATTATAAACTACTCAGATATACATGCATTTTATCCTGAATCCTAATGCAAACAATAATATAAAATTCATATTCTACCTTTCTCCAAAACCACTTTTTGCCTTAAATCAATATATTGAAACTGAGAAAGGTGGCAGGAATAATTTTCTCTTTTGTTTCAGTCATGGTGACTTAAGCTATTTGTGACATCAGAGATGTTAAAAATGAAAACCCGAAAGTGGTAATTCACTTCAGATGCCTGTGTTCTCATGGTAGTTGAGCATTTGCATTTATTTGAACTGTCTCATTGTCATTAATATGTTTTTATTTATTTCACAGTTAGGAAGTATATCATCTTTTCTAATGAGATCCTTTGCCAACTACTTAACTATCACAGCAATAATCTGGAATGGAATTTTCACTTGTAATGGTCATGATTGTGATTCACTACATTTCAGTGTAACATGAATGGACTGTCTGCCTGATCTTTATTATGTGTGAGTGTGCTGAACAATTCTAGCTGGGAGAAAAGAATCATAAGGGTGTCTTCTGGTGCTGCTATTGGGAAGGTTTGCTTTGTAATATCGTTGGCATAACACTTGGGGAAACTACAGAGCACTTTCATGGAAATTTCAGACAGCCCAATAAATGACCTTCTGGGTGACCAAGGCGACTAACTCATCTTGAAAAATAACTTTATAAGGTATAATTTATTATGTTTGTATCCCACCTTTCGGTAAACAGTGGCAATAGTGATCAGTAAAAATTAACAATAGTAACAAAAATCACAGACTCACAAAAGAATATAATGTCGATGAAACAATAATGTAGTTTTCTTGTATTTAAGCATCTCAACTTGACATAATAAATAACCAATCTTGCAGTAAACAGGTGATGATATTTCTACTGCACCATTTACTACTGCCAGTGTTTCTACTGCATTGTTACTACTGTACCACTAATATTCCACTACTACTGCTACACAAGCTATCCTGAGTCCCCCCTCGGGGGTTGAGAAGGGCAGGATAGAAATGTTGGAAATAAATAATAAATAATAGTATTGGTGAAGTAGAAACAGTGGCAGTAGTAGCAGGGGTAGTTGCAGTAGTAGTGGTGCAATAGTAATGGTGCAGTAATAACAGGGGAGTAGAAATAGCTTTAGCAGCTGCAGTAGCTTTGACAACTGCAGATCCTCCCTCATGTAAGCAATTTCCAGTGGAAAAGGAGATTTTTGATGGACCCCTTTTTCTTCCTGTCATTCCCAGAGATTATTCATGAGAAAGGATGGGAACATGAGAATCAATCCCTGTCAATGCCAGTGGCTGGTTCCTGTTATGTAGGGGTTGTGAGTGGATCTGGCCAGGATCCACTATGAAGTTCCATTGTAATTGTGTTATGTATTATGTGACTGTCATAAAGGATTCCAGTGTATCCCTACACATAACTAACAACCACAGATAGTTGAAGAAAGTTTATGCGGACTTATTAGGGTTTGTTTTTTATATATCCATGCTGATTGAGAGAAGGAGAAAGCACATGGACTCTGAGAATCATTCAGAGAATGTTAAATCATAGTTTAGGATGATAATTGAACCAGGCCATAACATCCTCTGCGATCAAATCATCTTTCTAAATCCCAAAGGCACAATAATCAGGAAAAGAAATGATTGTCAAGAGAAGGAATTTAGATTGTCCAGCCATTATTTTGCTGTGATTAATAACTTCTTTACCACTGTTCAGGGAAGATAGCATTTTATGATACTTGTCAATTTGTCTACTCAGCACTTTTGAAACCAGACTGAATCCTATAAGGCCAAACAGTGAGTCTTTGCAGATGTCGAGGCTTCAGGTTATGTACATGGTTGTGCATACTCTTCTAGGAGAAGCAATTGCTAGGTCAAAATCCAGCAGGGCAATTTCACTTACACAAAGAATGTTGTGCCTCCAAAACCTGGCTCTGGGGTATGTACATTCAAGTTGCCTATCAACTTATGGAGATCTCACAAACATCATAGGATTTTCTTAAGTAAGGAATACCCAGAGCTGGTTTTGTCAATTCTTTCCTCTGAAATATGTCTACAGCACCTGGTATTCATTGGGCGTTTTGCATCCAAGTAACCGAAGCTCAACTGAGTTACCATATGTATTATTGAAGGCTTTCATGGCTGAAATCACTGGGTTCTTGTAGTTTTTTTGGGCTGTATGGCTTGTTCTAGAATGTGCTTCAAGAACATGGCCATACAGCCCAAAAAACCTACAACAACCTTGAGTTACTATATTTCATCACCTAACAGTCACACTGCTCCCTTTTTTTATGGGGAAAGGGGGGTGCCACTATTATGCAGTGGTGACTATTATGCAGTGAAAAAGACACCATTTGGGGGGGGGGGGCTTTCTAGACTACATAGTAATCTGTTTGAGGGTGCAGCCGTGTCGGTGGGTGAAACTTCACCCGCCTACATGGCTGGGTCCTTAAAGTATAGTTGCAGAGGGGAGAGGCTGATGGGGTGGGTGGGTTCATCGACCTACCTACCTCTCTCCTCTGCACCACCATAGCATGAAAGGGAGAGACAGGGAAAAGGGAAAGAAGGTAAGCGGGTGGGGAAGTAAATCCACTCCCCTGACCACCTCCCCTTTTCCCCTTTTGGTGCTAAGTCAAGCTCTGTAACACCAAAAGAGCTGTCAGGCCCTTAATTAACTAAGGCTGTGACTTTTATGTGGGAAGAGCAAAACACCAATTCTGACTTCCCCAAAAGGGAGTGCGACTATTATGCAATGGCAACTATTATGCAATGAAATACAGTATCTTCCAAAATCAGTCAGACTCTGATGCCTTCATGATATTTAGGCCTGGATGTTGTACATAGACAAAATCCAATGCAATTTTGCAAGTTTTTGCCTCAATGGTTTGTAAAAGTAGTAATATCCCTAGAGGTCACAATAACAACTGTTCTATTCATTGGGGAATTTGGAAAAGTCACTAGAGGTCCATTAGCATATTCTTTTCTTCTGCATGGATATGTTTCATGGACATTGCTCATCTTTCTTTCTGCAAATATCCTCTACTATGAAATCATGCCTCTACTCTAATATATGGACTGTTTATGAGAATTTTCAGATTAGGCTTTCACTAGAGGAGTGTGGTGCATGTGAATTGCACATATGATATCATGGAAAGGACAGGTGATGACTCTTCTGCTATGGGTAAGGAGAAGTTGCAGTCAGTATAGTGTATAGTGGGTAAGGCTCCCCTGTTGTTGTTGCTGCTGACTCTCAGTCCTTATTGGTACAGTATCGCGTCCATCCACCTCAGCCAGAGTGGACACACTTCTTAAGCAGCAGCAGACCATGATTCAGCCCTAACCCTAACCCTTTCCTTTTCCTCTCTCACCTTCAAGCAGCAGAATGAGAATGGTATGAAGAGTAGTAGAAAGTTGAGAATGAGAGAAGTGAAACAGGAAAGGAAAAGGCCTAAAGTCCAGGCAGGGCATGCATGGGTTGTGTGTCTGTGTGTGGATGTGTTGTAGTAATCATAGACTGTCCTGAGATGACTGATGACATGCAGGTGATACCATGAGTTATTGCATTGAGCAACACCAACCCTAGTGATGCCACTGGACTTTCCAAAAGGTCTAGACATTGATGACTTCAGTCAGTGATTTGGGGTCTGTCACAACTACTTTATTTTGCTATTTTGTGGAAGGATCTTTCCTGACATTTTGAATATGGAGAGAATGATTCAGTGTTGAATATCTCAAAAGCTCCTGCCTTCCTTACCTGCCCAAAGCATTCTGGTTTCCGATTTCTTTTTTCCCCTTGCAGATATATAGGTCACCTTCATCCTAGATTGCCTTAGGGCTACTTGGACATTTGCTGTTGTTATCATTTCTCATCCCAAGGACACAACAAACTTTCTTTCAGTTATTTTAAAGTACCGTTATAACATACTATAAGAGTACTCCATCTAACCAGAAGGCTGTTTTAATTCATGTAGCAGTATTATTGATTGGAAAACAGGGAGGCTGAAAAAATTGACAGAAGTAGTACTGCAAATTTACATTCATAACAAAGTCTCTTTTCTATAAAGATTTTTAAGCAAAATTATATGTGGTTCAACCTAAGACCGTTTCAAAACACAGTTGACTAAGATTGAATTAACCTCGGTTAAGCCAGTTAATTATCCACTGCTTAATTGTCCAATTTAACTCACATTATGGCCAAATTATTTTCAAGGTCCTGGCATTGTTTTTGCTTATGTATTCATTTCTGCAGATCGCTTTCTACTAGCAAGCAAAAACAGAGCTCAAACACTCTCAGCAAAAGCCACACATTGCCAAAAGCAATTTCTTCTGACCTTTTTAGGCCCAGTTTATTGATTTCTTAAAATGTGGATGTTACGAATACCCATATTTGCCAAGATGCACAGTTCATATGTGATGTCCTTTCCCTCCCTCACTCCAGAAACAAATAAAACATATATTTCCAGTCCTTAAAGGATGGTTGCTGTAGGTGCTCTGCTCGTGCACACAATTCAAAGTGCTGCTTTGTTCAAAGATGAATCCCTGGGCAGTTTGGGATCATCTTCCCTGAAAATATTTTCCACGAGCCTTCTACTCTTTTCAGTACTAGGAGAAAGCCATGGAATATATTTGTTAGTCTCAATTAGAGCCAACATATTACTGAATCAGTGGAACTTAAATAAGTATTGATTTACCACATTACAGTTGATTCAGTGGATCCCCTCTAGTTGAGCCTCTTATTGGGTTGTACATCTACGTCTGAAGCAAGTTCAGGTTGGCAGGTTATTTTATTTTATTGTTCTGCTGTGCCTTGTTTTATTGCTGTTGTTTTAAATTGTGAGCTTGTGAATTTATTGTAAGCCATGCTGAGGCCATTTGCTGGAGATATGCCTATAAAAAATAAAGATAAACAAGTGCCTACATCTTTCCTATAGCACTAAATTGCTGCCTTCTTCAAGAGAAAGACTATTTTGCTTTTCTCATACCCTCTAACTGGGCAATTCTCTACGCTAAAAGGATGGTTGCCCATGCTTTCCCATCTCAATGTGATGAGGTTGTTAATTTGGCTAGAAGAACCCAATTAACCCTCTGCCATCATACTTTTTCATATATTTTCAAAATGTCCCAGTTTCCCTCTTTCCCACATATTTCATCTTTATCCTCATCTTAGTCCATTTATTGCAAGTGGAGTTCAAAGTGCAAAAAATAGTTAACTTAGCATGGAGAGGAGGGATTGAATCCTGCCCTGTAGAGTCAGGCAAAAACAAACAAGGGCCTCTTCTAGCTTGAATGAGATTTCTTTTTAATATATTTGCATACATGGAATTACATGGTAAAGGATACCACAGGGATATGCACTTTGATAGCTTCCATGAATAGAATCCAGAATTGAAATGCACTGGATGCTGAGCACCAAGACATAGCACATGAAGGGTGAGAGCCATGAGTAATGTTAAGTTTGTCTACCACTTCCCAAACTCTCATTGGATCTTCATGTTGTGTCCCACCCTCATGCCTACAGTACAGTAGGAACTTTGCTGGTCACTTCAGGGCCAGGTAGGAATTTTCTCTATTTATTTGAAGGTTGTGGCTGAAACATAGGCCACTTTATTTGACCCTCTGATGCCAAATATTTGAACCAATATTTGGGTGAGAAAGGCAGGGAAAAATAAAGTCAATACATAATAAATTTTGCAAGGACCCTGCAGATACTGAGGGATGCCTGCAGAGTTCCGCTATCCATGAATGTTCCAAGACAGAAATCTGAATCTCACTAAGATGAAGGCAAATGATCAGTAAACTGTGGAAATACCCACCCCCTTCCCCCTATGCCCCCAGACCCCTTAGAAAAGTAATAAAAACTTACCTGTCCTCCATTACAAGCCTCACCAGCTCTCCCAGCACATAGAAATGATGCACTAGTAGAGCAAGGCGAGGGGGGGGGGGGGAAATCATTCTGTGATATCAGGAGGAGTGGTGGTCCCCTCCGCATATGCGCTGATCTGGACTGGCTTAGATTAAAGAGCTGAGCCAAAATGTAAGGTAAATGGACTTTATGAGGTTGGATTTAACTGCTGATTCAGGAAGGGTGAGGAATGTGTCGTGAACAGAGTCTGTTGCAGTTTTTCCTAGCCCTCTTCCTTGGGATACTATAATTCCCTTTCAGGGTCAAACTATGTCTCTCTTTTATTAGGGGTGGGGTACCATGTTCAATAATACATCTTCAGTCTTCCCTTGACTGAAAGATCGAAGCCCTGAGGGCAATTCAACAATGGGAGGCAGATGGGAGTGGGGTAGGATGGCTCTGATCTGTCTCCAGACATTTAACCGGGGGGGGGGGGGGTCACATATCCCAGGACTTAGATTGCAACAACCCTCCCAGGATTATCTCAAGGTTAGACTTCTTCCCTACCTTCTGGATCCCAGGAAACAAGATTGCCATATAATCCAGGTTATCAAAGAAAATAATCAAGATTGTTTGCTTTGAACATGATTATATGAGTCTACAGTGCCATATAATCCAGTTCAAAGCAGATAATCTGGATTTTATATGCCAGTGTAGAAAGTTCCCAAGAGGCATATTGAGAGCCCTGCCCTTCAACAAAAGCAGGACAAGATATACCTGAAACTCCTCCCTATCATCCCCTGCTACCAAAAAGGGACAGGTGTTTCAACTCCTTTCTCCTATCAGACCACTTAAATAAGGCTTTCACCTCTTGTTGAAAGAGGCTGCGAAGGGAGGCAGTAATGGTCTAAATAGCCAGCTCTGTTGGCTATCAATCCTGCCATATTTTAGAGCAGTTCCTGGTCTGGATTGAATGTCATACATAAGCCACTCATGATCTCACAAAGCAACTTGTTCAGTCTTAATTATTTCTCTAATTAAGTGTTTGCACTTTATTTCTAATTTAAATTCATTTAGCTGTCAGTTTCAAGATTTACAACTCATCCTACTCTGTTAAAATTAACACCTTCAGCTTCATTAAGGAACTGCCAATGCAATCAGTTCTCCATATTCACAGATTTTGCATTCATGGATTCAACCACATGTAGCTTGAATACACTCCCCTCCCCCACAAAAAAAGACATAGAAATTCAAGAAAGCAAACCTAGATTTTACCATTTTATATGAGAGGAAACATTTACAATGTGATTGTATATACTAGGACCTCAGCATCCATGGTGGGTCCTGGAACCAAAACCTAGCAGACACTACAAGTCCACTGCATGTTAGAGACATTTCTGTCCTTAAATTTGAACATAAAAAGTACAACCACTCTTTGCCAATATGGTAAATGATATAATTTCGTAATTATGCTGGTTATTATTTCACTGTTGTTAGGGGTATATAGGCCTTGTACTAGAGCATTGTCTGGACTTATCCTAGTCTAGCAAACTGGAGATTGATTTTCAAAACTGTTGGATTGAAAAATTCTCTGAAAGAAACAGAGGTGAACAATGCCAAGCTCTGTTGATGATTAGCCATCAATATGAACTTTCTGAACTGACCAGGCTTGGATTATTACTAGAAACCTGTTTTTTTGTTTTGCTATTTGTCAGAACAGCAAAAGCTGGCAGGGGCTCCATCCCCTTAATGGTTTTGTATAAGAGGCAATTTCAGCAGGTGTTGTTTGGTACACAATCAGGCAACAAGAAACATCTAATGAAATCCCTTCCATTCAAGATAGTCCTCTGCAGTTTTCACTCTAGTAGCCCTAGCTGCAACTTGCTTCAATTTTTAGCTTATCCATAGTTTTAAAATTTAGATGAGACACAGGTATGTTGATTGTTGACTGCAATTCCAAGCATTCCCCATCATTGCCTAGTGATCCTGAGATGAAGTGAGTTGAAATGTTAATATCTGGCCACATGTTTTTCACTCCTCGTCTAAATCCAAGCATAGTCATCTATGCCTCTTCCCTGTTGACTTTTAACATAATATTTCTTGCCATGGGCAAAGTCCCTACAATAACTACTTTCAATATGTGTACCAGTGATTAATAAAACTTTATAATGAAACTTTATTTATATACCGCCCTATCTCCTCAAGAGAACTCAGAGCAGTTTCCAACATAAGGCAAAACATTAAATTGCCAAAAGAAAAACCATACAAAATTAATAATTATAAAACATAAACATAAATCCTATTAAAACAGTCACAAAAAATTAAAAACCGGTTTCAATTTTACTTCATCAAACAGGATTCAAAATACCAATGGCAAGAATTGTGAAGTGGACATGGTCAGCTATGAAAGAGCTGGGCAAGGACTAGTGCAATAGAGTATCATAGGCCCAGGGAAGTGGATAAACTGCAGAACAGAACAGCTGATGGTCAAGGGAAAGGCCTGGGGCTAATCATTTTCAAAAGCCTACTGGAACCATCAAGTTTTCAGGTCCCTGTGGAAGGAGAACAGTATAGTGACTTGCCTGATCTCTCTGGGGAGGGTGTTCCAAAGTCAGGGGGCCACCACCGAGAGAGCCCTCTACCTTGTCCCCACCAACCGTGCTTGTGACGGTGGTGGGAGTGAGAGGAGGACTTTCCCAGCAGATTTTAGAGCCTACGCCGGGAGAGATGCGATCACACCTCTGTGATTATACACGTCTGAGTTGTTTCACTCAGGAGATCCACTTGTTGCTGCACACCCATGCAATAAAGTCATTAATACTGAGATGGAAATGTGGCTGCCAATAAGTGTCCGGTCCTAATTCAAGGTGCAGGTTATGAGTTACAAACTGCTTAGGTCCTGCCTATCTTTGTGCTTACATCTTCTTTATGAACCAGCTTGGGCTCTAAGATGTGCCAAGGAGGCCCTCCTCCCACTTCCACCACTGTCACAAGTATGGTTCATTCTTTTCTTTTTAACATCTGAGTACATTCCAAAGGAAGAGGGGCCGACCAAGGGCAAGATGGATGGATGGCATCCTTGAAGTGACTGGACTGACCTTGAGGGAGCTGAGGGTGGTAACGGCCGACAGGGAGCTCTGGCGTGGGCTGGTCCATGAGGTCACGAAGAGTCGGAGACGACTGAACGAATGAACAACAACAAACATTCCATCATATTTCAGGTTACATGTGTGTGTGTGTGTGTTTTAAAAAAGACTTAAGACACCTACTAAAATATTTACAAATTGGCAAGAAAATTAGTGAGCTGTCTTTTAAAGTTGTAATTTAAAAATCAGCAAGGGAGCATGATAACTAAACAGTACAGCAGCTGCCTCGTGGGGTGAAATGGGGATAGAGCCCTTCTGGGAAGGAGGTTGTAACATACTGTTCTTCATAAAGACTTCATAAAGAAGTCTTTATGAGGGCCTTCTTGGTGGTGGCTCTCTGACTTTGGAACACCATCCCCAGGGAGATTAGGCAAGCCCCCACACTGTCCTCTTTTTGTAGGGAACTGAAAACTTGGATGTTCCAGCAAGTTTTTGAGAACAATTAGTTTCTAGGCCCAGTCCCTACATGATAAGATAGCATTCTGTTCTACACTTCATTCATTTCCCGGCCCTATGATATCTTGTTTGCACTATTCCTTGCCCTAGTTGATTAGGTCCATTTTAATACTCTTGGCCATTGGTATTGTTGAATCTCACCAGATGGAGTTCTGATGTATTCGGTTTTATATTTTATATTTAGTGTGTTTTATCAGGGTTTTTTTAAAAAATGTGATATTTTATTTTATTTTTCATTATTTTGTTTATTAAGTTAAAGTTCTGTTGTTCTGCATTGTCTAATGTGCCTTGTCCTGATGATGTAAACTGTATGGTTTTCTTTTGACATTGAGTGTTTGCCAGATTATTGGAACCAACCCTGAGTCCCTTTGAGGAGATAGGACAGTCTATAAATAAATTTCATTATTATTTATTATTATTAAAATTGATACCAGAGAAAAGTAAATATTAAAGATAATGAACATGTACTTTCTGAGGGATAAGAGAACAAGAAAATGCTAAATACATTAACAGGTCAACAAATAAAAATCAAATATCTGAATAATTGAGTTCTTTTGTAGTTCATGACAGTAAAAAGAGTTATGAAGTTCACTTGCTGCAGTAACTTCATGCTAGCGAGAATATGTTTGAGGAAGTAACATCAATATGCTGATTATCTAATCCATATTAACATTCATGAGATGGTAGATCCCATTGCCATAGATGGTAATGCATTTTTGCCGTGATGAAGGAATAAAGACAGTTCTTGCTTTCTTGATTTTTAAAACACATTTTAGGAGGAAAATAAGTGATCATGGAAGTGCCAATTCATTGGTCAACACACCTTCATTTCATGGTATAATGGCTAAAAGGGCAGATTGAAGCAGTAATACATTTATTCATGGTGCAGGGGTTTTTGAATGTGCTTAAAGAGGATCTGGAGCGCAAAGCCCTCATTTGTTCAAGGGAGGGGGGAGATCAAAGTAAATGCCTCTTAACTTTATAATGTGTTCACTCAAAATGAATTTGTGCTGGGTGAAGAAGGCATTTACTTCTCTGTTGGAATACAATGAATTTTAAAGTGGGCAGTCGTAAGAAATATAATGTGTGAGTTTATATGCAAAATCCTAACATATTGTCTACTGCACTATGACATATTATCTCTCTTTGACTATATTACACTTCTTCATTCCACATCTCAGACTCTTCAGCCGCTGTCAGCCTAGCAATCCTGTTTGATTATGAACCTAAAGAACTTTGCCTTCTTTGAAAATGTCATCTGAGCAGATTAGATTATCCATTAGCAGCCTTTAGTCATAGAGGTATAGATCATGACTGGATTCATCCTGGTGTTGTGAACAAGAAAAACAAGGGGGGATGCTCCTCAATGAAGGTTTCAGTGAGAGGGTAGACTTTTCCTCCTTTTCTGTTCTTGAAGATTTTCATGAGTGGGCTTTTTGGCACTCGAACAAAATCCCCATCCAAGCTGGCCCTGCCATTCCAACCACTGGACTCCTTTTGCTCATTTTGCCCCTTTACTTTCAGAATCTTTCAGGATCTAGTACTTGTCTCCCTAGGTGACTACTGTTCTGGATCAGTGACTGTGCTGACCAGTCGGTACTGACCTGCCATGACACACTTTACATCCTGTTGAGGTTTGGGGGAGGATGAACCATGGATGATGGGATTTGCTTCTGTAAGCCCCATCAGCCACGGATGTGGACCAAACTTGGCACACAGACACTCTATGACCCACTTTATATCCTGGTGAGGTTTGGGAGAGGATGGCCCATGGGTGATGGGATTTGCAGTACCTTCACCCACTTCCACAGACCACTACGGACCCAATGAATTATGGACCTGGACCAAACTTGGGATACAGACCTCACCCCCATGATACACTCTGCATCCTGGTGAGGTTGAACCATGGACAATGAGATCTGCAATATCTTAACTCACCTTCTGAGACCACTGAGACCACCACCAGTGATTGACCTGAACCAAACTTGGGGCACAGACCTGTCATGGTACATTTTATGTCCTGGTAAGGTTTGGGGGAGGATTAACCATGGATGATGGGATTTGCAGTACCTTCACACTTCCACAGACCACTGTGACCCCCCTGAATGATGGACTTAGATCAAACTTGGGACACAGACCCCCATGATGCACTTTATGTCCTGTTGAGGTTTAACAGAGGATGCACCATGGATAATGAATTTGCAGTACCTACACCCACATCCAGAGACTTCTGCTAACCCCATCAGCTATGGATATAGATCAAACTTGGCATACAGATACCCGCCATGACTACCTTAAATACAGAGTTTGGGGAGAAATGACAGAGGATGATGGGACTTACCACCCACTCATATCTGTATGCATTTTCCAATGTGTCCATTCATAGCATCCAAAAACAAACAGTGATTTTTTTCCTAATGTTTATCCTTACCAAATCATCTATTTTCAGATAACCCAGGCATCACCTGGTACCCAAGCTAATATAAAATAAAAACAGCTACAATTTATTTATTGCAAATGAAACAAACCTCTAGCCTTGGGCTGGTTCCATGGAACCAGCACAAAGTACCCTATATGTGCATGTATAAGTTTAAAAAAATCTAGTCAAAATATCTACCCATAAAACCTCAAGATATCCACTCCATGGGTACAGAGTACTGTACATTCACTTTTATTTGAAAAGGAACCACCCTTGTTTCTGAATAGAGTGCCAAAAGGCTAGAGCTTAGGCTATTCCAGGAGATCCTAAAAGAAGCACAATCTCCCTCTATTTATTGAATTTCTGGGTGGGAAAATGGTGGCAGCAACCAGGAGCAGTTGGCTCCTAAGGCAGCATTCGTGCCTTCCCTTCTCCACAGAATGATTCTCAATTTATTCATGAGTCATATCAAAATCCATATTTTCCCCCCAAATCCTGCCCTGGACTTATACATGAGATTGACCTATATACAAGTATATAAGGTAACACTACTCCCTGAATTCTTTCTACATTCTCAGCTTCCAAAACCAGATATTAACATTTCCTCTCTCACTAACAGCCTGAGCTCTCTGACTGCCCTAACTAACTTTTCTGCAAGCAAGCTTTGGTGTTGATATTTGTCTTTCCATAGGCCACTCCGCAAAGCATTTTATCTGATTGACTGGCTATATTCAAGCTTGTCTAGTTGCTTTCTTCACAGGTACATTTATGCCAAAAGCCACCACAACTCCTAGAAGGCATTTGGGGTAAATATGCTCTCTCTCTCTATATATATATAGACACACATACACATGCACACACACACAAACACACACAGAGAGGTGTAGTGAGGGTTGGAATGATCCAAGGTCATCTAGGTGTGATAATGCAGCCTTCTAGCCTCACACAATTGCCTTACACAAATGGTAAATCTAAGCAGAAACAATATGATTTTAAAGCTTTCCTGTCTGTGATCCTCGGCCACATATTTTAGATTTTGATTTTTGCACTATTACTCTGGATGCACAATAATTGCCACCACTAACTATAACAGGCATATATTTTCCAATGCAGTGAAACAGGAGATTTTTCTTAAAGGTTGCATGCTACTTATTAAGTCTTGAAATCAAAATCTGCATTACAAAAGCCGTATCTTGACAGCTGTAGCAGCTCCAGGAATTCACAGACTTCTACTCCTGACACCAAAGCTCTGTGTTTGATACTGAGAAGCTTTCTTGTTTGTCCTTTTATCATATGATAAGCAATCTTTCTATGGTTGCTTCAAGAAGAGACAGCTATGAGACTATTTCTTAAAATAACAAAACATAGAAACAAACTCAGGCATGAACAGGAGCTATGCATGTACATACATGTGGAAGAGAGGATTCTGACAACAGACCAGTGAATAACCTGTATTGAACTATGGGAGGTTCATATGGTTGGTCTTATGCAGCAAAAGAACACACATGGAGTTGCCTAGAACTGCTTGGACTATGGCCCTGTCTCTTTTCTAGATCAGTTAGCAGTTGGATTTCACCACCTTGACTGAAGAAATAGTCAAGCAGTGAAACTGGTTTTCTCCTCTGTGTGTGCATAGCACAAAATTACACATATAATAACCCTTTTGATACCATTGTGCAAACAGATACCAAGGTTGTCCTTGCACAATTGTTTCTTCCTGTCTGTTGGGTGCTTTTTTGCCTCTCCAGCAGTCAAAATGCCCACGGCTGGATTGTGGGGTGTATTGGGAATGCTCCTTCCATGCCCTCATAGAATCATAGAGTTGGAAGAGACCTCTTGTGGGCCATCCAGTCCAACACCTTGCCAAGAAGCAGGAAAATCACATTCAAAGCACCCTGACAGGTGGCCATCCAGCCTCTGTTTAAAAGCCCCCAAAGAAGGAGCCTCCACCACACTCTTCTGGGCAGAGAGTTCCACTGTAGAACAGCTCTCAATGTCTGGAAGTTCTTCCTCATGTTCAGGTAGAATCTCCTTTCCTGTAGTTTGATGTCATTGTTCCATGCCCTAATCTCCAGGGCAGCAGAAAACAAGCTTGCTCCCTCCTCCCTATGACTTCCTCTCACATATTTATATATGGCCAGCATGTCTCCTCTCAGCCTTCTCTTCTGAAGAAGCTCTTTAAGCCACTCCTCATAGGGCTTGTTCTCCAGACCATTGATCATTTTAGTCATCTTACACTGGACATATTCCAGCTTGTCAACATCTTCCTTCAGTTGCAGTGCCCAGAACTGGACACAGTATTCCAGATGTGGTCTGACCAAGGCAGAACAGAGGGATAGGATGGCCTCCCTGGATCTAGATACTAGACTCCTATTGATGCAGGCCAAAATCCCATTGGCATTTTTTGCCGCCGCATGACCATTGTTGGCTCATGTTTAACTTGTTGTCCACGAGGACTCCAAGATCTTTGTCACACATATGACTGTCGAGCCAGGCATCGTCCCCCATTCTGTATCTTTGCATTTCATTTTTTATGCCTAAGTGGAGTATCTTGCATTCATCACTGTTGAACTTCATTTTGTTAGTTTTGGCCCATCCCTTCTGGCAGCTCTCATTCTCATAACACTCTATCATCCCAAACAGCTCTCCCATGGCAACATATCAATAGAGCTTTTCATTCCAGCAATGTAGTTTCCTTTTCACGGATGAATATAATGTCAGGTGAGGACTCCTAAGGCAAAGGTATTTAGAAAACACTGATTAAAAACATATAGAGTGAAAGTCAGCAGCTCACATAGAAGACTACCCTCTTTGAATGTCAGTGTTTGCAGTTGAAAAACTGCTTTTGTCAGGATTTTCTTCTTTACTCTTAGGAGAGCAAAGGGGCTTTTAACAGGAATTTGTCAGTAAGCGAATTTTCTTCCCTGGGATGAAGTCTTTGAGATATTGATCAGACAGCTACTGCTTTGCTGGATTATTTTCCACCACCTACAGCAGGGACAACTTTAGCTACTCGGAAAGATTATGTGTGAACCGAATTTGTCTCATGCTCCCTATACACTAGAATGTGTACATTCAGAATGAAAATAAAACAAAGTCAAATAAATATTTCTAGTTCTAGCTTCTGCTTGTATTATTTCATCTTTAGGTAACTATGTGTAGCTATTTTTTTAATTTGATTTTGAGTGAAGGACACCAATGAGGCCAGGAGTGAAAAATGATATATCTCTGTAGAAGAGCTTCTCATTGATAAGTCTTCTGGAGATGTTTTGTTTGTGTGTCAGTAATGCTTCAGGTTGGGTAAGTCTATGTAACAAAACTGAAGAGAAAGGGCCAGGAATTTTCAGTAAAGATCATATGTCTCTTGCCTCTGAAGTAGCAGCACAAGGAACTAAGCTGAGCCCATGTAGAACCCCGACATTGAATTAAAATTTGAGACTCACAGTTTAAGAAGGTAGAATGTCCCCTGGTTTTTCCTGAAGCAGAGCAAAGCCAGTTTATGTTTAAAAATTCCACTTCAACCGCCATGACCTGGAATATTGTGTCCAGTTCTGATCCTCACAATTAAGAAGAATATTGACAAACTAGAACATGTCCAAAATGGTCAACGTTTTGGAAACTAGGTCCCATGAGTAACAGCTGGGCATGTTTAGTTTGGAGAAAAGAAGGTTGAAATGGACATGATAGCCATGTTTAAATGTTTGAAAGAATGCCACATTGAGTAGGGGGGCAGGTTTGTTTTCTGCTGCTCTGGAGACTAGGTCATAGAATAATGGATTCAAATTTCAGGAAATAAGATTTTACTTAAACATGAGGATGAACTTGCTGATGGTAAGAGATGTTTGGCTGTGGAATATGCTGGCTTGCAACTTCATCAGATGGGGTGACTTTAGCATCCTAGGACACTTTCAACTCATCCAATGGACAGAGCCCAAACCAGTCATCACTCGATATTATATGACTTCCAACAGGAGCCCCACCCCCAACCAAGGCAAAAGCATCACTGGATGCTTTCCCCACAACACAGGAGGCTTCCCGTGTTATGCTGGCTCCAATGGCCATTTGTCAGGGGTGTTTTGATTGTTTATGCACAGCAAGGGGTTGGACTGGATAGTCCTTGTGGTCTCTTCCAATTCCATGATTCTATAACATCTTACAGGATTCTGGAGTATGCAGTTTAAGGAGGAATATTTGGAAGTTTCAACCATAGAGCTCAAGTCCTTCATCAAACTAAAAATCATAGGATCCCATAGACTGAATCATGGCACTGTATCTGTGTGTGAAAGGACCACTGGTTTCAGCAAGACAACAGGGATGTTACTTTAAGAATATTGTTATATATCTAGCATTACCTTACCAAGGTTGCAATATCTTCTATCTGATATTTACTCTTCTCATTTCACTTGGTAGAAACAGATCTTCTAAAGAAGGTAGGACATTTTCAGAGGTAGCCATGCTGACCATGTAGCAAAATACAGCAAAATCCAAATGCCACAAAACAGCACAACATATAACAAGTGAGCTCTTGAATCTTCAATGACTTTTTAAAGCTCTTAATTCCAATCAGTTCCTAACCAACCACTGCTAATGCATTTCTTTTGTCTAGGAGGGGGAGAATGGTACCTATAGAGGAGGTCCCAGAGAAAAAGAATTTGGTCCCAAAAAGACTTTGCTCAAAGAAATACTTGTATCAGTGGCAATAGACAGAAAGCAAGGGAGAAAGCAAATGTCCTATAACTTGAAAGAAAGAAAGACATTTGAACAAGCAAACAGAAACAGCAGGAATATGTCATTCAAAGTCAAAAGACTAAAATCCAAAGCTTATGGAATATGTTCTTATTTCTTATTTAGAAATCTCATGAGACAAACTCCCTCTACCTATACAGAAAATTATGTTTTGTCAAATCCTTGTTATTTAAAATATCAAAACCAAAAACATCCAAATGCTCCAGAGATTTGAAAAGTCAGAATAAAGGTATTGTCCCCAAATGTTTCCCTTCTTTTGCAAAACATGTATTGTAGGTCACTGATGAAGATTATATATTGCTAGAGCCAATAATCAAGAACCTACAAACCCCCTGTTGTTAACCTACTTCCTCTGCTAACCCTTCTGTAATAGTTCTATATGATCCCGTGTAACCTCTACTTTCTTTCAAATGGCATCTTAATTAAAATCTAGCAGGTTATGAAAGGAAGGACTGCATGTGTTCCTATTTACTAAGCTCACTCCGTTTCCTGTTTGTTATTCTTCCTAAACCATAGCACTGACCTTTTAAATATTTGGCTTTGCGGGGTGCATTATTATTTTTCTTAGGGCCAAGCTACATATTACACTGAACATGTAGCAAGCCACTGTCTCTTTTGAGATAATTATTACAAATAGGTTAGACAGTGTCTATCCAGCTATGCCATATGCAGGGAAAGGAAATGGATCTCTTTCTTTCTCAGCACAAAGGGAATGGTTATCCCAATTCTCATTGCAATTACTACACTTAGGATGCTTCCAGATACTACCAAAATGCGGGTTTTAAGAAAAGAGGCAAAAGCACTTGGGACCTCAAAGTAGGTCCTCACACAGACCTGCCAGTCCTGAGTTTTCTTACCCCACTGTCCTCACTGGCCTCCCTTTTGTCTCAAGATAAAATGGAAGGCAGATGGGGGACATCCCCCAAAAGGTTTTTTTTAAGTATATAATTATGTGCTGATCCGTTTATGTGTACAAGAATAAATACAAGCATGTTTGCATGTGCGCATATACTGATCAGTGCACAATAGAGGGAATTTTTAAAAACTTCTGCCAAACTTCTCCCTTCCCCTATTTTTTAAAAGGTCTCTTTACCGTGTTACAGTGTTTACAGTGTAAAATAAAAAGTTTCAGAGAATTCTAGTGGCTCTCCATTAGTGCTTCTTTTCAATCAGCTGTGTGTCCCTTTGACAGCCCAATCAGCTGATCAGCTCTTTTGGGATCTTTAAAAGGGACAGAAATCAGCTGGAGCACTCTCCACAGGGAGAAGGGTAGGAAAACATGTGTTTTCTGGCTTGCAGGGTCACACAGACACGCAAAGATCCACATCTTTGAACCAGAAACAGGATAAAAGGGACCTTTTAATCCCACAGTTTTTCTCATTTTTAGTAAATCAGTGTGTGTTTTCCACTGACATCATCTAGCCACCCCCATTTCGAAATGGAAACTCTCATTTCTTAAGTACTGTGTGGACAGGGCCTTAGTGAAAAATTTCTACTTGAGAACATTGCCCTATTATTTTACTTCATACATGAACATGTAGGAAGGGAAAATATTCTGAACTATATCTATGGTGTTAGGATAATTTAAAACATATTATTGTGTTTATTATTGTTACTAGAATGGTGGGGCACTTTCCTCTTCCTCTGCTTCTTCTTCCCCATCGCTTTTTTTGAGAGTTTCTACACTGCAGAATTAATGCAATTTTACATCACTTTCACTGCCATGGTTCAATGCGATGGATCCTGAGAGTTGTATCTTGGTAAGGCAGAGAAGACTAAACATCTTGTAAAATGAAGGACTTCTTCACACAGAGCATTTTAGCCCCATTTTGCCACTTTGCTTCATGGCTTGGACAGGGATTGCTGTTGCCATCACACCACACATGGCAGGCCCTGCCCACATTCTAACCAAAGTGGATGGGAAGAAGGAAAGTGTGTTTTGGGCAGCTCTGTTGGAGCTACTTGCACTTTCCTCCCTTTTCCCCTGTATGATGAGGTAAAGGGCGGTGGGGTAATGCGCGTTGCTGCACATTGCCACCCTTTCTCCCATCTGATGGGGACAGGGACAGGGTGCCAATGTATTCTGTCCCATTCCCACCGTATTATGGAAGTAAGGAGAGAGGGCACATGGGCACCACGAGCAACCCCCCATGCTTTCTCTTTTACTGGCAACTGCCAGTGAAATGGCACAGCTCAAAAGGGTCATGTGAAGAGGTCTTACAACTCCTATGAATCCATATCCTTGAGTCATGGCTGTTAAAGTGGTGTGGAACTGCATTCATTCTTCAGTGTATCCTCAGCCCCCAGAAAATATGCTGCCAAATATTACTCAATCCTCCCAAGGAGGTTTTGAGGATTAACCAAGGTTTATGAAGGAAAATCACCACCTTTCCAACTCTACTAATGGAAGCTGTTGTGTCAGCAGAAAAAGAACAATTGTAAGTAGATGTATGCAAAGTGTGACCCTCCACATACTGGTGGACTACAACTCCCAGTATTATTCATCATTAGGTATGTTGGCTAGCCTGGAGTTCAGCAGAAGCTGGAAGGTTAATTTTCTCCCATTGCAGTCTAGCTTAGCATCTAGCACAGAAAGCAAAAAAAAAAAAAATGGTTGATTATCTAGAGGGCATTTAATTCCCCAGTTCCTCCATTTCTACTTTAACACAATATTACTAGTAGCAGTTCACAACTGCAGGAAGGATGAGTTAATATTGTGGCTCAAATCTCGTTGGCTGCCACAATGGCATGAGGGAAGATTTGGCATTTCTAATCAACTCTAGTCTAAAATTGTCTTTCCAAGTTCCCTTAGGAAAAGCGGTACTGAAATAAAGGTTGCAACTTCCAACTAATTAAGCTTAATTGTATCAGCTTGAAGTGGTTTCCTTGTACAATGCAGAATATTATAACAAGGAAAGTGCTTTGAATTTATAAGGATTTAAGTAAGGGTCAGATATGATGTGAAAAGTTGTGAAGAAAGCTTTATAAAAACTGTAGTTTAAAAGATTTTGAGTAGGAATAATGTAAATCCATCAGTAGATAACAAGGGCCCACAGTGGTTTTCTCAGTGATGTCATTCACCACTATGTACCATTCCAAACATTTTCAGGCTCTTATTCTGAAAGAGAAGTGTATATACCTTTATCCATGTTGCTCAGATCCAAGGTGAAACTATTGTTTTTTAGAGGGGTGCACTTTCAGGTGATGAAATATACTGATATCTGTTTATTTGAATTCCCACCTTAAAATAAAGAGACAAGACACAAGAAAATAGATCTAAAGGACCATTTCCTGACCTATTTATTTACTTTCTAGAACCTGTGAATGAAAACACTGTTAAGGAGAATTAAGAAAATAACACTTCAGTTATAAGCCACCAAGGACCTCATCACATTGATCTTCAGCTCCGTCCTAGGGACGCTTGCAGGATGGAGCCATGATGGAGCCCAAGGGAGCCCATTACATGAAGCAGGGCTACTTCTGGCTGGACTCCATCCTGCAAGCATTGTAGAACAGAGCCAAGAGAACACAGAGGCTTCCCATATTCTCATAAGTAAAGCCAGGGAAAGTGCAGGGGGAAACTGGGAAACTGGGGGGGGGGGGGTGATGCTTCCCCCTGTGAAATGAGAAAGGGGGTGATGCAGGGCATAGGGTGATAGTTTTCCCTGCTGCCGTATGGATGCTCCCACTTTCCCTTAGCTTGAGTTACTTAATTTGAAAAGGTCTTTAGTGAGAATTGTCCCTAGGCCAGATGTAATTTCCTCTGACCACCTCCAAGAACCTACTTGGTTAAGCACTGTAGATCCTGAGGGCCACCCAAAACTCTTTGGCTTCATGCCTTGGCTGATCTTAACTGGGAGACTATCCTGAGGACGCTCCCCCCCAAACCTCAGAGTTTTTAAAGAGTGAGAACCCTCATTCCATACTCAAGGGGAGCTTCCTTTTACAGCCAGTTGATCCACAAAATCTTATAGAGACTGTTATGGAGGTTTACCCTTAATCCCCAGATGCCATGATGCCTACTGGAATGATTTAAGCTTTACCATATTATGGTAGGTAAGGTAAAGGTAGTCCCCTGACATTAAGTCCAGTCATGTCTGACTCTGGGGTGTGGTGCTCATCTCCATTTCTAAGCCAAAGAGCCAGCGTTGTCCGTAGACACCTCCAAGGTCATGTGGCCGGCATGACTGCATGGAGCGCCGTTATTATGACAACCTAGTTAAATTACTCAACCCTAAGCCAACTACCACACCCAACTGAAACAGTGTGGGCTAGGCAAACCATCCCCCTTGGCCCTTATGTGACCAGTTTACACTCACACTGTCCGTTGGGTGGGAGGCTGGATCATGCAAAGAACAAAGGAGGAACATGAGGGCTGATTTGGCCTTTAAAAGGTTCCTGTTCTGGCTGACACCTTGTGACTGGTGCTGGTGAAGCCAGCCAGCCTGAACCAATTCTGCTCTCCTCCACAGGGGATTCAAATATCACCACCATTTTGCCTACTGGCTACAAGTAGGGCTACTGCATGTCATTTTTGTTACATCTATCTCTCGCATTTAATCTGCCCTATTTTGTTATTAGCCTAAAAAATAAATATTAGCTTAATGTGCATGTCTGTTTGCTGAAGCATATCATCTATGGAATAGAATGGATTAAATAGAGAAAATACTTTTTTCTCTTAATGTCTAATTTGACTCCCAGTCATAGATTTCTTGTTATTCATAGAGTTTGACTTAAATATATTTTGAGGCTGTTTGTTTTCCCACTATTGACCTAACTTCTATTCAGACCAGTGGAAGTGTCTTCACATTTCTGCAATACAATCAAAATTACATCAAATTTGGGTTTTAAACAGTGGTGGCCATCTTATTTAATACATTTCTCATTTGTTTACTATACTTTAGCCAACTGTAAGCGTGATTCACAAACATTGTGCTTCTAAGGACAGTGATACCTAGACAAATGAGTTTAATTCATTCTGTGAACAAGATAGTAAATCAATTTGCTTGTATGCCAAAGCAAATTTCCCCATTGAAACTAATTGAAATTTAATTAATCTGTTCCAGCCCCATTAAAACCAACACAATTTCCCCCTTTAAGAGCTTGGTCACAGAATGAATTACAGTAAAATGAACAATTCTAGTCTCTCTCCTCCCTCCCTATGTCAGAGGCTTCACCGGTGATGCTACCTTTTGGAGGTCAAGATAGAGGCCTTCCTGTGACACCTGGTGAAGAAGGAGGCCCTGCGGGGCTTGGAGCGGCTCTTCTCCATCTGATGCCTCTGCTGAAGGCCACAAGCAGGCCCTGCAATGGGCCCGGGGAGAGCTGCATGCCCAGTTACTGGTGGAAGAGGAGGCCCCACTGAAGATCACAAGCTAGCCCTGCTTAAGATGGTGGGTACCCGCACACTAGTACTACCTCTCGTGAGACTGTTCTGTCACAAGAGGTAGCACTAATGTGAGGGTACTTGCCATCTTAAGCAGGGCCAACTCGCAGCCTTTACTGTGGCCTCCTCTTCTGCTAGGTGCTGGGTGTGACTCATAACTCAAATTGCTGCTTGCATCTCAAAACAAGAAGTGGGCTGAGAGATGGCTCATATCTCAAAAAATTCATATGTCAGGTTGCTTATAAGTTAAAGTATCACTGTCATTAACTGGTCAAATTAGCACATATAAACATGATTGTTGAGCTTCTGTCATTCTTCATTTCCACATCCTTTCCCCCTCCATTATATATTACATTTTCTTTATTCATCTATTTTTCTGTGCTATAGAGACAAGGAGACAGCTGATCGAGCTATGATGTTAACAAACTACCTGGTGTTCTGTCAAACCAGTCAAGAGTAATTTAATGACAGAACTGAATCTTTGTTTAATAAAGGGAAACTAACCTATTGTGCCATGACTCTCCAAGACAGAATCATTTATGGACACTCTTTGCTCTGTATAAATTGTTATATTAGAGGTGACTGAATATTAAATTACATTTCATAGCAGACAAATTTGTGTGAGTTTTTGTTCCAGTTAGAGAAAACTGTGTATTTCAACATATAATTTGAGTGCCACATTTGCAAAATGGTGAGCAAGGCATCTGTATATTGGAGGAAAGGATATGTAAAAATAAGGTTTTGGATGAGGAAAATCCCAGGTGAATGTCTCCAAATACAAGTAAGAATACAAGTAAGAATACAAGTGCTAGCAGACTGAAGGTGAACCCGGCGAAGACTGAGATTCTCTGGCATGGCCGCCCGGCAGGTCTGACTCCTCCATTACCCACCTTCGATGGTGCCGCCCTATCTCCATCGACCACTGTTAAGAGCTTAGGTGTCATCCTGGATTCACAGCTGACAGTGGAAGCTCAGGTCGCTGCTGCCAGCAAACAGGCCTTTTTCCATCTACGACAAGTGAGGCAACTGGCACCCTACCTATCTGACGAGGCTCTGTCAACTGTCATCCATGCCACGGTCACGTCTAGGCTGGACTATTGCAACGCCCTGTATGTGGGCCTTCCGATGTCTACGACTCGAAAGCTTCGTATTGTTCAGAATGCGGCAGCCAGGTTACTCACAAGAACGCCCATGAAATGCCATATAACACCAGTGCTGCAACATTTACATTGGCTTCCAACTGAGTACCGTGGCTAAGATGCTAGTTCTGACCTTTAAAACTCTTTATGGCCAGGGTCCATCATACCTTAGGGACCGCCTCTCCTTCTCTCATCATCGGAGGTTGCAACGACCAGCCCAACATGACTTACTCCATGTACCGGGTCCTAGAGAAGTGCACTTGGAAAGGACGCAGGGCTTTTTCTATTTCTGCCCCTGCCTTGTGGAATTCCTTGCCACCCTACATGAAAGCCATGCGTGACTTAGGGCCTTTTACTCTTGCACTTAAGACCTGGCTTTTAACTAGAGCATTCGATCTCTGTTGATTTTTAATTTTTGTATGTATGTATTTTATCTTTTGTAATTTAGCTGTAAATCGCCTGGAGCATTCTCGGATGGAGGGCGATTAAGAAGTTATTAAATGATGATGATGATGATGATGATGATGATGATGATGAAGCATCCACCTAAAATCTTGACATGTTACTACCAGCCAGTGTATAGACAAACCAAAGATCCAGTTCAGTGTGACGAATCCTCAAACAATCCTATCGTTGAAGTTCTTGGGTAAGTCTGTAAAATAAAGAAATACAACTTTGTTGTGGAAATGTTTGAACCAGCTTTGGGCTTTTCACATAATCTTCACTTGACAATTATCTATATCTAGCAGCCTTTGATGGTGTGGTGAGTGAATTAGAACCAGACATCCTGAAGAGTGAAGTTGAATGGGCCTTTAGAAGCATTGCTAAAGCATTCAGCAGGACATGATGAGATCTCAGCCTAACTGTTTAAAATCTTGAAAGAGGATGCAGTCAAGGTGTTGCATGCCATATGCCAGCAAATTTGGAAATCAAAAAATGGCCATCAGATTGGGAAAAAAACTTATATCCCCATACCAAAAAGAGAAATGCTAAAGCATTGTCAAACTTCCATACAGCAGCACTCATTTCTCATGTCAGTAAAGTAATGCTCAAGATCCTGCAGGGTAGACTCCAGCAATACATGGAGTGAGAGTTGCCAGATGCCCAAGCTGGGTTTAGAAAAGGCAGAGGAACGAGAGACCAAATTGCCAATATCCACTAGATAATGGAGGAAGGCAGGG
Organism: Anolis sagrei; assembly: GCF_037176765.1. Lineage (NCBI taxonomy): Eukaryota > Metazoa > Chordata > Lepidosauria > Squamata > Anolidae > Anolis > Anolis sagrei. Next base: position 127,213,495 of record NC_090025.1, on the reverse strand, counting down.
AGTTTTGGGGGAAAAAACCTATTTCTGTTTTATTGGCTATTCTAAAGCCTTTGACTGTGTGGTTCATAATAAATTCTGGCAAGTTCTTGGTGGTATGAGGATACCAAGTAGCCTTGTCTGCCTCTTGAGGAATCTGTATAATGACCAAGTAGCAACAGCAAGAACTGACCATAGGACAACAAACTTTCCTCAAGATTATGATAGGAGTACAAAAGGGCTGTATACTCTCACCTTACCTATTCAACAGAACATATCATATGATGTGCAGGGCTTGATGAATCCAATACTGGAGTTAAAATTGCTGGGAGAAACATTAACAACCTGAGAAATGCAGTTGATACCACTTTGATGGCTGAAAGCGAGGAGGAGCTGAAGAGACTGATAACCAAGGTGAAGAAGAAAGTGCAAAAGCTGGATTTCAGTTAAACATAAAAAACCAAGATTATGGCAACCAGATGGATTGATAACTGGCAAATAAAGGGAGAAAATGTGAAGGCAGTGACAGACTTTGATTTTCTAGGCATGAAGATTACTGCAGATGCGGACTGCAGGCCAGGAAGTCAGAAGACATTAACTTCTTGGGAGGAGAGCAATGACCAATCTTGATAAAATAGTGAAGAGTAGAGACATCACACTGGCAATGAAGATCCACATAGTCAAAACAATGATATTCCCCGTAGTAGTTTACTGATGTGAAAGCTGGCCCATAAGAAAGGCCAAGCAAAGGAATATAGACACTTTTGAACTGTGGTGTTGGAGGACAATTCTGGGAGAGCCTTGGACCACAAAAAGATAAAACCAGTCCATACTCCAGGAAATAATGCCAAACTGCTCACTGGAGGGAAAAATATTAGAGGTAAAGATGAAGTCCTTTGGCCACATAATGACAAGACAGGAAAGCTGGGAGAAGATAATGATGCTGGGGGAAATGGAAGGAAAGAGGAAGAGGGACCAACCAAGGGCAAGATAGATGTTGTCCTTGAAGTGACTGGCTTGACCTTGAAGGAGCTGAGAGTAGCAACAGCCAATAGGGAGGTCTTGCGTGGGCTGGTCCATGAGGTCACAAAGAGTCCAAAGCGACTGAACGAATAAACAACAAAAAACCGACTGCGTAAATTTCAATGTCAAACCACTGATGTCATTTACATTTACTGTAAATTCATACCATCCTTACCTTTGCTTTGTCCTTTAAGAAATAGGGAAATAAACTAGACAAAAGAATATATTTATGAGACCATCACATCACCTTTCTCTCATTTTCTCTCTCTCTATGGATAGAGACATAACTTGATACCTAGAGAGAATGTAAGGGAACTGTGGGTTTTTTTGAAAGTCATCTATGTATTTATCTAAATCTAAGCAGTGATAATGCCAAATTCATCAAATATTTATTTACCTTTGTGAAGTAGAAGTATTCCTCATGCTATGTGTGCTATAGACATTTTGATAACACTAACTGTTCTGTTACAGTTACTTTTTGATATTTTATTATGTTTTTTTTGTCAGTAGCCCATCAGCTGCCAATCTACTCATAGTAGGAAATTTGGAAATCTTGGATTTAATGTAACTTTCCCTGGGACTTGCAGGTGAACATTGTGTCAATGTAAAGGAACCGTTCACAAAAATAATTTGGTAACTTTTCTTCTCATTAAATAATACGTAACAAAAAAATCCTTCGTATGAATTATATTTTCCACACCTAGGACATAAAGCCAACATTGTAATGCAAACCTCTTATCCTCTCAGCAGTGTGATGCAGTAGTATGACTCAGCTGTACCGATGATTTTGAATACAAGATTTGTTGACAATCATAACGGATGGCAACCATGTCATCACCTGGCAGCCACATCAATTACAGTGGATCAGCCGCACTTATTTCTGAGGGTCAGATAGTTAGGAGGAAAGGGGGATTGGGGTGGTTGCCATGGCCACTGCCTCAGACAGTGTTAGATTCTGTCTACTGGATATTGGCAGAACACCATGAAATCTTTTATTATTCTGAATTTTAATAGCTTTCCAAATCTTTCCATGGCCTGGGGGTCAGGGATCAGGGAAGCTCAATAAAGTCTGTTAAGAAAAATCCCTACCAACATGGCTGTGTGTCTAGTCTAAATTATATTGTCCCACAGATTCTCTGGCAAATGATTTCCATATATCTGTATGAACCGATGGTTTTCCCACTCAAAAGTGGAAAGGTAAAGATTTACAAATTATGCAATCTGGCTGCCGCTCGTTGGACTAGTTGAAGTTTCCGAACAGTCTTCAAGGGCAACCCCACGTAGAACGCGTTGCAGTAGTCTATTCGGGATGTGACAAGAGCGTGGACCACCGTGGCCAGATCAGACTTCCCGAGGTACGGGCGCAACTGGTGCACAAGTTTTAATTGCGCAAAAGCTCTCCCGGCCACCGCTGAGACCTGGGGTTCCAGGCTCAGCGATGAGTCCAGGATCACTCCCAAGCTGCGAACCTGAGTCTTCAGGGGGAGTGTAACCCCGTCCAGCACAGGCTGTAACCCTATACCCTGTTCGGCCTTACGACTGACCAGTAGGACCTCTGTCTTGTCTGGATTCAATTTCAATTTGTTAGCTCTCATCCAGTCCAACACAGCAGCCAGACACCGATTCAAGGTCTGGACAGCCTCCTTGGTGACAGGTGAAAAGGAGTGACAGATCTGGACATCATCTGCGTAGAGATAACATCTCAGTCCGAAACTCCGAATGATCTCTCCCAGTGGCTTCATGTAGATGTTAAATAACATTGGGGACAGAATTGAACCCTGTGGGACTCCACACGACAACGGTTGTGGGGCTGAACAGGTGTCACCCAGTAACACCTTCTGGGACCGTCCCTCAAGAAATGACTGGAGCCACTGCAACGCAGTACCCCCGAGACCCATGTCTCTGAGGCGTCCCAGAAGGATACCGTGATCGACGGTATCGAAGGCCGCTGAGAGGTCCAGCAGAACTAACAGGGACACACTCCCCCTGTCCAGTTCCCTGCAAAGATCATCTACCAAGGCGACCAAGGCTGTTTCCGTTCCATGTCCCGGTCTAAAGCCAGACTGTGCCGGATCAAGATAATCAGTGTCTACCAGAAATCCCTGGAGTTGTGCTGCCACCACACGTTCCAGGACTTTGCCCAAGTAGGGGAGATTGGAAACTGGCCGATAGTTGTCTAATTGAGTGGGGTCCAGTGATGGTTTTTTCAACAGCGGTTTGATAATAGCTTGTTTTAAGCTTGCTGGAATCTTGCCCTCCTGTAAGGAGGCATTAACCACCACCTTTACCCACTCTGCCAAACCCCCTCTGGCTTCTTTTATCAGCCAGGAAGGACAGGGGTCTAGGATGCATGTGGTGGGTCGCACCTCTCCAAGGATCCTGTCCACATCCTCAAGCTGAACCAATTGAAACGAATCCAATAAAACCTGACAAGCAGATGCTCTCGCCACATTCTCAGAGACTGCAGGTAAAGTGGTGTCGAAGACCGACCGAATCCGCACAATTTTATCTGCGAAGAATCGAGCAAACGCTTCACAGCGAGCTCCAGAGCTGTCAGGGATCTCGCTTTTCGGCGGATTTAACAGACCCCTGACAACTCGGAAGAGCTCAGCTGGACAATTCTTCGCAGATGCAATATTGGCAGCAAAAGATGTTTTTTGTGCTGCCGCTATTGCCACATCGTAGGACCTTAGAAAGGCATTCAGATGTGTTTGGGCTGATTTAGTCGGATTCCTGCGCCACACACGCTCTAGCCACCTTTTCTTTCACTTCATTGCTGCCAGCTCCTCAGTAAACCAAGAGGCCGGGTTAGCTCGGTTACTCGAAAGGGGGCGTTCCGGAGCGATTGTGTCGATTGCCCTAGTCATCTCGGTGTTCCAATGAGAGACCAAGGCATCGACAGGGTCGCCAGTCAAGGAGGTGGGAAATTCCCCAAGAGCCGTCAGGAAGCCATTTGGATCCATGAGCCTCCTGGGGCGGACCATTCTAATGGGTCCACCACCCCTGCGGAGGTTAGGAGGTACAGTAAGTCTAAACCTAATCAGGTAGTGATCGGTCCATGACAATGGAGCAATGGTCAGCTCCTCCGCCCCGACACTATCACCCCATCCCTGAGTGAAGACAAAATCCAATGTGTGTCCGGCGATATGGGTGGGACCAGATATTAATTGGGACAGGCCCATGGTTGTCATGGCAGCCATAAAGTCCTGAGCTGCTCCTGAGAGAGAGGTCTCGGCATGAACATTGAAATCTCCCAGGACCAAAAGCCGCTGGGAGCTCAACGCCATGTCCGAGACCACTCCTGCTAGCTCAGGTAGGGAGACTGTTGTGCAACGGGGTGGTCGGTACACTAACAGAATCCCTATCCTGTCCCGGTCACCTAACCTGAATCCGGCACACTCGAATGATGATGATTGTGGGATGGGGCACCTGATCAGGGTGATACAGACCTTATAGACCACTGCCACTCCTCCTCCCCGCCCTCCGGGTCTTGGCTGGTGCTGCACAGAATAACCTGGTGGGCAGAGTTGGGAGAGATTCACCCCTCCCTCCTCGTCCAACCAGGTCTCCGTTATGCATGCCAGGTCGGCTTGTTCCTCCTGAATTAGATCTCGAATTGTGGAGGTTTTTCCATTTACCGACCTGGCATTAAACAGCACCACCCTTAGCCCAGAGGGACCACCATCCTGACATCTCAGCTGTATCTCGTCGGGAGGATTTTTAGTAGTTGCCAATACATCCCTATCGTTTTCTGGCCGAATCATTTGTATGGTTGTAGAATAAGTAATCTTTGGAATTGCCAATGTTCTATTGTGAATTTTGGATCGAATTTGTTTTTGTCTCAAGTTCTTATTATGTTTTGGGTTTGCCAGATTGTTGTTGTAAATTTTGGGTCGAATTGGGTAATTTATTCTCCCTTTCCCGTATCTCCCCCTACCTGTCACCACCCTTATGGCAGCCCCCCCACCTGCAGACCCACCCGCCCCGGGGAATATTCCTCCATATTCCTCACTTACAGAGACAATTGTTGGAGCATAATAACATACATTGTTGTAATTGTGTAACTCTTGACCCTGCGGGTCATCCTCCTCATTGTTTTCTCCTCCTTCCAGTTTGCTAGAAATCGTAAAGTGCATTTGTGCATCACTAGCAGAGATGGATATCAAAAGTAATAACAAAAGTGACAAAAGTGACAACAGTGATGACATAAATAAATTACTGGAAGTACACAGTGAAGATCATGGGATGTCCAAGATCATGGGATATCCAAGGACACAGTCTGTCTAAAGTGCTCTAGTGCCAGCACCTCAGCATCAAACTAAGTGGTTTGGGACCAGTTAATGGCTTCTGACAGAACAAGGCGACCTAAAGTGCAGGATTAAAGTGCTGGATAATCTCTATGGCTCAGTTCTAATAGTGCTATATGGTCTAAAGTACTTGATAATTCTATTACTCAAAGTCAGTGCCCACAGGAAATTCCCAATGTCATTCAGCTAAGGCGAGCAATTCGAGACACAGGACCCAGCTTCTAGGGCCCGTGGACAACAAGCCGGCACCCCTTGGCCCGGTCCTAGTTCTTCTTGACCGCCCAAGTGAAAAGCTGGTAGAGCTTGCTGGGAGTTGGTCTTATATGTTGCAGCAGAGGAATAGTCCAAGGAATAGTTCTAGCAGCAATATGGATGATGTTATCGCACCTCCGGCCAGAGAGGGCGATATTGCACTTAACAGGAATTGTATTGCTATGAGACAGCAGCTGAAAGCTGAAACCATTATCAAGTAGGCCTTCCGGTTGTTGTTTAGGCCCACACTACTGGAGATTAGCGATGTTCAATTCCGGATGGCTCGGCGCAATGGAAAGTGGCGCCCAGATGGCAGTGGGGTGGCCGTCGCAAGAGCTCTTCTGGAGGCAATACAGCAGCTACCGATGCTGATGGATCACAGGGGAGGCCCCAGTAACAGCTCCAGGTGAGGTGGCTGCTGAAGAAGGAAAGACGCTGATGGGGCACGGCGTCCTGGAGCAGTGATGAGAAGGCGCCCCGCTGAGTGAGGCCGGGCAGTCACCACCCACCCTGAGTGTGGCCCAGCCGTCGGTGTTGGGAAGCAACCCGTAAGAGGCCCAGATGGAATGGCAGCGGCGGAACACAGCGCCAATGTATCGCTGGGGGGGGGGGGGACAGCACACAGGCTTGCCCAGCCGGCCCCCGCGGTGCAACTGCGTCTTCCGGCGGCTTCCCCCGTGGCAACGGCGGCTGCGATGGAGAGGCAGGTCGCAGCCTTTCTGCAGCCCGCACTCCTCCCCCCGATGGTCTGGGAACAGCACTGGCCAGGAAGCCAACTTTTCCCCTTCTGCTGTCACTTCGATGTTTTAGTGATCAGGTGAGCTCGTGGTTCTTAATTAGGTGAGGTGAGGTTATAGACAGGCTATAGTTCTTAATTATTGGGAGCTAGCCGAGATATAATGGCGGCGCTCTACCTCTTCTTCTTCCCCTCCGCTATCTCTTCTCCTCTCCCTCCTCCTAGGGCTCGACCGGACCACCGAGGCCTCCTTCGAGACCTCCGCTTAATCCGGGTCACTCTCTTGAGTTTGGGAGGGTCGCGAGAGGGGGGATCACCTTAGATTCCCTTGGATTAAGGTTCTCACCAGGCGCAGCTCAGGATCTTGCTGCTGTCCGCCATACCGGAACCGGAATCTTCGCCCAGCTCTGTCAGGATTTTTTCTTTTCTGTAAAAAAGCTCAGCTACATATGTTTCCATTAGCTGTTTTGCTTTATGACTTACTAATGAAATGAGGGAAGAGACATTTCAAATTCTCAAATGACATATGTAATACTTCTAGTTTTTGTATTGATATGTTACCACTAATTTCAGTGGTAACATATCATTTTTTTAACCTTGCTTAGACGGAACAAGACAATGGCATTTTGCATGCCAAACACTTTGATTCTGAAATTGCAATTCTTATTGGAATTTATGGAAACTCTGCCAATTATTCAGAGAGATTAACTCTACTTTTCTTTCTCTCTCTCTATTTTTTTTTATACTTCCTCCCTGTAATCTCTCTCCCCCATCCACTTCTGAACAGAAATAATTTACAGAAGGCATTGGAAAGACTGTCAAAATCTTCAACGGCATTATTTATTTATTTAAGGAAACTTCAAATAAATGGAATACATTAAGCTCAGAGACTTACACTGCGATCTTCACGATCATGAAATGTATGCAAGAGAAGAAAAAGAGTCTTTCATGTAGCTGTATAGTTGGGGGAAATGATGGTTGACGGTTGTCAAGGTGAAGGTTTGTATCTTCATGGAAGCTTTCTTTGCCCTTTGATTTCACTCTGTTCTAGAGAAGACCTTGAAGACAGCTGCTACCAGGCATCTTGGGAATAAAGGTACATTTTCTGTACTAACTGCCAACTTTTGTGGCTCCCTCTCCTTTCTCTACATCAGAACCCACTCATCCCCAGCACCAGCCATCACAATTCGTTAAAAGAAAATGTCAAAGCAAAGTGTGCAGTCATGTCTAAAAATAGACAGAGACCTGTGAGCAAGATTCATATTTTGGTTGGATCAGGATCGCCATACAAATGGGTAGGCTTCCACTAAGGTGAACTGGTTCATGAAACCAGTAGGACATTTGGCTGCTAGAGGCCCAGGCTAAGGTGACACTTTTCACTATTCTACCATACCTCAAGGCTAACACTTGAAGTCATGTTGGACAAGCTGGCCTAAATTCTGTTGTGAGTTCTGATTAGAGTTAACCCATTGAATCAATGAGGCATACCTATGTGTTTTCTCATCATTCTTCAGTGTATTGAATGCCTTTCCTCTTTTTGGGATTAACAGACAGAATGCCAGCCACAGTGTGAGGAAGAAGAATGGTGAGGGACACTAAGGGAACAGCTGAGAGTGGGAATCTGACACCATTGAGCACAATATCTGCTGCCTGAGATCATTGTCTCTCTTTGACCAACCTCAAAGATTCCTTCATGCAATTTTTTTCTATCAAGATAAACCATCTTCCCTTTGTTCTGTGTGGAGTGGATAATATGTAATTAAGTCTAAATTGAAATTGGTTTAAAATAATAAATATCTTGTCATTTGGATGAGTACTCTAAAGGTATCAATGGAACAATATGAGCTCATATTGTTTCATTGATACCTGTAGAGTACTCATCCAGATGACAAGAGATGATATTTAATATTTTATGTATATGGCATTGAATGTTTGTCATTTTTGTTTACGGAAGTCGCCCAGAATCCCTTCTGGGAGAGAGGGCAGCTTAAAAATAAAGTCACATATTTAATTATTTGGGATCATACCATGCAGGATATGCTGCTGTAATAAATATGCGTCAAGAAGGAAATGTTTTTATTTGTTTTGTTTTTTAAATCTAATTATGCAGTTTGGGGAAGGAGTTTGTACTGAAGTGTATTGAAGACACCTTCTAACGACAATTTGTGCCCACTGCAGATCTGTGACGCTGGAATAGTTTGCTTCATTTTTTTATTATTTTTAAAAGAAATTTATGCCCAGCTTACGCACAGTGCTATTGCAAGGACAATGTATTTTTAATGCATGTTATTATGTAAATTGGCTTAGATGTGAAGTCTATTAAAGGTGATTTTTCCATCTCTTATGAACAAAACCAATGATCACATAATTTTCGTTAAAGGTAAAATCATTTTACTTTTCATAACTGATTCCCAAAGGCAGTGCCCTGACAACTTCAATTTCCACAAAATTGAGAACCTGATACTCATTTTCAATACTCTAATGAATACAGTGAATCAGAAGTAATGTATTTCCTGCAGCACAGAGTCCTTAGCTGCAGAATATAAATTATTTTAAAGAGGTAGCAAATATGATAGTTAATGAACCAATAGGCTGTCTTCCAAATTTCTTTTTCTGAATTGGTTTATACTTTTTATTTTGTTTTTTGAATATGCAAAATTCCAGTATGAATAAAGCTTGCGTATAAATGCTTGGAAAACATGGTATTGTATAGATTAGAAAGGGACCAAAGATCACCTACTCCAGTGGTTTTAAAACAGAATATGTCAGTAATATTTATAAATGCCAGGAAATCAGACCAATTTAGTTATATTGGTTGCCTACATTTCAGTTTGTAGTGCAGGTCTGCGAGTGTTTATTTCCCTTAGTAATTAGGGACAACTTATTGGATTGACCATCTTCACCTATATAAATTTATCTAAAATGTTAAGAGCTGCCTCAGGCGCCTTGGTCTTTGGCTTCCCTGGTCACGTTCATGGGTTCTTAAATTCATGGGTACCAAGTGCAAGTTTTGAGTGGTAGCCCTGAGTGTCTGCAACTCCATTCATAGTGAAATACAAATAAATACAAGAGGACATTTAAAAGTTTTTACCCCTCATTTTGCATTTGGTTAATTTTAATGTGCGGAATTGGTTGTATTTAAAATAAATTAATTACTGCTTTAAATTATAAGCGTTGATGGGCTATTTTATTAATATGTTTGATATGGTCTATGTTTTTAAAGGAGTAATGCAACTTGAAAGACAAATTAGAAATCTTGTGACAAAATCACTGAATGCTTTCTGTATTAGGTGTGTGTACCTTGAAACCTTTACCCTTCCACAGAGGATTCAAGAGGATCATGTTGCAGTTCTTAAACTTGTTAGGCTGCACTGTGTCCTGAATGAACTGATCTGGCCACTGGCAGCTACTAGAGTAGAGCCTGGAATTTGCAGTTATGTCAGAGATTTAGAGCTAAGAGCCAGAAAACTCATAGATGCTTCAACAAAGACCTAGTTCATATAGGAATCTTCTTAGGCCAGTAGTTGGCAATGGTTTCCACGCCAGATGTGTAATGAATTTCCTCTAGGAGTTATGTATACAGTGGCAGTAAGGGCCCTTCCATATAGCCATATAAACAAGAATATTAAGGCAGAAAATCCCACAATATCTGCTTTGAACTGGGTTATCTGAGTCCACACTGCCATATATTCCAGTTCAAAGCAGAAAATATGGGATTTTATACAACTGTGTGGAAGGGGCCTAAAAGAGCTGTAAAAAATGATGACCTCTACATCCTAAAGTCCTGAGCACATCCTTGAAGTCCTGAGCACATTCATTGATGAGGATGGCATCCGCAGCAACTGTAGTTCATCTCCCCTAAGAACTTCATCAGATAGAGCTAGGCGAAATTGGGGGAAAGCAGGGGTGAGTGGAGGAAAATGTATTACCACTTTCCATCCTGCCTTTTCCCATGTTTTCCTATCTTGAGGGATGGCCAACCATCCCACATCCTTATCTGTCTTTCCCCTGCTTTCTCCTGTCTGGAATCTGTTTGGAGTTGGGTAACATCTGATTCCTGAAGATGGGCTTTGGGCTGTATGTGCTGTGGAAAGAGAGCCCCATGAATCCCCATTGGAAGTGCCCACACATAATGTGATGGCCTCAGTAGGACTCTGCTTCTTAAGCGCATGAAAACAGAGCCTGAAGCTCATGGATGAAGTCCCAAGAAGACAAATGACCAGCCCAAGTGAGCAGAGCCAGTTTACATCCCATGAAAATGCTCAAAATGCCAGAGTGCTTCCTAGACAGGGCAACTGAGCAGGAAGCCATATGCGAAAGTGGATCTCAACATTGGGCAGCACAGATGTGGAAGATGTGACTTTTTAGATACTATTGCAGAGTAATTCCTGCGATGATTGTGGTTTCTGTAATGTTGCAATCCAAGACCACAAGGAGAGCTGTATCTTCCCCAACCTTGCAAATCTCATAGAGACATTTCTTCTTACAGCTGCACATATCTTAGGACTACCAGGGAAGCCTTTCACTGGAATCCCCAATAGGGTTGCCAAGCATAACCACACATAGAATTTTAAAATCTTACTCAAATGCAGATGTATTGGCTCACTTTCTTCACAGGATGTAGAATATGAAATTTATAGCTATCTGCAAAATGTGGCTCCTTCTCATGCAGCATGACATTTTCAAACATTTATGTGTGGGTATCAAACCAGACTTGAAAAGCAGTTACAACCTTATCTGGGATCTACTCTTATTGCTTTAACTTCACTGGTTGTGGGAGCCATTTTCACCCCTTGGATCCCCATGAGATGCACCTTATACAGCTCCCCCCAACCACCATGTTTACAGTCATTTCTGGCTTTGCCATGGGTCCTGCCTGTCTGCTGTAGCCTCCAGTGACATCAGCCAAGGTGATGGGACACTCTGAGAAGAGCAGGAGAGGAGGAGAACCCATCACCTCAGGTGAAATCATTACACATGATTATGAACAGGTCAGACCTGTGTCCTGGCCAGAGACCACTATGACATGGTTGCATTAGGACAGTTACAGTGGTCATCCAGTAGTGCTCTTTCAAGCAGTCACAACTCCCTCCTGCTTCCATAGCAGTTGGGGACTCCCCATGCAGTCCATATTTGAGATTAAAGTAACAGTGAGTGTAGATCCACCATAAGTGTAGTAAGGAAAAATGCTAGCTGTTTTCTCAGATGTTGACAATACTACCAACAATAGATATAAGAACTAAGGGAAATGCTTTTGTTTCTAAGAGTTGCATTTATACTGAAGAAACTACTTCTGGCTTATATGAGACTTTCAAGTCAAAATGCCCAGGACCGTAAACAGAACCAAAATGAATTGGCTCTGAATTTTACATTACAATTTGAAATTGTCAATTATTGAACATTTCTCCATATATTTTCTGAATACCCCAAGATTTACTTAAAATTAGATTCTGTCTTTGATTTGAGTCTCCATTTACATTTGGTTTTAATGTCTGATGTTGATATTTGAGAAGGGGTTATTATTACAAGACTTTTTAAATATTAGATTACGCTGATATGTTTTTGGATTTTTTTTCCTTAGGGAATATACCCTTACAGATGCCTTCCAAAGATTTCCCTGCACTTTATCATTGATTCTGGCTTCTGTTGTAGAATGCACGATGAATTCAGCTGGGGTGTTTGTAATATAGGAAGCTACCTTATACTGAGTTAGTTCATTGTTGCATTGAATCCAGTAATGCCAATACTGGAAGTAGCTCACCAGGGTTATCGAGAGAAGACATTCCAATAATAATAATAATGATAATAATAATAATAATAATAGAGAATTAATAATAATAAATAAATGAGGATTTAGAGATCAAACTGCAAAGACTCTGGTACAAGCCAATAAAGGTGGTCCCAGTGGTGATCGACACACTGGGTACAGTGCCTAAAGACCTTGGCCTGCATTTAAACACAATCAGCGCTGACAAAATTACCATCAGTCATCTGCAAAAGGTCACCTTACTGGGATCTGCACGCATTATTCACTGATTCATCACACAGTCCTAGACACTTGGGAAGTGTCCAATGTGTAATCCAACAGCCAGCAGAGTAATCTTGTTTGCTGTGGACTCATCTTGTTGTGTTTCAAATAATAATAATAACAACAACCAAAACAACAGCTTTATTTTTGTACCTCGCCTCCATCTCCCCGGAGGGATTTGGGGTGGCTTACATGGGGACAAGTCCAATCAACATATGTACAATATAAAACACTAAAATACAAAATACATAAACAACAGCATCAAACAACATTATAACAGAATATGAAAGCAACCATCAAACTAACCATCAAAAAATCCTAGACGTACCTGAAGACATGAATTAAGCCTACTAATTGCACTGTGACTTACTAGTAGGAAAGGGTGGAACATGGCATCCTTAAGTGCTCTGTTCACCAGTTGATTTGGCTGTCTGGATTTTAAGATGGGTTTTGAGAGGTTCGATTAGGAATCAGAGCATAGCTGCAACATCATAGCTACACCTCCCACATATGATCTTACCTCCTATTTCATAATATTTGTGTTAAGCTAACTGTAGACCTTGGTTTATAGAAATCACAAATGTTGACTAATATACTATGGCATAAATCTAATTTCTAGTTCCAGTAAGTGTACACCCACTGAATGAACTGCTGAGTGCCAAGATTAAACTCACATGAATCACACTGATTTAGTGGATCTTCTAACAAATGGGACTAATATGCGGATTTACGTGTTGAGTTCTCAGATATATTATCTGACTCAAGTGTGCCAACATGGCTCGCCATCATTTCATGATTCGCAGGAAATGGATGAAAACGTTGTTTTTAATTCTTTTTGATTGTAGCAAAATCTAATTAAGACCAGTAATTTATTCTGTAGCTAACATATTGTTTGTGCTAAATAAATCTTGTGGAGAAGTAGAATTGATTCATTAATTTATCAAAAGCTATTCATCACCTCACACTTCTAAACACTATTAGCAAAATTCATCTATAGCAGCAGTGAATCACTTAATGTTTCCAGGCTTTTCTGTGATTTTAACAAGATTATGTTATATATTTTTTCAGGAAATACTTCTAAAGGCTCCTAATCTTGTGCATGCACACAAAGGTACACACACAAGCATGTATGCTTCCTTTATTTTAATTGCACACAATCCCCTTGGGTGTGTTTCAGGCTGAGCTCTTAATATTTCATGTGCAAGTGATGAGGACACGTAAATGGTGTCTGAAATGCACCTATTAGTCTTGTAGCCTTCCATAGAGATACATTGTAATTGCTTGTTTATTCCTACAACTTAATTAAAGAAAACAAGCTTGGCATGAGAATCAGACCATAATGCTAGATGAGAGTAGCTAAACTCCATAGATCTTTGCTGTCTGTGTTGACATAACCAGAGAGCCAATATGTACCCACTCCAAAGCCAATTTAATTTTTGAGAATATCCAATTTATGTAATTGAAACTCTGACACCATGAAATTAGGGATCAAGAGAGTCTTATTGTATATGTCAATCATTTTCCCCAGATATTTGTTCCCTCTCTTTGATCATATCAGGAACATTGTTTGATAAATATGAAATCCTTTCCTGGGGGCTCTCCCAATGAGGGCAAATAGTTCATTTTCTATATGCATATAATCTACTATACATAGAAATACTGTCTTTTTTAAAAGGACAATAATGGAAATAATAAAATTATATAAATGTTAATTCCTAGATTAATTATTTCCAGGATTATTGTAAACCTTAATTTAAAAACCCACAAATACAAGTCAGAAAAAGAAGCATAACAAAAGAGAACAAGAAAACACTGCCAGGAAAACATACATCATGTTAGCATCTGTAAATTCAAATGGTTCTTTAAAAGCTCTCCTAATTGATGGCTGCATAAATGCATGGCAAATGGTTGGGAATGGCTAGGATGGATTCTCCAAAGAAAGACCTCCATGGACTGGGTGCTATTGCATTCAGTGGATGAGTTTGATTCAGCAGAAAACCAGAATACAGGATCTGGATTAGATTTTGAACTCCAAGTAGGTTTACATGAGTAAGTGGATACAAAATTGTTAAGGGCTTTTAAGGCGAAAATGCAACACTTTAACTGCAGCTCAGAAACAAACTAGTGAAGAAGAGCTAGGTAGGCTTAACTACCTTGGTTTTATCCTGGCTCGAATATTTCAAACAACTTAAAGTCTAAGGATTAAATACAGGAATTGAATCTGATTCACACCAGTTTTAATGTAGTTGACTTGAGGGCCTCGACTTAGAAATAATGCTTTTCAAGTAGCAGTTTGAATTCAGTTACTGTATATACTTGAGTATAAGTCTAGTTTTTCTGCCCCCTTTTTAGGCTGAAGTACCTCCCTTTGGCTTATACTAGAGTCAAGGTTATTTATTATTTTACTCTGTTATTAGTATTATTTTATTACATTTATTATTTTACTCTATTTATTATTATTACATTTATTATTTTACTCTATTATTACTGTTATTATTACATTTCCATTATTATTATTATTATTAGTATTATTATTATTATTCTCTTTATTATTATTGGAAGGATACACAAGCACATTTACATGGAAGAAGGTTAGAATAATGGTTTAATCAGAGTTGGAGAGTCTTATCTTAAATTACAGTGTTATGTAAATATTCAAAAACATTTTGCCTACTGATGCCTCAATTAATATAATTTTATTGGTATCTATTTTTATTTTGAAATTTATCTGCAGATGCTGCATTTCCTACCCTCGGCTTATACTCAAATTAATATGACTTTCCAGTTTTTTGTTGTAAATTTAGGTGCTTCAACTTATATTCAGGTTGGCTCATGCTCGAGTATACACGATATTAATTCCAGCAAAAATCCAGCCCTTGAATTTATGGACTTTGCACAAATGTTGATTTACCCTTTTGCAATTGATTCAGTGGCTGTGCACTAGTTAGTTCAGTTCAGGCCAGTGATGTTGCCAGTTACTCATTCCTACAGTAGTGGAAGGTTAATAAAGTCCAAGCATTTACCTGATTATTTTTCTAATCTAAACATTATAAGTGGCTCATGGTTTTTAATTGATTGTTTTAAATTAATGTTTTATTATTTTTACATGCTGGTTCATTGCATTGATTTATCCTGCAAACCAAGAAAAAATAGGTGCTATGATTTTAAAAAAAACAAAAACACACACACACACAACATTGGAAATCCCACCAATTATTTTTGCAGTGAGGATGTGTCTTGACCTGCTCAACCTCCAGTCTTTCTGTAAACTGTTTTGCATCCTTTTTTGTGATAAAGATTAAAACAACACCCCCTAGTAAGCATAGCTGTGGGTGGGCACATAGCTTAATGAGACTTAGAGAAAGCATAAGGAAACATAAATGCCTGTACATAAAGTTACCAGGGTCTAAATATGGTTCTTCAGCATGAGAATGTTTAGCTTGTATTTTATTTTATATTCATGTGCAATTGTGTGATCTTTTGAGAAGTTTTTGGAGGGCAAAAGAATAAGTAGAATTAAAGAATTGCTGAGGCCCCATCTATATTTCCATATAATGCAGTTTGAAACTGCATTATATGTCAGTGTGAATGGGGCCACAGTTGAAAGGGACTGCAAGGACTATCTTGAATGAGTACTTAACAAAACTGCTCACTGAACAGTAGAGAATCGCCATTCACTCCAACCTTGGGGTGGCCTTTATGGAAACTAGCGAAGAACCTTTGGCCTTGCTAAAAACTATGCAGGAGTCTCCTGTGTATCTATGTAACACATCCAATACCATCTATGCAAATGTGATCGACCTTATCTAATAGGAAGAGACAGGCTTTTAGGAGGTGTAGCGTTATTTACACACCAAAGAGCTAGGCTTTTTTCGACAGTGTCATCTTGTTCACATGCAATGTAGCCTGTACTCCTGCAAGCACAGTTGACTGCATTACACTTTTTGGTGGTGGTAAGCAGTATTTGTTTTGACAGCAAAAGTATAATGCTTTGTATAGAAATAAATAAATGTCTTGAGGGGGCTTAACTGTATTTCTGTCTTATATTTTGTGTAAACACATGAGAACCAGACCTGGGACCAGCATATACTGTATTATGCACCAATAATTAAATGCTGATTCAAATGTTTTGGAATTGAACTGCTAGTAATATATTGCCATCCTCTTGACTAGCAATCATTAATGACCAAACCCTACATTAATATGTGTAATCCTCTTTTAAACAGGTCCAATGCGAAAGCAATCACCACATCTTGTAGCAGTGAATTCTACAGTTTAGCAATGAAGTGTCTGCTCCTTCTGTAAAAAAGATGTACAGATAAGGAACAAAGCATAAAACTTTTTCTTCAGCTGTGCCATCATTATACATGCCCTCCCAAAGAGATATGTCTTTCATAACCTTTACCGATTTAGTTAAAAAGGTTTTGCCAATCATTTGAGGAAGTCTTGGTTGACAGCAGGTCTTGTGCTGGGTCCATTTAAATTTTATTTCAAATTTACCCAGTTATATGTTT
The DNA here is from genome assembly GCF_037176765.1 of Anolis sagrei. NCBI lineage: Eukaryota > Metazoa > Chordata > Lepidosauria > Squamata > Anolidae > Anolis > Anolis sagrei. The sequence goes on along the minus strand of NC_090025.1, from coordinate 127,196,659 downwards.
TCCATGTTTATAATCTGGGGCTCAATTTTTCTTATATTCTACTATTGAAATCAGAACTGTGGAATCTTTGACTCTTCTGTTACTTTTTTTAAAAAAAAATATTTACATACATTAACAGCTTACAGGGTAAACAGAACACAAACCAATGAACATTTTACAAACATATAACCCCACCACCAAAGCCTGAACAAGTATCTTTATCTTTGACATATATTTATGAGTCAACCATTAATCAAATGTCATATCCAAAATTCCTGACCAACAAGTTTCCTGACCAACTCTCTAATACATATTTAATAAACACTGACCAGTATAAATCAAAATCTGATCTATTAGAACACCCTCATTTCCATTGATAGTTTATCATTTAAGGTTACGTTCCATAGTCCCCCATACCATGCTTCCAGTGTGAGATTAGTTACTATTTTCCAATTCCTTACAATTATAATTCTTGCCACTATGAGTAAAATAATCACTAATTCTTTCTTTTCCATTTCTAAATTCAACTTTATGGCATCCATTAGTAATGCTAACCTAGCATCCAGGGTGATGTTTAGTCCTACAATGTAACCTATTTTGGTAAATATATTATTCCAAAAACTCTTTAACTGGGGGCATTCCCACCATAAATGAAAACATGTTCCTTTGTGCATGCCATATCTCCAGCAGAGGATACTTCGCTTACTATCCATCTGATGTTGTTTAACTGGCATGGTATACCATCTCCAGATGACTTTGTACACATTTTCTTTAAATCTTATTATAGATTCTTAACCAGTCACCACTTTAGCTTACAACTCCCACCAACCTTTTTGTAAGGGTGATCAATTGTAAGAATGATAGATACTGGCCAGAAATATCTGAAAGGTAAACATTTTCCAGCCCTGACACATGATCATCACTGCCCCAGATGCTGAAGTGCTGGTGCAGTCAGTATGAAAAAAGTAGTTATTCATTAAAGTTGCTGGTTTGATTCCATGCATAAGGAGATCTTTCTTAATAATTCATTTTTCAAAATCCCTTCATCTGAGTGCTGAAGAAAACAATATCAGGTAACAAAATTGAATGACATGAAGTCAATGAAATGTGCTAACAAACCAGAAAGAATAAGAATGGAAGACTCAGAAAGATCTGTCCATAATTAGGATCCACTCTTTGAAGTTGTCCTATTGTTTGTCTTACTTGCATAGCACATTATTTTAGAACATAGATATGTCTCTTTTTCTTTTTTAAAATCTGCAAATAGTTTTTAATGTGATTTTACTTTCACAAGATACCACAAAACCAAAATATAATAACAGTGATTAAAATACACCACCTTCTGAATAGTTTAATATACTATATTACATGGAAAGGTTTTTCAAAGGCTTCCTGGGCATGTCCCAGAATTGTTTATCTGCTTGCTGAGCATTTCAGGCCTCCTGAGCAGCAGAATGAAATTACATTTGTTGAAGAAGCTGGACTGAGACCAGTGCTTGCTGTGCTTTTGTTAGTTGAAAACAGGAGGTGTCATCCTCTATAATGTAAGCAGGTAAAGAAATCCCACTTCTGGACTTGAGGCCTTTTAACTTTTTATATTAACGGAACTCATAAACCCTAGTGCATTGCAACTATTCAAGCATTCTTCATGTTTCTTCTCTTCATGTTGTCCCACTTTCTTCTCACAATGGAAAGTTAATATCTCAAAACATTTCTGAACAGATGTCATTTTGTTGGAATGCCTTTTGAAACTGCTGGTTGCAAAATCCTTCATGTAAATAATATTGGAAATAAACATGGTTTATAACACTTGCCAACACATATGGCAGATGCTGAGATGTGGCAGCAAGTGGTCTTGTCTTCAGGTATTGGAGATTGCTGTCCCATAGTCAGTGTTGAAGAAAGCATCACTAACATTCCAGCTGTTTTTTTTTTGTCATGGAACTAGAGGGAAGACCATATTGTGCTTCACCTAAGACTGAACACTCTCTTTGATACATCCTAACTACCTAGGCTAGCTCTTTGCCATCATAGTTGCCTTTTGCCAGTACAGTGAAAGAGAAAACCAGAAACCTTTCCAAAGATGATTGTCTGGTTTATTATCAAGTTGTAATACAGGGAAATCCATGCTTATTTGACGGGTTAGGAACTGGACCACTGTTGGAAAATGGAATTGGTTGAAAAATCAAACTTTGGGGGGGGGGGGTTTGTTTTGTTTTGTTGCAAATGCAAGATAAACACTTGATGGTTCTCAGTCAGCTTACAGAAAAATACCCAGTGTGCTCCCTCACCAAAAAGCAGTGGTCAATAGAGTAAACCAGGGGAGCATGACTATAATTTAGATTTTGTGGAATAGTGGAATGTCCAGAAATGAGTTGTCAAAAATGCTGGATGCCTCTATTGTTCTTGGCCAATATCAGTATGAGGTTACAACATTTTGGAAAATGATGGTTTGTCTTCTTTGAATTCACGCCATATCAAGTATCAGAAACAAATGCACTTGTTCATGTTCAGAATATCCTGTGCAGAATATTAGATCCAAAGTAAGAAACAGATTCCACTGACAATATGAAATATTAAGTTGACTGAACAGCATGGTGGTTTCTATAATATTTTTCCCCTAGAAGTTTACTTTTGATTTTTCTAGTACAGCTTTCCCTTTTGATTTAGGTTTTATAACTAGAAAAATTAGCATGCTTTGATTCAAAAAGTACATTATCCCCACTACCACCGCCTTTTCCAGGATTAAAGAAAATTATCTTCAGCAAGCTGGACTGACAAATTGCAGAACATTAGATCTCTCAATGCCTTTAGAAATACCATTACAACCTTTGAGGTGCAATCGAGTTATAAGTATGAAGGTTTGTAGGGGAGAAATGAAAGCACAATGCAGTTGCATATTTCTTCTGTTCATTAGATGAGTTACTCTCAGAGAGCTTGAAAAGGTTACTTTTTCCATGTCCAATGGAAGTCAATATCCAAAAATTAACGTCTCAAAGTTTTGATGGCTCTCAGATTCAGCTCCTCCCTGCCATCTTGGACTAAGCATAGGCATGTGGTTAGATTAAATGTTGAACACTCCAGGTTGGAATCATCATTGAAGTTATGAAGATCCACGAAATACCTCAAGCTTGCTACTATCGCTCAGCTAATGTACCACGCAGATCTACTGTAAGAAGAAAGCAAGACTAAGCCTTATTGATTACATCAGATGAAAGAATGATACATGAAAAAAATAAAATGTGTTCCTTTACCCCTTCAGCACAGCTTAATGCATACATGGGAGATCTCCCAGACAAGGTATCACATTCCCCTTTCTAGGACTGAGACAAAGGAGTTCTTTAATAGGTCAGGATTATATACTCCAACAGGAATAACTTTTTAGATACTGTAGTGATGTTTACAGATCAAGAAGGTTGGTTTGATAGCCCTTATAGCTCAAAGATTCTTTTATTCCCTGAGTTTGAAGAAGATACTCCTGTTCTCAAGGAAAGTATCCTAATCAATAAAGAAGCTAGCACAGCCTAACACCAGAAACCTTTCCACTCTGTTCACTTATAGTACCATGATTACATTTTAACTGCCATTGCTTCATTGTATGGAATCCTGAGGTTTGCATTTTGGAGAGGTATTAGAATTCTCTGAAACAGAATTCTAAATGCCCTTCCCTAAACTGCAGAATTCATATTTGCTTTAGATGGGACTATCATGGATACATAGTGCTGTAACTAGGTAGTGTGTACTGGGACTTCTTTGGGACTTCTGTTCCAGCTTTACACATTAATGAAGATTCATTCTCACCCTTTAGGAATTCAGACTTTTTAGAGTGGGAAGAGTAAAGTTATTCAGGATGGCTCTGACTTACTTGGCTGTTTGCTTTTGTTGCAAGGGTAGAAGTAAAATGCATGCACAGTTTCTGAAACCAATCCTTCATGGTGAGTTGTTTAAGTAGATAGCAGACCCTCCTTTATTTGCATGTGTATTTAATTAAAAGACAGCAGTTGATTTACACATGAAATAAAATGTGTTTTTTTTTTCTGGAGAACAAATTGAATTTAGTCAATGTCAACAGGTTGATAGCTATGCCAACTCACAATTAAAGCAAATGAGACTGAATTGGCCATTAAAGTATAAAGGAAGAACTGGAAATGCTGAGAAAATTCTTCCGACACCTTCCCTGAAATATGCAGTTGAGCTGAGATGCAACAGGGGAACCTTATGTACTGCCATCTTATTTGCTACTGAAAAAGCCCTCGTGCTTAAAATGAATTGTGACTAATTGTATAAGAATGGGCAAAATATAGCTGTTGAAATTGACCTCCCAGTATTCATAGAGATTTAACACCATCATATCGGATGAATGCCGGACAGCTTCCAACTTTCCATTTCTGGATAAAGTACTGGAATATGTGATGGGTCTCCCCACTCCGAGTGGGTGTTCCAGGAAATCTCTCTTGGAATAACATAGGATATAGATAAAAGAAAACTGGCTCTTGTGTGTGCATGCAAGATGGGAGTCTTAGACCCGTCGCAAACTCTGTTCCTGCGGGAGGAAAATTGCTAGCATGTCCCTGACGTCACGAGACTCCGCCTCTCGCCCCGCCCCTTTCTCCTCCCCTTTCTCTTTGCGAGCGTGGTTTTTCCTGTGCTAGGGCAGCATTGCCTGCATTTTCTCTCAGTTGGCAGAATTCAACTGAGAGAAAATGCGGGCAATGCTGCCCTAGCAAAGGAAAAACCACGCTCGCAAAGAGAAAGGGGCGGAGAAAGGGGCGGGGAGAGAGGCGCAGGCTCATGACGTCAGGGACTTGCTAGCAAGGTTTTCTCCAGCAGGAACCTAGTTTGTGACGGGCCTTATGGGTGCTCCCTTCTCACAGGGAGACAAAAAACTAACTTTTGAATGAAGGGGAAGTGACCTTTGTAGAGAGGCAAGAAGCAAAAAGACTTGAGTACATAGATAAAAGAAAGAAACAGCTGAAAAGGGGGCAGGAATGTTCTCTAGTTTTCCCTACCAGTAATCACTTTGTCTGAGCATTAAACACCACATACACAGATAGACAAATGCCGGTCAGTGAGAAAGAGGACACCTTAAATGAAATGTCAGAGATGGAAAGCATTTTTAATCTCATTACACCAAAAGAATCTCTGGGCACAACATCTCCATAGGGAAGAAATAGCTACTTTAAAAATCTGGTAAAACACCAAATGCATTCTGGCGTACGGAGAGGAGGAAGACTAATACGTCTTGACATATAACATCATCTAGATACATTAAATTCTGTCTAGATACTGGACCGCAAAAACATCCAACCAGTCCATACTTCAGGAAATAAAGCCTGACTGCTCATTGGAGGGAAGGATAGTAGAGGCAAAGATGAAGTACTTTGGCCACATCATGAGAAGAAAAGAAAGCTTAGAGAATACAATGATGCTGGGGAAAATGGAAGGAAAAAGTAAGAGGGGGCGACTAAGGGCAAGATGGATGGTATCCTTGAAGTGACTGGCTTGATTCTGAAGGAGCTGGGGGTGACCACGGCCGACAGGGAGCTCTGGTGTGGGATGGTCCATGAGGTCACGAAGAGTCGGAAGTGACTGAACGAATGAACAACAAAGATACTGGAATTTATCTCAGCTTGTTAGTTGTTGGTAACCTATTTACCTCTTAATAAGGTTCTAGTTGTTTTAAATTTTCATTCTGTTTAAATTCATGTTGTGTGATAATGTCTGTTAAGATAGTCAAGTTTTATTTTTTGGTTAATGTCTATTTGATATTAAGGTTATAGTAATGGCTGTTCTGTTTTCTTTTATGTGTCTTGTTTTGATGTAATTTGTTATATGTCTCTTCATTGGCATTGAATGCTTGCCATATGTGTTGGAAATCGCCCTAAGTCCCTTTGAGGAGATAGGGCGGTCTACAAATAAATTCTTCTTCTTCTTCTTCTTCTTCTTCTTCTTCTTATTATTATTATTATTATTATTTGCCATTTAAAGGAAATGAGTGGATTGTTTCAGCACTTGGGAGGAAATAAGATGGATAGAAAGGCCCATAATCAGGGTACAACCAGCAGGAGGCACTAGAAACAAACAAACTTTGAGCATAATCTTCTTAGATGTTCCTAATGACATTGCAGGGACCTATTGGAGAAAGTAATCCTTAATTGTGGTTGTTCTCCCTCTTTGGCTCTCCAGATGTTTTAGAATCTCTGAAAGTTAGCCATGCTGGAGCTTCTGGGAATTGAAATTCACAATAGGATAAGGTCTGATAATTAACTTTGAAAAAAAATCCCTTGCATTGCTTGTGGAAGTTGAGATAGACAGTGGCAAAAATTATTTGGCAATAAGTAGAGTGGGTCTTTTCCATATCTGGTCTTATTTGTACACAAAGAAATCATTAATCCCAGAGAATGCCTTGGCCATCACAGGACAAAAACTCTTTTGTGTGTATGAAGAAGCATGAAGATTAAGGAGGTTGCAGTTGAAGATGAACTATTCACCACCTCATAGGGACCAGAATTGCTGAATTAATCACCCACACATTTTAAAATTACTCTTGACATTAATATGATAATACTGCATTGTTGTCGCTTGGGAATCCATTATTGGTAGCGAAGGTATTGGTGGTGGGGATTTATGTAGTTCTGCATTTGTTGCTATAGCTACAATCCTAATTAGTAAAGTTGCTGAACAGATTCCCTTTACTGAAATGATAAATAAACATAAACTTTATTTTAAAAAATCATTTCACATTGATTTTAGGTTTCTATTGATTGTGCACATAATATCACCTTAGTCACCAGAGTAAAAATGATGGCACCCAATTCTGTCTTACTTAGTCTGAGATCAAGCATATGGGAGAATAATCCAGAAAGGACAAAAAGTATTCCTTGTTGTCAAGGCCTGAAGTGCCAAGGAAAGAAAGCAGGAAGGCTAAGCCAAGCCTCATAGCACCAAAAGGAAAGAGGGTGGGCAGGCAGGCAGGCAGGCAGGAGAGTGAATTCATTCCTGCATTCACCTGCCCTTATTCTCTTTTGGTGATGCTCAAAGGGAATCTGATACTACATGGGGCTTTTATAAAGGGACTTTTCCACTACGTAATAGTTGCTACTACTTAATAGTCACATCCTCCCCCCCCCCCCAAAGTGTGACTATTATGGGGTGAAATATGGTATTTACACTCAGTTTGGCTACTTTTTTGTGGTACACCTTTCTCTATGAGAAATATGTTTCCTGGATGTGAGAGGAGACTTTTTCACTGCTGTTTCTGAGGTCTGAAGGACCCTAAGGGTGCATCTGCCATGTAGAATTAATGCAGTTTGACACCATTTTAACTGCCATGACCCAGTGTTTGTGTCCTATTAAGATCCATAGATAATTTCCAATTCAGATGTCGCTCACCCTTTATCTGTGTACCTGATTTTCCTGGTAAACATTCATCTCAGTTTTCCAATCTATTAAGGTAATCTGGAAACTTGGTTATCTCTTTTGGAGTCTTAACAACACCTTCCAATTTTCTATCATCTGCAGACCCTTCTATTTCTTTACCCAAGCATAAGAAAAATGATTGAATGGTTTGTTGGCTTTAAGACAAATTGTTTTGGCCCAGACAGTGGGGAAAATTGCCATGAAAAAATGCTGGCACTTCAAAATGTATAACTGCCTCAGGAGTAAATCCAAAAATCCAACTGAATTCAATGGGTCTTACTCCAAAGTAACTGGAAATGGGATTGCAGAGGTTATTTCATCTGTCCAGGAATTACGCTCTTCTGCTATGGCATTTATTTTCTCAGTTGTTTGGACACAGAAAAAGCCTTTGGCAAAACAAAACAAAAAGGGTCTTTGAATTTCCATTCCTTGCATATTTTTTCATTTTTGTATATTTGGAACATGGGATATATTTGAAAGATGATGCAGCTAAATAAAAGAAAGATAAAGCTTTTGAAAACTAAGAAAAATAAGAACAAAAACTTCATAGTCTAGGCAGAAAACTATTTGTGTTGTTCATTGGGTTCCTGAAAGCATCCCTTTCTCTTGACTTTTACTGTGTTTATCTATCATACTAAAGACGGCTGGAGAAAAAAACCTAGGCAAAATATACTCAACTCAATGAGCCTGTACTGAAGAGAAATTCTTTTTCATAGGCTATTTAAAAAGCACATTTCAGCTTCAGTTCTTGAACACCATCCATTTCAATGATGTCTGATGATAATTTAAACATATGATTTAAGATCATAAGAAACACAACTAGAAAGCAAATACAGTTGGAAGGGGGACACCCTTCAAAGCAGCACAGAATGCAAAGAATGATACGATACCTGTCTGAAAGAAAGAAGCAAAGAAGAACCTGTTGGGAGAAAGTTGGTCACACCGTGAAAGTACAGACAGCTCTCCACATTCATTAGAATTAGGGGCACAGGATCCCCCATGAAAGTGGGAAAATGTAAATTAAAAATCCCCTTTTATATATGAGAGAACATCCACCTTGGAATCTCTAGGTTCTCCAGCATGACTCTATGGCCCACTTACACTGGAAGTTGTGCTGGAGGACATAGACAGAGGATTCATTTTTCCTGTATAAATATAGACCCTGAAAATAACCACCCGGTAATTAATTATCCTTGTTATTTATCATTGTTGTTTATACAATGCCAGCATTGTATACATATAGAACTACATGTATATATATTTATTTAAGTTAGATGATGATGATGATGATGATGATGATGATGATGATAATGATGATGATGATTGTATAGGCCTCTCAATGGGCCACCAATGAGAAGCAACAGAACTCTTGGATCCCCAAATGGAGTGAGACCAAAATGGCTGCCCCCATGAGGGGTTTTAAAAATGGCCACCTGCAGTAGAGGCATTCAAAATTGCCATCCCCAAACAGAGCTACTAAAAAATGGCTTCCTCCGCATGGAGCTAGGTAAAATGGTCAACAAAATGTTCGCTGTCGAAGCCATCTCTGAGGTTTGTCACCCAGGCCACCCCCAAGACAACACCAAAATGGCTGTGTAGGAAGGAACAGTAGGGGCAGCAGTCATTGCCGCGGGCACCCATGGGTGCCCAGGCATTGCCTTGGGATGGGTGGGAGGCCAAATGGGCCTTGCCAACCCCATCCCCAGTCCCAATTCATGGGCCTCAAGAAAGGAAAAAAAGGTAAGTCCGGACACATGATGCCCATCAGCTCCAGGTGGCAACTGGCCAACGCAGGAGCCCCGTGGTGCCACAGCCAGGCAAAGCACAGAGCAAGGTCCTGCCACCCACATCACAGCTACCATGATTGGGGATGTGGGCACCAGGCCATGATGAGGACAGGCCTCCATACGTCATTCCACCACCCCCTGCAGCCAATACCACCTTGGTGTCTGGAGCATGAAAAGGGGAGCACAGCGAAGATAGGCAAGCAGCGCCACCTCCCCAGCAATGCAAAGCACAGTGCCCTCACCCTGCCTGCCCTGCCAAGAAAGGTAGGGGTCCTGTCGGGAGGAACGGGGGCAGCAGGCCAACATCCCAGGCAACCACAGATACCCAGGACAGCTATAGAGTGGGTGGGAGGCCATAGGGGCCTAACACATCCCACCCCAAGGCCCAACTCTAGGACCTTCCAGTGGTGCTACCACCTACTCCAACAACAAGCTCAGGTATGGACAAGCTGTTGGCCATAGGAAATTTGGGAGTAGCACTATTGCTTTTGTGTCACTTCCATATTCAGATATTCTGTGTAATTCAATATATTCTTATGACTAGACTGTTGAATGAGAGTGCATATTAGGCCTTCTTGGTGGCTCTTTCACAAACTCATGTTTTCCTCTGATGATAAGCCATAACCTGACTTTGTTGAAGAAACATTTTTAAAGAAGCATTTTAAAGAACCATTGAGAGGGACACACACACACTGAAAAGGAAAAATGAGTTTAGGAAACATTGCCCCAGCATGATAAGATTCCCTCTCTAATGTATACATTAAATTCATGGCTTATAGTAGTAGACCTGCTTCTAATTTCTAGAAGTGGAAGAGTCTGTGATGGGAGATATAGGCCTGTCACATCTGGAGGGCCACATGTTCCCTGCCTTTGTCCTAGAGTTTTATTATGTATGAGTGCAGGTATATTATTTGCGCTTTGACCATTCTCTTAATTTCTTTCTGAAACTACCTTTTTGTGTTTCAATCATTTGCACAGAAGAGCATTACAAGTTGTGTTCCTAGTATCATCTCATGGCATCCCAGACCTCTCAGTTTCTATCAGATCCACATCATCCAGCATTTCAAAATAACCTTCTGCATGAACGTTGCCCTTGCCAGAACTCTGTCTTGTCTAATGAGCCTCATGCTTCATGCAGTTTCATCTCACCCTCACATTTTCCCCCACCCACCCCAGTAGGTTTCTATCTTTATCTCTCGGCCTTAATGACATTTAGCCTCTCACAGTTTTGACATATGGGCTCCTTATGTGCATCACTCTATCATTGCTTCCTACACTCTGCTAACCACATGTCAATCTAATGCCAGCTCTCTGGACTGAAGATCCAATAGTACTTTAAATATATTTTATATACTTGTCTAGGTCACTAATTCTCCTGTAGTCAGATAGATGGCTGCTGCAATGCACAGAGTGATTTAAACTGAGATAGCTACAAGGCATTTTTCCTGTGCAAGGTAACCAGGGCAAGGTCAACGTGTTATGATCCTTGTCAATTACTGGCAGAATATATGTGCAGAAAGGTATCCAGCCAATGCTGGTCATGAAGGTAAATCCCCTTCAGCTTTTCTGCTGTCACAACACTCTTCACTGACTTGCTCTATCCGGTCACAGTTCAAAGGAGTATCTCCAAGTATATTTGGACATCTCATTAAATTATCCCAAGGAGCATTATAAATAGGACTTTGATTTAATGATGCTAATTCATCTCTCAGACTTCAATTGATTAACAAGACAGTGAGGATTGATGACTTTATCTATGTAGCTATCACTTGTGTTTGTAATTTTTTTAAAATGACAAATGGTTTCCAGCCCAAAAATGAAGAAATGTGTGAATTTTGGAAAATTCAATTTTAAAAAAGAGACTCTTATTTCAAGAGAATCATGTTATCTCTGCCGGACCTACAGGTATAAAAGTAAGGAAAGTTAAGGATTAACGGGTCCTGGGCTTGTATCTAACCCTTTGGTTTCTCTCACATTTGAATGGAACATTTCCAAGTTCTTTATTGGCCAGATGTGACTAAACTTGAGGATTTTGCTAATTTACCATGAAGGAAATACTTTAAAAAGAATTCTTACTGATCCTTTAAAGACACTTTAATTGGTTAACAGGTTGATCTGGGCTTTGCTAAGAAGACAATGATTTTCCTCATTTTCAACCTTCAGTAGGGCACATTTGCCCTTCGCTGGTGTAGCATTTTGAAAGCTGATCTGAGACCCAATAGAACCAAGTTCAAATTTCTACTCAGGTGTGAATGTCATTGGGTGACCTTAGGCCAGTCATGATCTGAGATTACTTGACAGGGCTCTTGTGGGAGTAAAACAGTAAACAGGAACCTTCTGTGCTATCAAGAATACTTCATAAAAGGGTAGAATAAAACCTAAATACATCAAAACCATAGGCAAGTATGGATTAATTTCTACAGGATGTAAGAAGATAGGGTGCCTTTAGTGGATACAACAAAGAACAAAGAGATTGTTTTCCTTTCCTCCAACATTAAATCTCATGGCATCTTCAAAGAAATATTTTTAGAAGACCAAGCCATTTAATAATGAACCAAGTATGGATACTCAAAGGAAAGGAATTCAATAGATTCTTATTTAAATGCATAAACGCAGTACATTCTATTCAGATTTTCCAAAGCCTGCACATTTTTCATTTTCTATACAAAACAGCTCTGCTAAGAAGTCAGTGATGGTCCTTTATGATAGGGAACCATGATAGAAGATTATTACCTAATAAGCATGCCATCTGTATGGATAGTTGTAGTGTCTTAGTAAAACTGTGTGAGCAGGAAGCTTAACTCTTCAGCTATTGCCATATCTTCCTTTGCCCTGTATATTTTCACCAAACTTTATTTAAGAAAGTTATAAGTTAAGGTTTACTGCATTCATCTTTTAGAAATTTACTGATGCAATTGGCTGCATATTTTGGATCTTTCAACTAGTTTCACTCCAACCCAACAATACAATTAACAAAAAGTATGGATAAGCAAACAAATAAGGTGACTAGTTCTATCAACAACAACATCATTTTCTTATGATGCAAAGACCCTTATTGCACAGTAGGCGTACAAGGTATGCAGGTAATGAGATTTCTTCCCTGCTGTTGGTCTCTCGATGGGCATACTCTAGAACAGGCCAAAAGTTTTCAATATCTGGGGCTTTTTTTCACCACAGACTGTCCTGGTCTGCTCATATTGCTTCTACTACCCTCAAAGCTCAAGTAAGACTAATTCTATCAGATTTTGATTTAAGCAGACATCCAGATGGGTCCTTGAACAGATGGGGAAAACCCTCAAGAGATTTTAAAGGATGTGGATTCCTCTTTTTCTTTAAATCCTCTACAAACTTTCCAGAAGACTCTCCAGAAGTTTTAGTAGCATGGATGGCTGCATAGGGAGGGAAAGGAAAATGTCCTGTTACAAGCACATGTCAACTATGAAAGAAAGGAGAAATTGGCTTCTCCCAAGATCTTCTGACAAACCTCTTCTGTAAGTGCTGTAATGATGATTATTCATACATTTGCATCCCTGTGTTCTGTTAGAAACGTAATATCTCACCCTTAGAGTCTCCTCCATCATATAGCAGTTGGGGCCTTGTCATCTGGATACTCTATTTAATAGGAATAGATGGTTAAATTGCATCAAATATTATTTTTATAGGACTTCTTAGTCTTTTAAAATTGTTCATTTATTTATACTCATAGTATTCCGTTATTTTGTTTTTTTATTAATCAATATGTGGTTATTATTGTATATTATTTATCGTATTTGTTGCCCCAAGTCCCTCCAGAAAGGGGCAGGGTATAAATAAAGCTTGTTGTTGTTGTTGTTGTTGTTGTTGTTGTTGTTGTATGACAATAGCCCTTCAGCATCTTTAGAATCTTCAATATATTTTAGCTCTCTTGCTCTAAACTGGAATATTTGAGTCACACAGATACATGTTTTATTGCAAACTCCATACAAAAGAATCATATACAAATTATGTGATAATTTCATCTGCACGATTCTAAACAATGTCTCAGATATCATATGTGGAGATACATAGCTATGATATGTGATTTTTGTAGAGTTGGAAGGATTCTTCTAACAAGATAGGGGCACATTATTATTAAACTTGACAGGAGTTAGGTCTGTCCTTAACCCAAGTATTAACAAGGAGGTAGGTTGCTGTGAGTTTTCTAGGCTGTATGGCCATGTTTCAGAAGCATTCTCTCCTGCCATTTTACCTACATCTATGGCAGACATGGTATAAGGTAGACTCCTACAGAAGTGAAAGGATCCCTCTTGTCCTGTGCTGCACGTAGAATTTATTAGATTTTCTTAGTAATAAGGAGGTAGTTGCTAACAAAATTATTGAATGATATAACTGATGTTCAGTAAAAAAGCTAAGTAACATGGCCTCAGTTTATTGTCAGGTAAATGTGTATTGAACATTTCTGTTTGTCTACGACCCATTTCACCTTTCTCTGGATGACATGAAAAAGAAATGCCATGGCAAAGGTAACCCATAGCCAAGCCTGCACCCAGCTACCAATCATTTTCTTTTCATTTGTTAGAGCAAATACTTTTCTCCTCATTTCCTCCCCAAACATTAACTTGCCGTAACATGGCAACAGGACAAAAATGTCTTTACATGGAGTTTCTCTCCTTGTTACCTAGGATAGTTCAATAATACCCAGACATAAGAAGCTCTGAGAACTGTCATCCCTAAGAATAACTGATACTCTACTCTGAACCTATATGCCTTGGAGATATGCATTGTCTAAGAAATGAAGCTTTTACTGGTACTATGTTTTGTTGAAGGCTTTCATGGCTGGAATCACTGGGTTGTTGTGAGTTTTCTGGGATGTATGGCCATGTTCCAGAAGCATTATCTCCTGATGTTTTGCTGACATCTATGGCAGGCATCCTCAGAGGTTGAGGGATCTGTTGGAAACTAGACAAGTAAGGTTTATGTCCAGGGTGGGAAAACTAATTCTTGTCTGCTTGAGGCAAGTGTGAATGTTGCAATTGGCCACTTTGGGCACATCCAGACAGCCCCTTTAATGTGGGAGTTACCGCAATAAAAAGGGGACTGTCCAGATGACATCTTGGACAAACCTAAATAAATTCACCACAAACCAGGAAAACCCTAGTTAGTGGTGAATTAATTTGTTAGTGTGTTTATTCCGCATCTTCTTGGAAGGCACGGGATAAACCCATAACTTCCAGTGTCTGGACAGCAGTCCTGGCAGTATTCCCATGGTTTTCCAGGCTACATTCGCCCAGAAAACAGTGAAAGCACCACCCGCTCCCCAAAAGACCCCAAAAGCCCTGTAAAAAAAAGAATTTATCCAGCCCCCATTAGAGAGCTGCCGGAGCTCTCCTGGTAAGTAGAAATGATGTGCCAGGAGAAGGGAGGGGGGAGGATAATTGCTCCTCCACCCCCTTTCTCCTGATGCATCATTTCTACACAAGCACACCATTTTTACAGGGCTTTTGAGGTCTTTTGGGGAGAGGACTAGAATGTTCTCCTGAAAAGTTCCGGGAGAACATCTGGACACCTACCTCAGAAAGCGAACAATTTCTGGTGTGTGTGTAGATAGGGGCAAATGCTCCTTGGATAATGAGCTGTGTGGAAGCACCCCTTGATTAGCATTTAATGGCCTTTGTTGGGAGGTGTTAGCTAGCCCTGATTGATTCTTGTCTGGAATTTCCTGTTAATTTTGAAGCCTGTGAGTTTTTCGAACTCCATATCTTTATGATTTCTAGAGGGTCTTCAACAAGAAATATTAGATCATCTGCAAAGGCTCTTATTTTATAAGATTGGTTCCTTATTTTGGTCCAGATCAGATTTTTGTCCTCCCTTATATTGTTTAAAAGGATCTTCAGTGACATGATAAAAATTAAGGGACACTCTTTATATTATTAATGCTATTGAGAGAAAAATCAAATTTCCATGCCTGAGAGGAATTTCAGTTTTGTTTTGGTTTTTTTTAGCAGAAAGGAATTTTTGAAGACTGCTCTGAACAGACAAAGGGGGTTTACCCATTAGAAGCTCAATCTGAAGTCACTGATAAAGGATTTTTTTCATGTAAATGGATACCCTTATGCAATACATTTAGCAGCCATGGTGGCTGGAGGTTCCATATCAGTGGAATGGCGAGTCTGTTTTAGGTTTAAGTACTGTCCAAGTCCAAGTTTTAGGTTTAGGAACTGTCACCACACCATACAGATGGAAACTGGAAGATATTTAACCAGTCAACATGACAGTGGCTCAAGATTCAAAAAGTTAGTAATTAAAACACAAACTAGGAGAGACTGCAGCAGTTTGCCTACTAGGAAGGGCAGATTCCACTCCCTCATGCTAAGTTATATATGCAAATAGCTAAACACCCCAACCCAGCCTGGAAAAATCTCAAATCCCAAATACTTCTAGTATCAAGCATTTCAGATAAGGGATATTCAACTTGTCTCACAAAAAGAGAGTTTGAGAGTTCTAGATGTCAAGAATTGCCCAGTCACTATGATTGATACCTCAAACATTTCAAAGTCTGTCCAGATCAAATAACCAACCATTGCTTTTCAGACTAAACATTTGAAACTGTTTTTAAACAGCCTTTTCTAGAAAGATTGACTTTCCACTTGTCTGTTCTCATTTTTCCGTGCACTGATCCTTACCACCACCTTGTGTTTCTGGTGGTGGTCTCTCTGCTTTTGGTATTCCAGTTGAGCTTTTGAACATTTTTTTACCAGAACTCCAATAACCCCTCAGTGATCACAGTGACTGAAGGATTTGGACAATCCCAGTCCCAAAAAAAAGGTGGTGAGGCAAGAGAACTATCCCAGTCTCTGATTTGGAATGTTCAATTCATCAGCTGATAGGCATTAGTAAGATGCAATGAATGCCCGTAGTCCCTAATAAGATGTTGAAGAAGCAGTTGGCATCCTACTAGACATTCTGCCAAGTAATCACTCAGTGGTACAAGAAGCAATCTCAATATCATAAAGCTACAGATAGTATTTTGATGTATAAAATGTCTGGGTAGTAGAACTTGGTCGATGAGACTAGAATGAAAAAATGTAAACAACATAAATGTTCTACAGTCAACAGTACTTTGTACTTGCTGGGTCACCACTCGCATAAAACATAACATGGAGGTGATAGGATGTTCAGAGAAAACCCTGCACTCCAAGGTATTCCTGAAAATGTTTCATATTTCTAGCAATCCTTTAAATCTTTCAAGCAGTGGAAATATGCCCAACTCAACCAATTTAAAAGCAACAAACAGGAGAAATGTACTGTAAGATGGAACACATCCCATATATTTATTTTAGTAGATGAATATAACTAGAATATTTACACTATAACATGTAAGTTCATGGAAGTTTATAACAATATTAGACAAACAGGGTTGACACAAGATGCTTGACTGCCTGAAATAGAGCTGCAGACACAACATCCCACACAGTCAACTTATGGGGCATATTACCCAAAGCTAGCTAATTATTCTGGCACATGAGGCAGAAAATCCTAAAACTGTCTTTTCACATCACTGGAAGCAAAAATGAAAGAAAAACACATTAAATAGTTCACAACTTCCCCTGCCTGATACAGTTGTCACCCTCTGTCTCATGTAGGACTGACCCTGCGGAAGCATGTGTAAAATAATATAAGAATGATGGGTTAAGTGCATGATCCTAATATACACAATTACAAACTGTGATGGTTATTGAATTTGCAATCTGTATATTAGTGCTAAACCATCCACTTGCATGTCTATGTATGCTGACATTATATATAGTTCTAATACAAGCATAAGAACTGGTTCATCAATTGGAAGCTAGTACATATACTGATGCAAGATATTTTTAAAATTAGACTTCACTTGAAAACAAAACTATTTTAATTGGGTCTCTCACATGAACAGATTAAAGAAGTATATGATATATAAGTTGTTGCATCATATGCTTTTAATAGTGTGATTGCTTTCACTGTCTGTACATAGACCCTAAACTATAGCCTATGCAAGGATCATGATTAAAAACCAGTTACGTAATTGCTTTTGTATATACAACAAGAAATTAGCCTGGTGCATGTTACACCCACCATCTTTAGGAACATAGATATGAGAAAATGGAAGATATCAAGTAAGGCAGTAACCAGATGCTTTTGTAATATCCAGTCATATAGCTATAGAAAAAAGAAAGTACTGCAGCCATTCCAAGTTGGTCTTCTTTTATATTTGATAGTGTCTAGGCCTAAGTTGTCAAGTGATGTCAGGCTTGGTAAAGATAAATAAAATCCTGGAGATGTTATAGTTGATAACATCTTGGCCACTTCCTTTATAATTGGAGAAACATCAATCTAATGGTCAATGGATAGAGACTATTCCAGCAAAAAATGCCAAAGTCAGTAAAACATTCTGAAATTGAATTGATCACCTGGAAAATAAGACCAGAGAAGGAAATATCATGTGTGGAGAAAGGAGAAGCCAGGGTACTCTTTCCAGAGTAGATTACTGGAAAGGAGGAGGAGAGAAGGCCAGATAGCTCTGAACACTCTATTTTAAGATATGTGCTACAGATCAAGTCCTTTGAAATATCTACTGAGCAGTATTCTGACCCTTATAGGAGCATGCTCTTTGCCTGCTTAAAAAAATTATATTCAGAATTTGAAAGCTATGCATCAATTAGAGATTTTTTAAACATCAGCTTTAAGCCATTAAGGTACAGTCTTGAGCGGGAAGAGCACAAGTTGGCAAATTTTAATAGAATCACTTCAATAAACTGTTTAAAAAACAAAACAAGCTGGGCATTCAGTATTGATTCTAATAAATATGAACTAAGTGCAAAAAAAAAGAGACTAAGTCTTCTCAAACAGATCACAATGATATAATAATACCAGGGCTTTCTAAGGTTTGTTTATTTCTCTTGCATCTAGAAATTTTAACTGTCATTCTATCCATTCAAACTCATGTTAGTTGTGTCTAAGGTTGAAACTCTACCTGCATTTATTTCTTAAGAACACGGTGAGACTCCAATTGGAAGAAGTGCATGGGACCAGGTTGCATGTCCCACTGAAAGCAAATAGGACTCACAGAGCAATCCTGTGGGGTAAAGGAAGCTAAAATCCATGGTGAAACAAACATCTCGTCCACTGTCATCAGTTAGGACAAAAAGTGGAAGGGGCATAATTTCCTCTATCTCCCCTTTTTTCTTGTAGTTGGTCCTGGTCATTCCCTTGTTTGTCTTCTGTTTCTTCATTTGGTGGGAAAATAATGCCAGAACTCAAGATGGCATAGTTTGCCACTTATTCTGGGGTAGTGTCTTACAAAAGTGGGGCTTCAGATACATTGGATACACGATGCCACCTTTATGCTTTAAGCATGGGTGGCTGAATGGCAATGGTGGTAAGACCACATGGAAGAACACCTGCAGGAAGATGTTTCCTTTTCTCTCTTTACAAAATAGCAGCCAGCTATTCAGTATCCAATCACTAGGGCATTATACTCTTCCATTAGGACAGTGGTTCTCAACCTGGGGGTCCACAGATGGTTTGGTCTTCAATTCCCAGAAAGCCTAACAGCTGGTAAACTGGATGGGATCTCTGGGAGTTGTAGGACAAAACACCTGGGGACTGACAGGTTGAGAACCACTGCTAGGAGCTATTATGAGTTTCAGAACTTGCTCAGGATGGATGGCTGTTTCAGGAGGGAGAAAAAATGACCCTCCTTATCACCATACCATGCAGAGAAGATATTCTCACATTACACACCACATGAAGAACTTAACTTGGAACTGAAAATAAAACTGCATCATTCACTGGGGAGAGCAGATTAGTTGAAAGGGGTGAGGATATGGAACTCAAATGAAGGACTTCCAACAGGGTGAATGTTGAAAGGATTCAGGAGGAATGGTCAAGAATTGCCTGCCTTCTGCTACATTACTGGTAATTTGGCTTTTGTTGCCTGAGGCAGATGCCTCTTTCTGTCTTTCTGTCTTTTATTGAGATTCTGAATTGTAATCAATGCACTAAATATGCTTCTATAGATGATTTTAAGTATAATTTGTCTGACACAGAAAATATGAAGGAAACTCTTAAATTAGTTGGGAATAAGGTGACTTAGCTGAAATTGATTAGTGCATTAAATCTGGCTTTTATAAAGGGTCACTCGAATATATATATTAAATGTATTAGAGCTGGTGGAACTCATCAGTTTCAACTACACCAACTGCTGGTCTCGGCCAAGTTAAAATAGCACCTTCCCCATAGTGAAGCCAGCAGGAGGCAGATTTAGGTACCTGAGTTCTAATTTGAAACAAAAAAAAATCTTCAATTGCATGCTTCTCCTATGCAGTACTTTCTCTTTGGGCAGAGTTTTGCAGTGGTATGATCTATGCACATGAAACAGAGTACGTTACGAAATAATTTCAGTAAGATTTCATATATCAGGCATTGTGTTGTCAAAGGTCAAGCTGAAGTAAGTTGTAAAATTAGCATGGAGTGCCAAAACACAATTACAATGTACTTGATCAGTTCATAACAGTCCATTTACCATTGCATTTTTATTCTACACTGCTACTATATGAGACAGAATAGGATTTAATCCGATCATTAGAATTCTGTGCTTTGAACTTTAAAGCATTAATTCTGAATATGTATCACATCACTTCAAAATTAAATTCAGTGAACATACTGTGGAAAGTGGCCATTCAGATAATCAGGCATAGTTTCCCCCTGCTGTGAATGAGAAAAAGGAAGGGAGGAAGGAAGGAAGGAAGGAAGGAAGGAAGGAAGGAAGGAAGGAAGGAATGCAATATATAATGGAGCACTGAGAGTTAGAATGGTGAAGCAGCTTGAGCACTGAAGTAGTACTAGAGAGGCAATGGCAAACACCGACTGAATAAATCTTGCCAAGAACATCTAGTGACAGGTTCACCTTTTGTCTGAAATGATTTGAAGGCACACAATGACAATGGCTGTAGAAGAAATCAGCTTTTTCCACAGAGATGATCAGACATTAACCCTGGTTCCAAAACTTCAATTTTCCAAAAGATTACTGCTTAAAGATTTAGACAGGAAAAGTTAAGAATGACAAAATACTGGGGGGGGGGGGGGGATGAGAACAATATTTGAAATGATGCTTGTACATGCTTGCTTTCTCATAAATCTTTAAAGCAATCATCAAAATATAGGAAGAGCCCTGTGGAATCAGACTCAAGTACATCCAATTCAGTGTCTAGCTTTTCAGAGTGGCCAATCAAGAACAGGGTCTAATGTTAATATCCTCATCATCCAGCAACGGATATTTAATGACATGTCACATCTTGTTATGGAAGTACTACTGAACCATGACAAATGATGGCCATCCATATACTCACACACAAATATATATCTGTGAAACTTTTGCCATGTCCCAGCCCCATATACAAATAGAAAGACCAGTTGACAGGAGCTCAGGTTGAAGAGCCTAATGGGAAGACATTAAAGGTGACTTACTCCACAGTGACAGGGTGAGGTGTCCCCTTTAATCAGATACATGCTTCCAATAACCAGGGGGCTGAATTATCATGAGGGAAAAATATCATTTGAGGGAGCAGCTGCTTTTGTCAGGATTGCTTTGGGGCGAATCAAACTACTGAACTGGCAGTTAGTCAGCACTGGTCAGAAGTTAGTCTGGACATGAGATTTTAGAAAAGTGAAAGGAAAAGGGCTTTGATTCTGGCAGAACCTTGCTGGAACACATGAAAGTAAAAGTCATTAATGAGAAGTTCTGATAAAGTTCCATGGAAGCTCTTGATTTTTTTCTGAAAGAATTGGGACAGTTAGAGGGGTCAGGCAGAGAGTACAAGGGGCAATTCCATGAGGGGAAACAGCAGTGATTCTCGGAATAGAAAAGACCAGATGACCCCATGCAATGCTTATGAATCTATAGACTTATAAAACTCTGAGAAGTTATAGGAATTTTGAAACAAAATCATCTGACCTCAACAAACTTTAGACTGGTCAGTGTGCAGGTTACAATTTTGATTGTTGTAATGTGCCTGGATTTAGACAGCCATTTATATTTACCCAGAATTGGCATTGGGTGTGTCAAATTATAGAAGAGGACATGTAAGTATGGCATTAAATGATAATAAAGGTAGGCAGCAACTCAGTGGCTCCCAAACTTTGGTCCTCCAGGTGTTTTGGACTTCAGCTCCCACATTTCCAAACAGCTGGTAAGATGGTTGGGATTTCTGGGAGTTGAAGTCCAAAACACCTGGAAGACCAAAGATGCGATGATCATTTTGCTGCTAACTGCCATAATATCAGGCATTTGGCCTTGTCAAATAAATATTAGACATGACAAAATGGTACCAACAAAATAAACATGAAAAGCATTATGGTTGAGCATCTCAGTTACATTATCCCAGGAATGGTTATGACATAATTGAAAGTTATTGAGGAAGAAGAGGAGAAGGAGGAGAAGGAGAAATAGTATTCTCATTTACTAAAAGTGTTGTGATGTTTGTCAGATTAAATGTTCATGCTTTCATATTTTTTCCCTTTTGGTGGTGCTTTTTTGTCCAAAAAAATAGCATTGTTCACAAACATATGCCTTCAAAAATCTTCTTCAGCTTCAATTTTAAGAGCGTTTTTGGGTGTGGGCGGGGGGGGGGGGGGGTGAGAAGTTCACCCAAAGAAAGCAATTTTATTCTACCAATAA
Source organism: Anolis sagrei (assembly GCF_037176765.1). Classification (NCBI taxonomy): domain Eukaryota; kingdom Metazoa; phylum Chordata; class Lepidosauria; order Squamata; family Anolidae; genus Anolis; species Anolis sagrei. Next base: position 127,174,780 of record NC_090025.1, on the reverse strand, counting down.
CTCACAAAATGCTTATCACCAGGCAGCATAAAGTGTTGAAAACAACCAGGCATTGAAGATCTATGCAAACTGCAAACCATAATTTAATAGTATAGGCTTTGCAGCAGATCTTTTTGTTCTTTCCAAAGGGACTGCATTCATTGTTAGGTCTTAATGTTTTGAATATGGAAGATAGCCTTGGGAAACTGCAACACTGCTAAATTGGAAAGGTATCCTTTGTGTAAAGCAATCACACAGAAACAAATTAACTAAACTTGAGAAAGTTAATGTGACTTTCCTTTCCAGGGAGAAATCTGAACACAGCAGAAACAGCATGGTGCAGTGGTTTGAATGTTAAACTATGATGGTGGAGATCAGAATTTGAATCCCAGTTTGACAATGAAATTTAACTGGGTGACCTTGTACAAGCCACACTCTTTTGACCTCTGAGAAAGAAAAAAAATAACCCCCTTCTGAACAAATCTTGCCAAGAAATCTTTATGATAGTTTTGGATTAGGCCACCATAACTCAGGGCCCTTCTAGACAGGCAGCAAAATGAAACCCAAATTAATCCATAGTAAACTGTGATTTCCCAGTTTACTCCAGATTAATTAAACACCTGGAAAGATCCTGACCTTAATGTAAGGTCCAGATCTTTCCAGGTGTGTGTCCTGTAGGGATTGATTCACGGGACTGCTTCTGTGATTTCTGCAGTGGGGGCTCAAAATCTGGACCTTACATTAATCCTTCCTCCCCTCTCCCAAACTCTCATGTCATTTTAACATGCCAGGACTTTCCAGCTGAGGGGCCTGAGTATGCAGCCAGGCCCCTCAGATAGGCTTATGGGGTAAATGGGGGGAGGGCTGACTCCATGCCTTCCTGGGTCAACCCAGGAGGGTATGTATTCCCCCCCCCCAGGAAGGCCCAGGGTTTGGGGTGGGTTTGGGGACTAAATCTCCAGAGGAACTGGGATATAATATCCCAGTTCTTCCGAGAATTTAGCAATGTCTGAAAGGGCCCTCAGAATAAATTTCATAGCACACAACAACAACGTAATTCTTGGGACTCTCGTCTTTGTTCCCTTAACAAAGGAAGCTTCAAGTGATTTGTGCTATATAACTTTTAATTAGTCCCTCTGAACCTTCAATTACATTTCATCCTCCTCCAATTTCACAGACTCCAGACCTAGAGCGTAGTTTGTAGACAATTCTACATAAGCCTTCTATTCCTAATATATAATTCTTGCTTCTGTTATACAAAGTCTTCATGTATACAATGTCAGTCCTATGAGAGACCAGGATATACCAAAATTTTCTTCTCGGAATCAACTGTAATTTTCATAGATACCCATAGATTTGTATATTTAGCTACTGACTCCATTCAAAGTGACAATTCTGTGTGAATTTTAGAAGCAAAGCATCATATCATAGGCTGTGTAGATTGAATACATATACTCCAAACTAGCCCATAAAATATTGTGTCATAAAATACACAGTAAAGCTTGGTTTAGTCACTCCTAACAATGTGAACATCTAACATTTATATAAGGATATGAATTTCTTTGAAATGTTATTCATTCATAAGCCCCCTTTTAAAAATGTCCAGCTAGTCAATCAGAGGGAAGAAGGTAAGATAATGCTTGGTTGCAATGCAGTGCCTGATTGCAAGGTGTGTGAGTCATTTTTCCAAACGGCAAAGCATTGAATAGAAGTCTCAGCGGTCTTGTCAAATTCAGTAAGAGTGATCTTCTTAATCCCTCTGACACCAATCTCTGTATTTTAATATTTGTAGAACTATTAGAAAAAAAAAACATATATACACTAAGAAAAGTGTGGAAGGGACCCAACATCCTGGTTTCTATTTCCACCATTAGTGAGACCAAGTCCCACCTTATTTATTTATTTATTTATTTATTTATTTATTTATTTATGGTATTCTATTTATGCCCCACTCTTCAGCCACAAAACCTCCCAGGGCAGCTTACAAATTGAAATTGGTAACATTGACAATTCTATCTTCAGGTTCACAATATAAAGAAAACATGATACACAAGTAAAGTGAATGGTAGCAAGTATGTACTCTCTGAAAAGAAAATCTGTCCTATAACTCCCATATTTTTTCTTTAGCGGATAAGTTGGGGTAAAGCACTATGAGAAAGTGAGCAAAATGTTCTTCCTACTCACTTCCTCCATACTATGTATAATTGTATACAATTTTATAATGGCTTTCTTTTTGTGCCTTTTTTGTAAAATAGCCCTTGAACATTGAAACAGTTCTTCACAGAGAGTATCTTCAGATTCTAGATCATTTTGCTTGCACTTTTCTTCTTTTTAAGTTCTACAATACAGAATCAATTTTAGGTGCTGTGACCAGAATTAGACATAGTAATTCAATTGTGGTTGTACAAAATGCTTTATAAGGGCATATGATATTGACAGCTTTACTTTTTTTTCCCCAGTTATACTCAAGGCTTTTCACACTAGCTGTAAACTGGTTTGAAATTTTCACAGAACTCTCAGAACTCATTCAGTCTTCCTCAGCTAAGATCCCAGTTAAGATTGTTTGTATTGAATTTGAATAACTTTACACTTGCTTGCATTGTACATTGATGGTGATGGTGCAGGCAGCTATACCAACTTAAGAGAGTAGTTCTAGTGAACAGGATAATGAAGGATGATACAACCAGCTCCTTGCCAATGATGAGCCATACTTAACACACTACTAGAAGGGACTAGTGGTCATCCACTACCAGTCCCACTGTGGTTCTTTGATGTTACGTTGGTCAGTGATCCACAGATCTTGTTTTATTGTTGTGAATGCCAGGTTTTAAAGATGGGTTTTGGGGAGTTGTATTGATTAATGGATTGTACTAACATCATTGTAGTAGTATGCCCAATATAGGATCTTGGGGATTCTTTTGAAATTGCCTGCTGGTGTCAAATAGCATTAGGAGCTATTTTGTCATGTTTGGGGTACCCTGGGCCATTTTAAGTGTGGTGAAGTGTGAATTTTAAGCTACAGTCATGTATAATTATAGGTAGGTGTTTAAAGGGGTAAGTATTTAAAATGGCATGACTAGGGGGATGGTGGCCAGCTCAGCTCACTCTGAGATGGGGTGCCATGGAAAAGGGGGAGGAGTCAACTGCCACTTGGCAAAAGCAGGCATTTTAAATAGGCAGTCTGTGGTCAGAGAACCACAGGGAAAGCTGGTTCTGCTGTGTTGAGAATCAGAAAGGTTTAGGCTTTTAGCCTGTGTGGTTTAGATAGGTCAAGTTGACTTATTTAGATTAGTAGTTAGGATTTGAGCAAAAAGGGGAAGAGAACCCCAGTAAGAATCTTTACTGTAATAGAGATAACAGAGGGAAAGAATAGGCTAGTACCTGGAGTGATCTGTTAAGGAAAGAAACACATTTTGAAGGAAATAAGTTTAAAACCTGTCTAGTGGAAAGAACAGTCCTCTTAAGAGTTGTTTTATGAAAGGTTATAAATGTAACCACTAAAAGAATGTACCTCTAGGAGTTAAGAAACATTGAAATCATTAAGCTTCTATACTTCAATAAACTTATTACAGTTTCTCTTAAATCCAAGTCCCTGTTTCGCATACTTTCGAGTCAAGCTGCACTACACATCAAAGGAAGATAAACAACATATTACAGACTAGTGGCTGTGTTATCGATTTTGTAGATTCATTACAAGTTGTAGGAGACCCTGACAAACCAGTAACATCCCTACAACTGGTGGCATTGTTACATGGGCCATTTTAAGATTCTTTCATAAGAGGAAGTTAACTGGAAGTTCATGCCCATGTTACTCCTTGTCAAAACAAATCCTTTTTCTGAACCTAAAATTATACAAATGGGAGGTTGTGTTGGAAATGCCCCTCATGCTGCCTACATGTTGCCTTGCAGAGGTGAGTTGTGGGGAGGCAGACTTCTCAGGTCCAGGGTGGAAAATTCAGACCATTAACCCACAACAATTGCCTACCCTGGCTTTTAAGGAATACCAGATGGCACTGGTTTAATTTTTTTTAACCTGTTTTAAAGCTATGTGGGAAATATATTTTTTGTTTGCAGCATAATTTGGATCAAATTCATTAAATTTTGTATCTACGAGGTGATATCTGATATGTGGGTGTAGCCTGTGCCAAAAATTTTAAAATAAAAACTTACCCAATACTTTTTTGTTTTAGTTTTATAAATCTCTGAAGGCTCCCAATGTCAGTTTCCTTTTCAGCACAAGGAAGCAAAGCAAAGCCAAAAAGCTGACTTTGTGCTTTGCCTTTTCTCTAAATTAACGGAGTCTTGACATTAGGAACAAGGAAAAAGAGAGAGCAGTGTTTGCTGGGAACCGCACAGAACTCTGGGAAATGTAGTTTGGAAAGGGAAGAGCTCTATACCAGAGAATTCAAAAGGCCCTAAACTACATTTTCCAGAATACATAAGTATCAGAAAGCACCAATCAGGATAGCGGAGAGAGAGATTTGCCCATCCCTCACAGTAGCCAGTAAGACTTCCAATGAATGTTTGAATCTACAAAGAGGAGGAGTGACGGATACTTTTAGTACGTAAATCTCTGACTGGGCTGGGAAGAAATCCCTAAATTGATGCCCCCCCCCCATACTATAGGAGAAGAATATAGATTAATTTAGAGTCTGGATGGCCGTTTGTCAGTAGAGTTTTGATGGTTCCCTTCTGCCTGGAAGAAGGGGGTTAGACAACATGGCTCTTGGGAGTCCCCTCCAACTCTAGGACTTGTCATGTTGCCAGGGCTCCGCCTTATTTAGGTAGAGATGAACCACATTCCCAGTTTTATTAAACAGTTTAATTCAAACAGCACTTATTTTCTGGCTGTTTCAATGGTCCAAAACATAAAACATAAAGATAACACTCAGCCACAGAATAAACAAAATTGATAGCAAATGTTACACTGTAGTCAAAGGGTCCAGTCCATTGGTCAAAAGCCGAGAATTCAATAAACAAAGTCCAGGGATCAAGAATCTGCTGTAGTCAAAAGCCAGTCCAAAGATTCAAGGTTCCAGGATTCTAAGAGTTCAGGAGACAGATGAGGATACCGAAAATCCAGAGACGTGGGGGAAAACCAGCAGCATCCACCACCAAAACACTTTTGGTGGTGACAAATACTTTTCTCCCAAAGATCATTTCCAAGGCTCGCTCCTTATATCCAGAAACACCCAGTTGCAACCCATCCTCCACCCTTAATTGCTTTCACCCATGAACTCTTACTTACAGATTACTCAACCCTTTAGAACTAAGACTTACATTAACCCTTCCATCACCAACTGCTAGGCCTGTCGCCACCAACCACCCTCAACTACAGAACATGATACATGACAGGATTCTACGAAAATATAGAATTGGTTAATATTGGTTTCTATTGGTTCATATGAGAGACGATCAATGAGATAGCTGTTGTGACTTTTTGAAAAAAAATGTTTTTATCAAACCTTTTTCTTAAATCCCTAAAATCAGTAGATGTATGAATATTTATGAAAGTTGGGGGAATGGTCCCCTGTTATCTCCTGTCATTGTATAGAAAATTCAAGAAGATAGCTCTTGGAGATTTTTTTAAAATGTTGTTTATAACATTTTTGAAAATTCCCCCAAATATTCATGGCTAAGTGAAACATTCTGAAATTTTGTGGGCTAACAGTGATAAATGTTGCTACCATTGTTTCAAGTTTCACCCAATAGCTTAAAAATGAGGGAGAAAGGGGCCCCTGAAGTTTCCCCAATTATAGTAATTTATGCACAACATTGTGAGGTGGGAATGGAACAGAAAAGAAAAGTTTGGAATCTGAAAAACAACGCTATATGATCCAACATGTCATTTTTGGCCTCACCTCTCTCTTGCTTCAAGGCAGCTTCCCGCTTCCCGAAATCATTTTGAGGATGAACGAACACTTCTTCAATTCATGCTGAAGCTTGACTCTTGCAAACTTGTATTTATTTCAACTGGATGAATGAGTATATTAAGTACTGATCGATTTCCCTTGAGACTGCAACTTGGCAACCAACATAGAAAGAAATTGGCACAGTTGCTACTTGGGGCATACTGCTGCTAAGCTTTTGTGGCTGGAGCTCCCACCGGTGTCAGGATGAGTTCAGCACAAGGGGGAATTATAGGTCTGTTGTTTCTCCTGAGTTCTGCAGATAGGATTTTTTTGTTGTGAGTTTTAAAAAAATGTCAATTTTTCTGCTTCTCTATCCCTTCCTCTCCCATATTTTTTACACTAAACAAATATTTGTTAATGTAAAGTTGTAGTTCTTTGAAAAATCTAATTTCATGTTATCTGTGTTTACAAGATGAGAACACTGCAAAACTAAAGTTGCTTAATTTATACAAGTATTTAAGCAGCATCGTTTTTTCTTTAGAGAGCAATGTAACCAGAGAGATAAATCCTACCCTGGTGAGCTTAAAATGCCACTAGAAGGATAGCACTCAAAATTTGTTAATACTTGGGAAGCAACTAGCTATCCAGAACTGGCTGAAAATCATTGCTTATGAACAGCCATGTAAATTGTGCACAAGTCATTAAGTACTTAGAAAGAAACTGGAGAGGAGATCTATTAACAAAGGACTTTATCACACAAGGCTGGCAAATAAGCATGTCTGCTGCTATATGATGTCATTTGCATCTAGCTACCTTCCATTTAGCAACCCTCTTAAACCTCCCAATTCCAGTATCTTTGCATTACTGTAATAAGACCCTTCCACGTCTGTGTCAAAATGCCAATCATCTACCGAAAGGAGAATAATGTGAGCATGGATCGCCCTGGTAGACTGGATGACCCTTGGGATCTTTTTCAACTTAATGATTCTGTGTAATTTGTAGCATTTTTTAAAAAGAGATAAAGAGCTTTGCAAAGAATTGTATGTTTGCTTTTCATCCTTGCCTACTAGGGGTATATTTTTTGTTCTTCAGGACTTTGTATTCCAATATGTAAATTATAATGAACTGTCAAAGCAAAAACTTTCAGGAATGCAAAACCTGCCATTCGTCCATCCAGAGCTCCTTCTGTATGCAAAAGCTTGCCAGTGCATTTGATAGCTTCTTACTGCTAATAAAGGAAGCAGATTTCAAGACAAATATAGCAGGAAGGAAGCAGCAACAATAGGGATGTCTTTCTTCGCTATTTTCCTTCCATAGGAAACAAGAACTAGTTTCAGAAAATGCTGGTTTGTGCACAAAACCACCATGAGTGAATTTTGCACAGAATAAGCATCAAACTGGGAAGAATCTCAGTTCAAAACTGCTCTCATCAGGCCTTATCGACATGTGAAAAATGCCTTTTAAAATATTTTCAAATATTATTTCCATCCCTAGGCAACCCTGTTCCAGGATTCTTGTCTGACCTTTATAGTGAAGCAAACCTTTTTTTTATGCATCCCGTAAAGTAATTTGAAAGTAGCATTAAGGGGAAAATTATGCACTTTTGGCTCATTCAGTGAGGCAGGGAATGAATTTAACTATTGATTCCCTGCATATTTCCAAGATTTGCCCATAACGTATCTGATACACTAATAGAATGTTAATAGAATAGAATAGAATAGAATAGAATAGAATAGAATAGAATATCCTTGGTTTTCAGGATATAAGAAACGATAAAAGAAACATGCAGGTGAAAACAGTAGTGGCCTGGTTTGACCTTCAAGCTGAATTCATGACAGCCACGAGATGCCACTGTGACAGGTTTCAGGCATAAGCAAACTGCTCAATGATAAATGAGACTTTCTTCCAAGTACTGAAAATGTGTTTAGAAGTGGACAGACAGCTTTTATATGCTTTATATGTTCCTCAGCCTCCCCAGAGAAAAAGCCAGTTAGAGCCCCTTTTCCTCTATTTATTAGCATTCAGTTTCAGGAAAATAGTTCTCCGTAGGTTCCACTGTTATCAAGTCAGTCAGTCTGTCACAAGTGGTTGACTTCACAGAACTACTTTGTAGATACTTTAAAGCATAACAAATTAACTGGCATTTATCAAGTGCTGTATATTAGTTTTTCTTCTGTAAATCATCAGCAGTGACAGCTGATGGCTTCCATATCAGTGAGACAGTGAGTCCACTTTGTGTTTACATTCATCCATGTGGAGTTATCCAAGATAGGGAATACTGTCTCCCAAATTCTTCTTTTAGAGTTTAGCCCACATTACTAAATAATATCATACTCACTGTGAATAGACTATTGGCGGTCTTCATGAGGCACAGTGGCCTCTGGTGAGTATTATGGGTCTTTTGTTTCTTTGTTTGCTTAGACTGACTTTGTTCCACTTTTTCAAAGTCCAGGGATAATCAGGAGTTTGTTGGAAACTCCAGAGTATCCCAAGATTTTGAAGCAGTGTAGCCAACTGGATTGAGTCCAAACTGCACACTGGCACAACATGTGGGAAAAGGGATTGATTATACTCATGTAACTACTACCAGAACACCATGGTAGGTTAGGGGTAGTAGGGGTACATACAGAATGAAGGGAGCAAAACAAAGGAGATGACATTATAGATGAGCCGATGCACTCCTGTGCATTCTGAATCCAGGGCTGCTTCACAGAATCTTCACCCCAAGCTAAACTGACTGATATAGATGAGCCCAAAAATCCAGAGTTAGTCCATCTCCCCACTGATATAATAGCCATCAGCCATATTGTTAACCACAGCATGGAAAATGATATTACAAATTCCAGAATTCTCAAATGTATTACAAGAGGAATATAGGAACTATCGAACAAATAGTTCTTGTCTAACTATATTTTCTTCATGGCAACAGTTCTCCCAGCTCAGGTCAGAGACTGCATCTTCTCCCTGACTCTGCATTTCATGTGCATTTACATAGACAGTACACACAGAGAAATCATTTCAGAAGTTACCTGTGATTTTACGGCAGTAATCTTCTGCACCATTTCAAATGTTTCAGAATATTATGTCATGAATTTCCTATACTTATGATTCAATGAAAAGCATAACTATTTTCCCCCACATATGGTAAAACTATAATTCACAAACAGAGTGGCTCACAATGCAAAACAGTGGGCTTCAATTGCCAAACAGGAGGAGAAAAAATACATACATTTGTGTGTGTTAGTTACTTCTAATAGATGCACTTCTTAAAATATTTACTTAATATTTGCATTGCAGATATGCAATGCAAATCATTACTGTGGACAAGACAGGGCCTGCTCTACCAGTAAGGAAAATTAGTCAACTTATCAGGGAGCAAATTTGAAGGGTGTCATGAAAGGCCCACAAATTGTCAGATATTTACTTAGTGCTTACTGCATTTTTATGGCCAGGGATGAAGAGAGGTGATTGTGGGATTTTCTGCCTCATCAGCCAGAATAACTTGGCTGGCTCTGAATACTGTGTGCAGTGACGTTGATGAGGAGTGGGATTCAATTTGCCAGCAAAATGAACTGAAATGGCCTTAACAGTGGAGAGGGTTGTATCCTCAGACAACCCTCCCTTCAGGGCCCAAAGTATTAGAAAGCACAGAGAAGTGTGTGTTCATATATATGCACACATATGCAGTAAGTATGGCTGTGAACATGAATAGTGAAGGAAATGGCTAAGGTAAAGACTAAACTATTGCCAGACACATAGGTAGCTTTCACATTCTGAATGAGACCACTGACCATCTTTCCCACTGCTGTGTTTTTAAGTGTTTCAGCAATGTTGTAACCCACGTCAAAATTGTTGCTGTTGTTGTTGTTGTTCATTCATTGTTGTTGTTGTTGTTGTTATTATTATTATTATTAAATACGCAACAAGATTAGTACACAGCAAACAAGGTCACAATGCTGACTATTGTATTGGATCACATGTCAGACACTTCCCAAATGTCCAGGACTATGTGATGTATCGGCGAATAGGGTGGCCTTTTGAAGCTGACAGATGGCAATTCTGTTTTCAAGTGCTGGCCAAGGTCTTTAGGCACTGCACCTAGTGTGCTGATCGCCACTGGGACCACCTTCAGTTCAATCTTTAAATCCCTGTATCATGTCAGTTTTTCCAGTTGCTTCTCGTTGATTCTGCTGTCACCTGGGATTGCAACATTGACAATCCATACTTTGCTTTTTTTAGCATGATTAGATGATGATGATGATGATGATGATATTATTATTATTATTATTATTATTATTATTATTATTATTTTCAAGGTATCTCTTTCCCCAACCTGAGGTTTTATGAGATAATAAATGGGTGAATGAAAGTGATTGAGAGGTGACACACTATTTTCAATCCTGAAACTCAACTAAAGTAGAATGGAGTTGTGAACTGTCTGTTTGATGTGGTTCTACTTGCTTTTTCTTGCCTTTAACTTTAGAAGGATTGAGCTTCTACAAGAGCTGCTGCTGCTCTTTCCCTTCTGCTTCTTTCTCTCCCCAGATAGCTTAACTATTACAAACTACACATCTGTGTTTCCTTCCTTTTTTTGCATTTCACAAACTCCTTTCCTCTGCCTCCCTTCATTGCATTTGCAAATCTTCTTCCTTTCTCTTCTTCAAACTATCTACCCAATTCCACTCCAGACATCTTTGTCCCTTAATAGATAAAGATAAGGGCCTGAACTCTTTAACAGCTGTGTAGTGATCTAACCTCCAAAACTATGTAGCCACACAGTGTCTCTTGGCCCAATTTCTCCCATTCCCACTCAGTGACAGGGATTTGTTCTCATATCAATTAGAAAGCAATATTTCCATCCCTATCTCCAACCATTATAACCAATCTCCATTACAACAGGCAGAAGCAGGGTCCCCTTTGTGATTCCTCCTCACACAAAATATCCTTTTGCTGGGGCTTGATGGAAATATGTATGAGCTGCTTCTCAATCAATCGGGGAACAGACCTCTGCTCCCCACAATGACTGCTTCCCAGTACATGAGAACTGGGAGATGTTCATGGTTCTCAGATAGCAGTAGCAAAATATATAGTTAGGATTCAATCCCATACTGATGTACTTAAAAGCAAACCTTCTGATACAATAGCATTGGCTCTAGAATAGACATGAACAGGAATGCATTGTCTGGCAGGGGGAGAAGATAGGTGTGAAGATCTGTAATATTTCACAACCAGAGATGACAAAAAAAAGCAATACGAAAGGACAAAGAGGTAAACCTTAACCAGTTGACCAATTTTAAGGGGAAAATGATATCCTTAAATGTAATGCAAATGCTGTCTGTCCATGCAATATTAAATACTTTAAAAGCTTTTTAACACAAAGCTTGTAACGGGAACATTCATATTTTGTGATAATTTATTTAAATGTGCTGACATATGCTACCGAATACCTCAGTATGTGTATAAAAACCAGTTGCTAAGGAACGTGAGTAGGAAGAGGGTATGACATTTTATTATCCTGCTGTGGGCTTTTCAAAGGAAACTGGTTGGCCAGTGTGAATGAAATGAATGGTGCATTAGATAGACTTTTGCTCTAATTGATCTGGGGTTTTCTGATCTTCATAAACTGATATAACTTTTTAAAAATATATGATGATGATAATGTGGAGGGGAGGGATTGAATACAAACAAAATTTTGGTTTATGGTTGATTGTAGCATTGTTATACTGTAAAAATGTAATACAAATGTAAAAAACCCTAAAAATATAATGATGACAATGTATTTTATCTATACCCCCATAGTAACTCATGAATGCTTAGAGTGGCTATAAACCTAAACAAAATTCCAGTTAAAATAATGAATTACAAATGCCCAAAATTATAGATCTCAAATCATAAATACAGACTTCCATTATTTGTATTAGAATGTCTAATTTAGTACAAAAATACAATTCAAACAAGCAGAATAAAAGACTTATTCCATAGAATCCTCTAAAGATAGATAAATTATTAATTGGTGCCAGAATGTTAAAAGTATGTGGAACAATGGGATCTCTCCCACAATGGCAGTGCAAACACCAAAATAACCCTGCCTTATCTGCAAACATGGAGACAATGACAGACTTTGTATTTCTAGGTGCAAAAATTACTGCAAATGCAGACTGCAGCCAGGAAACCAGAAGATGTTTAGTTCTTAGGAGGAGAGCAATGAAGATCTGCATAGTTGAAACAATGGTATTCCCTGTAGTAACCTATGGATGTGAGAGCTTGACCATAAGGAAGTCTTATGGTCTGTGGTATTGGAGGAAAATTCTGAGAGTGCCTTGGACCACAAGAAGATAAAACTAGTCCATACTCCAGGAAATAAAGCCCGACTGCTTACTGGAGGGAAGGATATTAGAGGCAAATATGAAGTACTTTGGCCACATAATGAGAAGACAGGATAGTTTGGAGAAAATAATGATGCTGAAGGAAATGGAAAGAAAAAGAAAGAGGGGACAACCAAGGGCAAGATGGATGGATGTCATCCTTGAAGTGACTGGCTTGACCTTGAAGGAACTGGGGGTGGTGATGACCAACAAGGAGCTTTGATGTGGACTGGCCCGTGAGATCAGGAAGAGTCGGAAGCAACTGAACAAATAAACAACATTAGCCTATTGAAATATCTTCCCATGCAGGTGCTTCTGCAGTTTTGGAAATAATCTGCAGTCACTGGGAGTCAGATCCAGTGAATACACAGGGCATTCCAGAAATTCAAAGCCTTCTTTATGAATGGCGGTCATGCAGTGTAAGATCTGTGGCTGAGTGCATTGTCATGACAAAAGAGCACCTTATGTCTCTACTTTCCATGATGTTTCTTCTTGATTGTAACACATAATTTTGTAATTAAGTCTTCATAATAAGAACCTGTTATTGTAACTGCACCTTTTAAATAATCTACCAAGAGAACATTTTTGGCATCCCCCCCCCCCCCCGCAAAACAAAACAAAACAAAACTTGACATCATAACCTTGCCTGGTGATGGCATGATCTTGAATCTTCTAGAGGGTGGAGAACCATGTTGTTTCTATTGCTGACTTTGCAATTTGGTTTCAAGGTCATAGTGGTGAAGCCATGATTCATCCATCATCACATATATGTTAAGGAATTTCTATTTGTTCATCCAAAATCATAATGTTACCTGCAAATAATTACCCTTGTTCACTTTTGTGTGGCTATTAATGTTTGAGGTACGCATTTTGCTATTAATTTCTTCATGTCTAATTCTTTTATCAATACTGTGTATACCATTTGGTATGAGATACCTGTTTCCTGTACTATATCCCTGATGGTCACTCATCAATCTTGCATAACTATATCATGAATTCTGTTGATAGTTTCTCCTGTGTTGACAGTTTTTGATGGATCACCACCATGTACATTTTCACACAATGTTCTTCCACATTTAAATTCTCATCACCATCATTTTACAACATCATATGACAGAGCAGATTCCCCTAAAGAGTCATCCTCTCCTTTTGCAGGTACTCAATCATAGTACTCTGCTCAATGCAATCCATTTTCCTACTGAGCCACCAGTGCCACTTTTTTTATAAAAAAAAAACCTGTAATGAATGAATGAATGAATACACACACACACATGTAATTTGGCATGCACACCACAAAGATATCAGTTATTAATACTGCAGAAAAGTCATAATCATGGCAGAATTCTAAATGGGTTGGGATGGAGCATCAGGATCGGCTCTCATAAAATTAAACTATAACACATTTAAGAAGTATAAAGGCTCCAGATGCCACAAGGAGTACTGAAGAAGTGTTTGAAAACCAGATATTTTGAAACCAGAATGTACAGAGACAGTGAAGAATTTGATTCAATGTCTCCAACTTGCCCTTTCGACATAACTGTCAAAAATGAGTGATTGCCCATCATTTTAGCTTTAACTCCCTGTTGGTCATTGAGTCAAAAGTTTGAGTTTTGATTCTTTAGGGACGGATAAAGAAATTATTTAGAAAGTTGTCAAATCAACAATCATCATAGTTAGAGTTAAGTGTGTTAAAGTTAATGTGATTGTCATAAAGGTGGAGCAAAAAAGGCAACGCAAGACATAATCTTACATCTAAACCTAATTCCATCCCTTTATATTAAATCACTGTTTCTCTCTAAAAACATAGCACGTATTGGAAACTGGGATATCCAAAGATCAATGCTGTTTCCAGGAGCACTGAACATGTATTTGTAATTCCAATGAACTGGACTTGTCTGAAAAAAACCCCCCCTAGAAATCCATACAATGAATAACACCATCACAAGGGTCTCCCTTACAAGAAAGTTTCCTCCTCCTCATTCTCATATTGAATCTGATGTGTTTTGTTTTCCACCTCTAACCTTTAGTTCCCAGGGTAGTTTAGGATAAAATAAAAATCAATATAATAAGCTTAACATGTGCCTGGGGTACTGGTATGTCTGTGGGGTAATGACTTTGTTTTAGGTTGTCTGAATTTTAAAGGAGCTATCCAAATCTTGAAACTTTGGTAGATGTGATTCAGAACTTTGGACAGCTTCTTTAATGTTTCAGCTGAAAACTATAGGAGGGCTAACTGTCCCAGTGGAAACTGCCACTGAATCAAGTCACATGAAAAATCAACAGATAGAATGGGGAATACAACTGGTTAAATTACAAATGGCAAACAAAGTGGGAGAGCTTGGCAAAAGTAAGAAACAGGAACTGAAGTCTTCACTGTGTTTGCTCTTCATAAATATAGCATTGGTTTGAGTAAAGCACAAAATGTTCCAGGCAACATGCTGTCAAGTTTACAATATTTTAGATTATCAGCTAAGTTGCCTCAGTGCACTGGGAAAAGTTTTGGTTTTGTCTAAAAGGAGCAAAGACTTTTATTCACCTTTTCCTTTGCCTTCATCTTTATATTGCAACTTTTCTCCAAGATTGGAGTTTGCTGTCTGCTGTTTCCATCCCCTTCAGATAGTCTTTTGGAATTTAAGGTTTTTAACAAAGGATTGCAAATGCTTGATTGTTTAAGGATCTTTTTATAGTGTATGGCCAGAATGCTGTATAGCAGTTACAAATGTGCAACTTGTAGTTACACACTCATGACTGTCATGAAGTCATAATTCCCAAAGTGCAGGAACACTTTGTGTTCTTATCAGGTATACTGAAAAAGGGTGATGAGGCAAAGGTTGCTTCTACACTGACTATAACATGAGTTCAAAGTTGACTCAAGGCCGTGATAGCCACAAAATGCATATTTCCAATGCACACTGCAATACATATAAGTGGTAATACACAATTGCATACTGCAATACATCAATGCAAACTGCAATACACATCAACAGTAAAAAGTCCCTTCTGGGCAACACAAGTCCAATCAAGTCTGGTTCTTCAAAACAAAAATGTACTGCAGCAGATGCCAATGTATTCCCAATGTGTTGACTCCATGAAATGAAGATCACATAGTAGTCATCTGGCCTAACCGAAGCACAAATGGAGGGCTGCTAGCAAAGCCCCAAGAGCATGGCTGGGCAACAGAAGTCCAATCAACCACCTTTGAGGATTAGTTCATTATCTCCACTGCTGTCACTTCCGTTTTTTTACCCTATATGCCTCTTGTGTACCGATACACATCTCTCAGGAAATGGAAGCCCCTGGTGGTAAAGTGGGTTAAACCCTTATGCCAGCAGGACTGAAGACCGACAGGTCTCCGGTTCAAATCTGGGGAGAGCACAGATGAGCTCCCTCTGTCAGCTCCAGCTCCCCATGCAGGGACATGAGAGAAGCCTCCCACAGGGATGGTAAAACATTAAAACATCCCAGTGTCCCCTGGGCAACATTCTTGCAGACAACCAATTCTCTCACACCAGAAGCAACCTACAGTTTCTCAAGTCACTCCTGACACACACACACACAAAGGAAATGGAAAGAAAAGAAACTGCAAAGCAGTTTGAAGCTGGGTTATTTGTTCAATGCAGTCACCTTCCTGTCTCAAAACAGTTCCAGCCATGGCAATCTGATCAACCTGCAGGGAAACCAGTCTCCTTTGAACTACTTCCAAACTGGATTAGTGTAGAAGCATCCTGGGAGAAGGACCTCATCTGTGGATTCCTTGCAGGCAGGCTAATTTCAGGAGATATAGTCTGTAAAAAAACTTGGATCTAAGTCATATATAACCTTATAGGTGATAACAAGCACTCTGACTCATAAGCACAATCTTCTATTAAAATTGATTGAGAAAACACATTAGTGAGCAAACCACACATTGTATTTTTTTCCTGCTATCTTGCACACACATCTTGTGTTCAACATTTTGGTGTGTGAGTGAAAATGTGATGCAAAATAAGCAAGGACACACAGTCCCCACATTGCTACAAGGGACACAGCCAATTAACAGGAATGTCTGTGCTGTCCATACAGAACAATTATGGAGCCATGCTTCACCACCCAATTAATATTCACTTGTCATCACTTGCATCTGACAAACAAGTCTGAAACATAGCTTTATTGTTGTCCCCATTTGAAATCATTGCATTACACCATAGCAATAACAAGGAAGGAGCGTTGTGAAGCAAGAACTAAGAATCACTCATTTGAGGAAGAAATTCTTTGACCAAAGTAGCAATACTGTAAATATGAATGTCTGATAACAAAAGCACCATGTAAATTTAATCAAACAACAGAAAACATTGTTTCTGTTCACTCATCAACACTGTGGGAAAGAAAGAGGCCAAGTGTACAACAGAATATGAAAATTGTGTATGTGTCATTGGGGATGGCTTTTATGTATATGACGTCAAATATTTTCTAGTGTATAATAGAATTGTATAATCTACCCACAATTGATTATTTCATGCAAGTCAACTGAACACTGTGTTAATGCCTTCGTCAGTCAGGAGTTGTCTCACAAAGGAAAGAAAAGGTCATGTGAGTTTTTAAGAAGCTCACATGGCCTTTTCTCAACCAAACAATCTAATCATCAACAATTCTCTGTGATATTCTGTTGTTTTAGATTTTCAAAACAAAAACTTCTATTTCAGGAAATGTTGAGCCCTCTTTTCAAATAAGTTGTGATCAGTAATGAAATCATACCAAGTGATGTATTTAAGTCAAAACCTATACTGATATTCTTTAATTTTTTTACCCTGAGACAAATAAAATTTTAGGAAAGGGAGAGGCATTTGCATATGCCTTTGGAGACAGCCTGTGGATAACAATGACATGGGTCTCTCAAAAACATTTCAAGGTGAGGCCTATCTCAGTCTAAAAAAAATAGATTTAAAAAATGAGTCCAACAACTTGAATAAGCCATTTAAAGTTTAAAATTACACCTTTAGTGGGTCCATTATTTTACATACACTGCATCAGCTGCAGAAAGCATTAGCTACTGCAATCTCTAAACATGGAGCTTTTGTGGTATAACTTTAGTGACTGGCTTCCATGCATTCATTACACTTTGATTGTAAAGACTTTTCACACACTGCCCAAATGTGTTTAAATTCATGTAGAAATGACCCAGAATTCTCTGTTTTTCCAAATCAGAACACCCACTTCTTGCTAGTCATGCAGATGCCCCATTCTCAAGCCTGTAGCTTAGGGGTTTAGGGGTTTAACCCCCCCCCCACACACACACACACACACACCATGAATTTTTTCAGATAAAAAATAAATTCTGGATTACTCATGAATTTTAACTGGTTAACCAAATCCCCATGTTATCTCTATGAGAAGCAAACACACACAACTAGCAGGAAAAGCCGAAGATGCAGGGGGGAATTGGAAGGCTCTCATGAAGGAGACCAGACTTGGTGGAGGTGGTTGACAGGGGCAGAGTAGCAGGCTATTTAAGGCCACTCCACCCAGGTCTGTAGCCAAGGGGGGTTTAGGGATTCAACTCTCCCCCCCCCCCATTTTTCAAGTTAAAAAACCCCCTGGTTTACTCATGAATTTTAACTGGTTAACTCATGTTGCTAAGTCTATAACCATACATGTGCTAAGAAAGCTTCTGTCATCATCCCTTCAGTTTAGCAAAACCTGAAGGGATTCCACAGGCGGGGGGCCCTTCATCAGTGCCCCCCCCCCACCTGTGGAACACTCTCTCCAGAAATATCAGGGTGGCCAACTCCCTCTTGTCTGTTAGAAGGAAAATTAAGGCCTGGCTGTGGGACCAAGCATTCAATCAGCGAGCAGCAATTAAAAGATTTTTACACTTATGGCAATGATTTGACCCGGACTGGATTTTGGACTCCAATTTTTAATAGATGTATGTTAATCAATTGTTTTAACTATTAGTTAAATAGTTAGTTAACCCTGATCCAGTTGTCCAGACTATCATGCAGTCCCTGGATAATCTGGAGATTCCCGAAAGCTTAGGAATATCCCCTGGCTTTGACCAAAGTGGGGTTAAGTTAATTTAATTCCAAACTCCCTGCGATTCTCGCCATAATTCAGAAAACATTGAGGGCACAACCAGCAGTGGATTTCAGATAAGTCTGCATTTTCATACCCATGTTGACTGAGCCCTGTTTACACTGACAATCTAATGCAGCTTCAAAATGGTATTGAAGAGCATGGTTTCACTGTGCAGATGATTACATAGGAAATTATGGAACAAATTTGAGGCTCAGTTGAGTACACTGATGCACATTAAGGGCACCTTGTGTACCTTTGTGGGAGTTTGTTGAATGTATTTTGAAGGTAGCTTCCGTTTGCATTAATTGGTCAGTGTAGGTGAGGTCTCTCTCACACACTTAGGGCCCTTCCACACAGCCATATAACCCAGAACATCTGCTTTGAACTGGATTATCTGAGTTCACTCTGCCATATAATCCAATTCAGTGTAGATTTTATACAGCTATGTGGAAGGGGCCTTAATCAGACCATTTAGTTCCTCATGAATATTCCTATAATTGACTACCTATTTCAACTCTCTTTTACAGATCTCACTATCAAGAGAGACATGGTTCACAGAAACATATGAGAAAGGAACTTGTTTATGACAGCACCCATCTTTGGAACTCCCTCTCCAAAAACTTCATATTCTGTATGATCTGTGTGGATTTCACAGTACTTCAGTCTCCTCCTCCTCTTCTTTTTTTCCTCTCCTCTCCCTCCTCCTTCTTTCCAAAAAGGAACTTTCTGGGGCTATTGAACTTTGGCAGGTCTACTTGTCTGAGGGCTTCCACATCCTAATTATCTTTTCTTTTCTCTCTGAGGAGGTATCTGATATGAGACAGAAGATAAAACAGATCAAGGAAAAAGAATATTCTGGTTCACCCGGGGCTACTCTGCAGGCAGAAAGAAGGCAAACATAGTAATTGCACATTTAATAAAACATACAGCATACATTATTATGCCTTTGGAAATAATAGCAAGTTCAATATATTTTTGCTAATTACTTTTCTTTCAGCACTAGCGTTCTTAAAATAGGCCTACTTTTTTCTTCTCATGAGCTTTTACTCTGCTACATAAAAAGCTCTGATTGCAGGATTCTCTCCATTTTATTATCTGACAAGGAGCAATATGAAACTGCCCTTGAACAATTCATCCTGGGCAGAATATTGCGTACTCTTTTCCATCAATGCCAAAACACTCAGCTAAAAGAAAGAAGAGCAGATGGAGTTTGGGTGTCTTTATGAAGAAAGTTTACCCCTTAGTTTTCCTTTTCACATTATCTTTTAATATGTTCAGATATTGGCTGGGGAAAGGGGAGCCTTCATTGGCTAACTTTTCTATTTTGCTCATCTTTTCAAAATGTGCATAGACTCATCCCTCCACATTTGTGATTTTGACTTTTACAGATTTGACCTACAAATCTGAGAAACCTTTTCTGTCTAGCTATCTATAGGTCCTTTAGTATGCCTCTATGGCAAATCTCCTCCACTTTTACTGGAGGATGAGAGATTTCTAGAGAGAACATCTCTCTAGGGCCCCTTCTACACTGCCATATAATCCAGATTATCAAAACAGATAATCCACATTATCTGCTTTGAACTGGATTATATGAGTCTATACTGTCATAGAATCCAGTTCAAAGCATATAATCTGGATTTTATACAGCAGTGGACAAGGGGCCTAGGAGTCTCAAGGTCTTCTAATGAGATCCTATATTCAGCTTCCAGCAGAAGCTGACCATAAACTCATACTGGAAAATCTAGTAATTCCTAGAGATTTGTTCTGGGAAAACCCAGAAAACCCAGAAACAGTCCAAGAGGTGCTGCATGGAGTTAGGAATTGTTATTAGCATTTCTCATGTTAGAGTTCTCATGTTAGCTGTTGCACAATGTAGGTACAACTACAGGAAACATCCTAATCCCTAAAAATTACAACAAAATTCTTGCAAACCCAAAGTCTGTTCAAGTATATAAATTCAACCTAACTCAAATACAAATACTTTTAAAGAGAAAAGCTATCTTTGCAAGAGTACAACATATGAGTAGTGTTCTAGTTCCAATATTGTTGTTGTTTAGATACTTTCAAGTAGATTTTGGCTTATAACAACCCTGGCATAGTTTTCTTGGCAAGAATTATTCAAAATGGGTTTGCAATTGCTTGCCTTTACAGTTGAGAGAAAACAACCTCTATATGGGTATTAGTAGACTTCTATGGCTGAATCAGGATTCAAGTTCTGGTCTCCTGGAGTCTTCTCTAACACTCACCACCTCCTCGCATGGGGATAAATTTGGTGGCATGCACTGATTTGGTCCCGGTCACCGACCGAGTCAGTCAGCTCCCATCACATGTCACCACACTGGCTGCATGGATGAAGGAGGGCAGAACCAGCACATGCCGCCAGCAGGGCAATACAGGAGGGCTCCCATGTTGCCATTGCAATGAGTGAGGGGAAGCTCCATGTATCACACATGCTCACACTTCCCCCATCTGATCACCCTCGGCTGGAGACAGGTGATGTAGGATGTGGGGCACCAGATTTCCCAGGCCCCTATGAAGTGGCCATCTGATGAGGTCATCAAACTATTGCACCACACTACCTATACTCAAACAATGAAAATATTCAGAAGGCTATGTATGTTTCAGGACAGTCCCTAACTCAACCCTGTAATAGGGGTCAATATTATTATTCCCAGGTTGGAGAGCTAAGGACTGAGTTCTTAAAAATAGTAGTTTACCAGTCTATAAACTGAATTTGGGACTCTCACAATCATCGTTTAGCATATTGTATACAATTATCCCAAGTCAGTTCTCATATACCTAGTCAGCTGTCTACACAGTCTAAGCTTTTGTTTCTTTAGTGTGGTACAGTGGATTTATTTTTTCTCTTTTCTTTTTTCCTTTCTTTCTTCTTATGTTAGTTACTCCATCCATGATTTATTGGCCAAAGCAAATAATGTAAACCTGCAATGGCATTTTTTTGGGGGAAATCCTTGAACAAAAATTATTCTAATAATGAGAAAAAATGTCTCAGTGATAAAATTTAAACTTGTTCTTTATCCCTACATGATGCCCTTGGACTCCTGGCTAGTAGGCAGAAGCTAAAATGTGCATTACTTCAGCTCAGAAATCCCCCACTGGCCAGCAAAGAAGCAAGAGAGAGAATCCCCCCTTGCCTTTTCTTATATTCATCTTTCTTGTACACAGATCATAGTATAGATCCCAGGGTCCCATAGGAAAGAAAACTCCCATGAGAGCCACTGCAATTTGACAATAATTAGTCTTATCTACTTGAATGAATAGAAGAAAAATATAATATGAACCCATTGGACCAAAGCTATGTATCTGACATGATTTATAATTATTAATAAATGTATGCAAAGTAAGGGAAGGTATGTAATATGAAGGGAAAGCACAATCATTCTGGGAACAGAAAATCGCAATGCCACAAACATAACCAATTAACAAGCCACTGGATTTGCTTTTCAAAAGTGCATCGACAAGAAACGCAGCCTTCCTTGTCATACCCTAGTATCCTTGATGTTTGTGCCATCTCATTCCATAGGGAAAAAAGTAATTAACCACAAGAGAAAATAAATCATACCACTTTTTTAAAAAAAATGAGTGCTGTTTCCCAACTGATAATATGGTTTGGGGTAATAGCAAGGGATATAAATGGGATGATGTGGTTTTTAGTTTTTTTTTTATGTGGTCTATTGTAATAAATAACATTTCAACTAGTTTTGAAATACATTGGTATGTTGCCGTTTGAATGACCAATCAAAAAATTATAGCAGCAGAAAAAGACTAAACTTGATAGTTCAGGAGAGTAATTGCAGATGCCAAGAAAATAGTCCCTTATTGTTCTTCATGGAAATTAGTGAGGCATAATAATGCATGTCATTACAGTGAGTCAAAGCCATTGGAGAAACTGTTATTGAATTTTAATGAGTGAGGTAAATGACTGGGATTGTCAATTTTGCCTGAGGAATAATTATCAGAGAAAAATTAATTCTGACATTCAGTAATTACTATTTCAAATATTGTACGGTCCCACAGAAAGGAAGCTTTGTTTAAAGGCTTCCCAATAAAAACAAAGAGTTCAGCAACAGAAACATGCTCTAGTTTTGAGATGATGGCTGAATGGTTGGACCTGGACATTGGGAAATGTAGAGAAAGCTTTCAGAGTAATACCACACTGTCAAGAGGGATGGGATATTTTTTAAAATCCTGAAGTCTAAATGGGATATTTTTTAAAATCCTGAAGTCTAAATGGGAACCCTTGAATTGTTTTGGGTTGTATGACAACATTGGACAGGGGTTCAAAGTCAAATCCCCCTTCTTCATGCACACAAATAAAGCATAGCAATCTTGCCATAGAGAAAGAGGACAGTTTTCTCTGAAGGGATGAAGCCTTGAGAACAGGAGGGGCTTTAAGGTGAAAGAGATATCTATTGGAAACTTGCAGGGCATGAGAGGCGTTGCAGGCTGGATCCCAGTTGTATCCTTGTTCAAAAAAGAAGTATCCCATATACTCATGTATAAGAGTAGACAGTTTAGTTAAAAAAATGCCCTCTTCCTAAAAAAATCTGTGTCAACTTATGTTTAGGTCAAGTTTAACTCTTATTTAAAAAGGAACCATCTCCTCCTGTGAGTCAAGTGGTAAAAAGCAAAGAGCTTAGTCCAATGGTGTTGAACCTATAGCATGGGTGCCAGAGGGGGCACCTAGTGCCATCTCTCCTGTCACATGCACTGTCTCCCCCCCCCCCCCTTTGCTCACCTGCCTGTCCCACCCACCCCCGCTTGCTTGCTTGCTTGCCTGCCCTCATTTCCTTGCCTGCTTGCTCATCATCTTGCCCTTGGGCACTCACTCACCCACTCACCCACCCACTCACCATCCCACCCTCTGCTTTCTTGCTCACTCACTCATCTTCTTGCCCACCCTGTTTGCATGCTCACGTGCCTCCCCATCCACTTACATGCCCACCCACTCACCATCCCACCCACTCAGACATTTGCCTGCCCACCCCTGCTTGCCCACCTACTTGCCTGATCAACCGCTTGGTAACCCTCCATTCCTTCCTTCCATCCACTCCCTGCTCACATCCCACTAACTCCCCCCCCCCCCCGAGTGCTCAACACACGTGCTCACATGCGCGCACACACATGGTTTGGGCACTTGGGGGCAAGAGGTGAGTGCGGAGTGGCTTAGTCCATCCTAGATTTAGTCAAAATCTAGGATTTTTGGAAAACCAAAAAGAAGCACCAACCTCTATATGCTCTCTGTTGTGGCACTGCTTCTGCCTTTGTTGAATGCCAGGAAAATGGCAATGGTGACCAGGGGCAACTGCCCCCCTAAGGTCAC
Source organism: Anolis sagrei (assembly GCF_037176765.1). Classification (NCBI taxonomy): domain Eukaryota; kingdom Metazoa; phylum Chordata; class Lepidosauria; order Squamata; family Anolidae; genus Anolis; species Anolis sagrei. The sequence continues at coordinate 127,151,186 of NC_090025.1, read as the reverse complement.
ATTGGTGCTTTACCCTTTAATGGAATGACCCTCAACTTATTCAAGGGTCATATCAAAATCCAAAATTTTGGCACCAAAACCTGCCCTGGGATACAGAATGCAGTGATTCTGGCAGCACCCGCCCAGGGGACATGGGGACCTCTCACTCCACACTGCCCCAGCTTTCTCCGTACCTTATCACATGGAAAAGCCTCTTTAAGCCAACTAAAACCATATTTCCTTATGGAGAGACAAAAAGTATCCCATCATCCACTGCCAGCAAGTTTTTGACAGCAGCAATGTTTTTGAGACATTTCCACAATGAAGCCACTATGGAAGTACTTTTATGGGAGCCAGTGGTCTCCATGGCAACAGTCCAAAAAACCTATTGCCATGGCCAAAGTTTGGGCTGTGTGTGGAGAGGTCACTAGACTTGTACATGAGTATATATGGTAGCTCCAGCAACTTATGATTTCTAGGTTCACTTTTGCTGAAGGATCCTTCAGAATGACAGTCTCACAGACCTAGACTTTCTCTTCACAGGCTTATCTGCAAACCAACATATGCCACCTGTCTTGCTTTCTGCAGTTAATATAGATAAAATCTGCCTGCACTCTCCTTTGAGCATTAGCCTTCTTATCCCATGTAATCACTCAGCTGTAAGACATGTACTGCTGGGGTGTGTAATCCTGCAGTTTCTTTGTGGTTTGCCAAGGATAGGACAATTGTGTGAACAATGTTTTCTCTTTTCATGGATCTTTGAAATATCTCAACTGAAGTCTTGTGGGTCTCCCCTGTGGGGGGATGTGTGGATCTCTAATGGATGGTCAGCCCAACAAAGAGGTGTGTTCCCAAGTATCTATTTGAGATATTGCAAAGAAGTCATTAAAAAAGCAAAAGCAAAAGAACGAATATATTGTTAACATAGATTTACATGTCTAAAATCACACTCTGAGAGAATAAGATTGTCCCAAAGAATTTCTAGGTTCCAACATTATCTGGCCTACATTCAATAGTGAAGTATAAAAATTATTGAGCATATAAAGAACACAGTGATTCAGGCATATAAATAACTTCCCTCCTCAGCTCTGAACACCACAAGGGATACAGTTAAGGAAGGGCCTAATGATTGAATAAAATGTCTGCCAAACATTTTACAGTTTCAGAACTGAATTTGATATTTGACTGTGACAAAAAACTGAGGATGGAAATGGCTTGGATAATTCGGGTAGGATTATACTAGCATTTGAAAAGTCTTTTGAGATAAGTTTTTGATCTTACCTATTTGATCAGATCCAAGTTTGAGATGTCTGTTCCTGAGCAAGATAGACCCACAATCCAACTCATTTTCCCTTTTTTTTTTTTTTTGCTAGTGAACTCTCACTGTGCTTTAAATTCACAATTACTTTTTATTAAAATGCAAATTTAACAGTGTGGCATTAACTGAGAATGTAGATCTATGCATTGTATTTTATAAGTGATTCAGATGTAAAAAGACAATGTTACCCTTTGTTAGCAAGCCTGTCATCTCATTACTATTTTTCTACATATTCCTTGTGACATATCTGTAATTGGATGCATAAGCTGTCAGACACCAGTTCTAGCTCCCTTTCAGGCGGGTATCTGAAAGTATGTCAAGATTTCTTTCACACACACACACTCTTCTTATATGAAATAGTGTTATATGAAATAACATTTTAATAACCTTTAATATTATGAACTCTGAGTGCACAAAAACTCTTCCAAAACGGGAAGCAGATATAATAATGATACCTTAGTATAGAGAGAACCACCTCACAGCACTGAGAAGAAAGTAAAAGAAGTAATGCTTTGGGTGTCTTCATATTACACAATTATAGCAGTATGATATCACTTTAATTGTCATAGCAACTTCTCATGGAATCCTTGGATTTGCAGTTTAGGGAGGGGCATTTGGAAATCTCAGCCAAAAAGCTCCAGTGACAGGATTTCGTAGGATGCAGTCATAGCTGATAAAATTGAATCAGTATAAATTGGTTCCAAACCCTAAACGTCCCCTAGAGGAATATTTTTAAAATAGTCTTTCATATGCTATCTATTTTAACATTTTGATATCAGTACTTTGTGGATCATAATAAATTGTGGCAAGTTCTTGGTGGTATGGGCATACCAAATCACCTTGTCTCTCTCCTGAGGAATCTGTATAAGGACCAAGTAGCAACAGTAACAACTGACCATGGAACAACAGACTGGTTCAAGATTGGGAAAGGCAGGGTTGTATACTCTCACCCAACCTATTCAACTTGTATGCAGAACACATGTGGGGCTTGACAAATGCAATGCTGGGGTAAAAATTGTTGGAAGAAACATTAACAATCTTAGATATGCAGATGATACCACTTTGATGGCCGAAAGTGAGGAGGAGCTGAGAAGCCTTCTAATCAAGGTGAAAGAAGAAAGCGCAAAAGCTAGGTTGCAGCTAAACATAAAAAAAACACAAGATAATGGCAACAAGAATTATTGATAACTGGGAAATAGAGGGAGAAAGCGTGGAGGCAGTGACAGACTTTGTATTTCTAAGTGCAAAGATTACTGCAGTTGCAGACTGCAGCCAGGAAATCAGAAGACGCTTACTTCTTGGGAGGAGAGCAATGACCAATCTCTATAAAATAGTGAAGAGTAGAGACATCATACTGGCAACGAAGATCCGCATAGTCAAAGCAATGGTATTCCCCGTAATAACCTGTGGATGTGAGAGCTGGACCATAGGGAAGGCTGAGCAAAGGAAGATAGACGCTTTTGAACTGTAGTTTTGGAGGAAAGTTCTGAGAGTGCCTTGGACCACCAGAAGATCTAACCAGTCCATACTTCAGGAAATAAAGCCCGACTGCTCATTGGAGGGAAGGATAGTAGAGGCCAAGATGAAATACTTTGTCCACATTATGATTAGAAAGGAAAGCTTAGAGAAGACAATGATACTAGGGAAAATGGAAGAAAAAAGGAAGAGGGGCCGACCAAGGGCAAGATGGATGGATGGCATCCTTGAAGTGACTGGATTGACCTTGAGGGAGTTGGGGGTGGTGACGGCCAACAGGGAGCTCTGTTGTGAACTGGTTCATGAGGTCACAAAGAGTCAGAAACGACTGAACAAATGAACAACAACAACTTTAGCAATAATTTGAGTGGTTAGAACCTCATAGGGCTTGTTCTCCAGACCCTTGAGCATTTTAGTTGCCCTCCTCTGGACACATTCCTGCTTGAATATCTCTCTTCAATTGTGGTGTCCAGAATTGGACACAATATTCCAGGTGTGGTCTAACCAAGGTAGAATAGAGGGGAAAGTTGTAGTTTCTGGGATTTATAGTTCGCCTACAATCAAAGAGCATTCTGAACCCCACCAATGATAGAATTGGGCCAAACTTCCCACACAGAACCCCCATGACCAACAGAAAATACTGTGACACCCCCTCATGACCCCCCTAGGGGTCGTGACCCTGAAGTTGAGAAACGCTGCCCTAAAACAAGTCACCAGGATCAAAATGCCTTTCTGCTCCTTTGTTCCCATATTCCTGACTTCAGTTTTCCCTTCATTTTTGGGTCATGATTTTTGGGTACCACTGAGGCTTTCTTTTGCTGTTGTTGTTCATGTGAAGGACAATATTCTTGTAATGCCAGGTGGGTTGTTGTTACATCAAATGCGCATTCTGTCCAATGCAGATTTACTTTGAATTACAAAAAGGAGAAGAGAAAAACAGAGAAACACACCTCTCCTTATTGATGTGTGATAATCATTTCTCCCATTGAACTCTGGATTACTCTTTAGAGATATGGGCCAATGAATTTCTTTATCACCATATCTGAATATGTGAGCCTAAAAATGGAGCAATAATTAGCAACCCTCTATTATTAGGAAATTGTTTCTTGTAAAGGCAATAGATCGGAGCATATTTAAGACTAACTTGCTATCCTTCCATTAAAAGAAACATTGATTATGCTTTCCAATAAAGACACTGCTGGCTTAGCATTCACCTTCAACAACTGAGGCAGACATAACTCTTTATAATACAGGTAAAGAGTCTTTGAAGGTCACTAAACTCTACATCATCCAGGATGAATGCACATGTAAGATTTGTGACAATCCCCTAAACGTGAGATGCAGGAGATGAATGACTGGTTTAACCATAGGAAGCATATATTAGAATCATAGAATCATAAAATCAAAGAGTTGGAAGAGACCTCATGGGCCATCCAGTCCAACCTCCTGCCAAGAAGCAGGAATATTGCATTCAAATCACCCCCAACAGATGGCCATCCAGCCTCTGTTTAAAAGCTTCCAAAGAAGGAGCCTCCACCACACTCCGGGGCAGAGAGTTCCACTGCTGAACAGCTCTCACAGTCAGGAAGTTCTTCCTCATGTTCAGATGGAATCTCCTCTCTTGTAGTTTGAAGCCATTGTTCCGCGTCCTAGTCTCCAGGGAAGCAGAAAACAAGCTTTATGGAGGGATGTTATGGTCACAACAAGGCATCAAATTGTTTGGTTGCTGTGAGTTTTCTGGCCTGTATGGCCATGTTCCAGAAGCATTCTCTCCTGATGCTTCACCCACATCTATGACAGGCATCTTCCAAGATTGTGAGGTCTGTTGTCAACTAGGTAAGTGAAGTTTATTTATCTGTGGAATACCCAGGATGGAAGAAATAACTCATGTCTCTTTGAGGCAAGTGTAACTGTTACAATTGGGCACCTTGATTAGCACTGAATCTTCAAAGTCTGACTGTTTCCTGACTGGGAGAATCCTTTGTTGGGAGGTGTTTGTTATTTAATTCCTTCTTGTGGTGTTTACTAGATGAAGCTACTCAAAGCTGCCCAGAACAAATATTCCAGAAAGAATCCATGTGACCTCCTGCTTTCCAACTCTTTCTTCAAAAACCATACATAAGAAAGCCCTCTCCCATTTTACTAAGTTTCAAGGGGTTACCCATGTTAGTCTGTGTGTATGTACGTGTTTTCAATTTTCCTGTTGACATATGGCAATCCCATGAATTTCACACACAAGGAATCCTCAGAGGTGGTTTTGCCAGTTCTTTCCTCTGAAATATAGACTTCAGTTCCGGATATTCATTGGTGGTCTCCCATTGAAGTTATCAACCAGAACTGACTGTGCTTAGCCTCCAAAATCAGACAGGTTGTTGTCCCTTTCAGATATTTAGGCCATATGTTAGACTGATGTGGGGAAGGAAAAAGAGAGAAGGAAAAAGCAGTCATGGAGCACCTTGTAGACTACTCAATTTATTTCACTATAACATTTCATGGACTATGGTTTGTTTCTTCAGGTATATAATTCTTCATGGCAGCTGAAGTAGTGAACTGAGTCCAAAAAGGCTTTTGCTAAAATAAATAGGTTAGCCTTAAAGATGCCACAAGATTCCTTTCTCTCTCATTTCTCTATCTTTTCAGTCTGAAGGATTTTGTTAGCAATCTTATTAATTCCCCACTCCCTTTTGTGCCTCATCATTCTCAGAAAAATCTCTCTTATTTTATAGGAGAACATAGTCTCCTATATTTCTTTAAAACGTTTCTTTAAAAGTATGACTTATGGGAAACAAATGAAAACCACAACATTGGATTTTAAGACATTAAATACCATTTTTCTATTGAGTTGTGGTAGGACCTCTATTTTGCTTTCTCCTCTTTGACATTTCAATTTTTTAAACTTGAAATTGTCCACTGTAATCTGAATTGCTGAGAACCTGCACCAGGAGACATAACTGAAGAGATTGAGCTACATCTTCATAGCTATACAGACTACTCACCGGAGCAACTTACAGAGAGCATACCACCCCACTGCTTCGTCAGCTCTACTGGCTGCCGGTCCAGTTCCGAGGACAATTCAAAGTGCTAGTTTTGACCTATAAAGCCCTATATGGTTCTGGCCTAGTTTACTTGTCCAAACGTATCTCCCTCTATGACCCACCTTAGAGTTTACGAATGTTGGGGAAGGCCCTGCTCTCGATCCCTCCACCCTCGCAAGCGCGATTGGGATGAGAGACAGGGACTTCTTGGTGGTGGCCCCCCGTCTGTGGAATGCACTCCCCAGTGAAATCAGAGTGAGTTCTTCTCTCTTCTCCTTCAGAAAGAAACTCAAGCTTTGGCTTTGGAACCAAGCATTAGAGCAGCTGGCTGAGAAACAACTGTAATGACTCTTGAGAATTGTTCATTAGGAGACCTTTGACTGGAATTCTGAACTATGATTTAGATTTGCGGACTCAGACTTGGTTGTTTTAATATTTTAAGGGCCAATATTTTAATGTATTTTATTGTCTTTTTAATGTATTTTTATAGCTGCTGATTTGTTCATGTTAATTGTTGTGTTCTGTTTCTTTGTCGGCATCTAATGACTGCCAATTGGAAAATGTCCTGAGTCCCCCTTCAGGAGTTGAGAAGAATGGGATACAAATACTCTAAATAAACAAATAAACAAATCTCCCAATGGGATACACCCAAACCTATCTTTTCAGCAGTATAGTGCCCCCACTAACATGTAAATTGAATTTTTCCCAAAGAGTAGGGTAATGGATGAAGACGTGACTCCTTGCAGATGACTGTCAAGTATGTCCAGATACAGGAAGAGCATTGGATGGATCTCTGCTCATCTACCTACTCTCCAGCAATGAGGAAGTGTCCATGTTGGAGTGGGGGATAATGACTTTATCACTTGAGGCAGATAAACTAGCACTGCAGTTGGAGCATCACCTTTGGGGGTGGTAGGTACTACCACATAGCCCCAGGCACATCCTGCTGCCAGTTCCTCCCCTCCCAAAACACCCATCCTTAGCTATTGACCCTGTCAAGAGATACTTGTGATGGGTCCAGGCATGTAGCTGGGGGGGGGGGCTTGGGGGGCTTCAGCCCCCCCCCCCGAAATTCTGATGGTGGTCCGCGAGAAGGCCTTACTGGTGCATTATTAAAACTGCTGTTTATTCATATCATGATGTGATCACTATACTCAATATATTCCATATGCATGGGGGTATTGGGTTAACGATACAAAAGGTTTGCTAGGGTAGACCCTCTTTCACTCAGACTCAGCCCCCCCCCCCGAACCGAACTCAGCCCCCCCCCCCCCGAAACAAAATCCTGGCTACGGGCCTGGATGGGTCCATTATGTTTCTGTACTGGTATTTCAGCAGTCACGTGATGTCAGTGGGCAGCATGCTCTATTCTCCTCCTCTATACCTCTTCCCCCTCTCTTTTACTATTCCCAATATGGTTGTTTTGCTTTTGTAAAATATATATCTTTGCCAATCTTTTTTTAATTGTGAAAATTGTACGATTTTACGAAAATAATTTTAAAATTACATGCACCACAAAGGAGTAGATAATAATTTAGGAATGCAGAGGTTATGTGAAAGACTAATTGCAAGGCCACAAATTAGCAAATCAGTATAATTTCACTGATAAAGAGAGGGGCAACATTGAAGGCACTGAACTTGAATGGTTCTCAGCCTTCCTAATGCCATGGCCCATTAATTCAATTTCTCATGTTGTAGTGACTCCCAACTATAAAATTATTTTTGTTGCTACTTCATAACTGTAATTTTGCTATTGTTGTGAATTTTAATGTAAATATCTGATATGCAGGATGTATTTTCATTCAATGGACCAAATTTGGTAGAAATACCCAATACACCCAAATGTGAATACTGTTGGAGTTGTGGGGGGATTGGTTTTTCATTTGGTAGTTGTAGCTGCTGGGATTTATAGTTCATCTACAATCAAAGAACATTCTGAAGTCCACTAATGATGAAATTCAACCAATCTTGGCACACAGAATCCCCATGACCAACAAAAAATACTGGAAGGGTTTGGTGGGTATTGACCTTGAGTTTTGGAGTTGTAGTACACTGACATCCAGAGAGCACTGTGGACTCAAACAATTATGGCCAAAACATGGCCAACTTTGAATACTGGTGGGGTTTGGGGAAAATAGACTTGATATTTGGGAGTTGTAGTTGCTGGGATTTATAGGTCACCCACAATCAAAGAGCATTCTGAACCCCACCAATAGAATTGGGCCAAACTTCCCACAGTGAACCCCCATGACCAACAGAAAATACTGTGTTTCTGATGGTCTTTGGCAACTCCTATGACACCCCCTCGCACTTCCCCCAGGGCTCCCAACCCCCAGGTTGAGAATCTATCTACCACATAGATTCTGCAATGATGCAACTGCCATGGCATAGTGGGTAGGTCTGATAAAGTCCCATGATACCGAAAAGGTGGGTTTGGAAAAACTTGGTTGATGCATTCATAACCATAATAGTGAATTATGATGCTGTAAGACAGACGCGCACCATAACTAAACAAATGTCCATTGATTTTTTATTTTGAGTTTTTTTAATTATTTGTCATTAATAATGAGGTGCTTTCCCCCTTTGTGGTAACTTTAAACTCTGTGAACCAATACATTATGCATTTATAATGCTTTATAGGGATTGTACTTCCAATTGTTAGATTGGAAAAAAGAAGGACCACAGAAGCATTATAGAACTGCAGTATCCTCAAAGGATAAAATCTATGGAGTTTGGTTCATACACATCTACAAGCATTAAAGCACCAGATAGCATAACTGGCATTAACATTGCATGCATGCTGTAATTTACACATCAAATATGTATTCAGTAGTGTCATTGTAACATGACTGTAAAGGACAGCTTACAAACTGCATCACCAAACAAAATAATAGGTGGTAAGATTTCTGCAGAGCAGAAAAGGGGGACAAAATAAATAATAGAACAGTACATTATGACCCCTGTATCCACAGGGGATAAATGTCCAGAGTTTGCATGGATATGTGAAACCACAGACAACTAACATTTTTGAAAGAAAGGACTTCTGGCCCAAGAATACAATATTGTGCTGGTAAACCTAGAAAATGCCCAGATAATATATATTTTGTCAGATGAGGATAAATAAAACCACGATACTGATCCCATGGATTTGGGGATTATACTGTACTTGATTCCATTTTGAACATATACTGCAAATATATTAGTTAGCATTCAAGGTCTATGATAAGTCAGTGATTTGAATTTCAAATTACCAGAGAAAGTTTATTTATGTCTCATTTTTAAGTGTAAGAGTTTAGAGCATCTGGACTATCAAAGACTGGGAGCCATTTCTAAACTTTGTAAAAAGAGGGAGGGGGGATATAGAAGGCTTTGTAATTTAATTTATTAGAATCTATGTAGGGAATTTATAAACAATAACTATCAGGCCAGAAGGAAGACTAGAAAAACAATGTAACGGGAAGGAAGAATGGAACTATATATGAATGTCTTGAACCCAAGGGAAAGGAAGTCACCAAAATGGGAGGGTGGGAAAGGGTAGGGTATAACCAAATATGAATATTGTATAGTTGTTAGGGAGTATTGTATTGGTTTATGTATGCATAATACAAATGAATATAAAGATGTAAATTGAAAATATTTTTTAAAGAACAGGTCAAAAGAGCATCTGGAGAATTTGCTTTCAACTGATCTCATAAATTTCTATCTTTCCAGTTATAATATCATCATGGAGCAAGACATCACAGGGTGCATCAACACTTAGAATGAATGCAATTTGACACCACTTTTAACTGTCATGGTTCAATGCTATGGAATCCTGGGATCTATAGTTTTACAAGGCTTTTTCTGCCAAACAGTGCTGGTGCCTCACTACAAATCCCAGGATCCCATAGCATTGAGCCATGACAGTTAAAATGGGGTCAAACTGTATTCATTCTACAGTGTGTATGTATCCTTCCACAGATAGATAGATAGATAGATAGATAGATAGATAGATAGAGATGATAGATAGATAGATAGATAGATAGATAGATAGATAGATAGAGATAGATAGATAGATAGATAGATAGATAGATGGATGGATAGGGATGATAGGAATCAATAATGACATCTACTTGATCTAGTTTTGAGAATCTCTTTTGAGACTCTTCTAAGTAATATCATGGGAACCGGTCCTAAATATTTGCTGATTCAGAGTGTCACTCTTAGCTCTGTGTGCCAAAAAAAATTGTTGAGTCCTGCTCAAGTTGAGTTCTTTTGAATTCATGACTGTATGTCTCCTATATAGGAACAGAAAATAAATTTTAATTGACCAAGACTTTTAAAACTAGCATATTCTATGTGTGGTCTGTAAGAGAATAATGCAGACATATTTTGGTTTCCCATCATAATATCAAATTCTTACTATACACTTAGATTCTTATGTTAGTAAATATGCAAATATTAAGAAAAGTACAACAGAAAATGTACTTCTGAAAATAAACACTATTTTCTATGCAGGAAAGGGGGAAATCGTGTAATGAAATGTATGCAGGATGACACAGAGTGGATCTTGAGAAATTCAAGGAAAATGATGCTGGCAAATATTCACTCTTCTCTGAACTATTAGTCAGTGTTTGGGAGATGATTTATTGTAGTTTTTGAAACAACTTGCCTGTGGCCACTAAGACGTTCCTAATGGCTTTTTGAACAGGTCCTTAGTGTTTACATCTCTCTTACCCCCTATTCCCTTCCATTTTACTCCTTGCTCCTTCTAGCATTTTTGCTCCACATCTCCTTTTGGTAAATGTCTGCCACACATAATTGAATGGATTTATTAGCACAAATTATCAAATAACATTTGCATAAACAGTGTAACTTTTCAGTAATGTATTCATTTTGTAATGACCTTTTGGAAAGTGATGTTCTGGGCGATGGGATTTCCATGTCTAATTTGCAATAAACAGAGGACTGGGTTTGATATTATATCACTGTAGAGAATTACAAATGAAACTGCAGAGTTGGAATCCTTGTTAAACAAGCCACATCCAAACTACTATATGTAGGAAAATCTGCTTTCTTCCATTCCACTTCTCATTTCCACCGCTGACCTTAATGCTATTTGTATTTGTTTTTACATTAATTTGTCATTTTTAATGACTCAACAAACATTTCTACATATTGTTGAGGTCATTTCTTCAGTTATAAACAATTAGCTTATATTTTTACAGGCAATTTCAGGGCCATTTCCACCAGTATATACAGCTTGATACTGCCCGCCCCATGATACAGAGGTGTACAACTCCTTTAAGTTGGGGTGGGCAGTGCATACAAACTTCACACTTCCACATGTTTTAAAGGGGTTTAAATTATTTTTTGTAAAAACTAGAAAAGGTCTTTACTTTAGTGGGGAAAAATGTCAATTTCACCAGGTTTCCACAGAGACAAAAAAACTGTTTTAGGACAGTTCTACACAGATACTAAATTGGAGTTTGATGGTGGCTTGAAGATGGGATGTCTACAAAATGCACAGCCTCAAATCAGTTCCTAGGGTATTTGCATAGGCACTTTGCAGTGGAACCAGTTCCTTTTAATCCATTTCCAAACTGGATTACAGCTTCTATGAGTATGTAGTATTTAAAACTTTGAATAGATGTGAAACGGGATAGTATGTCTTGTACTGTATTGCATGGTTATGTCTAATTCTTTGTGAGTGTATACTCAGTATCAGACATCCTTTCAGGTCTGAAAGCAATAAACCTCTGTTCCCTTTGCTTTCAAACCTGGTCTGCATATCCGCCTGGTCTGCAAAGTAACAGGGTATGCTGGGCATCAGACTCTCAGCCTGCTTTTTAGCAGGTAGCTGAATTTTGGCTTTAATGTGGTCAGTGTAGACCCACATAATGCAGTTTGAACTGCATTGAATTGCATTATATGGATCTACACTAACCCATGTACTGTATTATATGGTAATGTCAATGATGTCAAGAGCAGCTATTTATGCATAACAGGAAGTTGGACTAGATAGGTCTATGGCCTCTTCCAACTTTATCATTTTAAGATTTTATTATTCTGTGCAATTAGGTTTGCATACATTGAAATGAAAATATCTCTTTCCCCTACCTACAGTTGGCTGGCAGGTATCACTGTTTGGATCTATATCTCATAAGTGTATTTTAAAGTACACAGATATGACTATGGTTACTGCTGTTTCTCAGTAATTCTTGTTAATTTTTAATAGAACCTGGAATACTACTGCACTGATCATCTTCTCCACAACAAGCTAATGTAATGTCATGGTTGGAATCATATTGAAGACATATGTACACATAATTTAAAGTTCAATATGTATAAGTCTTTTATTAGATGTTGCATAAGGAAGTATTCACCATTACCTCTGCAATGTTCAAAACAAAACCAAATGCAGCCTTCAACCCCCAGAAATGCTGCAATGGCCATTTACTGGCTAGGAGGAAGGAGTGAACAATGCAGAAACCATCTTGGCTGCAGTTCTGCAATAAGGAAGAGATACTTGAGGTTACTTTTCCAGGTCTCCATAAACTTCAAGGAGATTCAGGAGAGTGACCTAATTTCTTGTCTGTGATCCACCATCCCTTCTCCCCTAGTGAGTTAATGGCTGTAGCAACAGCTCCAGAATGTGAAAAAATACTGCTTCTACAAATGAGAGCAGCATGGACTTTCAAATGGGGCATTTTATGCTTCATATGATCTTATGTAGAATCGCAGATAATGCAAAATATAGTGTAGAATCCGTAGGGTTAGAAGGCAAATAGTTTAACAAATACTGTATATGGGATTTTTTTCCCTATGGCATATCATTCAGACCCGGCTTGCACAACCTGCGACCTTGAACTCCCAGAAGCTCTAGCCAGCTGTTCCAATAGCCAGCTACCTAGTCCTTCAGCTGACTCTCTCACAACTAGCTGGTGTAACAGCCCCAGAGCATCCACCCAATGTAGTGTTTTACCACAAGACATTAACAAAATGAAACAATACTTGACACACTCCAGCAGTCAATGGACGGAGTTCCCAATCAATTGGGTCCATAATCTGGCTAGTCCACCAGAACGATATTCATACTAGATTGCTCTCTTGTGGCTAGCTGGCTCCATGTAGTCCTCCCACCATTCCCTCAGCTGGCACTCACACTGCCAACTACGCATCAGTCTGAGAACAGTTGGCATCCACTCAAATGAACTGGTACATACAGTTCTCATACACATAACAGTATACAACACAATTTAAACAGAATAAAAAAATAAACTCTCCCTCCAGCCAGAGAGATAAAGCCCAACCAATAGAACAGCAGCAGTATGAAAGTAACTGTTCTTATCTCATGCATCTGCGATAAAAAACATTGTCACTAACAGACTCCAGGCTTTAGTAATATTAATATTAATAGACACACACACACAAACACACACACACACACACACACGTGTTGAGTTAAATAAACTGTCATTTAATTCTTTGCATTTCCAGTTTCAGGCAATATCTCAAATGCCTTGAATGCCTTTATATAAAGAGATGAAACCTAGAACAAGACAGCAACTGCATGTTTAAACCATTTATGACTGTGATTATTTCAGAACATAATTTTCCCTTCAGCCCATTCTTTTCTTTTAAAAAAACAACAACAAAAAACAACAAACCACCTATTTCCATTGTGTTGTGGTACATTGATATAAAAATATAGTTCTAAAATAAACATCTCCAGTTTTCCACTTCATCACTTTCAATTATGCCAGAGAATTACAAAGCTGGCTTGTCTGCCTACAGCATCATAAGTGTCTATGCATGTGTATGTTTTTATTTTAAAAAATCCACACTGAATATTTATTCAGTAGAGGAAATATGCAAAAGTGCAAAAGGATTAGCAATTTAAGATATGTTCCTTTGCCCACCTATTCAAAAATGTGCCTGTAGTGGTTTGAATGTTGAACGAAGACTCTGGAGTCCGGGGTTTAAATCCCTGCTTGGCCTTTGAAACAAATGAATAGCTGCTGGCAAGCCATACTCTCTCAGCCTCAGAGAAAGGGGAAAGTAAAACTCCATCTGAATAAATCTTGCCCAAAAAAATTCTCTGCGATAGGGTTGACCTAAATCTCAGTGTTACTAGAAGCACCTTGTATACAAATAACACTAGATTCTCAGGCATCTTGCTGAAATACTAGACAAGTTTCATTTGCAAGTTCCAAAGCAGAGGTGGGAATCATGTGGCTTTCAATATATTGTTGGATGGAGATGCCAGTGGCCATGTTAGCTATGAATGCTGTGATTTTATCTTTACAGCAGATATAGAAGTCATGTGGTCTTGTGGAAAAGGCAATAGTGAAAAATGCTTGTAATCCAACATCTGGAAGATCACAGAATTCTCATTTTTCTAAAGGTAGTCTTAAATACATTCTTGAAGTTGTATACAATGTTCTTCCATTTATATCTCAAGCTGCATTTGTGACATAAAAGAAAACTAACAGGTAGCAAAGTATAGCAACATAATAGGGTGCATTTGAGTTATGTTGAAAGGAGAGGTCATTGGGACAATGTCGTAGGTAATTAAATTCATCTTCATGACATCCCTTCAGATATGCAAAGATGGATATCATGTCATCTTTTAGTCTTCTCTAGGCTAAGCATGTCCCATTTCCAAGATCATTCCTCATAAGTTTGGTTTCCAGACCTTTTGCCATCTTGATCACCCTTCTCTGGATATGTTCTTCTAACTGGATTTGTTCCAGGATGGGTTCACTATATTCCAAGTGAGGTCTGACCAAAGCAGAACTGAGTAGTACTAGTGTTTCATTTGATTTACTATGTTCCTGTTGATGCAATCTAGAATTACATTGGGGTTTTGGCAGCTGCATCACACTGTAGAGTCATGTTTAGCTTGCAGTCTACTTAGGACCCTTCCACACAGCCCTATATCCCAGAATATCGAGGCAGAAAATCCTAAAATATCTGCTTTCAACTGGATTATCTGAGTCCACACTGCCATATATTCCAGTTCAAAGCAGATAATGTGGGATTTTATTCAGCTATGTGGAAGGGGCCTAAGACTCCTAGAATCTTGTCACATGTTCAAGCCTCGGGTCACCCATTCTGCATTTGTGCATGGCTGTATATTTCATATAAATGTCATGTCCTTTAATGCAATTATTTATCCCAAACAGAGTAGGCTCATTGATTCAATGAAGCTTACATCAATGATAATTTTATACACTATTATGCCATTTGTTCATGTTTCAAAATTTATTTTGCAAAGGTTAGCAATAGTTAAAATCCTGGATCCTATTGCTAATCTCAACTAGAGTAAAGTCATTGCAGTATTGAGATCTACCCAGGTACTGACTCAATAGTTAGTTCATTGGGTTTACTCTAATTGGGACAAACATATAAGGCCAATAGATTTCAGGCCAATGGAGTTTTGGTATTAAAAAGTCATGAAATGTAAAAGAATATGTGTTGTTGAAGGTTTTCATGGCCAGAATCACTGGGTTGCTGTGAGCGTTTATGACTCTATGACCATTTCCCATCTTCTGATGTTTCACCTGCATCTATGGCAGGCATCCTCCGGGGAATTCCAGACAGCTAACAATCAAGTGCCAGTTAACACCTCCCAAAAGATGTCCCCAGACAGCAACAGCCATGCTTTGTACTGCGAGGCTATTCAATGCTAATCAATCTGGCTAATTGCAACGTTCACACTAGCCTCAAACACAGAACAATTATTTATCCCACTCTGGACATTCCACAGATATGTATGTACCCCACTTCCCTTATTTCCAACAGACCTCTAAGGATGCCTACTATAGATGCAGGCAAAATGTCAGGAGGGAATGCTACTGGAACATGGCCATACAGTCCAAAAAATTCACAGCAACCCTGTGAAAAAACATTTAATCAAAATGCATTAAAGCTCCCAAAAATACTCTTATTTATTTGTTTCTTTATTGAGAGGAATGAAATATGCAGATTACATTCCCAGTTCTGGCTAGAACAAAAGGAGGAAAACGGTGGTTATCCCATGGCAAACATTAACTTATAGCCATTGATTTTCTTATATACAGTGCTCTGGAACACAATTCAAGAAGAGAGAGAGAAGGAGGAAGCAAACAAGCAATCAAGCAAGTAAACAAGCAAGCAAGGATGTGGCTGCCAGAAGTGCTCTCTAAAATCACTTTTCAACTATTGGCCATCACCCAACCAAATAGCAAATGTGTACAAACTGGGCATCAAAGTACCTATTCATTATAACTTCCTTTATTTTCTTATTTCATCCAGTTATTTATTATTTGTTTACAATATTTCTATCCTGCCTTTCTCAACCCGAAGGCAGCTCCATTTTTTGTTCCATCCCATTTATAGTTGTTAGTGTCCAGTACTTTTAAACTACTTTTAAAATACTGTTTTTTCGACAAGTAATTTGAATTAGAGTACAAGATATAATAGTGCAGCATATGCTACAATCTATGCATTTATTATAACTAATAAACACTTATATCACATGTATCAAACTCAAAGCCCCAAGGACCGAATCTAGCCTGTCATGTCATTTTATGTGTCCCTCCAGATTCTGGACTATAATTCCTATATTCCTCATCATTAGACATCATGACTTGAGCTGATGGGAATAACAGTAACATCTGGAAGAACAGTTTGTTCTGTTCAGTCAGGGGGGTTGAAATTAGATACGAGGCTTGTGGATATAATGTCTGACTTTAAAATGGTCTTTAAGTGTTCCTCAGCCTCAGAGCCACAAGTGCTGTTGGGTTGCAATTTCCATTATCCCCACTCCATATTGAAGAATAATAAAAATGATAGGAGTTGTCATTCAATAATATCTGGGAACCACTATGTAAAACAATTGAAGTTGGTCCTCTGTATCCACAGAGTCTCCATTCATGGATTCCACAGCCCTTTGAAGGCAACCATAAGGTTGATGTGACCCTCAATGAGAATGAGTTTTACACCCCTGACTTATATGGGTCATATAAGTGTTTTGAACTGCATTTTATTGTCAGTATAGACCCATATACTGCAGTTTGAACTGCATTATTTAGTAGTGTAGATCCAGCTTAAAACTGTTCTGGAAAAAAATGCCTATATTTTATTAACAAATTAAGGGAAGATCATTACTGTGAAGGTGAATTGTGCACTTAGGATCCATGGTTCTTCATTGCCGCATCCAACTGTTGGTGAGTTCTTTTCATGTCAAGAAGATGTACAGCGCTTTGACTTACTACAGAAAAATGAGTTACTGCAAAGCTTCCATTGTTGCTGTTTTACACTCACACATGAAACCTTCTGCTAATGGCAAACTCTGATCTCTGCTAAGCAACATGAGAAAATAAAACATTAGTATTCCCAATTGCACATAGGGATGCTGTAGTTAATAGGGCTTTTTATTAGCAGGCATGTAAGCCAGAAAAGAATATGCATATAGTCTATTGAAATGAGTAACATAATGTATGCTTTGCTCTTCCATGTCTTCCCTTCTCTTTCTTCTCTTACCTGACAAGTCCTTTCAGGAAACAATTGTGGTAAGAATGAGTTGTTCCGTCCCGTCCCGTCCCCCCCCCCCCCTCTCCCCTGGCAAAAAAAGGAAGAAGCTTTTTTTTCCCCACTGTGTCTCTCTTCATCAATCACAATCTATATATTTTACATCCTGACTCTTTTCAGGTTACTCAACACACCTTAATCAAATTTATTTATTTATTTATTTATTTACAATATTTCTATCCCTCCTTTCTCAAGCACAAAGGCGACTCAAGGTGGCTTACACATTTGTAGCCATTCGATGCCATAACAATCCACAGTATACAATTAAAACATTTAAAAACAACGTTATAAAATCCATACAAAAACCATTAAAACTATATAATAATCAATGTCTTCCTGTTAATCTCATTTTCCAGTTGCATCGTCTAAGCCGTTCCATGTTTCAACTTACATGAGCTTATATTTGCCTAATATTCTGACCATGCCCATTCCCTTACATAGAAGTGTTCCTTGATTCACATTCTACACGCTTTTGTTATAACTATCTTTATTTGTTTTTCACCTTTATAACAATAATTCCTTGGATCAATCAGATTAGTGCTCTTCTTCTCCCTCCATAATCCTCTAAACAACCCTGTGAAGTGAGTCCGCCTAAGAGAGTGCAACTGGCCTGAGGGCCTTATCCCATCACTCCTTTATGCCATGTTATTCCATTTGAAACCTGCTTAAGCTAGTCTCATAAGGTTAATTGATTGTTGATGCCTCTTTATAGCACCCTTGCTGCATTTTTGCTTTAAGATCATCATCTGACTCTTTCTTTGTCAGTATAATGCTTATTTACTTACTTACTTAGATGATCCCTTGAGGATGATAGTCCTCCAAGTGTAGTGTCTTGGCGGTGGGTCCGTAGGTGGCTGTGGAGTCCTATTCTTGATCCATACATTAGGTTACTCATTTGCAGTGAGGACATTAGTTTCCAGGTGGAAGGCGATCCTTGTTAGGGTAAGCTTGACACACCTTCCTCTTGGCACATTTCTCCCTTTCACCCTCCATTCACGCCTCTTCAAATTCTGCAACACTGCTGGTCACACCTGATCTCCAGTTAGAGCACTTATGGGCCAGGGCTTCCCAGTTCTCAGTGTCTATGCCACAGTTTTTAAGGTTGGCTTTAAGCCCATCTTTAAATCTTTTTTCCTGTCCACCAACATAACATTTCCCATTCCTGAGTTGGGAGTATAGTAACTGCTTTGGGAGATGGTAATCAGGTATTCAGACAATGTGGCTCTTCAACGGAGTTGATGGCGTAGGAGCATTGCTTCAATGCTAGTGGTCTTTGCTTCTTTCAGCACGCCGACATTTGTCTGCCTGTCTACCCAAGAGATTTGCAGGATTTTTCAGAGGCAATGCTGATAGAATTGTTCCAGGAGTTGAGTGTGACATCTGTAGACAGTCCGTGTTTAGTAGGGGTAAGAGGACAATAGCTTTATAAATGAGCACCTTGGTCTCTCTACGGATGTCCCAGTCCTCAAACACTCTCTGCTTCATTTGAAAAAATTCTGCACTTGCAGAGCTTAGGTGGTGTTGTATTTCAGTGCCAATGTTGACTTTTGTGGAGGATGGTCCAGAGAGCACTGCGATTCCAAGGTCAATGAATGCCATGTACAGAGGTTGATTTTGTACCCTGTATTTTTCTTGATGCTCTGTATAGCACCCTTGCTGCATTTGTGCTTTAAGATCATCATTTGCATGTTTCTTCATCTGAATAATGATGTCATTGTTGACATATATCCTACCCCTCGCTTCCTGATTGATGCACCAATTTTTAAAAAGTAGTTGCAGTAGTGTTATGATGGCATGATGATATACACTAGGAAATGTTATAAAATGTTGACAATATGACAGAAAATTAAAAAAACAGAAATCAGAAAAAGGTATAACAGTGCTGGTATATCACATATCTTTGTTGAGTATTAAAATCTCTTTTATATACTCTTAGATAAGTCTAGAAATTTAGTCAAAAATCAATTAAAATCAATTAACGGGGTTACCTATCCATGGGTTAATTTTAGTACCTTAAATCTTATTGAAATTGAAACCACACCCTTCTCTGAGTGGGGTGATGAAAGGCAAAAGTTGGAGAACATAAAAGAAGCACTAACCTCTCTACCCTCTCCAGTTTTTGCTCTGAATCTAACCTTTTTTAAATGCCTGTGCAGCCAGGAGCAATTGCTGTTTTCCCCTCTCAATGGAATAACCCTTGACATTCCCACCAATCACTGCAAAATCCATCATTTGGGCCCCCAAAGCCTATCCTCAACTTATATAGGAGGTCAACTTAAAAATGAGTTCATCTGTAAATTCAGCTTTTTCACCTCTAAGAGCTTAAATCCAAGTTTAAAGATCAACCTTTTCTTGAAAACCCAGGTTGCCTGAAGTTGAAATGGCAGGGTGTCTTGAGGCAGGGTGGAGTTTTGAATGGATGGGTAGGAGATGAATAGGCGATACCATGATCTTTCTCTCCATGAAATGGTACTCATTTTCATTTTACCATTGTGCAATCACCTTCATTTTTTGAAAGTGTGTTTGTGCAGATAAGCCACCACTAATTTTGCATTCATGCACACCCCCATCTATCAACTGTATTTCACTGTATAATAGTCACACACACCCTTTGGGGGCCCCCAAAATGATATTTTGAAGCAGCCCCCCCCCCCCCCCGTGCCTGCCCCCTTGGAGCTATGGGGCTTCACTTAGCTAGCAGTTGAGTGAAACCCTGTAGCTGGAAAGTGGATAAGTGCATAGGTGAGTCAAGCTTCACTCACCCACATGCCTACTCCCTTGGAGCCCTGAGTGAAGCCTCATAGCTGGAATTCTTTTCGTTGATCATAATCACTCACACACCGGTTTTAGCCCACCCAAAAGAGTTAAAAGTGTAATTATGATGCAATGAAAATTGATACCACCCACTATGATTAAGAAAATGGCTACTGACCTGTTACATTTGTGTATAATGTGGACATATATATATATTCACGCAAGGGTGGGGGATGAAGAGACTACAGCCACGTGAACACAAATTATGTAATGTGTAGCACTGCCCTTTAACACCAAAATGAGCTCACATGGATGAAACGTGTGGCTGGTAATGCTGTTTTCAGTTCACTTTAAAAGAAATGTCTATGGCATTACTGTAATCACTAGTACAAACCAGGAAAATGTGAGTTGAAACTTTGAGGTGGAATCATTATATAACATAGTTTTTATGTTAAAAGTGAGAAGTAGGAGTCCTGTCAAGTTTCCAGATTGAATAGTCCTCCTGTTATTCAATAGCATCCAATTCAGTTAAACATTTAGGTATCAATACAGAGATTGGCAGTTTTGGAGTCTCCTCAGATCATGGTATAAAGTCCTTTCATGCTCTCATAAATATTAGCGTACATTTTTTCCCTTTGTAGCCACAACTGGTAACTTCTTTTAATGCTCTCCCTAGCAAGATTAGTTCAGCTCCATCCCTCCTCTCTTTTAGAAAGAAGCTCAAAACATGGTTTTGGGACCAGGTCTTTGGACAGTAGGTTTAGCTGTAATCTTAATGTTGGAATTTTTACTATGACAGGCTTTGGACTGGGTCGTCGGTTGCTAAATCACTTTTAATTTGGCTACATGTATTTTAATCTAATGCTTTGTCTTTTGTATGTTGGCAGCATCAAATTGCTGCCATTGTAAGCTGTCCTGAGTCACTCTTTGGGGGTTGAGAAGGATGGGGTAGAAATGCTGGAAATAAATAAGTAAATAAATAAATTTTATCAGATGAAGTTTTCTATATAATTCAAAAACTTTACCTTTTTTCAGCAGATGTTGAACTGCAAGAGATATTACCTAAACTATCATGTACTTTACTGTGATAAAATTTGATTAGCAGATTGGGGCCACTAATAAGAGGAAAACTCAAAAGTTTAACTCTAGCAGAAAACCCTGGGCACAACAATTTTATTTTTGAAAGGAATCTCTTAAAAACAACCTTGTAGTAGCTCTGATTAAAAGCATCATAAGATCACACACAGTCCCCTGGGAGAAGGAGAAAAACAAAGAGAACATGGCTGTAAGGGATAATAAAGGCAGATGAGCCCCAGCTAATGCTGCCAATCTGTTTCTTTTCCATTTCCTTCCAGCTATTCTTCAAAGAAGTTGTTGCTTGGTGATAAAGGAAACAGAGGGAAATAATAAAAAATGCAAAATTATAGGCAATGAAGTCATGTTAATTCAGTTATCTGTATGAAAGTGCATATGCATATACGTGCAAACGTGCACACACACAGTATTCCTGGATAATGCTGGCCATGTCCATAAATTTAGAATACAAACAAAACAAACAAACAAAATGTTAGAACAGATTAACCCATCTGGAATTTCTTTCTCCACTGTTGAGTCCATTAACTTTTGAGTCTCAATGTAGTGTCCCCAAGCATTGGTTAAGTGTTGTCATTCTTCTTGGTTTTGCACTCTTGTGTACCAAGAGGATAACAACAATATCAATGCCATAACTTCTTTCACAATAAAAAATTGCAAACCTTTTGTATCTTGTATTTCTTTGCAATGGCTGCAAAGAAAACAATATGTGCTGAACAGGGAAACCGCTTTAGCTTGTGCCAATACGGCAGTGACAGGAAACCTAACGATTTTCAGAGAAGCAATGGCTGCAAAGAAATTTTGTCAAAGCAAAACAGATTCAGTGAACCAAGTTTTTTATTAATATGGAATTATGCTTTTTAAAAAACTAAATTAAAACAGTAACTTTAGCACTTCTCATTCTATACCGAATTCATGTATTTAAGCAGCCAAATATTTTACTTCACAGAAGATATTTTACATCTGATTTGAAATTGATAGTCCATTGAATAGTGGACTCTTGCAAACAATTGGGCAAGCCTTTAAATGGGCAGGCCTGTATTTGAAGGCATGCAGTATTCTCTAATCCAAATTATGTTAAAGATAAATGCACCTTTAAATAGAACATTGTTTTTTGCCAATAACAATATGAAGCCACCAAAGCATGAGCTGGATATAATATTTATTTATTTATTTACAGTATTTATCTTCTGCCCTTCTCACCCCGCAGGGGACTCAGGGTGGATTACAATGTACATATACATAGCAAACATTCAATGCCATAGACACACAACATATATAGACTGACACTTAGAGGCTATTTAACATTCCAGCTTCTGGCCACCAGGGGAGCTGTCGCTTCACCGTTTGTGACACTGATGAAGTACTTTCCTCATTCTTTGCATACTTCCTAAAGATTTATATGGCCTCATAAATCAGTTAAATTAGCCTCCTCACATAAGTGGTGCCTAAATTTCATACTTGACAGATGCAAGTGTCTTTCAGGCTGCAAAGGCCAATAACAAGCTACACAATTTTGGTCAGGAGCTCACTCCGAACCAGGCTGGCTTTGAACTCATGACCTTTCAGTCAGTAGTGATCTAAGATGGGTAATAATTTAAGACAAATGACAAACTGTTAAAACCTAGACAGCAGTGTCATCATTAGGTGGATACAATGAGTGTAGATTGCTCTGATGACCTCGTCAGATGGCTGCCGGACGTGCTCCACTTTGTAGAGGGGTGTGGGGAACCCGATGCCCCACACCCTGCATTGCCTGGCTCTAGCTGAAAGCAATCAGATGGGGGAAGAAGGAGCACACATGGCTTCCCTCCATGCATTCCAGTGGCAACATGGAAGCCCACCCATGTTTTCCTGGTCATGGCATGTGCCAGCTCTACCCTCCTTCACCCACGGAGCTGTGCCAACATCATCTGATGGGAGTCGGCCAGCTTGGTGGGCTAATAGCCCCTTGTGAAGAAGTCGTGTGTGACACTATGATAGCAGGGTGACATTTAATGGAGTGGGCACTCGCTGAGCATCTCAACACACACCCACACACACACACATACGTGTCCTGCTTCCTCCCTCTATTAGCCAAGGCACCTCTGCCATCAAACTGCTGTAGCCAATTGTAGGTGTGGGATGCTGCTGCTGCCAGGCAGCCCTGTCCATGTCTGGAAAAGATGAGACTAGGTTAGGAAAAGAAGGTTGCAGTTACAGGAAAAAGGGAAGACAAGCAACAGTGTGCCAGACAACTGGGATAGAGGAGGGGGCAGGCAAGGGGTGGGTGGAAAATGCTTCTCCCCACCTGCTGCCATTTCTCATTCCACTATCCCCCCTCACTCTCTCCCAAAAACATGTGTACCACAGGCACAGGATGGGTGTGGACTCAGCACTTGATACTGGCTGACAGGGTGAGCATGACAGCATCTACCTCCTCTTCTATGGTCTTCCCTCGTACACATCTGCAGTGCTTGGAGGATCCCAGAGTGGGTGCTATCTGGGGACTCTCCTCTGGCTCCTTTGCTCCAGGGGAGGTTGGAGCAGGCAACTAAGATAAGATCCATTCCTCCAGTGACATCTCCCCATTATAAGAATGGCTCTGGGGCTACCTGCCTTGGATTGATACTTTGAGTTAACACACTGTGCCACTGCTAGACAGTAAGATTTAATTGCTCAAATTTTTCATTCATTATAGAAGAATAACTCTAATTTCTACTTATATTAAATGTGGTTCCATTCAGTTGAAGGTCACAGAAGTGGGATTATTATTATTATTATTATTATTATTATTATTATTTCAGGCTTTTATATCCCGTCCTATCTCAACCTCCGCAGAGGGACTCGGGACGGCTAACAAATCGGCACCCCATGGTGCCCACATCAAAAACATAGATACACAATTTAATGGCAATATAATAATAACAATATAAAACAGTATATGTGAATGCAGCACCATTGTGCATGGATACACATGGGCATTTGATTAGGTAGCCAGTTACACCTTTGGTGCCTTGGTTCAGTGGTGCTGCATTGAAATTCAGTGTTAAGACTACATGGGTAGCAGGGAAAGAAAACAAGGCAGATAACATTCACACAGTTTCCTCTATTTCTATTTAAAATGCAATTTACCTTTTGTGTTTGCAATTATTAGGTAACAGAAATTTCAGGTTTTCACTAATCAAACTTTTGAAACTTCTTTGTTTTTTCTAATGTAATCTGCAATACTAACTATTTTTGGCAAAAAAAAAAACCCTGCTAATGAGGCATCAATTTAAGTTTTAAAACATGTCGTTGAGACTAGCAATGTTTCAGCTAGGACATCACTGCTGGTGGTGGAAACAATCTCTTTCAAAGACAAGTGGCCTCAGAGTGAAATATACAGCTTAGCCTTTATATGTTTGTAATGTAGCCAGCACACACTGTTCTTGGCTATAAACCTTAATTCCTGTTCACAGATTGAAAAACAGGAACACCACTCCTGTTTCTCATGAGGAGTCCAATTAATCCTCTGCATTGAGCTTCAGAAAGCTTCCTTCTCTCTTGGCTCAGACTGATAGTCTTGGAAGTCCTGAGTATTATAGTATCTAAAGATGCCTTTGAATTCCTCCTTTTGTTTGCTTATAGTTGACATTTCCAATTCATGAACAAGGGACAGCCACATAACAGTTTTTAAGGAAAACTTGAACTGTCATGCCAGAAGTGTACCTCTGAATATAAACTTGTGTCAGCAAGAGCAAAACAAAGGAACTGAAGAAGTCTAGTGTTAAGCAAAGCCTTGGGAGACCATTACACTTTTTTCCCTGTGACTTCATCATCTTGGTGCAAGCAGAGGTGTTTTTTTTTCCATTTCTATAATGAGAAAGATTGTAGGGTTTTTTTTAAAAAAAAATCTTCATGGTTTAAATCCAGTTTGGGTAAAGTTACTTTTTACAACACCCAAACAGTATGGGCATATCCCATTTTTAAACTTTTCAGAGTGATTATTATGCTACAGGTTTTAAGCTATAAATGGTTTCCATGTCATTGATGAGTCCAAATTCCAAACACAAGCTGAGAACCTAAAACTGTCAGGGAAGCTACCAGCTGCCACGGGACACAAAATGATATATTATGAGGCACAAGACCCCCTTTCTCTCCTTTTTCTTTCTCTCTGCTAAGATAAGATGACACTGAGGGAGCTTCTAGACATACATTTAACCCACTTCAGAGCATGTTAAGTTAACACGCTTGCTCCAAAGTGTGTTAAAGTCCACACACTCCAGGGGAAAAAATGGCTTTTCTATGGATTGTCCCCATGGCAGTGCGGTAACTTCCACTCTGCCATGGTGCCACCCCCAGACCCCACACAAAACCCTTAAAAATAAAAATAAAACTCACTGGGTTCAATTAGGCTGCATGGGGATGCAAGATCTTTTCTGCTGTCAATTGGAGTGGGAATCAGACCAGGAGAATATATTTCATTAAGTACATTTTATTAAGAAACTGATTCCACCAAGAATGTCTGAATTATAGCAGTGACTATACAGTGATCTGAATAGCTCTTAGAGAAGTATTAATAATTAGATCTTTTGATAAAAGATTAGTTATAAATATTTTAATATTTTAAAATAACAAACAATTATGCTGCTACTGGTACAATCATAGATTGTAAAAGTGGGTTAGCTAAAGCAGAAATGTGTTTTAAAATTAGAGAGTATGTGACTTACCTAAGGTCACTCAATGGGATTCCATGACTGATTGAGGAACTGAACCCTGGTCTCCAGTCATAGTCCAACACCAAAAAGACTATCTCTAATGAAACTGTGACATAAGTTAATCTCCACCTCATTATGCCTTATGTTGGATATTTCTTATAATATAAAAGGTTTACTGATGTTTCAGCATGAGAAAAAAGTGAAATGAGCTCATATTATGTTTCGAATAACAGCAATTTTTTCTTCAATTTTGGTGTAGTGGGATGAAAGACTTTGCAACAAGCGGGGAAATATGATGCATCTAATCTAAAGAATTATCACAGTAGGAATGTTGTGACAATTTATTTTCAAAATGCAAATCTCATAAAGGGACATCATCATATATCTGTTTTATGTTGATGAAATTAGTCTCTGGGGAAGATAGATTTGAGAAACATTGGGAGATCTTCCTAATTATCATTTCTTGGAACAGTGGCATTATATTTGCACAACAGAATGTCTAATATTAATGCAGTATATATAGAAAAAGATCCAGCATGGTGCAGTGGCTTGAATGCTGGGCTAGACTCTGGAATGGGAGGACTTGAACCCCCACTTTGCCATGGAAGTCTACTGGGTGGACTTGAATATGTCACATTCTCTCAGTATCAGATAAAAGCAGTAACAAATCTTCTATGAACAAAGCTTGTCAGGAAAATCCTATTGATTTTCCCTAAGTCAGAGAAAACTTGAAGGCACATAACAGCAATAGTTTAAAGAAAGCTCTCACTATCATATTTCCTGCCCTTATTACACTAATCAAGTTGTATAACATGTTTAGAAATATGAGAAGTCACCAGTTCCAGCAACAATGCATTGTGATGGTTGCTTTTCCACATTTCGTTTAGCAAGGTTGAAAATTTGGTAGTACTTAAGACTTCATCCCACTGTGTTTGGGAGAGTAGGTTTACTCTCAAGTGTTCGGGATAGTAGGTTTACTATTCAGCTTAGGCATACTCTATTTTGAAATTAAATTGATGACTTTCCTACCTTCATCACATACTTTTCAATCTATCCATTTTACTCAGGAGTCCTCCATTGATTTTCCATCACACAATTGAGATGTGTCCCTGCCCAATGTCCCTCCCCAGTTATCTTTGTAGGGAGAAAACCTGAAGAAAATTGCTGACAGTAAAAGATAGTTGTTATTATGGAAAGTTATGTACCATTACAAATATTTAAAATCCATCAGTCTATAGCATCAATCCATGGAAGCTAAAGTGGTGTCAAACTGCTGTAATTCGACAGTGTAGATACACTCATATACCTACCTGCCCTGGTTCCCCAAACTAAATTAACAGCCAAGAGCTATGCCTAGCAACAGAAACTGGTTGTACTAGTGATTCTGTTTGTTAGCCAAACAATTATTTGTAAGACAGGACTAGAACCTATATGAAGCAGAACCAGAATCACCTGCAGTACAGGTCTCTCTATAACCCACTGCAGCTTCTGACAGTTAAAGTGGATGTGAAGATGGAAGAAATGGGCCTAAAGCTTTGAAACATTTTCAATTGGGTTTCTTTAATCTACATTCTGATCTGGATTATGTGGTTGTAGAAACCTATAATGTTTCAGAAAGGACTATAGAACAGGACAATGCTGGTCCTAAACACATCATCTTCTCAATCTGGAGTTTAGTCCCAAAGATCCTTAAAGAGGAGATTGGGTTGTAGTACCTTTTACAGTGGTACAGGAGGAAGAATTTCAGGAGGTGCTGCTTGGCAGGCAAGTTCCATGACTGAAATTCCCTCTTGACACAACTATTAAAGGTACAGAAATCCTGTCCTAGTTTTCACATGACAAATCTAATGGAGAATAAATTATGTGCAAGTAAAATGTGCATAACATTATTTTAGAATGCTTAAAAGTATCAACTTTGGCCTTGAATCAGCACTGGTCTTAAATGGGGAATTTAAAATAATTGAATCTACCAAATAATTCAAATCCATTAAAACCTTACAGATTTTGAACTGCAACTCTTTGTGGATCTCAGAAACTTTCTTCCAGTTTTTGACAGTTATCTGAAATATTAAAGTTCCTGCATGAGACCTGCAAACATTTTCTAATGGGCAGGTTGTGAATTTCTAACAAAGACGACATTCCCTGGCAAATGTCCCTGACATTTTATTCAAAGGAAGGATTCCAAAATCAGGCACAGTAGACACATTACATTCTGGTCCCAGCTTGCCTTGCACCCTTACCATGTGAAACTCACTTGGTGTGAATTTAGCGAGATGATTTGATTTAACTCATCTATCTTTTCTTTTCAGCTGTGGTTTGGTATTGTGCAAAAGCATAAATCAACCACGATCAATTGCACTGCAAATCAGCTAGTCAAATCTGGCCTTGTAATCCGGACACTGGTGTTTGTTTGCTTTTCTATTCAGAAACACACCAGTTTATCGGTGATGGGCACTTCTGTCAGGGCACAAACAAATGATTGCATGATAACAAGGAGTTTAATTTAAGGAGAGGTGAAAGCTGAAGAGCAGTAGTTAAGCAGACTAGAAATCAACACAATCTGTCATATTGATGAACTCCCTTGCCGAACAACTGGTTGCACCAGTGGGTGTGTGCCTGAAGCATGCATTTATCTGGTTTGTGCTTGTTTTATTGTTTCCAATGCTTTGGTGGAGGGGGAAAGAAAAGATAAGCTGATAAAACAGTAGGCCTGAAAGAATAACCCAGGGACAGTTTGATTGGTGTGGCTGGATTTATGTTCATTGTTTATTAGAATTCTGGGATTTTTTTTTAAGTGTGGTAATTTGGTAGCCGTAGTGATACAGCTATTATGCCCAGAGCAGGTTAAAATTAAGCAGATAGTATCACTCACGTTTGCAGATACACCTTCATTATAACTCATCTTTCATTGAACATGCTTCCAGTCACATATATGCAGGGCAAGTTATTTGCTCAGTATAATAAGACATCTGCTGAGGTGGATGAAATGCTCTGCCTTTTTTCACACCTCACCACTTCTATCTTGTATCAGAGCAGTAGGAAATGACCCAAACAGAACACACGTATTCAGAGTAGATGCACTCTTACTCTACATGTGGCCATAAAATTGCTAATCATCTCAGTGAGGACTGAACATGAGCATGGCCTACAGAACTGGCTCCTTAAGAAATTTATGTGCTGTGCCCTTAAAATATAGGTTTGTCAGGTCGACTCATTCTCTTTCTGCTTCATAACTCTGCCGCGACACTTTCCGAACTGCTCTTCATGCATGGCATTTTAATAACACATTCCTACGTGTGCATGGAGAATTGAAATTTTCACTCTGTCTCTACTCACTTTCTTTCCTGCCTCACTTTTTTGGAGTAGTATGACAATGAAAAGGACTAGAACTTCAAACCAAAAAGGGTGATTTTTATACCATTTATTTTCCCTTTGTAATCAATGGGAACAGACCTTCTAACCTTTCACTTTTTAATACTTTGCCATATGTTGCTTAAACCTCTCTTTCTCTTTTCCTAAACCTGGAGTTATGAAGTTAAATTTTTCAGAGTCTCCAAAGGCTTTCTTTTCTCCAACACTTCGGAAACACACACACAAAAATTCCAAGTCTTAAAAAATTAAACAATGTAGTCGTCTTATTTGAGTGCATTAGAAGAACGTGAGCATTACTAATTAATGGCATACTACTAAAATGATATTTTTCATTGACTTTGAAAAAAAAACTTTAAAAATATAGTCTTTTTAAACAAAATCCCTCCAGTGGCACCCCTAAAGTAACATTTTTGAGAGATAATTCAAAGATAGAGCCAGGTTGGACTACTGGAATATCAATACGGAAAGGGATTTAGTGACTAAGGACTTTGTCACATGAGGCCTAGGCTCCATCCTAGGATGCTACCAGGATGGAGCCAGCTAGAGTCCGTCATATG
The DNA here is from genome assembly GCF_037176765.1 of Anolis sagrei. Classification (NCBI taxonomy): domain Eukaryota; kingdom Metazoa; phylum Chordata; class Lepidosauria; order Squamata; family Anolidae; genus Anolis; species Anolis sagrei. The sequence goes on along the minus strand of NC_090025.1, from coordinate 127,121,368 downwards.
ACACAGAGTGACTTCTAGCAGCAGGCAGTGTCCTTTTTGTTTAAAAAGACTGTTATTTTTCCAATGTCCTGGAAATGTCCTAGGATGGAGCCCTGAGAACATTAGGTAAGCTGAGAACAGAGCAAGGGGAAGCTTTCCCCTGTATGATGGAAAAGGCAGCGATGCAGGCCACAGAACGATGGCTTTCCCTACTACCTGCCAGATTTGCTCCACTGCCCCACAGATAGCCTGGCTGTCACCCAAGTTGGGGACCTTATTGTGAGGAGAGAACAAAGAGAACAAAGCTGGTAAACTAGGCTTTTGTAGATTTAGGGTTCATTTGCATAGACTACATATCCTGTATCAGGCCAATATTCACTTCTATATGTCCAGCCCCTAACCCAATATTACCCCATGTTAGCAGAAACAGCCCTGCACTTTGAGGTTGGTATGAACAGTTCTAATTTAGAACTGGTCCATAGCACAGGAAAGGGATGCCACTCACCTTTTCTGTCATTTGTTGTTATGGCAGCCGACTGTGGAGCTCTGAAGAGTTCTTAGCCATCATCTGGCACTTTTGCTGATGTCAGTAAATACACTCACACAAGCTGGAAAAATAAATGGGATTCCCTGCTCCCCTTTCCCAGGTCACACAGATACTATTGCTGGCATCAGCAAAAGCCAGGAGATCTCTGGAGCTCTACGGCTACTTCTGAAATGATGAATTATAGGGGTGACTATTCAGAGGAACTAAACTGGGTTTGGCTTAATTAGACAATCAAGACTCCATTCCACCATCACAGCAGGACAAAGGTGGGCAGTGTAGTCAGTCCTGAATTTTGTGGTCTGTGTAGATGGGCCCTAAGTGCCTATGAACATACTTTTATAGTCACGTTGTATGTCTGAATAGCCATAGAATTGCAAAACTTGTGGTTATGGTGGTAAAATGACAAGTTCAGTACTAGTGATGGTGGTTGAAGGACAAGACAAGGGGGAAGATGCTACCTAAAGGCAAGATAAATAGACAAGCCATGATGAATTGCTGAAATGTAGGACCTCATCACATTAAGGTCTAGAAGAATATTCTCTGTGCTTCTCGGCGTTGGCAGCACACTGCCAGAAAGGAGTCCCCCGAAGCCCATCAAATGATTCACGGCTACTTCCGGCAGGGCTCCGTGCCAGCAGCATGTTGGTAGCACTGAAAAGCAGAGCCCAGAAGAATCAGTTGTATATCTGACTCCTCATAGAAGAAGCCAGAGAGCATGCTGGAAAAAGCCGGGGACAGCAGAGAAATATTGCGGGAAGGGATCCCATGACCACTGATGGTAAGACCACAAAGTGTTATGTTACCCCACAGTTTCCCCTGCTGTCCTTGGTTTCTGGACCTCAATGAGATGAGGTCCGTAGTGTGATGCTGGCCAGAAGCCAGAAAGGAAATGTGGTAAACTGGCCAAGAGGGGTTCCCATGAGACTTGGTATTAATTTATTTACTATTTATTTATTTACTATATTTATACCCTGCTCTTCTCATCCCGAAGGGGATTCAGAGCGACCTTAAAGGGAGGCAAAAATTTGATGCTGCATAACAGACTTAATAATAAAATAAAATTTACATTAAAACATAGAATTAAAAGCATCTAAAAATTAAACCAATTATTAAAACCATACAATTAACTAGTGTTATATTACATATAGTATGCTAGGAAACCATTATTTCTATTTAAGTCACTGCCAATGGACTAGAGTTTGTGAATATATTTAAATTCTTCTTTCTCTTTCCAATTTTGCAGTTGTTGATGGACAGCTGTTTTCAGATCAGAGATGGAATTTCTAGGAAGACTGGAGTTTTCTGTAACTCTTGTCTGTTTATTCCCATTCCTAATGTTTGATTCATGTCCATTTTTCCTCTGGCACAGAAACTGACCCATTTACCCAATCTAGAGCAGAAGGGCATTGTCAATAAAAGTAGTAGATTAGTGTCTACAACAACTCACATTGAAATAAACCAGTTACAACCTTTTAGACAGGCCCTCTATCCCAGGATATGACCCCAGGTTTATTGTTTATCCCAGATTATCTGGCAGTGTGGACACATATAATCCAGCTTTAAAGCAGAAAACCGAGGATCAGATCCTGTGATATAAAGCCTGTCTGAAAAAGCCATTAGTTTCAAATGTGCTGTTGGCTTCCTTTATTTGTATTCTCATTTGCTATGAAATGCTTGTAAGTAAAACAATTGCACAGAGAGCCATTATGGTGGGTTCTCTTAAATGTTGGACTAAGTTTGTGAGGCACCCAAATTCAATTATTTATCTTCAGTAGAAACCCATTGGGTGATCTTGGGCAAGTCATACACTTTCAGTCTTATACGAAGGCAATGGAAAATTCTTATAGAATAAAAGCTCACCTTATGGGATTTAAAATAACTTAAAGGCACATAAAAACATAAATAAAATGCAATTTGCTTATTGTTGATCAAAAAAGCAAATTACTTTTAATGTAATGAGCTGAGCTGAGATTTGTATGTTAGAAAGCTGTACTGTGAAACTTTAACAGACTTCTCAGACAGGAAAAAGAGGCTCAGGCAAACCATTGTACAAATCTCACTGTCCTTCATAGGAAAGAAAATTGGTGCATGGAACTGAACTTCCTTAAATATAAATGATTTCACATGTTGTGTATTGAATAACTTAGTTGGGAACTGTCCAAACTGGTAAAAACCAGATCTGACCTCTGCCCACCTTCACATCCTTGCCCATGCCATCTAATGTAATGTAGCACTTAAGCCTCCTGATTTAAGGTGAATGGCTTGTCTGAGTTATTCCTAACATGTGCCTCAACACTCATACAATAACGTCCTACAATTGGTACAACACAGAGATACATACATAAATCTGAGAATCTGTTTATCTGTGTCAATAAATGTTGTCTTCTTAAATGGCTACAGTGACCAAAATCTCACTTTGGGATAAATATAGATTGACTGCTAACTATTGTTACCAGTTAATGGAAAATCAAGTCAGCCAATTATTTGGCTATTGATCAGCAATCAATTGGCATTCACCTTTATGTTTGGAAAAGACTGTAAAAATTGTATCAGTATGTATGACATGAAACAGCTACAAAGGAAGCAGAAAATAGGAAAGTATATTTGGATTTGGATTTAGCAGACAAGGATTCTAGGATAAATTTGCAGTTGATGCCATTTTAGAATAGCCTACTTATTTACTTCTTGTCCGAACTGAACATTGAGATGAGATATTATAAAAATGCTGCAGTTATGTAGAACACATTCCTTTAACAATCAAATCCTATTGTTAAATTGTTGTCTATCACTTTTTAGGGCAGTGGTTCCCAACCTTTTTTTCACCAGGGCCCACTTTGACCAGGGACCACTTTGACTCCAACATTAGTACCAAAAGGGGCTGGGCTAATCAGTTCTGTGGAAAAGACTGGAAATAAAATAAAATAAATAAATAAAAGGGAAGGAGGCTCATACGTTGGATTTCCATTCTCATGGTCTACTGCTGGGCCACGACCCACAGGTTGGGAACCACTGCTTTAGGAAAATTAAGAGCAAAGCCTACAGATAATTATAACACCCACACCTTTCCCAGCAGCCTGATTCTTTTCCTATGCATGTAAACCCAAAGGAAAGGCCTTATAGTTATCTGATTTTCTCCCAGATAGGTGGGCACTTAGTGACAACTAGCATGCATGAATAAATATTACTGCCACTATTGCTATTTCTAATAGATATTGATTTATTTATATCCTACCTCTTCATCAACACTCAGATTTAAGGCAGATTACAAAATTAAAACATATGCTGATAAAAAGCACATGCAAAGACACAAATAAAAGCATATAAAATTCAATCAGGCCTGCACATTTGCAGGTTTAATTTTTGCAGATTTGAATATTCACATATTTGATTAACATGTTCTCTAAAAGAATCTTTAGTCCTCTACTGTCAACTTCCACTGACTGAGAGAGGTCCTCTTCCGTTTTAAAAGCACCTTTTGTTTACTGTTTTTCAACTTTCATGGGGGGGGGGGGGGTCCTGCACCCCTAGCCCTGGTGTATGTGGGAAGTAGATTATGTTGCTAAACTGCAATTAAAGTAATCATAAAATTAAAACCTTTTAAAAAGAAATGCATTGATAAGAATAAAATTGAAGACACATTGGTCCTAGAATAGCTTTTTCCCAAATAAGCAGATAAATGGCATACACATGTACTGAGCATGTGGTGTGAAGAATTACAGAAAGGACAAATTCAGCATGCAAATTGCAGAAGTGAAAGACTGCAAAGCACAATGTTAAACACCAGGCACATTCAGGAGGCCACAATGGAAGAATAGTCATGCAATCAGCGACACTGAACAATAAGGAAAGGAAACAGAGTGTTTCTGCCTCTTCTTCTTTCCCCCTTTTGCCTGTGCCCTATTAAAAATTCAGCTTTCAATGTGTGTCATGTACTTCATTCTTCTGCCCTGTGCCATTGCTCCTTTGCCTCTGTAGCCATTGTGCATTGCACTTTCGTCATTGCATAACTCAAGTGTGGGTTATTAATCTGCATGATGGTTGTGCAGCACTGTGGTAACATAGATCTGCATGAGGTTCTTCATGCTGTGCTAAAGGCTTATTGGTATTTTTTTTTTAAAAAAAAAAACATTGTATAAAAGCTCCATTTTATACAATGCAAAATATCACTTTTTGTAGAAAAAATATATAAGTAAGATTAAAATTGTTTATTTTTATATTCCTTCTAAACTAATTTCTTTCTCCTGCCCCCACTACAATAAAACACTAATAAAACTGAGTAGATGGTAATTTTTTGAAATAAGAAAATAAAAAGGAAGCTAAAATTGATTTCTCGACTTCCCACTCAAAGACATGTTAACTGCGCCATTATGTGTTGTTTCACTTTTCATACTGTACTTAAGATCTTTTCTTCTTTTAATCATTTATATAAATCTTCAGATACTACAAGTACCTTCATAATTACTTTAAAATAAGGAATAAAATATTTCTAATAATTACTTAACTGAGTCACTATTCTGCACCCACTGATGGCACAAATTTCAAGAAGGCGAAATGATCCATGGCTCCCTTTGTATTAGTCTTTCCACATATGCTGAGTAGCTGAGATAAATTGAAGCTTACTCAGAGAAGTCTTTAAAAGGTTCATTATAATCATATAGATGTATCAAAATGAGATCAGTGTTCTAAGTGGACATTGAAGCCCTATGGACATTTCACTCCTGTGCTAAATTGGTCATATAAGCACTTTCCTCCTGCAGTGCACATAAAGACAGGCAAAGGAAGTGTGCCAACGCAGTTCTCTCTGAAAAGCTTGCAAGCAGAAGTAAGCAGTGCACATTGCTGTCTTCCATGTCAGTTTGGTAGTAAATCTGGTCTAGATTTTAGTTTAAATTATAAAGGAGCTATCCAAGGTTATGAACCATAAAAAGGTTCAACAACTGTTGTTGTTTATTTGTTCAATTGCTTCCGAATCTTCATGAACTCATAGACTAGTTCATGTCAGAGCTCCCTGTTGGCCATTACCACCCCCAGCTCTTTCAAGGTCAAGCAAGTCACTTCAAGGATAATATCCATTTATCTTGCCCTTGGTCAACCCCTCTTCCCTTTTCCTTCCATTTTCCCCAGGAACATTATGTTCTCCAAGCTTTCCTGTCTTCTCATTATGTGGACAAAGTACTTCATCTTTGCCTCTAATATCCTTCCCTCCAGTGAACAGCTGGGCATTACTTTCTGGATTATGGACTGGTTTGATCTTGCGGTCCAAGACACTCTCAGAATTTTTCGACAACTCCACAGTCCATAAGCGTCTATCTTCCTTACCTCAGCCTTTTTGATGGTCAGCTCTCACATCCATAGGTTACTATGGGGAATACCACTATTTTAACTTTGTGGATCTTTGTTGCCAGTGTGACACTCCTTTAACAACTGTGGCACTTCTTTAATGGAAGACACTAACTCTGTACATAAGATTTCCATAGCACCAATAGTGTGGACAGACCAGATAAATATATAGAACTTTAAATCTGATAAAGTTCCTTTTATGTTCTTTTGATCCATACCTGAAACTTTAGTCATCTCTATACATCAGTGGTCCTCAACCTGTGGGCCATGGCCCAGCAGTGGGCCACATGAATGAAAATCTGGTTCTCAAACCTCCTTCCTCTTTATTTATTTATTTATTTTATTTCCGCTCCTTTCTGCAGAGCTGAACAGCCCCGCCCATTTTGGTACTAATGTTGAAGAGTGGTCCCTAGTCAAGTGGGCCCTGGTCAAAGTGGGTCCTGGTCAAGTGGGTCCTGATGAAAGTGGTCCCTGGTCAAGTGGGCCCTGGTCAAGTAGACACTGGTCAAAGTGTGCTCGGGTCAAGTGGGCCCTGGTCAAAAAAAGGTTGGGAACCACTGCTATACAGGAAAAGCTTTGGTGCTTCATTCTTAGAAATTTGTGGCTATTTCCCTTTTGTATGATTTTGATCAGAACTCATAAAAATGCATAGAATATTAATGTAGAACAAAGCAAAAATGATAGATATGCCCACCCTAGATTAGCATATTCTTTCTGCTAAATATATACACTTGTACTAAAGCAAGTGATCTTTGAGCAAGAACGGACACGTGTATATGTCCAAAAAAACAGGCATTTTATTCTAGTTTTATTTGTTCATACATTTTTTTTCTTTTATGTCTCAGACAAATTACACAATGACTATCCTCCTAGGGTTTTTTTTCTAAAGAAAATATTTTAAACCTGAATAGTGCCTTGACTTTAATAGCAAACCATACTCTCACAGACTTTTGTAATTTGAAATATTCAGATTTCTCCCCCTTCTCACTCATTCTTTGTTATCCATTGAATGCTTTCACTGCCCTTGCCAAGGAAGAAGGCATTTCAGTTCATGCCACCGAACAGGCAGGAGATGGTAACATTGTAAGAAAGGAGAACAAAAAAGAAAAATGTCACAAAACAAAAGACTGTGTTCATTGAAAGGGGGAGGGATTGGAACCGAGAGTGGAATCTGGCTAATGGTACTGTTTCCAAGGTAACACGACAGCTTTCATTCAGATTTCTCTCTGTCTGTCTGCAGTTTTAGGAGTTTTAATATATATATTTTTTACAAGTTATGTTGTATTGAGCTTCTACATCCCACATTGTGAGTATCGGCATGTGAAGATAATCCAGATTCAGTTATATATAAATATACATAAAAACAGAGATAATCTCTCAGTGTGTGAATAAAACACATACACTTACTTTTAAAATGACAGTGCAATACAGTTGAAAATAGCACTGAAATCAAAATTATTCTGATATGGTTTTCTTGCCAGGTTCTGAAATACATGACTATCCTCTTACAGCCTTTCTAAAAGTGAGATTACATTTGGAGTTAATATAGTCCGACACCACTTTACCTGCTCTAACTCAATACTATGGAGTCATTGAAGCCCCCGGTGGTGCAATGGGTTTGTGCTGGCAGGACTGAAAACCGACTGAAGACAGGTCGCAGGTTCAAATCCAGGGAGAGCATAGATGAGCTCCCTCTGTCAGCTCTGGCTCCCCATGTGGGGACATGAGAGAAGCCTCCCACAAGGATGGTAAAATAACAAAACATCCAGGTGTTCCCTGGGCAACGTCCTTGCAGATGGCCAGTTCTCTCACACCAGAAGTGACTTGAGTCTCAAGTTGCTCCTGACATGAAAAAAAAATTAGCGCTGTAGATTTAGAAGGTCTTTAGCCTTTTTGAACAAAGAATGCTGGTGTCTCACCAAACTATAATTTTCATGATTCCACAGCACTGGGTTGTGTCAAATCTGCATTAAATCTATGATGTAGATGCATCCCAAGTAGGTTTAAATAAGGGCAGGTAGGGACATCGTAGAACTTGTCTCTCTGCCTTAATCTGCATTTTCTTATATGTTTTTAAAGTTTTGTAAAGGAATTTAAGAATTGGAGTGCCAATACTATTTTGACAATGGAAGAAATGAAAGCCTTTATCCATTTAAATATTATTGTAAATATGCCTATTAACTTAGAACTTTTTGTCCTTTCATGACACCAAGTACCAGTTGACTGTGACATGAATACAAGTGTACAAATGTTTAAGTTCTCTTCAGATAAAGTCAGCATAGTGTAATGATTTGGGTATTAACTCTGAAGAATTGAGTATGAATCTCTTCTCAACCTATGAAACCCACTGACTTGGACAAATCACACCCTCTGAGCCTCAGAAGATAGTACAGGCAAACCCTCTCTGAACCAATCTTGAAAAGAAAACTCCATGGTATGTTAGGATCACCATTAGAAATAACTTCAGAACACATAATTACTGCGGCAAACATAGAGTCAGGCATGGTTTGCTATGTTAATCCAACCATGCCTTTATATCCATGCGTTATAGATTAGAAGAAAGATAGAGTGAAATATCTGAGGACCTTTTGAGTTCAGGGAGCTTACAAAAACCTGAACATGGAGCTTCTCAAAATGTGTATTGTGATGCATTAGTGTGTCGGCTGCAGTGTGTAGGTGTGTTATGCGAATGTAATGAGAAACACCTGCATCTATGTGAAATAATCATTAAATCATGTGTGTGTGTGTGTGAAATGTTTTTGAGATATGTTTATGTTGTCATACATTTTGTTATTACAATTTATGTATGTGTCCATATCTCTTAATTGCTGCAACTGCAGCGGAGCAGTTGCAGCAATTCTTAGACGACACCGCCGGACTAGATTCCTTCCAGTCCGGCTTCCATGCGGGGCATGGGACAGAGACTGTGCTGGTCTCCATCACGGATCATCTTCGATGCCAGCTTGACCAGGGCGGGTCAGCGCTGCTTGTGTTATTGGATCTCACAGCAGCATTTGACACAGTCGACAACAATCTTTTGACCCACCGCCTTGCTGCTGTTGGAGTCAGGGGGACAGCTTTAAATTGGCTGTCCTCCTTTCTTCACAACCGTGGATAGCGAGTGGAGAGGGGAGGCCTGGTCTCTGAGAGGTCCCCTCTATCTTGTGGGATTCCTCAGGGGGCCATTCTCTCACCTCTGTTGTTTAATATCTATGTGTGACCACTTGCTCAGCTGGTTCAAGGTTTTGGGCTGGAGTGTTGCCAGTACGCTGATGACACTCAGCTGGTGCTGAGGATGGAGGGCAGACCAGACTCTGTACCCGATTATTTTCATCAGTGCCTCGAGGCCGTTACTGGATGGCTGCATGCCAGCAGGTTGAGGGTGAATCCAGCAAAGACAGAGATCATATGGCTGGGTCAACCAGTGGGGACATCCAGCTGCCTACCCTGGATGGTGAGGCACTACACCCGTCATCATTGGTAAAGAGTCTGGGAGTCCTTTTGGACCCTCTGCTGATGATGGAGGCCCAGGTCTCCGCCGTTAGCAGAACCGCCTTTTTTCATCTGCGGCAGGCTAGACGGCTGGCCCCCTACCTGTCCAGGGACGACCTAGCTACGGTGATTCAGGTCATGGTCATCTCAAGACTGGACTACTGTAACTCCCTCTACATTAGCCTTCCTCTGACGGTGATCTGGAAGCTCAAGTTGGTACAAAATGCAGCTGCTCGGCTTCTTGCGGGAATTCCGATGAGATGCCACATAACACCAATCTTACTAGAGCTGCATTGGTTACCAATTGAGCACTGGATCACTTTCAAAGTAATGGTACTTACCTTTAAGGCCTTGCATGGTCTGGGCCGATGTACCTGAGGGACCACCTCACCCCCTACCAACCCCAGAGATCCCTCCATTCTGCGGACCAAGATCTATTGGAAATTCCCAGTGTCTAGACCTTACGTCTAACAGCAACAAGATGCAGAGCCTTTACAGCAGTGGCACCATCACTCTGGAATACTCTGCCACCTGAAGTCCGTGCCTTGCGGGACCTATCAGCTTTCCACAGGGCATGTAAAACATATCTGTTTCAACAGGCCTTTGATCTCTGATATTGTTGTTTTTAAATTGTTTTTAAATTGTTTTAAATTGTTTTTAAATTGTGTTAGAGTTTAGCCTGTTCTTGTAAGCCACTCCAAGCCCCAGGGGAGTGGCAGCATATAAGTTTGAATTATAAATAAATAAATAAATAAATAAATAAATAAATAAAATGAGTTGGTTTAACCACTGGTTTGCTGGTAACTCTGAATTACTGTGTTGCTAAATGATTCATGTCCGAAAAGTGTGTCACCAACATGAAATGTTTGGAAAGCCCTGGTGCAGGGAGTTTTCTAGCCAAGAAAAAAGTAGTGTACAATCTTGTCAAATTTTGGAATACTCCCAAGACCACTTCACTAAGTGTCTACATCATCAAAACAAAGTGAACTGAAGGAACAAGGCCACCCATGGATCATTTTGTTCAGGCACAATCATAGCAATTTGCTACAGCCCTAATTGACAGTGAACTCTATGTGTTATTTTTGAGAAACAGAACCATCGAACCCTTCGTTTTAAGGGGAGGAGAAAAAGTGGAGGAAAAAATGCTTCTTTCAGACCCTATGAGAAAATTTAAAAATAGAACAGTCTTCTTCTCATATGAGTTGTATCTTTGTTAATGTTATTGTTTTGTGTGTGTGTGTACGTGTATTTTTTAAAAAAACAAACCACACATTCAACATATCAAATCCCCAGACTTTAGCCTTCCTGTTCAGTTTAAAATCTTCAATAATGTGCATTTCACTTATACAAGTTACTTTGCGGATCTTAAACCAAGAAAACACTTGATTCTGAACTTGGCTACCTTTGTGAGCATTTCTCCCCTTTCGAATGTTAAAGGGCATAATACAAAGGTCAAAATGTTCCATCCTGAATAACTAAGGAATCAAATACATTTCCCCTAAACACAGACCTGCTTCTTAGAATTCTAAATGAAAATAGAGGTTTTACTCTGGAGATCTATAGCAACTTGAGTGCATTTAAAACAAACAAACAAAAAAACCCAAATTGAATCAATAAAAAGTTTTCTCTGATTACAGAATGCAGTAGGGGAAAAAAAATAAAAGTAAGATGATAACATTTTTAAAAGTAGCTATGTGGACACTAAGGAAAACAAAATGCTTTTATAAGGACCACTAAAATGTCACAAAATGTATGTTTTTGAGTATGTCCGTGATTCTACTATTCCATGGCAGTTGTGCAACCATAGGTACTGGTTACAAATGAGGATGATCACCTTTATCCACTTTAAATAAATATGCGGAATTGTCAATCTGTGGTACCGAAATCATACTTCCATATAACCTCATCATCCTGTCTTCCTAAACTTCCACAGGCCTGTGATTTTTTAAAGCAATTTTGTAAAAAAAAAAAAACTGGAAAAAACAATTGTTTTTACAAAAAACCAGACAGTTCTGAAATAGCAAGGAGGAGAATCCCTCCCCTGATATCACTTTACTGCTGGCACAAAAGCTAAACAAACACGTAACACAAGGTAGATGAAGGAAACTTTGTGGGGTTGCAGATTATTGATGGGGTTTAATGAGGCTTAATAGGGGTTTTTTTCCATGTCAAGAATGACTTGAGAAACTTCAAGTTGTGGGAAATGGGTTAATTATGGGGAGGACCCACACAACAGGTTTTGATCATTCAGTTTTTGTTTGCTTCTCTCATGAAATAAAATCCCCACAATCTTTTGTTGGTCAGGGTAGTACAAAAATTAGAGGATGGGGAAGAAAGGAAGAACAAGACGTAAAATCTGGATGAGTGAATTGGCTGTTGTGTGTCTGAAGCTATATGATGCTTGCAGCAAACCCTGCAAATAGGAAAGGTAAATCTCTCTGCTAGCAATCTCCAGTCAGAGGTGATGGAGTGTGTTATTAACTTCACATCCCAACCAGCTGGAAGCTGATACTTTCACACCTTTTCTGTTCAGGCAGCCTCATGTAACCATTTTGCACGCAGACACACAGGAAACGGCCAATCCACTGGGTCAGATTGCCAGTCATCTGTTTTTCCTCTATCCACCTCCAAATACTGCATTTTCATGTCTGATGAAGAGTTTGGAGAAAACTTTAAAGCTTCTGTAGCCATTGCATCTCTTTTTGTCAAGGTTTTCTCAAAAAGAAGTACTCCACAAGTAGAACTTTCAATAGGAAAATCGTTAAAGTTGACAAACGTGTCTTAAGCGTATTTAACAATGATGGCTTATGTAATGATGTAGTGACATTCTATAATAATCCTACTAGAGAAGACCTTAATTATATTCAAATAGGATACTAGTAAGGAACTAGTGTTCGGAAGCGTAATACAGAAACCAGACAGAAATTCAACTCATCTTTAGATGAGTTTTTCTAAATCTATATATACTTTATTCCACTGAGTTTTAGAAATAAGATTCTAACCAAGTAACTCATATCCTGAATGGTTTTCTCAGGACTGTGTATTATAAACATCAGGTTATTTCAGGTGAAGAGTTTGTTATGAAATCTCCCTGGATCATTTACAAAGACTGGGAATGAGTGCAGACAGCACTGTCTTACATATGAATCCTTCTGTATATCCCCAACATTTAGAATCAGAGCTGGAAGAGACCACAAGGGCCATTCAGTCCAACCCCCTGCTATCCAGGAACATATTATCAAAGCACTCCCAGCAGATGGTCATTCAGTCTCTGTTCAAAAATCTTCAGAGAAGGGAGAGCCCACCACTCTCCAAGGCAAGATAATCACTCTGTTGATTAGCTCTTACAATCAAGGTGTTCTTTCTAATGTTTCAGTGGAATCTCTTTTCCTGTAATTTGAATCCATTGCTCTGTGCTCTAGCCTCTGAAGCATCGGAAAACAAGCCTTCTCCATCTTCAATTAATTTTAATATTTAAACATGGTTATCATCTTAGCCTTCTCTTACCAGCACATACTGTATATATACCCAACTCCCTAAGCTGCTCCAAATAGGGCATAGCTTCCAGACCTTTGATCATTTTGGTTGACCTTCTCTGGACACATTCCAACTTGTCAATATTCTTCTTGAATTGTGATGCCCAGAACTTGGCTCAATGTTCCAGGTGAGGTCTGATCAGAGCAGGTTAAAGTGGTACTATTACATCCCATCATCTAGATACTACATTTCTATTAAAGCAGCCTAGAATCACTTTTTAAAAAGTTTTGGATCTTCTTCCATTTATTTTCTAACCATTAAATAGAAGCCAGTTTAATGGAAATATGAATTACCTGTCTGGAAACAGGTCTGGAAAAAGCCATAATTTGCATTTCCTAATTCATCAAAATAACAAAGCAACATTGTTTGATTCATTAGAACTGCTTTCCTGAACCTACTTGCTGAAGATGACTTTATTTCTTAGCAAAAATTCATAGGATTGCACTGTTAGTATAGACAAGACTATCAGTTTTGCTTTGCAGCACTATTTGATTGGAAGAAGCATATTTTAGTGAATTTTACTAAAATAGATCCAAGAACTTGCCACATGAAGGTGGCAAAATGGGATAGAAGCAATATCATCACCTACGCTGATGATTCTGATCGCACAACAGGCAGACTGTGGCTATAGCAGCAGTGAGGCATCACTTTTACATAAGCAGAAGACATGTAATACTGGGGTAATCACTGTAGTAAATTGATGGAAATCGCAAGTTGTCCAAATATTGCAAAATGGTGTTGAGTCATAATTCTGAGTAAAATGCTCAGCCATTTGCCCTGGTGTTAATAGAAGAGGGAGTTTCAACAGATGCAGCATGTCACATAAGACAGACCTATTAGCATTCCTTTTTCAGAGCAAGTGAAAAAGTCCTGTTTTCCTTTTTCTCCTGGCTAGCTTATTAAAGGATCTTTGCAATGTTGTAAAGATAAAGGATCTTTAAAACATTGCACAGTACCTTTAAAATATTGTAAAGAAGATTAGTGAAGGGCATTCAATACACTATAAAGTAACTTAACTAAAGTACTTTAACAAGTTCCAAAATGTTCCTTTAATTGAATCACATGATACATCATGATTGAGGAGAGTTTTAACGCTGCCTAGTGAAGGAGATCTATTGGATTCCCTTAATGTTATATGTGATCATGATTAAAACAAAGACACTATGCCATTCATGCTTTACACAAATTTTACAAAAGAAAAATATTCAAAATGTTACTTGCTATGTTTCTTTTTGTTCTAAGCACTTCTTTCTCTTTCCAAGGTCAATAAAGACAGCCAATACTGCTGTCTGATGTTTAATGAAACACAGAGACTGTATTTACTTTTTAAAAACTCCTCTTTCTTATTCTCATACATTTTTTAAAACCATGCAACATCTGAATGTTAATGCTTTGGTAATTCACAGTGTGAAATTATACCTTCAAGGTATAGATAAAGTGACAGGGCCCCTTCAAAACATTTTAATCACCACATGCAAGGTGAACTGATTTTGTAATCTGTTTAATAAGTTTACAAGATCTGCTTCCTCGGATGCGTAGATTTGCCAAGTAGGTAGACAACATTATTTCATATCATGGGTTCTTGCCTGCCAGTGCTGCATCTTTATCTAATTTGCTTTGATTGAAAACATTGGCAAGAGGTAATGCATACTTCTAAGGAACTGGACATTTAACCTGCATTTTCTATGTAATTACAGTTTAAATGATATTGTGAGAAATGGTTATGAAGGGAAAACTCTTCTATTTATAAATTTGGAAAAACAAGGCCAGCAAGTAGTGGTAGTTAGGAACACCTGATTATGATAGTTCATATATATATTTACTGATCCTACATTTGTGGCAGTAAAAAAGGCCAAAAGGTCACCCATGTCTACTCTTTGCTGTTATTAATTGTCTTCAAGAACCTCTTCACAAGAGGGCAAAATAGTCCTGTTTTACTGCTTTGAGCCATGGCTAGGAGGGGGCGTGCTGATCACCATCAGACAGCCAGAGGCGGCCCTACAGTTGCTTTCAACTGTAAGCAAACAGTATCCCCCCCCCCCCCCAATCATTGATATATATTTTCTGTTTGTCATGGGAGTTCTGTGTGCCATATTTGGTTCAATTCCATCATTGGTGGAGTTCAGAATGCTCTTTGATTTTAGGTGAACTACAACTCACATATGTCAAGGTCTATTTTCCCCAAGAGAGCCTCAAGAGTGCCCCTGGACAAAATCAACTATACTGCAAATGCTTACTTTGCGTAATGGGTTGAGCTGCCCCTGCAGACAGCAGACCCCACCCACATTCCTCCCGAAATGGAGGGGATGCTCCAGAAGGCATTTCCGTCACCATGGTGAAGAAAGTGTTTTTTGGGTAGCGCCAATGGAGCTACCAACACTTTTCTTCCCCTTTCCCCACCAGATGGAGGAAAGGGCAGTGAAGCAATTCACGTTGGCACTCTGTCCCATCCCCACCAAGTGATGGGGGAAAGAGGGAGGGCACGTGGGGTGCCACGAGGCACTCCACTCATCTTCCCTTTTGCCGGCAACTGCTGGCACAATGGCTTGACCCCCGTGGACCATGTGAAGAGGTTCCAAGTCAAGGTCGATTTATGATGACCCCATGACTTCCAACTCACAGTAACCTCAACAGTCCTGCTCAGGTCTTGCAGGCTTGGGGTTGTCGCCTCCTTGGTTAAATCATAGTCTTCTTTTCTTACAGCTTTGTCACTGATCTCTTCCCTTTGGGTCATTAGTCTGTGGGATTCTACAGGGATTAATACTGTCCCCCTAGGCTTTTAACATCTACCTTAAGCTGCTGTGAGAAGTCATCTGACGCTTTGAGGTTGAATATCATCAGTATGCTGATGACATCTAGCTCTAGATCTTCTTTACAATTGATGCCAAAGAGGGTCTGGTAGAACTGAATTGTTGTCTGTATGTCATAAAGGACTATAAAGAAAATCAACATGTGATTGAGATCACAGTCTGTTCTGGATTGGCTGCTCTCCCTCTGAAAGGTCAGATATATAGCTTAAGGGTGCTTTGGAATGCAACTCTGCTTCTGAAAAGCCAAGATGGGCAGGAGCACCTTTATCTAGCTTCAGCTAGTGTATAAGCTCTATCTT
The DNA here is from genome assembly GCF_037176765.1 of Anolis sagrei. NCBI lineage: Eukaryota > Metazoa > Chordata > Lepidosauria > Squamata > Anolidae > Anolis > Anolis sagrei. The sequence continues at coordinate 127,105,364 of NC_090025.1, read as the reverse complement.
TTTTTTTGAAAAAGGCAGATATGGCCACAGTGGTTCATGCTTACTTCCCTTGCAATAAGACCACTATGGTGTCTACATGGAACTGCCATCAAATATCCAGAAGCTGCTGGTGTCAAATGCAGCAGCCAAACCATTATCAGGTGTACACTTCATAGACCATGTCTTATAAGAAATGCATTGGTGTACAATTCCCAGCAGATATTTACAACCATGGCAATGTGTTATAGATTCATCACTGCAATGCAGGATACCAGCCACATTGTCCACATTCATAAATAACATGATGCAGACATTGCTGGATTCATGAAGGGCCCACACTAAAAAATACCAGGGGATAAAAAAGGAATAGCTTTCCAGATCTCAAACAGTGGAGCTCCCTAATATATAAGCTTTTCAGCTATTAAATAAGGTCATGCCTAATAATAAGAGACACATGTGAATGCACTTTGTTTTTACTCAATCAGTTCGTATTTGATTTTGCTAGGTTTTAATCTGTCCTTTATTGGGTTCTCAATTCTAATACTATGTTCTATTGGAGTTATTGATATTTCATCATTTTATGTAAGCTCCTGGCAAAGTTTCTGTAAATGGAAAGGTAAGGTTTGAGATGAATAAAGAAAGGAACCTAATTTAAGCATGCTTAAAATTGCTGAAATCAGTGAAGGAGTTGGGTGAAATGCACCAAACTCCACACTGGCTTGTGACTTATTGAAGCACAAAATCAGTAATGACATTCTTGAGCTAAGTTCTGCTTGTCGTTCCCCTCCCTTCCCCTTTTGTGTGGAAAATGTTTGCTTTCCCTGCTTTTCCACCCTCTTAACATCCTTTAACAGAGGAAGTCAAGTGAACTGAGCCATTCATACGAGGTGACATTTTTCCATGCAGAATCTTCAAACAGAGAAAAGGGAGTATTATGTACCAAGTGGAAAAGAAAAGCCAGTTGTCATCTAGCATGGATCTTCACAAAATGGTTCAGAGCTGCTAGGCACCCTGACAGTGTGTGGATCCAAGGAGAAAGCAGGTCATGCGAGTTAATGCTACTTTGGATTGCTTTTATTAATTCTGCTCTTCATTCTACCTTTTATGAAACTTGTAATAGACTTTTAGGTTGCTTAAAAGGTCACAAAACATAGTTTTTGCACATTTTTGTCTCATGCTGCTGTCTATGGCTGATGGAACGTTTTATCTTTTTAGCGGCTAAAAGCAAATCTGTTCATCCATATATATATATATATATATATATATATATATATGGATTTTTTTCTGGTTTGTGTATATGTTTGTGAATATGTCTCATTAACATTTCTAATGTATTCAGTGGGCCCTTGATTTCTGGACCCCACTTTTCTCCCCATCGATAACAATATCCCATAATATACAATGGTGTAGTAAAATGGGTCCCTTACATGAAATGGCAAACCAAGGTTTGCTATTTGGAATTTATTTCTGGAACATTTTAAAGTCATTGATAGTTGAAACTGCAAATACTGAAGGATGATCATATATGTTTTTGCCTTATACACAGTTTTGCTAGACATGCATTTTGCATGCTGTATTCACTAGCATGCACATTTTGTGCCCACTTTTCCCTATTATAAGTTTTCTTGAATGTGCTTTTGACTTGAGGATCTGAATCACAATACCAAATGTGATAAGTTGGATGACTTCAGATGTGAAAGATATGGAAAATGGCTTGGAAAAGTCAAATTAGATAGCTTTGTCTTCAGATATGAACAGAATGATTCCCTTATGCGTAATTTGCTTGGAAGTGTTTTACTGGACAATATTCCCAGGCACCTAATATGGGTATTCCCTGAATTCCTAATCTGTGATCTGATCCACTGAAGGCTCATCAGTCCGATACACAAAAGCTGAGTTTATTTTATTTATTTATTAATTTAAGATATTTCTACTCCATCTTTCTCTGTGGCCAGACCCAGAGCGGTTTACAGCATACAAACACACAATATCAACAATAAAACATAAAATGCACAAGTTAAAACATACTAAAAACATATAAACAATTAAACCAGCTTCCACCTCCTCCATAACAGCCCCCCAATAAATAGTCAACCTTAAAACTCAACCCATTCCTATGTCACATGTCTTAGTTAAAGGCCTTCTTGGAAATTAAGGTCTTTACCCCCTTCCTGAAGCTTAGGAGGGATGGGGCTGATCTTAGTTCCTTCGGGAAGGAGTTCCACAGTCCTGGAGCTGCCCCTGAGAAGGTGCTTTCTATCATGTTGCATAAGCGTATTTTTTTAATGGGACAGGGTGGCAATCAGGCTCTCCTCACTGGACCTCAACTCTTGACCAGTAGTGTAAAGGGGGACACAGTGTTCTAGGTAGACTGGACCAAAGTCACATAGGGCTTTATAGTTCCACATATTCAGGTGAAACAGTCTATTAGATAGTGTGATTAAAGGATACAGTTGATGTCATGTAACAGATGAAAGCTTTTCACTTTTATTTTGCTCTTCTAGTCCATGGCAAATGGCATGGGCAGCCTCAAAAGTTTCCACACATTCATGCATTTCTTAAATTGGAAGAAAGCTAGAGTTGGGCAGCATGACCAAGGCATTAACCATTTTCTCTGCCTCTTCTAGAAACAAGCAGAATAACCAAAGAAAGAAAATGGCTTGAGCCCTCTCCTGCAGCTTGGAAACTGGTGGTTGCAGAATAAAGAATCTGAAAAGATTTATGCAGTATGCATGGTTAGTTCATCATATCCCTGGGATGCCTATATGCCAGGTAGAAAGTTCAGCTCTATTTCACCTGCAGTAACCTAACCCTTCCTTTTGGACTCATAACAGGATGTCATGGTTTCTGTGAGCACAAAGAGAATGACCCTAATTCTCAGCATTGCCTGACCCACAGAGTTCTTGGAAGAATCAAATACTAAGCTCCTGCGTACTAGCTGGAGTTTAGGGCTGGGCGGTTTCGTTTCATTAATTCGTAATTCGTTAATAATTCGTTAATTTTTTTAATTACAAAACGATAACGAACCATTCTGGAGCAATTTTTTTAAAAAACGAATTTTTAAATACGTTTTGTAAATGCTTCGTATTTCGTTATTGTATTCGTTTCGTTATTGTTTTGAGGTCGTTTCGTTATTATTTCCGCATGTCTGGGGCAAGTTTTATGGTTGTTTTTTGTTTAATTGGTGAAAAAAAATTATAATATCACACCAACAGTCAACAACAGAGGGAGAGGGAAGCTTCAGAAGTTTTTGGAGGTTTTTTAGCGTATTTCGCGGTCGCGTCCGCCATTAACGAATCGATTCGTTATTGTTTCGGAAATCGATTCGTTAATGTTTTGTAATTTTTTTCACATTTACGAAATTTCGTAAATATCGAACTTTTTAAAAGGAAAATTTTGTAATTATTTTAAATAACAAAACGCAAAAACCCCCAAAAAACGAATCGATTTTAGAAACAATTTTTTCCGTTGTTACCCAGGCCTACTGGAGTTCTTTATAAAAATGGGCAGGTTGTTGCCTGCCCATAGAATGTACTTGTGCCATGCCAGGTACAAAACAGCAAACTATTGTGTATTAAACAAGCTGATATAAAATGGCCCAAATTTCTAGCTATGGCCTTTGTCATATGTTGCACTTCATGGGCAGGACTAAATATATGAAGAGCATGGAGGCAATGCCTTTACTCTTTTGTCCAAACTGCTGTCTGTGCATTGAGAATGGATATATGCCAAAGAGAGTTTGTCAAGGTTCCCAAAGAAGAGCAATAAAGGCTCTCAATTTATGGGAAGATTTGCATAATGCGTGGATTTGGACAGTACAGAAGGACTCCTGTTGAATGGAAGCCTACAGATGTAAGTCTAGCTGCATCTCTACAAAGCTGCATCTCCCTTCGATAGATTTCCATGTGGGGATTTCAGAGTAGCCTTGTGAACATATCTTGCTGTTTATTTTACATCATTTCTCTAACCACATTTCTGTTTTCATTCCACCATTAGTTCATTTCAGATTATAAGACTCTGACATTTTCTGCCACATCGAAATTAATGCAATTGTAAGAACAGTTTTCTGGGGACTGCCTGTATATATACACATACATAAATACCTTTCTGCATCTAATTTGCACAACTTTTCCTCATTGACTAAAATACACCTTTGTATATAATTGTTTTCAGTTATGCACTATTTAGCCATTCACACTTGTTTATGTGATCTGTCTTTCTCTGAAACATTCAACAAACTTTGCAGATGTGCGAATGCTGGAAGCAATGCGTGCATTTTCTCACAACTATCAAAAGGTGTGAAAAGGCTATCTTTGTCAAGACTGTCAAGTCAAATTAATTTATTTGCATCACTACATCAGAAACAATGGAGTAGACAGAACCAAGAAGAAGAATTTCCTTTTCCGACCAAGTGTCCAGCACAACAGGTTTGGACAATGTAGGAAAAGGTATTATGTATATGTGTATACAGGCAGTCCCCAAGTTATAAACCAGATAGGTTTTGTAGGTTTGTTCTTAAATAGAATTTGCATGTAAGTCAAAGTAGGTACATTTCTTAACTGTAACTCCACATACACGTGTGAGTGTGTGTGTTTTGAATAGCATAGGGAAGAGTGAACATCCCTGTGGAGTTTGTTTTGTTGTCTGTGCCCCTTTTCAGTTTCTGTACCTTTGATAATAGAAAAAATTGGACTGCTGTGGAAACAGGAATTGGTGATAAACCTTCAGTGGAGACACTTTTCCCATTCTAACACTTTCAGGAGCGAATTTCTCTTTCCAGGGGTAGATTTCTCTCACTTCCTTTTGTCTCACCCCCCCCCCCCTTCTTAACTATGTAAGTGAGATTTCTGTAACTCAGGGACTGCTTGTGTGTGTATACACACACAATTTTCCTAGATTATCTCACTGTGTGCATGTGTGTGTTTATATGTCCTAGGTTTGTTTATCATGTTAGTTTAGTCTGTAGTTGGTAGTTTGTTTTGTATAACTGTGCCCTAAATATTGTTTTATTTATTCTAAATTATATTTGTTGATCAAAATAATTTTTAAAAATCTGCAATCTCTGAGTGTCTAATGTCTACAGTATTGTGTTTCTTTCACAGAACAGCTCGCACTATTTTGGTGCACTAACAAAATTCAAGGCCTGTTTCCTCAGGAGAAATTGATGGGAGTGACCTTATGGAAAGACATCACATATAAAATCCTATAACCATGAGGAATGGTCACTTCCCAAGTTCTCAAGAAAATCCTATCTTTTTACCACAGAGATCCTTTCACCAAAAACTCCAATTTGCTAGTTGCACTTTGCTACTCTGCTGCTGAATATGCATGCCCAGTGTGGAACATATCTCACCACAGTAAAATAGTAGATGTGGCTCTTAATGAGACATGCCACATTATCATAGGATGTTTGCGCCCTACACCACTGGTGAAATTACACTGTTTAGCCAGTATTGCACCACCTGGCATCCACCAGGAAGTAGCAGCCAATAATGAAAGGACTAAGGCAGTGATATCTCCAGCCCATCCCCTGTTTGGATATCAGCCACCACACCAATGCCTTAAATCATGAAATAGTTTTCTAAGATCTACATAGATACTGGCAGGAACACCTCAGAAAACAAGAGTCCAAAAGTGGCAGGCTAAAACACAGAACCTCAATCCAAATGATACCAAATGAGAGACTCCCTCCTGGGCACACAGAAGACTGGGCAACTAGGATGGTGCTAAACAGACTGCACTCTGGCACCACAAGATGCAGAGCCAACCTTAAGAAATGGGCCTACAAAGTGGAGTCCATGACATAAGAGTGTGGAGAAAAAACCCACAGACCACCTATTACAATGCAGTCTGAGCCCTTCCACATGCACAATGGAGGAATTCCTTATAGCAACACCGGAGGCACTCCAAGTGGCCAGCTACTGGTCAAATGACATTTCATATAATGCCAAGTTTTTAAACTTTGTGTTTTCTCAAATACATCACAACTGTACCCTTGATTTGCTCCTGATACGATAAATAAATAAAACCAAAAACTCCAATTTCTGCTCATTCTTTGCATGAATATATCTGAGACAGAATCTGAAATCAACAATGGGATCTTAATTAGAACAAAAGCTAAACCATCTGATAGTTTCCTTACCTGGATCAGGTCACCCACTTGTCCTACTTACTTATATAAAGACAATAATGTAACTTCTTAGTGCATAAAAGACATCTTGTTTTGTCTTAGCAATTGGCCTTGTGAATTCAATGCTTCTAAATTATTTTTGCATTGTACAACTCAGTTTCAGTCTCACCCTCTTTATATCATTTCCTGGCACCATTTGGTGCTGTATTAGCTCATCAGCATTGTATTTAACGATGCTTTAATCAGTAATTTATCCAGTTTAGTGAGATTTTCTTGCAAGAAAGCCACACAAATAGCTATCTACATTTCAGTACATGTCGCAGTGAGATGAATTCCTATTGCAGAAAATGTTTTTGATACTCATGGGGCCTTATTGTATAAGGCAGGGGAAGTGGCTTACTACTTGACGTCATTGCCCTGCAGTTGTTCTGTGGGAGGCGGTTTTTAAAGCAATTCCCATTTCTAACTTTAAAAAAATGTTAATGAGCTCTTTTCCCACTTGCACAATAATTTCATTTGCAAAAGTTCAGTTGCACTTCAATTTAGGTGGTCAAGGCTGATCTAGTGGGTGTACTTTGGATATGGAAACATTATAATATGAATAGCAGGGTATGATACTCAGCTCCAAAGGCCAGCCCTTTCCTCTGAGGCTTAGAGAAAACTTTGGGAATGAGGGCATGAAGTTGATGGACCTGGGGGTGCTCTACAAGCAGTGTGCTCTAGGCAGTCCTTTCTTCTTTGCTGGGATCAGAATTGCAATGCTATAGTGTTACAGCACTTTAAAGTAAAGGTAAAGGTTTTTCCCTGACATTAAGTCCAGTCGTGTCCGACTCTGCGGGTTGGTGCACATCTCTATTTCTAAATCGAAGAGCTGGTGTTGTCCATAGACACCTCCGATGTCATGTGACCAGCATGACTGCATGGAGTGACATTACCTTCCTGCTGGAGTACTTATTGATCTACTCACATTTGCATGTTTTAGAACTGCTAGGTGGCAGAAGCTCGGGTTGACAGTGGGAGCTCACGCTGCTCTCCGGATTTGAACCTGTGACCTTTTGCTTTAACCCACTGCACCACTGGGGGCTCCCGCACCATTATATTTTACATGGTGGGGGGGGGGCAATCTCTGTATGTGTGCCAAACAATGAAGAGGGGCAGGGGTAATGTCTTGGAACAGGTTTGGGACAGACAGTCCAATTTTGTTCCCAATCCCAAACAGCTGGCTAAGGGAAGGCTTTTGCCACCCACGCTGAAGGGAGGCCAGACATTTAGAAAATAGGTCAAGAGAAACTGTTTTTGGGGGCGTGACTGCCTTAGGGAACAGCTCACCAAATTGAACTCAGTTCAAGCTCATCAATGGCTCACCCTCTCACCCATTAACAGTATAATATATTGGTCACCTATAGGGGCTGGGTATTTTTCCCCCTATGTTCTAGGGTTTTTTTTTTTACCTACCCTATTGATGAATATCATCATGCTAATGCCTGAACATTAAGACACAGCATGTAGCAGAGATGAGCAAAAGCTAGGGAGAGAGTCGAGGTAAAATGCAAGCAATGGCTCAAGGGATTAAAAAACTGGTCTAAGACCCATTCACCCATACAGCCTCCCTGTCCCTTTTAAAAGACATGCATGTAGAATAAAACACTTCAGAGACACCAGAAAATCAAAATAGTGAAACGCTTTACTTACAAACTTGCATGAAGAAGTTTCATATACATAATAAATCCTTGGTTACAAATAGAAATCCAATACATAGGTAGAATAGTTGAAATCCGGCCTGAAATGTGGAAGAGGCCTTCATTCGTCTTACAGAGCTACATTTCCAAAATAACTCTGCTCTCCAAAGCAGGGGGAACCGCAAGAGATCAGTAAAAAAAAACACAGAACAAACTAGAACAAAGAAGTATCTTTTTTTTATAGCCCCTTACCCCAAGCTAGGATGCCTACGTGACTTTCAGACATGTCCCCAATGAATGCTCCTTGACCCCACAAGCAAATTCTAAATGAGGGTCATAAACTCTGGAATGTGAGAAGGTTTGGACAGTTTGGGACCCGCCTACCTGCGTGACCGCATCTCTGTATACGAACCCACATGATCCCTTCGATCATCCGGAGAGGCCCTGCTCTCGATTCCACCAGCATCGCAGGTACGATTGGTGGGGACGAGAGAGAGGGCCTTTTCGGTGGTGGGGAGATGGTAGCGGGGTACAAATAAAGTGTTATTATTATTATTATTATTATTATTATTATTATTTAGATTACAACAACAACATGCAATCTACAGAAATATTTCTAAATACATCCATGATTGCCTTTTACCCCACCACCTATACTGTTTGTGACGACAACGATGCATGAGAAAATTGAAGGAAAAAGGAAGAGGGGCCGACCAAGGGCAAGATGGATGGATGGCATCCTTGAAGTGACTGGCTTGACTCTCACTTCAAGCTGGGGGTGGCCACGGCCAACAGGGAGTCTGGCGTGGGCTGGTCCATAAGATCACGAAGAGTTGGAAGTGACTGAATGAATAAACAACACACTGTTTGTGAAGGCAAATGGGGGTGTGGTGAGCCTTTAAATAGTCCTTTCCACAGAAAGCAGTAATAGGTTTATATTTGGTACGTACCTAAATCACCCCTTTGTGGTGCAGTCTAGGAATGGAAACCCTCACCTGTGCTTACATAACCAGGACGAGGACAAAATGGGGAGAGTTCTGGTCTCCGTAAAATCCTTTGGACTTGGAGCAGAATTCTTAGTATGTTTTTCGGAGGGGTCACCCTGGAGATGTTAAAGTTTACTATGTCCAGGAACCCAGTGTTTTACCCACCTTAGTTGAGGGGTAGGTCATGGAGGGCCGCTACCTCGGTTTAAATCCACAGCAGTTTCATGCACCTTAAGTTACATGTTACAAGTCACATAAAGTTAATTCAGATAACATTTAAATAAAAATTGCTCATATGTCAATCCACACTGTCGTCTGGTCTCTTATTTCAGTGATGGGATAGCAAAATACTGCATATGATACAATTTTAGCACAAACGCTCTGCATCTTCATGGTTCTGCTCAAATAATGTTTTACAGGTAATACAGTTGTAGTGGGAAGGGAATCTCATACAATAATGCTCATAGTCAAAACAAGGACAAGTTTCTGTCTTTATGAACTTTCATAATTAAAAACTGAAAGGTTACGGCAAGAAAGTGAACTGTGAATTTTGGTTATCTTTAGTCAAGACTACCTTTCTCAGTTAATTCCCTCTGAACTCTTATTCTTTTCCCACACCATCTGTCTGAGAGAATTCCTGGAGACCATCCCAAATACTGCTGGACATTTAACACTAACCAGCTGCCTGTGTTCACACCCCACTAGACAGAACCAGTGAACATTAAATAGAGGAAGAGAAACTTAAGGAAAGTCACACATGATAGAAATGGTATTAATGTTGTATTTTTGTTTTTTTGAATTAAGGTGGGGGTGAGGAATAAGCCATCATTCTTTTGCTTATCCGATCATATATTTTAAAGATTTCTGTTCTCATATAACATTAATTAGTGTAATCTCCTTGAAGAGATTATTAATTGATGAAAGTAATATTATATACAATATGAATGAAATATGAGGTCCTTTGCTTGGACCTGTCATCTTTAGAGTTATGCTTGGTGCAAATACAAAAGAGAACCTTCTTAGTGGCTGCTCCCAGATTATGGAATTCAACTTTTTTTCTTCTGTTGGCAGAAAACATCCTTTCATTTCCAATTGCCAGGACTTCAGGAATAGATGGTCTACTATAACCAAAAATGTAAAATAGATATGCTACAATTTTTTTAATATTATGCTTCTTATTTATTTATTTCAAGTGGGACATCTTAATTAATGATTTAATAGCACTATTAAGCCAATTTTAACATATATAATCTATAAACAATTGTGCTTTTATGCAAACCTGGGAAGCAAAGCAGTAGAAATAAAATCAATCAATGTTAGTAAATGTGCATGGAGGTTCTGTCCATAATTACTCAAAAAGGTTTAGCTCCACTGAGTTTAATGGAGGTCACTCCCACATGTATGAGTGCGGTAATACTCCCTTCATAGGTACTTAAAAGACTAATGAATATATATTTTATACACCTATTCAAGAGCAATACTGCACTGCATTTTTTTAAAAAAAACTTACATTATAACTAAGCATTTTCAAACAATATACACAATCATAATAAACATTTTTAATTTACGTGAATATATAAATAGTGATTTAATATAGATGTTTGGAAAGCAATTTGAAGTTAGTAAATGTTTGTTCTAAAGACATATGAAATAATAGTAATAAAAGCTGAAGGAGAGAGTATGAGAATCAGTATCAATAAATCTATTAGCATATTTATTCCTCTGTTGTTCTTCAAGGCCACAGAGTTTTAGTTTCTAAATTAGTATGGGCCATTTAAAGGAAGTCAAAATACAATGCTCAAATAAAATGCTTACAATAAATTATTTTAGCATTTTCAGCAGGATTATGAAGGCTACATTCCAGTGTGCACCACTTCAGTTCCATTAAGATTACTTAGGAATACACTTTAAAACTACACACACACACACAATTAGATCCAGAATCAATCATATCTGAAGAAAACTCATTACTTTCAGTCGGTCTACTCTAAGGAAAGCAAACTCTTGATTGAACTCACAGTGTTTCTATTTTTCTAGATATTTTTCGTGCCCCAGTTGTTTATCTGCCTCCCGGAAGCCCTGAGTATTTATAGAATAAATTTTGTGATTGGCATGGTTTAAATATAGTAGTGCAGTTGAAAGAACTGCCAAATCCTTTTCTAAGAAAACCTTATGGAATTCATTGGGTCACCTTGAGCCAATAGGTGACCTGAAGGTACATACACAAAGTGAATGTTAAATGAACTATCCAAGGTGCTAAACCAAACTCCCAAATTACATTCAACACCTTGGATAGTTCTGCACCATATTGTACAATTGAACTTTCCTGTCTATTAAGTGAATAATATACATAAGAGTTGACCTACCAAATTTCCATTGATGCAATAAGTCCATCCTAGCTGAAATTAGCAATTGGACTGAGTCCACGGATTCACAATGTAGCTTATGCCCATGAATATAGATATAGGGCCATGTTAATCTTTCATAACCTTTGTCTGAACTAAAGATGTGCAATAGATTTATAATTAGAATTCCCCAAGCTACTAGATAGCAATAATGGGTGTGCATGAATCAAATCAGACCATACGCTGATAAGACACTATGCTGGTAATCTGCCCCACCTCTCCCCCTTTCCCTCATGACAGTTTTCTTTCCTAACAGCAATTGTATGATCTGCACTATTTGTGCTATAAGGAAAAACTTATTCAAATGCTACTTGTGTTGTGTTGACCGGCAAGCATACTAGGGAGACCAATTTTTCAAAAAGAATTCACACCATGGTGCAGGAGAAAGAGATTAACCCTGGTCCCTTCTAACAGTACCATAGTCCTGGTTTCATCCACCACCTTCCCCTCACTATTAACAATAATAATACAAGAGGGGAGCTAGTACTCAGTTGTCTCACATTGCTAGCCTGCCTTATAGTCTTTGTACTTTCATGAGCTCTCATGTGCTTCTTTCCAGCAAACAAGATGGATTACCTTGGAAATGACCTTGCTGCAGTTGCATAGCATTAGAGCATTGGAAGCAATATCAAAAACCTAGTAATACTTTTACATTATATACACACAACACACACTTGACCTGGCTGTTCAAGAAGGCGTTTGAACAAGAAGTGCAATAATTGGTAATGACGACAGGAATGGAACAACGGAAATGATACTGGATTGTGGTTTGGACGATGAGACGACGAGGAATGGTTTTTTTGTAGAAATTATGTTACTGCTTTTTGTATAATGTTGTGAATTGTTTTTATCGTGCTTTGAATACTGTTGCTTTCATGTTGTACACCGCTGTGAGTCGCCCTCGGGCTGAGAACAGCGGTCTATAAATAAAGTAAATAATAAATTATGCTTAATTCTACAAAGGATATAAGGAAGACATTCACTAGAAAAAATAGTTTGATCCATCTTTGTTTTATTTAATTTGACCACAACTTGTGGTGGCAGCAGGAAGGGTTTATTGGGAGGGAAACTGGGCAAGTACAAAGAAAAAAGACATTGCCGTAAACATTGAAGTTTCAAAGACTCTTACTTTCCATTCTGAAGATTTAATTTAAATAAGATTTCCCCCATAATCTTACGTAGCATCTATTCAGGTGTGCTGTTCATTAACGGATACCTTTCAGGCTGAGATACCTGTTCAGTTTTCAACCCATTGTTGCTTCTTCATGTTTGTTTCTAGATCCTAAGTACCATGACTGAAAATATAGAACCTTTTTATGACAAAGAGAAGTTCATGAGGCCTGACTGGACTCTCAGTTGTTGGATCCCCACATCTCTATGGCATGTCTAAAATTGACATTAAATGACCAACTGTTCCTTTTCAAATAACCCTGAGATTGTCATTTAAAGGCTACTCTATTCACCCAAAATAGGCTTTCAATTTTTTAGTTCTTGTTTTGAAAGAGGTTCAAAGAGTGGCTAATGCTAAAACAAAATTGGCCATTATTGCTACTGTTTCAAGACACCATAGGCCACTGACTAGACTTCCATTGCAGCATCAAACAGCACAAAAATTGTACTTTCCTTTTTGTGATTTTCCTCCTTGCTCCCCTCTCCCTACACACATTGCAAGAGCTGGCAGAAGTAATTTCCCTTACATCTTGCCTTTGCTGTGTGGTGAAGAACAAAGCTCTGTTCTCCTTCAGGCAAGCGGTGGTGATGGGGAAGTCTGGTCCATATACTGCATGCTGTAACAGGATGGCTTTATGTCAAGCCCAGTGGCATGACTAGGAGGTTGCAGAGCAAACCACACTAAGTGTCAACATCAGAAGGAGTTGCTTCATAAAAATATACAGAATTCCAGAAATATATCATTTTAATTTTAAAAGATTCCTATTATTAGACATAGTTATGAATACATTTTAGTAAGCCCGACTTATATGTCAATTACCTGCAAAACTAAAACTATGCTTACTTACTTTTTGAACCAGATAGAGTTGCCATTATCATCCAATTGCAATTATGCTTCAAACTAAGTGATTTTGGATGCATGCACTACAAGCACAATGTTACTTTGTTGCCTTTAAATATACATAATCCTTGATTTTGTCCAGTTTTTGGTACATAGTTATTGTGAAATACTCTGGCCTGGTCCTGGGGGGGGGAGGGGGGAGGTGACACCATAAGTTATCACACTAGATTACACCAATCCCAGTGATGCTACTGGCAAGCCTCTCCAACTGTTTTTAGTGTTTGAGAGAGGAGAAGTGGTACACAACACTAAGATCCCCAGGGGTGGCAGTGTGGTCCCCTAGCCCCTGACAATTCCTCACTACTGACCTAGAGCTCCTTCTGTGTTAACTGTAGTCGTGATTGCAGAAGCCAAGAAGTACAGCACAGCTCTTTGTGTTTCATGAATTTTACTACCCTTGTTTTAAGTTATAAATGGATTCAGTGTAATTAATCTTTAAATCAGAACCAGAGGAGTCAAATAATTTGGACAGAGTTATTTAACTCATTACAAGATCTGAGTCTAAAATCAATACCACAACAACTACCACCATCTTATTTATGCATGGGTCATAGTTAACTAGATTTTTTTCTGCTGACTGGAAATTGCTCGAAATGGAATGTGAGCGAGGTTCATCTCATTAACAAATTATGGTCTGTAGGGTGTTTCTGAAAAATTGTTTGTTCAGAAGTGGCAAAGGAAATTAATGCTATACTGACTTCTTCTCATTTCTTGAAGTTCACATACTAAACAACAGAGGTGTGCATATGCAGAGAGATACATTGGGATCCATATAGATTTGAGGATGAAAGATCCAAAAAGAGAACCCACCAGGGAGTTCACATCTTGCTCAAAAGATTTTGCTTGAAACAACTATGCAGTAATACCAAATAGATGGGAGATGAAATGTCTCCCTGGGGATAATTTATAATCCTTAATAGGAAAGGAAAAACATCGCATTCAGGGTCAGCCTAAGAAATTATGCAGTTCCACTTGGAGTAGAATGGTGCTAGACAAATCCTTTTATTAACTAATGTATTTTTTTAAGTGTGAAGTGAGGTAATGAAAGGGGAGGGGGAAAATCACACTCTGGTGAACACCAAAAAGTCAGAAAGATAATTCTCTATGTCAAATGAGCAGTTAAAACAAACCTCAGAGCTGAAGCATTCAGACTATTATTCACTTCCACAGTTTAACATTTTGTGGCTAATTATAAAATGAGATCATTACTCTTTAAAATTTTAAATCAAGCCATAGTTCTCACCCTAGCCTGCCTCCTCTGCTTTACCTCTCCTTTTCAACTGAATCGGGGTTCTATTTTAATAAGAAGTGATTGAAGCAAAATCTTTCCGTATTGTGGGCTTTCCATGACCATTTGAGATGCTTATGTGTAAATGAACTTACTAGTCAGTGAGTGCACACTCACCCATTCTTGCATCAAAAAGAAATGCTTCATTTGATGAAGATGGTGAGAAGGGGAGTTGTTTGCTGCATACTTTATGGAGGTCTCCAGCATCATTATGGGTGTAGGCTGCCCTAATTCTTTGGTAAATGTGGTAGGAAAATACACCAGTCCAGGATTGGTTTTGCCCATCCTGAGAATGTAATCTATGCTGCAGTAGCATCCCTTCCCTTTTGATACACAGCAAAGTCCATTTTGGGAAAAATGGAACAGGGCTCATGAGATAGGGGAGTCTCACCTGCCTAAACATCCTAATGACCCCAAGTCCTCTCTAATTGTGGAAGCTAAGCAGGGTCAGTCCTACTTAGTACTTGGTTGGGTGGCTGCCAATGAAGACCTGTTGCTTAGGTTATATTTCAGAAGAAGGAACTGACAAATCAATTTCTGATTATTCCTCACCTAAGAAAAATCTATGAAAAAACCATGAAACCAACATAAGTCAACAGTGACTTGAAGGTGCATGTATGCACACACGCACACGCACAAGCACACGCACACACACACACACTATATCTCATTGTTTTCTCATAATGTTATTGAAAGCATGCCAATATCTGGAGCTTCATTTTTAGGTCTGAATTTAAAATAAGCTAATTCTGGCATGACCCCAAATGAGCTTAATTTAAACCAGCCCACTCCAGATGGAAGGTTGACCATCATTAGCTCACAGATGGAACTTTGTGAAGCCTCTTTCCACTTCATGCAGTCTAAACCACATTCTGAAAATATTCTTTCAATGCACGAACAGTAATATTTTTTTCCAAACAGAGGCAGAAGCTGGAAATTCTCATGCATGCACAGAATGAAATATCAGTAGTTATGTATTGCATGGACTTCTTTGCCTCTGTTCTTTTCCGTTTTTGTGGTTATTCTCCTTGGTGTCAGAAATTATAATGGGGCTCAGAAGGACATGATTCAAATCTAGAACAGGGCCTGCCATGAGGAAAGATGAGCCAAATGTTTTGGGCAGCCCTCTTGCCCAAGCTTAATTGACTTTACTAGGAAAAAGGCAAGATCACTGTCCCAGTCCTATGTAAGGCCAAATTAGGACCTGCTGAGGTTCTAAATTATATCATGTTTATCAGGCCATCTGGGTCCTTAAATTGAAGTTTACCTAGCTTGTGCTTAAATAGATACAAACTCTTGTTTATTCCCATGGAATCTATATTAAATTTGGCTTGCAGATTTTCATTAGTAGAAAGAGATGTTTCTTGAATTTTTTGCCTTAAGCACAAAATGTTTGAGCTGGTTCCAATAGTAACTAATCAACCTATATCTAAGGCTGTGCTTCACCATATGCCCAAAATGGCCTATTCCTATAAAATGAGAACTGGATTTGTCTTGGGGACTCACATCTTTGTAAGTGGACTTATGTTTCCAGGAATTAAAATTTGGCAATTCCATAACATCTATTCCAATAAAGCACTTCTCTTAGCTTACTATTTAGGGAAGTCAGAAAAGTGCACAAAGAGACTGATGAGCATTGGGTGAAATGTGTATTGGTCATGTTGTGAATGGACCAACTACAAATGTCACTCTCAACTTCTGGAAATATTCCATCAGAGTTGCCTCCAAAAATCCTGCAGATCTCTTGAGACGACAGTGAAAGAAACATCAGTGCTCTGGAAGAAGCAAAGACGAGCACTGAAATATTAATTCTCTGTCATCAACTTTCCTGGACTGGCCACATTGTCCAAATGTCTGATCACCATCTTTCAAAGCAGTTATTTTATTCTCAACTTAAGAATGAATGGAAAATGGAATGCTGGTAAAATGTGTTACAAACACCAAGAACTGGGAAGCCCTGGCACTCGAACTTTGTAACCATGTAAATCCTCTTGATGATCTTGGGAAAGTTACACATTCTCAGACTTAGAAGAAGACTTCTCTGAATTAATCTTTCCCAGAAAACCCTTAGATAGGGCTAACCTGAGATGTTCTGACTATAGGATAATAGCTGACAAATGTTCATCTTTTCAGTTTTGGAGTAACAGTAAAATTTCACACAACCCATGTTAAATTCCATGCTGCAGGGATATAATTTCAAAGAATCTATCTTGAGGGTCATTGTAGGTTTTTTGGGCTGTATGGAAATGTTCTAGAAGCATTCTCTCCTGACGTTTTGCCTGCATCTATGGCAGGCATCCTCGGAGGTTGTGAGGTCTGTTGGAAACTAGGAAAATTGGGTTTATATATAAGTGGAAAGTCCAGGGTGGGAGAAAGAACTCTTGTCTTTTGGAGCTAAGTGTGAATGTTTTAATTGGCCACTTTGATTAGTATTTGATGGCCTGACAGTTTTTAGGTAAACAAAAAACTCCAAGCATCACCCAACTCAAACAAGAATCACCATTAAAACCCTAGCAGACCATGCAAAAAGAATCTGTGAACCCCAAGATGAACTGAACCACCTAAACTGGGCTTTACAAGTCAGTGGATACTCCACCACAGACATCAGAAGAACTACAAGACTGAGAACAAACCACGAGAGTAAAGGCAAAGATCCATCCAGAGGAAAAGTGTTCTTGCCATACATCAAGGGAACCACTGACTGCATTGGGAAGCTGATATAGAAACACAACATACAAACAATCTACAGACCCACTAAGAAAATCCAACAAATGCTATGTTCAGCAAAGGACAAGAGGTATCCTCTCACCTCTGCAGAAGTCTACCATATACCATGCAGCTGTGGACAAGTCTACATAGGGACCACCAAACGCAGCTCCCAAACACGAATCAAGGAGTATGAAAGGCACTGCAGACTACTTCAACCAGAGAAATCAGCCATAGCAGAGCACCTGATGAACCAACCTGGACACAGCATATTATCTGAGAACACAGAAATGCTGGACCACTCTAACAACTACCACGTCAGGCTACACAGAGAAGCCATTGAAATCCACAAGCATGTGGACAATTTCAACAGAAAGGAAGAAACCATGAAAATGAACAAAATCTGGCTACCAGTATTAAAAACTCTAAAATTATAACAATAAATAAAGAACAAAACTCAAATACAGGGGAACTCCAGAAAAGAAACAATCAGGAACAGCTAATCACCTCTCAACAAAGAATTCCCCCAGGCAGTAACAGGGCACACCTAAAAACTGCCAGGCCATAAAATGCTAATCAAGGTGGCCAATTGAAACATTAACACCTAGCTCCAACAGACAAGAGTTCTTTCTCTCACCTTGGACTTTCCACAAATATATAATCCCAATTTTCCCAGTTTCCAACAGATCACACAACCTCTGAGGATGCCTGCCATAGATGCAGGTGAAATGTCAGGAGGGAATGCTGTTAGAACATAGCCATACAGCCCGAAAAACCTACAACAGCCCAGTTATTCCAGCCATAAAAACCTTTTACAATACATTTGATCTATCTTGAAATCAACCTCCAAGATTCCATTGTTCAACTATATGGCCACCTTGAATTCTGTGACAGAGTGCCCTGGGAGGAAAGTGATTTAATATTAGTTTTTGAATACTGGTGTTACATTATTCATCTCACCTGTAAATATCTTTGCATTGTGATGATGGGTGAGATGTACTAGCGCAAAATGAACAAACAATTTCACATCCTATTCAGTATAGAGATACTATATAGCAATAAATTCCTGCAGTTTTTCGCTACTGCCGACCTGTCCATTTTAAATATCACATTGTGTCTTTTAAAAAACTTGGTTACCAAGCCCTCTGTGTGCATTCTACAGCTTACAAATGTCAGCCAATCTGCAGAAAGAATATAACTACTCAAAGAGCACAGATCTTTCAAGATGATCTCATATGGCACCTAAGAAGCTGAAGGCAATATAGAAAGTGTTTCATCTGGAGAAAGAGGTTTATAATGCTCAGTAATCTGCACTTTATAAGAAAAGGGGGATAGTCACAGCATGGAGACCATGGAAATTAAAACTTATTCATGTTTATATCTTCTCAAATAAAAACATTAGTTCATTTAATCCTTATGTTCATGGAGCATCACCTGCTATGTAACTACCTTGCCTAAAAGCCAACATTGTTCTACTACCAACCACAAAGGATTTTTTCCATCTCTGGAATAACCCTATTGGGTACTGTCTTTGGTTTAAAAAATAATGTTTGGTTCTCATGTTTTAGGGCCCTTCCAGACAGGGCTCAAAATGCGGGTCCTGTCAGACTTTTATTGGAGGCATCCATATGATACCTCTGGTAAAAGAGGATTAATTCAAGACAAAGCAAGTAAACCCTGGTTTGTTCCAAATGAATTTGATACCCCATTAGAACCGGGCCTTCCTGAAAGGCTTGGGTTTAATAGGTATGGGCCTTGTGGGGACTGATTACTGGGTAGTCTCACAACTACTGAAGGGTCAGTCTCCGCAGTCCATCTCAGTTCTCCTAATGAAGTCAAATAAAGGTGCAGCCAAGCCCCCAGTGTAGATCAAAGACTAATGCAAATGTGTGCTGCGAGCATCACCATCCCACAGAAAACACAATGAACTCCCAAGCCCAGCATGCAAAAATAACCATTCATTGTTCAGTCAAGGAGATTTACCCCTTCCCAGCTGGTATCAATCAGCAAATGTTATTTCCACTAAAAGTAATCACATCCTAGGAAAAGAGCAGCATGCATCCAGAAGATAGCCTCAAGAATTCTTCCAGTCAAAGGTTTTACTAAGCTATAACTGTATAGTATAAACTGTAAACCTTGCAACAATGAATGTATTTTGAACCAATTTATTTTGATCCAATGACATCATAATTTTCACCAATCACAGCAATGTCTATTATTTTCAAATGTCTACAAAATGTACATGTCTGTAAATGTAGAACATATCCAATCTGGAAAACTTCCCCTGATATCCTTCAATGGAACAATAAAAGATCTCTGATTCTGCCCTCCATTTCTGCATGTTTTTATTGGAATGGTCAGAGCCTGGCACACCAGGAATGAACCCTGAGATTTGGGACAACAGTGTCTCATATTTTAACCAGAAGTGCTCCTACTTAGATTTCAAGATCAAACTGAACCAGATGCCACCAGGGTATGTAGGCAGCAATGTAACAGTAAGCACTGAAAAAAGCACATACTTGGGAATCTGTTCTGCAGCCACCAGTTTCAGTGTGTTAAGTGAAAGACTGAATGGAGACCTTTTTACTTGGAATGAAAATATTTTTTAAAATTATTTTCAAAGAAGAATGGCAAAAAGGTAGGAATGAGAATGAAACCTGAGAGAAATAAGGGCACCTGTCAGAAAGCGTAATTATAGTACATTTATCTTCAGGATAGTTGGCAGTTTTCAAAGACTTGCTTTTTCTATTCTGCTGCAATGAAAATATGAAGCAAATGAGATTTCCAAACAGTATACACAAACAGAAGGCTAGAAGAGGGAGTCAAAAAACGCACAAAACAGAACTGAGAGTTTCTGTTCCTTCCAGCCATATGGGTTGTTCATGAATAATTCCTTAAATGACAAATGAAAATAGTGTAGAATCTTGCAACATTTGGAAAAGATGGGCACCATTTTAAGGCACTCCATGAATTTCAACAGAACACAAACCACAAACAGGACTTAACAAATTGCATTACTGTGACATAAAGTAGCTTTCCCCTACAAATGTAAGAAAAACAATACTTATAATTAAGTGAGGATTTACAATAAAATTCCTCTTGCCTTGCAAGACATGTTGTTTTAAGTGAAATATTAAAAATCAATATCATTTTTGCAAAAGTCCTAAACTCTTTAACAAAGCTCGCTCAAGTCCTCATGGATTTTTCAATAGAGGGCACGGTGATGGTTTTGTTATCAAGGTTATGACATTTCAGTTACGGGAAATGAAAGTTCTAGTCCCCACTTTGTCATGAAGCTCACAGTGTTACTCTCAGCCTGATGTCTCACAAGTTTTTAAGAAAGACGAGGTAAATTGAGCTCATTGTACAAATTCAGGCTATAAATGTGAATAATGCATAATAAATAAAAACATGCGTAGTTCTTAATAATAGGTCATCTATATATCCTTTTGAGATTCATGTTGAAACATTTCAGGTGGTGATTGGATTTCAAGTGGTGGGAACCTCATAACTTGCATGGTTTATCACAGCTCCTAAAGGTTAGTCTCTGATGACAGCGCAGAGGAGATATTGCCATCATGATTCCATTGTTTATTGGTTATGTATATACCCCACATTTCCTCTAATGAACTCACGGTAGTATACATCCCATTTTATCCCCGCTGGTTGGTAGCTGTTCTTAGATCATGGAACTCTCTCTCAAAAGAAGCTTGATTGGGCCTGTCTCTATCTATGCTCCTTTTTCTTGGTAGTCAAAGACTTTCTTGGTCATAGGGTCATAGAATCATAGAATCACAGAGTTGGAAGAGACCTCATGGGCCATCCAGTCCAACTCCCTGCCAAGAAGCAGGAAAATTGCTTTCAAAGCACCCCAACAGATGGCCATCCAGCCTCTGTTTAAAAGCCTCCAAAAAAGGAGCTTCTACCACACTCCGGGGCAGAAAGTTCCACTGCCAAACAGCTTTCATAGTCAGGAAATTCTTCCTAATGTTCAGATGGAATCTTTCTTGTAGCTTGAAGCCATTGTTTTGTGTCCTAGTCTCCAGAGCAGCAGAAAACAAGCTTGCTCCCTCCTCCCTATGACTTCCTCTCACATACTTATACATGGTTATCATGTCTTCTCTCAGCCTCCTCTTCTTCAGACATGCCTTTATTTTTTTAATGGTTGAGGGAGAGAGATGTGTGATGTATTGTTTCATGTTGTTTAACATCCACCTGAAACAACTTAAAAAAGTCTTCCAGATGTTTGAACTATGGTCCTTGCTATTAGATAGTAGAGTTTCATCTGTTTCCCATTTATAAATTCCAGCTAGGCTTACACAGGTTATTAGAGGTAGCTTGGGAATAGATGATAGATACAAACTGAAGTTTAATCAAGGTAAGATAGAGATGATGTGTATAGGGAAATCAGTTGAGTTGAACAGAAAAATGCAACTGCTTTTAGAGTATTTGTACAACTGTTCAAAGACTCAATGTGGACTCCACCCCTCCAACTTGGTTCTGTGTGTGGAAAAAATAATAGAAAGTAATAATAAAAAATGTTGTTTTGGGATTTCTTTAACATGATTTGATATAACTTACAACACCAGAGTACACTGATGGATGATATATACATGGTTGGAGAAATACAAAGTTTCTGGAAACTACATGTGTATCATTTCCAGAAGATCACCTTTTGCCATGACTGGTCATTTTTGAGATTCAAAAAGTGGCCTTCCAATAGTTCTAGTTTTTTAGAAATAGTTTGGATTTTTTCCACATGAATGTGAGGAACTGCATGTATTCCATGAGCCTTTGGAAGGCTTTTTCTCCATGTTCAGGGTCATTTTCTGATTATAATAGAACACACAATATACATCCCTGCTATGTGGGATTATCTTCAAATATGTCTTAGTATTTTCAGTTCTTGAAGAATGAAGCTATTTGGCTGGCCATTTGGGCCATGTAGTTAAAACACATTATACAAATTTGCCTCAATTGCCTTGGCAACTGCCACCTCCCCTGGTCCAACTCAAAATGTGAAGGTAAATTCACAATACAGCACTATTTCAATTACCAGGCTTGTTCCCTTTTGATTCTGGGAATGGCAGTTAAGGGTTAGATTTTTCCATCAAAGTGTTCCAGTGCTAGATTTTTCCATCAAAGTGTTCAAAGTGTCCCCAAACTACAGCCTTTAGAATTCTATAAGATAGAACCACAGCAGTCAAAATGGAATAAAGTCATTATAATTGTGTAGTGTGAAATGGGTCCCTGGTTCTGACTCTTCAATGGTTGAATGCTCTTGGTCCCCTGCCCCATGCGCCTTCCTGTGCCTTGAGACTGTTAGATCTTATGCTTATGACAATTTAGATTAGTGGATATTAAAGAGTCTTTCCCCAGGATGTATATCTGACTTATCCCCATCTTTGCACTTAAATGAAAAAAAAAATTATTGGACATACTTCCGTCTTAAAGTTGTATTTTGGGGGAAATCATAACTGGTTTGTAAGAGTTTTAACTATTGCTTTTTAATATTAATGTAATTTTATCTATATATTATTGTTTGGGACTTGGAGATGTCATTAGTCAGAAAAGTGCCCATTCCATAGCTAAGATTTTAAAAAACAAACACACTTGTCTGTTTAGCAAGATTTAAGCTACCCATTGCTCAAATCCTCTCCTTTTTATATTCAAGGACCACTGCAGCTGAAAGCTGCTTATGAGTGAATGAATTATTGCTAGGTCACCTGTAACTTTAAGGAAAGAAAGGCAATCCAGTTTACTGGGAATAAATAGCACAGCTGTACTGTAAATACTTCATTCAGACCATATCCCACCTGAACACTTGGAACAGGCAGAATCCCAGTAAATATATGGTTGTTGTAGTCTGGCAAACAGCAGGGGATTTTTCTGAATGTTCAGAGGATGAGGGGGATGATGAATTTCAAAATGAGGAATCTATGAGTGTTCACAGAGAATTGCAGGCAGACGAGGCTGATGTTTGAAATTCCTCACCTGATTCCCAGGCAACAGGAGAAATTGAAAGTACAAGTTCCTTTGAGAAAAGGCCTTGGGAAGCCAAGGAATTTTCAAGGGAGTGTGGATTAGACCTTAGAATACAGGGCGTGAAAAGCAGGCAAACTAGATATTCTCAGAGAAATTGCGATAAGACTTTGAAGTTTAGATGTGTTAGGCATGATGTCATGGGTGCCTCACAGGCTTAAATTAAGTGGTTTGGTTCCAGGCCTCTCGGATGAGACAATGTTGCTAATAGGGATTTGGTCTCCTGTTCATGGTTCCAAGATCATGGTACCTGTATTGCCAAGATTTCTGTTTTATGTTCCTGTCATGCCTATGTATCTTTGGAGAAGTTATCTTGGAGAGGTTCCTGTTTTCATGTTCACGAATATACCTTTTTTTCCCAAATAATCTTTATTTGAAGTTTTCCTAATATACAGTGGGTTAAAATGCATACAAATTAAAGATCAAAGTATAGAAAAGATGTAGATAGCAAAGAAGAAAAGTGGAAAATAGGTAAGGGAGAGTAGGTAAAAGAGAGAGATAGAGTAAGAGAGAGAAAGAACTGAAATAATAAAAAGCAGATAGTATTGAAACAAGAGATTTTTTTCTTTAGTCCAACTTCCAGGATATTTCAAGGTAGGGTTCTTCCTTTTCCTTCTTTTGGAATTCTTCTGTTTCTTCTTATTTTCTTGCTCCTTATTTTTTCATATTCTTTTCTTTTTATATGGAGGGGTTTCAGTTCTTATCTATTACCCTTCATTTATTTCTTACTTCAAATATTCGTTAATCAGTGTCCAATCTGTCTCTTTCTCTGTTATCCCTTTTTTGTAGTCAGTAGCTTAGCCTGTCCATATTCATTATGTCTGTTATTTTGTTATTCCAATCATCAGTTGATGGTGTTTCGTTTTTCCTCCATAACCTTGCATAACAAAGTCTGGCAGCAGTTGTGGAGAGGAAAAGTAATTTATCTAATTTATGTTACTTTCAAATTTCTGTTTGGTAATTCCCAATAGAAATAATTCTGGCTTAAAAGATATATAAATCTTGAATATTTTTGTAGTCTTTCATGTATGTCTTTCCAGAAATTTTTGGCTTTCTTGCATGACCACCACATGTGGTAGAAGGTTCCTTTGACTTCCCCACATTTCCAACATTTTGAGTTTATATTTTTGTAATACTTTCCTAATTTATGTGGCGTCATATGCCATCTATGAAAATCATAAGCACATGTATATTTCAATTTTTTAACCCAAATTTCCTCCCATTCCTCCAATCCTATTGAGTGTCCGATGTTTTTTGCCCATTTTATCATACATTCTTTGATTCCTTCCTCCTCTGTGCTCCACTCCAATAACTTTTTTATATATATTGGTTATTGTTTTCTTTTTTGTCTTCATTATTCTATCCCAGCTGTTTCATTCGTCTCAAAGCCTAATTTTTGGATTTTGAAAGGATTTGCCCTTTCCCCCTTTTATATGCTTTCTTTAATAAACATTATTTTATTGGCTCACTGGACTTTGGTGTAGTGCTGGGTGAAAGGAGTGTTCCAGTGCTAAAGTGCAACAATGGTGAATTGCAACATGCACAGATAACACTAGCCTATATCATGGTTTCCTCCAACCTGCTACTATTCTAGATATAATGTCTCACAGTACGAGGTCTGCTTGAACCTTCACCATTTTCATAAGTACCACCTATGTTGTTGAGTGTCTTCGAGGTATTTCCAACTTATAGTTATTCTGGCAAACCTTTCATGAAGTTCCCTTATCAAGATTTATTTGGCCTTTAGTGGGGTTTGCCCTCTGTGGCTCGTAATCACTCATGGCTATTGGTTATTCCTGCTGTGTTGGCCAGAATTGCCAGTGGTCCAGATGTCACTTCACTCCCTCATTGATTCTGCTCTTGCATAATCAGATGATCATTGTATATCGCTTCCTTGGATGCACTCATGCGACCAGAGTTTTCTAATGTTAACCAAAATTTAACAAAAGAAACTCACAGTTGACAAAACTCTTCATGCAGTTAATGGAGATGTCCCCATCCTGTATTATGTTTATCCTCTTTTTTATTAGCCAAGGTTGTGGTTCAAAACAGTTTGTAATAAAAAGACAAAAAAGTCCACTGTAACAATATAAAACATAATGCCCCAATCAGGTACTTAAATTTCTTTTAACCCCCCCCCCCCCATATTTACAAAAAAGTATGATAATGTTAGTATTGTTCATCATGGAAGTTAGTAAGAAGTCTTCTTAACAAAACTAATCAAAATTGGGAGCTTTGGTTTCAATTTATCCTGTATCTGACTCCCTTAGCAAAGCAGCAATTTAGTATTAATACAGTAGAATTCTGTTTCTTTCCATTGGAGTGATGTAGTATCTCTCAAAGGATTGGAATATAAAGTAACAAACAGCAAAATTACATTTGTGTTGTTATACTGGCTAAATAGCTTGAATATGTGGACTATTAGGGAAATGAAGGCAACACCAAACTAAAGGACTCTGGTGCACAGTACTGCTGAAATGGAATAATGAAATTGCCTGCAGCATTAAGAGGAGAAAAAAACAGTCCAAACACATTGACAGAGTTGACTTGACAGTTTTATGTCAGGAAGTATTAGTGTGTCTTAAATTATTCTAGGCTAACAGGCATCTTAATACAGACTATCAAATACAACTTTATCTCTGAGATATCACAAAATGAAGGTTTAACAGCCATCCAATATCAAAATAACCTACTGACCCTACAGGGTAAATCAGCTGAAAAACAACCAGAGTAAACATTGCTGCTCATTGTAAGATCGAAATTTTCATCATCAATAACTTCAGCAAAACAGCCTTCCATATATTTCACCAGCTCCCTGCATCCATAGCTTGAGGGGGTCAAAAAGGCATGCAGAGAAATCAACTGTGACAAACGGATGTAAGGCAGTGAGCTTGGTAACTTTGTTCAAGGAAGAAATAGATTTGTGGCAACGTGTCTAAAACATCCCTAAGGTCATAGAAGATAAGAGATGGTGTGCCACATAAGAGCTGCCAAATGATCATTGAGAATTAATCTAATAGGCAGATTGATGTTTGCAGCAACCAGAGCTAGATTTAAAAAATTATGGGTTCTTTAAACCTACATGCTAAGTGCAACCATTAGAACTAAATCACAAGCTGGGAACAAACAGCGCTGGATCATTCTGTCTCTCTGGACCTTATCACATGGAGGCCGAGATGCTGGGGGACAGCAGGGGCCACCATGGGGCAGGGTAGCACTTTGTGCATTCACAGTGGTTGGTCAAGGGATCCCTTCTTACAACATTTCTCTGCTGTCCCTGGCTTCCTCCTGCATCCTTCCCAGCCTTTTCTATGAAGAGCTGGGTGTTGAGTTGATTTCTCAGAGCTTTGTGTCTCTGCGCTGCCGGCAGTGCATCTAGATTACCGCTTCTTAAATTGTGGGCCCCAACCCCCAAAAAGGTACTCTTAGATCAATATTGGGACCATGAAAACTTTGGCAACAGTAAAATGTTTCTGAATGCCACCCATTTACACAAATGTGATAGCAAAAAAATGCAGTGTTTGTCAGGTCCATTTCCAAGAGTGCTAGAAGAGTCTCTAAGCCTCAATCCAGCTAGGATCCAAGCTTCCTCTGAGTAGTGTAGGAATTGCACTACAAGAACAACACAGACTCCTAACACAGTTATTCTTTCCTTAAGCAGAGATCTTCAATATTTACAGAAAATATATACAGCTATATACAATCCACACTTTCTCTTTCTCTCCTTTCTTCCTTCTCTACCTCTTTCTTTCATTCCTTCCTTCGCTCTTTGGTTCCATCCTTCCTTCTCTCTTTCCTCCCCCCATTTCTCTACTTGTTCCTTTGTCTCCTTCCTTCCCTCCCTGTTTCCTTCCTTGTTTCACTTTTTATTTCCCTTTCTCCTTCCTTCTTTCCTTCCTTCCTTCTTTACCTCTTTCCTGCCTCCCCCCTTCCTACTATCTCTTCTTCCTTCCTTCAGTACCTCTTTCTTTCATTCCTTCTCTCCTTCCTCTCTTCCTTTCCTTTTTCCTTCCCTCCTTCCTTGTTTCCCTCCTTCTTTCTATCTTTCCTTCCCCCCTTCCTTCCTTCCTTCATTCCTTCCCCCTTTCCCTCCTTCCTTTCTTCTCTCCTTCCTTCCTGTCTGTTCTCCCCCAGTACCATGGTATTTATTTTTATTTTATTATTTGGACTTATGTGCCGCCACTCCCCTGGGGCTCGGAGTGGCTTACAAGAATAGCTAAAATCTAACACAATTTAAAGGCAATTTAAAACAATTTAAAAACAGCATTATCAAACATTAAAAGCCTGTCGAAACAGGTATATGCCTTACATGCCCTGTGGAAAGCTGCTAAGTCCCACAAGGCATGGAATTCAGGTGGCAGAGTATTCCAGAGTGATGGTGCCACTGCTGTGAAGATTCTGCATCTGGTTGCTGTTAGACGCAAGGTCTTGACACTGGGGACTTCCAATAGATCTTGGTCCTCAGAACGGAGGGATCTCTGGGGTTGGTAGGGGGTGAGGCGGTCCCTCAGATACATTGGTAGAGTCCCTTCTAACTCTATTCTCTCGGTCTATTTAATATAGTAATATATAATAGTAGCATATATATATATATATATATATATATATATATAGCAATATATATGTATTATATAGCAATATATATATATATATATATATATATATATATATATATTAGTATTATATATCCAACTAGTGATCCAACATGCGCGCGTGTGTGTCTACATTGCCATATAATCCAGTCCTAAGTAGATAATCTGGATTTTACATGGTAGTGTGGAAAGGTTGCATCTTTGGGTGCATCTACACTGTAGATTTAATAAAAAAGGATGAAGCTGGCAAGGGGAGGAGAAAAAGGAAGGAAAGAAAGGGAGGGAGGAAGGAAGGGCAGGGAAGGAAAGGAAAGGAAAGGAAAGAGGAAAGGGAGGGAGAGAGGAGTGATGGAGAAAAGGAAAGGGAGGGAGGATGGAGGGAAAGGAAGGAGGGAAGGGAGGGAGGGAAAGAAGTAAAGGAAGGAGAAGGAAAGTAAGTAGTGAAAGGGAGAAAGGGAAGGAAGGCGGGAGGGAAGGAGGGGTTTGGACTGGATGGCCTTTAGGGCTCCTTTCCAACTAGTTGGCCATCTGTTGTGAGGCCTTTGATGGTGTCTTCCTTTACTGCCAAATGAGGTTGGGTTGGATGGTCTTTGGGGCTCCTTTCCAAGCAATGTCAGTTTCGTGTGTCCAGTTGGATTGTAACCCCAATTACACCCATCATGGCACCTTCCTCCTTCCCTTGTGCTGTGGGAGTGTGTGTGTGTGTGGGAGACAGAGAGTCAGAGTGTGGCCTGTCTCCTTTTTTCCTTTCCCCTCTTTCTCCTACCCCCACTTCTACTTCTCCTCCTCCGCAGCTTCTGCACTTTGATCTCTTGCCTTAGCATTAGTTAGGAGTGAGAGACATGCAAGGAACAGCAGCAATTGCCACTGCTGCTGCTTCGGAGCCCTCCTCCTCTTCCTTTGACACCGTGGCATATGAGACACCCCACTACCACTCTCCCTCACCCATTAGGTCCCTTCTCCTTCTCCCACCTCACCTTCTTCCTTTTTTTTCCTTGTCTTCTTCCTTTTTTGAATTTAAAGTTGTTTGTATAATTTTTTCAGTGATGGTCACACCTTGAATTGTGAGTTTTGTTGCCAAATTTGGGGTCATTTGACCCTGTAGGGTTTTTTTTTTGTTTTTAATGCACTCATGATGCACAGAGCATATAGATAGATAGATAGATAGATAGATAGATAGATAGATAGATGTTCCTCTTGTAACGTAAAAATTTCTTGACTGAAAAAGGGTTGCAAGTGGAAAAAGTTTAAGAAGCCATGACCCATTACAGGAGGGAACATATTACCTCGTTTCCTCTCATCTTCTGGGATGAGCAGCCATCCCATGTCCTTTCTGCACCTTTCCCTACCTTCTCTGCAGCTTCTGCAGTTGGGAATCAAGTTGAATCCATCTCTAGAAAACAGAGTCTTCCTTTGTTTCCCTATGCTACCACCATGGAGTCCCACTCGAAGTGGTCTTGCATCAAGTGATGCCTCCATGGACTCCGTTGGCAGTAGTGAACAGAAAAAGAGAGAAGACATCCTCAAGGTGGCCCCAAGCCATTATGGGATGAAGATCCAAGACTGCACCTGTAAACTCTTCACTGACAGTAGCTGCCCAGGGTTTCAAGCAGGATAGTTTCTTTCAACTATTTGAAGACTTCTGGTATTTCCCATACTAATATTAATGAAACATAACTCTGCTTAGCTCCTGAAATCAGGCAAGAGGGATATGTTTTATGTAGTATGTTGGTATACATTATACATATTTAAATTAATTGTTCCTTTCTCACGCTTTTTCTACATGGGTTACACTACTTGCCATTTATTTTGTGAAAGGGGTAGAATCTTAGATTGTCCTTGGTTGAGAATGAGGCCACTTCCCATCACTACTC
Organism: Anolis sagrei; assembly: GCF_037176765.1. Taxonomy (NCBI): domain Eukaryota; kingdom Metazoa; phylum Chordata; class Lepidosauria; order Squamata; family Anolidae; genus Anolis; species Anolis sagrei. The sequence goes on along the minus strand of NC_090025.1, from coordinate 127,075,612 downwards.
CCTTGAAATTTATTTATTTACTTTTAATTTTATATTCTTCACAGTTAAAAGGGTAATTTAAATGGCATAATGCTCCATAAAACCTGGAAATTATGTATATTATGAACTTGATCCTTTTGCAGTAAGATAAAGACAATTACATGGTGTTAAGTGCAAATTACTCCTCCGATCTAAATGAGAACACACATTAAATTGTCCAAAGAAGTGTTTGTGTGGGCAGGTCAAGTGTCTTCCATTCAAATACCCAGAGACAGAAAAAAGAAAATAGGAAGAAAAAGAAGCCTAATAAAAAAAAGCAAAATCATCTTTCCCCCCGTGGCACAGCTAACGAGGGGGAAAGAGCTTTGCCTCCTCCCCCCAGAGAAATAAACCAACCCAAAGTAGTTCCGGCTGGAACTACTTTGGGGGCAAAGCCTAGAGGATTATAGCCACTTCAGGCTCAGTCTTCGCCTGACATCGTTCTACCTCACCCGCCCATTAACAGTATAATTTTGGTTGCCTTAGGGGGGCCGGCTAGGTTTTATTGGACCTACAATTTATTGTGCCCCCGGTGGCGCTGTGGGTTAAAGCACTGAGCTGCTGAGCTTGTTGATCGAAAGGTCGCAGGTTCAATTCCGGGGAGCGGCGTGAGCTTCCGCTGTCAGCCCTAGCTTCTGCCAACCTAGCAGTTCGAAAACATGCAAATGTGAGTAGATCAATAGGTACCGCTCCGGCGGGAAGGTAACGGCGCTCCATGCAGTCATGCTGGCCACATGACCTTGGAGGTGTCTATGGGCAACGCTGGCTCTTTGGCTTAGAAATGGAGGTGAGCACCACACCCTAGAGTCAGACATGACAGGACTTAATGTCAGGGGACTACCTTTACCTTACAATTTACTAGAAATGTGATTTCAAATGTTTTTAAATATGGACTGTGTGTGTGTGTAGTACAACCCCATATCAATGGAGGAGACATGGAAACAGGAGACTGCGAACCAATGAATTACTTCCACCAGATGTTACCATAGAGTTACTAGGAGGATCTAGACAATTCCTAGAGATATATCATCTCTAAAAATGGCTAGGTCCTCCAGGTAGATTCTATGTTAACTTGTCAGCAGGAATATGCCATACAATCATCTGGAGGACCTAGACTATTCCTAGAAAGGACTATTTTATCAGATGTGGGTGTGTTAGGTGAAACTGTGAGTGTCAAAGTAGTTGAGTAGTTTGACAAGTACAGGGGTTATATTGTATTTTTTTTTTATCCTACAGCGCAAGTGACTTTGGGTCCCATATTAAAAACAAGATAGCATATCCAATGAATGAATGAATGCTGGATATCATTATTGAAAAATGTCCACTGTCAATGTAGACACACTAAGGGCACTATAATGCCACCTCTATGGCAACATTCAGTGTGAAAGGGCTACAGGAGACAGCACATAAAGTGGGGCTTTTACTGCACTGTGAGAGCAGAACCATGTGGAAGGAGGTTCCATTTAGGATATATGAGATTCCATGGAAAGGGACTGTATTTCATCCTGGTACCAAATTTACTTGTTCCCTTCTTTTTTCCTGAATGGACCCTTGTCACACAGAACAATGTTCTATTATATTCTCAGCAAAAACACATGCTTTTCTGATGCCCTCTGTTCCCCAATATATAATTTACACAGCTTCAGACATTCATGCACATTGCTGGATGGAATAATAGTCACAATTCATGAGCAAACATCTCTCTATAATCCTTTCCTTAGATTCAGCCCATAAACACAGTGCATTTCTCTTGGATAAGATTTACACTTGTATTACAGAGAGATCATAATCTATTGTCAATGTTTCCAGTACTGAAAAATGTTTTTAATTTGTGTTCACACTGATATTTGGAGCAGATACGTATTTACATTTTAAAACCTATGCAAGATAAAAATGAATGTCTAAAGAGATTAAATATCTGTCAAGTATTTGTATTAACTTGCTCACTGACAACTGAAGAGATTTTTATAGCAAGGGTCTTCAAAAAAAATCTTTCAAAAGCCAAATAAGTAAAATATACCATTAAATCTTATATTTAAGCTGTAACTGGAAATAAGGTGGCAATTGAAACAAGCCCTGAAGTTTCAATATTATATTGACTTTTGACTAGGTCTCAGTGAAGTCTGTTGGATTTGCTTATGAAGGAATTACGTCTGGGTCCTGTATTGAGAGAAAGGTGGGATACACATTAAATTAAAGTAATTAAAATGAATTAATGTGTGAAAAAATAAAACTGTATATACATACAACATAATAGTAGCTGAACGTTTTATTATATGGCTTTTAAATGCATATCCCTGCATGCAAAACATATTTTAATGACAGATGCTGTATAGACTTGTTTCGTGGATGAACAAGGTAATTACTGTAAATAAGCTCAACAACCTTCCAGAATTAATAAGACTTCAAACATACAAATAAAATCTATCCCAAAAGACATGAAATACTGTGAAGACATTTTTTTTGTTTCCCAAAGAAACTTGATTGGTAAGGTACACATAGACTAGTGGTTCTCTACCTTCCTAATACTGCGACCCCTTAATAAGGTTCCTCATGTTGTGGTGACCCCCAACAGTAACATTATTTTCATTGCTACTTCATAACTGTAATTTTGCTACTGTTATGAATTGTCATGTAAATATCTGATATTCAGGATGTATTGTCATTCACTGGACCACATTTGCCACAAATGTCAAATACCTGATACACCCAAATTTGAATACTGGTGGGGTTGGAGGGATTGATTTTGTCATTTGGGCATTGTAGCTGCTGGGATTTATAGTTCACCTACAATCAAAGAGCATTCTGAACTCCACCAAAGAGCACACAGAACTCCCATGAGTACCCCCCCCCTCCCCGAAATTCTCATGGTGGTCTGTGAGAAGGCCTTACTGGTACATTATTTAAACTGTTATGTTTATTCATATCATGATCTGATCACCATGCTCAATATATCCCATATGCATGGGGGTATTGGGGTAATGATACAAAAGGTTTGCTAGGGTAGACCCTCTTTCACTCAGACTCACCCCCCCCCCCCCGAAACAAAATCCTGGTTACGGGCCTGCCCATGACCAACAGAAAATACTGGAAGGATTTGGTGGGCTTTGACCTTGAGTTTTGTAATTGTAGTTCACCTACATCCAGAGAGCACTATGGATTCAAACAATGGTGGATCTGGACCAAACTTGGCACAAATACTCAATATGCCCAAATGTGAACACTGGTGGAGTTTGGGGAAAATAGACGTTGACATTTGGGAGTTGTAGTTGCTGGGATTTATAGTTCACCTGCAATCAAAGAGCATTCTGAACCCCACCATTGATAGAATTTGGCCAAACTTCCCACACAGAACCCCCATGACCAACAGAAAATACTGTGTTTTCCGATGGTCTTTGGTGGCCCCTCTGACACATCTTTGTGACCCCCAGGTAGAGAAACACTGACATAGACAAACATGCACTATTGAAATAACATAATAAAGGCATGTTTGGAATAAACCCAGGGGCCATCCAGACAGGCCCTAAAATGTGCGCCCTCCCACATCTTCAAGTGGGGTATCCAGATGACACCCTACATAAAAGTGACTGCATTCAGGACATAAAGCAGGAAAACCCTGTTTTGTCCTGAATTGATTAGATAGCCCATTGGACTTTGTGAAAGGCCCGAGTCTAATGGGCTATGGCCCTGTGCAGACAGGCCCATGGGAAGTCCTGGGACTTCCCTGTGGCCTGTCCAAACACCCATCGCGCACCTTTTGGGCTCCTGGAGTCCAGAAAGTGTGAGATTGCCCTCACCCCCTTCCCAAAACCCGAGCGAAAAACCCTAAAAATAAAAACTAAATTATGGGCTGCTATTAAGCCTCGCAGCATACTTCCCAGAATGTACCAATTACATCAAGAAAGTGAGGAGGAGGAATCACTCTTGCCTTTCCCTCACTTTCTTGGCATACTGGGTACATTCCAGGAAGTAAGCTGTAAGGAGTAATGAAGGCTGGTAAGTGATTTTTTATTTTTAGGACTTTTCGGGGGGGGGGGGGGGGGTAGCACTTGTGGACACTTTCCCCAGAGTTTTCTTTTGTGTCCAGGGCATGTGGACAGACACCCCTCCCCCCCCCCCCCCCCCCCCCAGAATAGCACGCACTTTCTGGGGTGTTTGTGGACTTCAATGCGAGTCCAATTGTGTTTTTCCAACTCAATTGCGCTCATATTAAAGTGATGTCTGGAACCACCCCCAGAAGTAAGTAAGCAAGTGAGAGCCATGTGGTCTCATGGTTTGAGCATAGGACTCCTGCTCTGGAGATAAAAGTTCAAATTATTGCTCTGTCATGGAAAGCAGTCTATGGATAAATCTAGTCAGGAAAAACCTGTGCCATGAATTGGAAAGGCACACAACAATGTAGGCAGGGGCGGCTCAACCCATTATGTAAAGTAAGCATTTGAAGTATAGTTGATTTTGACATATGCAAGTTGTGGTTACTGGGATGTATAGTTCACCTACAATCAAAAAGCATTCTGAATTCCACCAATGATCTAATTGAACCAAATATGGCACACACAACTCCCATGACAAACAGAAAATATATATCAGTGATTGGTTTGGGGGCGCCAAAATACTGTTTGCTTACCGTTAAAAATTACCTAGGGCCGCCTCTGAATGTAGGTCCCTTCCACACAGCCGTATAACCCAGAATATCAAAACAGAAAATCCCACAGTATCTGCTTTAAACTGGGTTATCTAAGTCCACACTGCCATATATTCCAGTTCAAAGCAGATAATGTGGGGTTTTATTCAGCTTTGTGGAAGGGGCCTAAGTAAGTTTTTTTTTTCTTGGCCCCTCTCCATTCTTTAACAGTAAATATTCTATGTTGCAATTTTTTGTCAGTGGCATTAGTTTTTTAGAACAATGATTAACTTTCCATGTTGCTTTCATTTGTTACTTTTAGGAGGGATTTCATGCACATTGCCCATTTTTAGTAACTATAAAGAGTGCCGTTTAATGATTAATGTTGAAGAGCAATGCAACAAATTAATATTTTAATGCTTTTATGTTTAATAAATAAAATCTTTTTAATGATTGAATGTTAAAATATTATTGCTAAAGATAATACTACCAGGTTCTGTACCAGGTTATGTCTTGAGGTGCTCATTTAAATGTTAGATACACATTTGATTTGTAGTTGTAGTCACAATTCATAAACTTACCCTGAATTTAAATGAGCATGCTGCCCTTGGCCTCCATTGGTTGAAGTCATTTTAAAATTATTTTCAAAGAACGCTGTGACACATTGTTTTTATTTTTAAGACCGTTTTAGAATACATGAATCTCCTTGCTAACCATTGTCAGTGTAATGAAATACTATTTCTATCCAGTTTGCTAAATGAGCTTTGTAGAAATGCTGGGGCCCTGCAGCAGCCACTTTATGGGGCACAGTTGTTGTTTTTTACAGTGGATATATACTACAGTCATATATATATATATATATATATATATATATATATATATATATACATACACAAATGGGAATTTCATAAATAAAAAAATGCACAATACAACTGAAAAAAATATTTTCCAGCATAAATAAATAAAATGGTCATTGGGTCTAATTGCAGTGGTAAAAACCCACATATACTAACTAGCTAAGTTTCGTGGGTTGTTGTAGGTTTTTCCGGGCTATATGGTCATGTTCTGGAGGCAATTTTTCTCCTGATGTTTTGCCTGCATCTATGGCAAGCATCCTCAGAGGTAATGAGGTCTAAGTTTCCTCTGGAAGAAAAATATAATTTAAAAAACCTCCACCATTCTTCAGTTTGGAAGCCTCAGCACTGTTCTTAACATTGCCTTGGGTATATAAAAGTGAAACAATAGAACTGAAAGAATCATAAATTACTCTTATTTATCTATAAATATCAGTGATGCCAGAACTGAATATGAGCTTTGTTAATTGTTTTCCTACCAGTAACCATTGTGGAACTATTCTCCATAACTATGGACAGACTTCTTTCAAAGGATTGTTTCCTTCTGAAAATACTAAAATAAATTCTATTATTCTCAAAGGTCAGCTGTTACATTCTATCAAACAACAAGCAGTTTTAAAGCACACCAAACGTCTAAAGGTAAAGGTAAAGGTTTCCACTTGACATTAAGTCTAGTCGACTCTGACTCTGAGGGTGGCGCTCATCTCCATTTCTAAGCTGAAGAGCCGGCATTGTCTGTAGAATCCTCCTAGGTCGTGTGGTCAGCATGACCACGTGGAACACCGCTACATTCCTGTTGTAGTGGTACCTATTGATCTACTCACATTTGATCTACCCCCCCCCCCCCCCCTTGTAGCCTCTGATAATGGCACAGGTCCTATCTGTCAGCCATTGTGTGTTGTGACATAGAACAGGGCAATGTGCTGTGCTGGAAAGGGAGGAGGGTTTCCCCCTCCTCTTCCTGCTCCCTTGCACACACTGGATATGCCCTGGATCATTGTAGATCCACCAAAATGTTTAATTATACTGATTTAAAGGTAGAAGTCTTGTTTATCTTTTCCTTGCAGACTGCTCTTCTAACTAAATGAAGGTAATGTGTTAGATCTTCCATCAGTTCCCCATTTAAATCTCAAATATACAGCTTTTACTTTCCCTTGCTCACTTAGCAACTTGAGACTGGACAAACCTAGTTTAAATTCACTTAGGGCCTCATCACAAAGGCCAGGTGAAGTGTTCCATTTTGCATGGCATTGTAGTGAAAGTAGAGGGCCAGCAGAGTGAATCTGTGGCCCCGCACCCAGCTCCCTCTTGGTAATGCTTTCTCCATCACATGGGGAAACTATCACCCTTCCAGAGAGGACCCCCCTGTGTTGTGGGGGAAGCCTCCAGTGATGCTTTCACCTTGGTTGGGAGTGGGGCCTCCACCAGAAGTCACAAAACGTTGTGTGATTGCTGGTGTGGGCTCTGTCCAGGAGCAGGGATAAAAGCATCCTATGACATTAAGGATGTGTTTATGCTTAATTAAGCCCCCCCCCCCCCATCTGATTAGGCCTTTAGGTGGTACAGGGTGTCAAACTAGTGTTATCCACTAGTTTTATGCTATTATGATGTTTATTTTATTGTGTCGTGTTTTTAATTTATGTCTGTTCAGGTTTGCCCCCATGTAAGCCGCCCGAGTCCCTTTGGGGAGATAGAGGCAGAGGACAAAAATAAAGTTATTGTTGTTGTTGTTGTTGTTGTTGTTGTTGTTGTTGTTGTTACTACTATCCAGACATTTTGAACCTCAATACCCATAAGGATTGGGGGGAGGGGGGAAATGGAGATTGTGATTGAATATTATTTCCTAACCACTAGCCATGATGGTTCAGAATTGTTGCCCAAAAGTTCTGGAGGGCACCAGGCTAACAATCCCTGATATAAGTTAAGGCTGAAGGCTTGTTTCAACTAACTTTAGACAAAGAACAGATAAATCACCCTAACAGTTGATCCCTTTCCATAAATCTAAGTTGAGAGCCATCACTGAATAAAAGGACAGCTTGGCTGAGCAGTATTGAACCATTCTTCTTTCCCTGTTCGCTAAGGTGGAAACAATGTAGTTGGTGATGTACTTGTAACTACACTTGATAATGAGAATCTGTATGTGCTTTCCGATTAATGAACTGTGCTAAAGTGAAAAGTTCCTCGTTTCAGGGCTTTTTAAGGCACTATGTGCTAAAAGGGGGAAAAGTAGAAAACCTTTTCATTTGGAACAAATAAAAAGCACTCAGAAAGGCGGAAGAAGCAAATTATAAGCATCGAGACTCCCTACTTACTTATATGTTTTCAGTTAACAAAATGGTGATGCAACAGCTCACAGCAATTTGGAGACTGACCTCCTTCCTTTTGAAAATGTCACATTACTATAAAGCTTTAAAGGTCAGCAATTTTCATTTAGAATTTAGAGGGTTTCCCCCCCCCCTCAAAATAAACAAGCAAACACATAAACACAGTCATATGCAGCAAGTGGTATCATCCATGAAAACAACCAGATATTCTCAGAGAAGACAGCATATATAATAAAAGAATTTGCATTTTTTCTAAACATCTATTTATAAAATTGAATTAAATCCAGAGTTGATGTATAACCACGCAGTTACGTAAATCCAATTGTTAGGCCCAATCCAAGTAGACCAGTGCTTTTCAACTTGGGGGTTGGAACCCCTGGGGGGGTCGCAAAGGAGGTATCAGAGGTATCCTTTTTGGGAGACGTTAGCTGGCACCGATTGATTCTCATCTGGAATTCCCCTGTTTTTTGAGTGTTGCTCTTTATTTACTGTCCTGATTTTAAAGTTTTTTTTTTAATAATGGTAGCCAGATATTTTTTTTTTCATTTTTATGGTTTCCTCCTTTCTGTTGAAATTGTCCACATGCTTTTGAATTTCAGTGGCTTCTCTGTGTAGTCTGACAGGGTAGTTGTTAGAGTGGTCCAGCATTCATGTGTTCTCAAATAATATGCTATGTCCATGTTTGTTGAAGATAGAACTGTAGAGCACAACTTCATAAATTTGGAAATAGGATTGTTTAGAATCAGTGTGTATGGAAAGGAGGAGGACCAGCATATCTTACACACATTCTCGCCCAGACATAGGACATCTATCTCAGCCTGATAATATAATTCAGTATACTGTGCTTTTAACATATTGTGTTTAGTTGATTTGACATTTTGTGTTTTTGTATTTATGACATTTATTTAGTTTAACCCTTGGTTGTGGTCATTTATAAGCTTATTGAGTTTACTTATTATATGTTTTGCCTTGAGTGCTGCTTATTTTTTATGGCATTGAATGTTTGCCATTTTTCTTTTTCTTGTGGACTGCCCTGAGTCTCTTTGGGAAAAGAGAGTGGACTATAAATAAAGTATTATTATTATTATTATTATTATTATTATTATTATTATTATTATGCATGTCAAACTGCATTAAACCTACAGTATAGATGCACAATATACAAGTACATCTACAGTACATCTACAAGTACTACCCTGCACTCCAACCACTGTTCTGCATTGGCTATATTTTAAAGGTCTTAGTATTTGCTTTAATGACAGCCTGACATTGGAAACTCACCAATCTCCTGAACCAGGACATCCTGTCAGTTATTTATATTATGCATACTTGCATCCATTTTGAATAATTTTGATAACACTGAACAAATCTGTAGACTTGATATCTAGGATAAGTGGCCGAACACCATTTCTTAAGTTCCAATTAGGGTAGATCCACTGACACCATGAGGTAAATCACACATCTAGTGGCTATTAAAAAGGCTTAGCAGTAGAACAGAGTGTGCAATTAAAAACAAGAAGAAAAGAAAATGACAACCATTTGTAAAACAGTGGGCCTTCTAACCACAAGCATGGTGTTAAACAAGATTTTGATTAATTTTTAGTTGTACAATCTGGACTTCCTTGGCTGTTATTTAGGCATGTGCTGTTATTCTTACAGTGTGTCAAGAATGGAGACATTAATTTATTTGCAAATAAAAAATTTGTGCAAAGAAAGAGTAGGAAGCTTACACATAAAATGGGCTAATGATTTGTTTTAAATGCCAAGAGAGTGATTTTTCATTCCTTGAAACATACCTCTGGGGAAAAAAACAAAACAATTTGGGGCTGTATTCTGCATTTGTTTATTTAGGCCACATCTACATGGGCTGCTCAATCAGAACTGAAATGTTCCAGACCGACTCGCACACTCACTCTCCAACCTGTGTTAGATGATCCAGCCATGCCAAGACTGCTTTGGCTCAACTGAACCTTAGCTTTGGTAGTAATGTCTTCATGGCCATCTGATGACATGGGTCTCATTCATCCCCTTTTCTCTCCATTCATCAGTGTAGGGAAAAGTGAATGACAGTATCAGTGACCTACATGGACAAAGAACCAGTCCTCATCATGCCAGGTCCTGCTATCCATGCTGAACTGAAAGCTATAGAGTTGTTCTGGAGTTTTGGTCAAATTCCAGAGTACCCTCCGATTTTTCTTGACACAGAGCTACACTGGATTAACTCAGTTTACCCCAAAATAAGCACCAAATGTTATGAAGATAACCAAGAGCAACTAAACAGTGAATACAGGCTTAGTGCCATGTAGACATAACATGCAAGTAAATATACTTAAACTAAGGAACTGTCTCTCAAACGTGATAGAAACATTATATTCATCTCCGAGGTGTTGTGTGATTTCCAGGCTGTGTGGGCATGTTCTAGCAGCATTTTCTCCTGATGCTTCACCTGCATCTGTGGCTGGCATCTTCAGAGGACCCTCAGACACAGGTGCAGGTGAAACATTAGGAGAAAATGCTGCTAGAATACGGCCATACAGGCTGGAAACCACACAATACCCCAGATATTAATATAATGTTTCCATCGTGTTTGAGGGACAGTTCCACACAATACTCCAGTGATTCTGGCCATGAAAGCCTTCTACAATACAATATTTATCTCTGCTTCGATCACTAGGAGAATTGATCTCTGTTTCCCTGCGCAGTTGATGCCTGATAAAATGTATTGGGGTGGAGTTACAATTGTGGCAATAATGTCACAATTGTGATTAAGTAGCAGCTGTAAATATGGAAGTTAGGTATGAGTAAATCTAGGAAAATTTTCTGTATTGTCACTAATCTCTGTGCAAGCTCTTCCACTTCTTCCCCTACAATGGCACTATCACTTATAGCAGGAGTTATACACATAGATCAAAAGCATATCCTTAGTGTAGTGTATATAACAAAACCTTCCATAGCTTCTCAAGATACATTCCAGAGGGCTTGAAAACCTTACCTTCTTGAGTGGCAGGGAAGGCCGGGGAAGGTAAAGGTGGATTTGTCACCTCTCATTTCCATCATAAGATTCTGGCCAGTGCAAATAGCTGACAAGAGTTAATAGTTTTTTAACATGACATGAGAAGGCCACAAAAACAGGCACTCAAATTTTCTGAAATTTAACTCCAACCAAAGTATTCACAATTTTGACAATCAAAAATCCGGGAAGAAAACATGGACCACACATTTTAAGCCTTCAGATTTTATTGTCACTAAATTCTGTGGCATGTTCTTACATTTCTCCCCCTACAATGGCACTGTCACTTACAGCAGGAGTTTTACACAAAGACTGAGGACATACCCTTAGTGTAGAACACATTGTAAAAATGTAAGAATCACAGGTATTACACCCTGGTGTGAACGGATCCCACTGGATCAAACAGAACGAAATAACTTATCTTATATCTACAGGTTAAAAAAGAAGTACCCATTAAGAGAAATATCAAATATTTTGACTGTATATTTTACACTAAAAATCATGGGATTTTATTTTTAATTTTTTAGGCATACTACATTGAAACCTACTGTGCAGATATGCTCTAACTTCCAATTCAGTGCAGCTACTATCTTGCTCCTCACAATCCCAGAGCATTTCATGCTTAAAATCAATCAGCCAGCCATACAAATACATAGCTTATATTTGTGCTCAAATTGTTCTCTGTTGTATGTCATTTGGGGATGAGACATCAACCTGATGGCCTTATGCAGAGGAAGTGCACCCATGGAACATAATGCTTTTAATTCTGCAACAACTCATTATAAAGCTATAGCTCCAAGGATTGTTTTTTACTATGACTATTTCAATATTAATCATTTTGTAATTAGACCGTGTAAAGGGGAGAAAGAACTGTTTTCCTTGTTGTGGAAATGTTCTCATATTTTTTGATGTAACTGCTGATAGGCTTATCAAAAATGCAGGCCCAATAATAAAAACACATTTAATTTATGCTAGTTATTTATTTATTTATTAGTTATTTATTGTAAAGCCCTAGATAATTCCATTTTAATTTACTTAAAGTAGGCTTAAATCTCTGCTCAGATTCTTTGAATAACACATTTTCATAAATTATTTGGGGGAGGGGAGGAGAAAATACTGAGAATGATTCAGCCTACATTAAACAATGTATAGTCCCATTGATTTTAACAGGAGATTTAAACATGTACTTCCCTATCTTTCACTGAAATCAATGAGTCATTAGTATTTGTTGAGTACCCCATCAAAAGAACAAACTTCCATTCAGAACAACCATTAGACAAGTCCCATAACTCCAAGTTCAATGGAGCTTGCTTTCAGATAACTGCATTTAGGGACTATGTTTACTGCAAGCTGGATCATTACCAATGTAAACTATGTGCAACAATTATTTTAAAACTTTCAAAGAAAAATCCATCCTAAATGAATTTAATAATAGAGAAGGCAGAGACTTCTGTCTTTGCTTAATACATAAAATGCTAGCACCAGAAATATACTTATTTAAAACTATGTTGAAAATGTATTTTTTTCAGTCACTTCTCAAAAATTACTTCTCAAAAGTGGATATGTTAATATGCACATCAGTTGACAGAAAATCTTACAGAATTTCAGTTGATTTTCTTTTTTCAATAAAAAATGGAAATAAGATCAAATACCAAACTCCAGAATGCGACTGAAGTCAACAGAGGAGGGTATAAACCCTGACTCATTCGGTGGACCTTTATTCTGACTAGAACTAACAGTGTGTCCCAACAGAGGCAAAGGTGGACATTTCCCGACGTATAGTACTGAAAGGGGAGAGTTCGAGCTCTGTAGTGTACTCATTGTCATTGTCATCACTTGTTACTGTTGAAGACTTCTGAATGCATTCATCACAGCAGCAACAACAACACTCCAAAAAGGCCCGACTGAATGGTTTACAAAGACAGAAAAGGAGAACTGGAGTCACACATGATTTGAAGAATAACAGAAACTGACTAATGAGGTGCAGGAGGTCCATAGTCTGCTGCGACACCCCTGTGGACATGTAGGCAGTGACAATATTGCAAATGTTTTCAGGAATGATGCAAAAGCCATATAAAATGGTCAAAGCCACCACAGTACAGTTCATCTGGCTCTCCAGCTGAATTTGTCGCTTGTTTCCTCTTGTACAGGCCTTCTCCACTTTTCGGATTTTCCTTGCAGTCACCAAAGAGCAAGTAATGGTAAAAAGGGTAGGCAAGCAAAAGTAACAGCCAAAGTACCACCAGAGCCTTGCGCCATCATAGGTAAGGGCCAAGACGTAGATTGTATCAGGTAAATGTGGAGAGATCTTTACCACACACCGTTCTACAGGAGGGCTCCCACTGATGTCAGAGTCTTCTTTCGTCAACTGGCGTAGAACCACCTCAGGCAGTGCCAACAGTAGAGCTCCAACCCATATCACAGCCAGCTTGGCAGTTGTGGATGCACAGTTTTCAATCATCTCGTAGTACATCTGCACATTAGTGGCAGCACGGAAGCGGTCTATGCAGAGGGCACACAGTGTAAAGGTGGTCACGCCAAGTGATGCAACCTGGATAAGAAGGAAAAATATGAGACCGAGTTTCAAAATAAGGAAGAAATGCCCACACTATAAACTAGCTGTCTGTTTCTCTACCCTGATTTCCTCTGAAAGCTTTCCCCATGTTGCAACAGTAAAGAGATGAAAAAAGATTAAAAATAGCTAAAAATGTTTAGCTGTAGCAATTCATAAGATACTTCAGATGGGAAAAATACAATTTGATCTCAAGTTTTGATTCTTTAAGTTGTTACTAATATGGAATGATAAAGGAAAATTCCTTCTCTGCAATAGCTGCCTATAGCAATCTCTTAGAAACATTTTTTTCCATTGGGGATTCTAGTCCCTGGTGAAAACCGGGGCTTGGAGAGATCCTTCAAAATGGATTACTTGAAGAACATCTGATCTAGGAAGTTTAGTAGGATCAACACTAGTTTGTATTTGGATGGAAGAAAACCAACAAATACCAAGTGGCATAGGCTATATTTCAGAGGAATGAACTGGCAAAACTACCTCTGGGGATTCCTTGCCCAAGAAATTCATGAGGTCACTGTAAGTTAACAGATGACATGAAGGCATGCATGTGTTTGTGTGCAGAGAAACAATTGCATTTAAATCAGTTTCATATTACTGACTTCAACAAGATTGCTGTCCTGATCCTAAAAATTCCAACAAAGATGAAACCAGTGTTCAAGAGAAATCAAATACCCTGTTACCACTGCATGGTTTCAAACTGTACCATGATAGGGTTTCAAAGTTTCACATGTTGTATCACTAGACTACAGTTTTTATTGTTCCAGCTTTCTTTACTGCCAAATTTTATGCAGGTTTTCATGGTGAAAGGAAGTTCTTCCCAAAGCTGTGCTTTTGAAAATAAATCTTTCACTGTATGCTGGAGCCCTGAAGGAATACTAACAGGAACAGCAAAAAGTTTTCTATTCTTTCTTCTTTCTTCCTGTGGTGGCTTATAATTAGTCCAGTATCTGCATAGTACACCCACCTCAAAAACTGTCATGAATTAAATTGTACAGCTGACTATAACTTTTGCTTACTTAATGTGCACTGAGATAATCAAGATTCTATGAAAAGACAGATTTCACTGCAGTCTGATTCCCATCATAAATTTGAAATATTCTTGTTTATGTACATATAATAAAAAGTTATGCAAGAATGGAGGGTGCAATTATATAAATGCATCCCACACACTGGCCTTCAGCATTTAATGGCCATATCTGATTGCTAAACATCAATATCACTGAAAAAAGTTGGGAACACTGGATAAAACTGAAAAACCCCTGACTTAACAAGTGATTCTCTGAAATGTCTTCTTGAGAAACATTCAGGTTCTTATTAACCTGAAATAGACGTAATATTTGATTACGCAGACCCTTATTAACCTGCAATAGTATGCATGTTTGTTTATGACTCAACAGAAGTACTGTAAATATTTTTAGAAAGAGAACCTATTAATTTAGTGAGTTCAACTGTCAGAAATACATTCGGAGGAGGAAAAAAGCTTAGTAAACACAAACAAATATGCAGATAGATGGAAAAACTTTTTTGTCGGGGTAGTCAAGATTAAGGCGAAGTAAGAAGGAAATGCTAAAACAGCTAACAAATAAGCATTTTGTACATCAAAGCTAGGAAGTGTCAAAGAGAAAAATAAATCTTAAATCCTGACGGTAAAACATTTGTGCCAGCCCTAGAAGTTTCCCAAACCTACATTTATCCATTTCAAATAAGATTAACTTTCAATCTACTGAGAAACAAGATTTTGATGATCACAAAATTTTAACCTGCTTCAACATAATGACTCCTAGGACTTCTTCACATGGGGCATCCCCCCCCCCCCTCGTTTTGCTGCTTTTACATGCAGCAAGGATGGAGCCTGCTGTGCACCATCACGCAGCACACGGTAGGCTCCGACGACATTTTTCCCAAAATGGAGGGGAAGTGCCAAAAGGTGCTTTCTCCTCCACTACGGGGAGGAAAGTGTAGTTTGGGTAGCTCCGATGGAGCTACCCATATTTTCCTCCCCTTTTTGCTGAGTGATGGCAGAAAGGCAGTGGGGCAATGCTCATTGCTGAGCATTGCTGCCCTTTCTGCCATCTAATGGGGGAGTGCCAAAACACTCTCCTGTCCCCACCATGTGATGAGGGGAGTAGGGAGGGCATGCAGACTGTGTCAAGAGGTCCCTGTTGTGGGAGCTAGATTCAAATTCCATGCCATAGAATGAGTATCACTTTTCTGTTTTAGGGCCCTTTCACACTTCACAGGTATAGTGTTATAATTCAACCTTAACTGTCATGGCTGCATCCTACAGAATCCTGGGGTTTAAAGTTTTCTGAGGTACTGAACATCTATGGTGAGAATTCTTTTTGTGCTCTGACATTAAAAGTGGTATGATAGCACTACAACCACACAGTGTAAAAGGGCCTTCAGTCTCTGGTCCCCTAAATAGAAATGGGAACATAAGTTATTTTCTCTTAAAGTAGTTGCTAGCAGAATACAAAGGTCTGGAGAAACATTTTAAAATGTTATGTCTCAGAATCCAGTCTACTTCGTGTAATATACAAATCCTAAGGCTGTGGAAAAATTATCATTAGTCCTCATAAGTCGGATCAAATTCATTAAATTTGTACTAATGACATGATATCTGAGACGTGGGTGTGGCCTGTGCCAAAAACTTAAGGACCGAAACTTACCCAATACTTTTTCATTTGAATTTTGTAAATCTTTAAAGCTTTTCAAAGTCAGTTTCATTTTTAGTGCAAGGAAGAAAATAAAAGCAAAAAAAGGCTGCCTTTCCTCTTTAAATTGATGGCCTCTCACCATTAGAAGAGGGAAACATCAGGGAGAAAGTAAAGTTGGCTGGGAAAGAGCCTGAGAAAACAAAGAATTCTGGGAAATGTCATTTGGGAAGGTGAGGAGCCCTATGCCAGAGAATTCTAAAGGCCCTGCCCTAAACTACATTTCCTGGAATTCTGCTCAGAATCAGAAAGCCCCAATCAGGATAGGGGAGAGATTTCTCCCTCCATAGCAGCAGCCAGCCAGAGTTCTGATAAACTGTTGAATCTGCAAAGAGGGGGACTGACTGATGCTTCTAGTAAGTAAATTTCTGTTCTGGGCTTGGAAGAAATTCCTAAATGGAAGTTCTATTGGTTTATATAAGAGATATTCAGTGAGACAGCTGTTGTGGCTTTATATATATATATAAACCTCTACGCTTGTATTGAAACTTTAAAAAATTCCCTAAAATCAGTAGATGTATGAATATTTCTGAAACTTAAGGGGAATGATTCCCTGTAATCTTGTGACATTGCATAGAAAATTCAAGGACATAGCCTTTGTAGTTTAGTTTTTTAAAATGTTGTTTATAAAATTTTCCCCAAAAAATTCATGATAAGTGCAACATTCTGAAATTTGATAGACTAACAGTGGTAAACATATTCTACCATTTTAGCAAGTTTCGCCCCGATAGCTGTAAAATGATGGAGAATGGAGCCCCTGAAGTTTCCCCACTTGTGCAATTACTATAACGAAAAAGTAACAAAATTTCATTATTCTCATTATAGTAATGAAATTTTTAAACTAATGATTCTTTAGGAACACTATGCAAATGAAACACTGGCACCCCCTAATTTTGTAATGGACCTTGAAACATTTTTCGTCGATTGCACAGCCCTAATAAATATTTCTGATGAGGTAGACTAGATCCCACTGAAGGTTATCCCAAACAAGAATTGTTAATATTTACAGTTTTTGCTGAAAAATACTACCATGGCTACTGCTTCTCTCGCTCTTTCTCTCTCTCACTCACACACAGACACACTCTCTCACCAGAATTGATAAAGAATGTAAATGAGATATGATGTCTCCAGGAGGCATCCTTTTATGTCTCCCATTAAGTAGGGAAATATGTTGTTGAGAGACATGGAAGATGTGCCTTATCTGCTGTAGCACCCCACTGTATGAAATCTAACCCTCCAGAACTCTTGTCTATTTTATTGTCATTTCAGCACTACGTGAAAGCACAGTTGTTAACAAAGAGCTTTGGAGTCTGACTGGTTTTAGACAGAACCACAAATGTGCCTTCAAGTCACCTTGACGTGTCCCCATTAATTTCATAAGTATTTCTTAGGCAAAGAAGATTCAGAGTTGGTTCCACCAGTCCTTTCCTTTGAAATAAAGCCTAAGGCACATGGTATTCCTACTAACCAGAGCTTTACAATTAAAAAAAAAAATAACCCACTTTTTCATGGGCCTTCAAGATAGCTCACAATGAGCTGACAGCAAGTTAAGAAGACCATAAAACATAAAATAAATTAGTCAAAATCTTAACCTGGTGTTTATTTACAGGGTTGCCAATAGGCAATACATCAATAAGTGTTGCAGAGAAAGGGCATGTATGCAAATGAAGAACAATAGCTAATTCATATGTGAATAAATATTGTTGTTGTTTCAGACCAATTTAGACACTTTTCATCTCAGAAAGGGGGGACAGTTTGCCTCCCAGATATTGCCCCACAGCTCCCACGAGTCTCACCCAGCTTGGCCATTAGTGAAAATTATGGGAGTTGCAATATGAAATATCTAGAGCAATGATTTTGGACTCCCAGAAGCACTAGCTGACTTGCCAACAGTAAGGAAGTCTAAAATATTCAAAGGACCAAAGCTTGGGAATTGCTGATCTAAAGGGTCAAAGGTTTTAGATACATCCTCTGTATGAGAACCGCCAGAGATGCTCTATGGTTGAGAACTGGATATTGCATCTCAAGTTATTAGGCTATCCATCCTTTGAAAGGATAATCATGAAGCTTCCACAATTATGGAAAGATATGCAAAAGGTATCTTTGACAGATGATTCAAATGGTGTACTGATTGCAAGTACTGACACCTAGACAAAACACTGTCGGAAATGGTACTTAACTCACTTGGACTTACACATTGTTGCGGCCTAGAGTCTTCGAAATAACACTACAATATTTCTTCTACTTCAAATTTAAAGAGCAGTTCTGTCATACTTTTCTGTGCAAACATAGAAGAGAGCTTAATGCGAAGGCCAGAACAGGCAGAACTAATTCTATAGCACCAAGATAACAAATGTAGCTTTTTAAACCACCAAGTACTGCTGACCACTGCTTTCTGCCAGGTCTAAGACAAATCCCTTTCTGTTTTGATATCTCGTGTGCAGAATTTAAGACAGATACAAATATTTGTGCATTATTTGCAGCCAGTTCCAATGGTTACTTTTCTCCACTTGTGTGCATATTTTAAGATACAAGGAAGGAACTAGGGAATAAAGAATGAAAGAGACAAGCCTTTCTAATATTGGAATGATCAAAAGCAAATCTGACCAGCTGGCCAAAAGCTTGGCTGGCAGAATATGTGTATGCTTGCCAGAAAGCAATGATTTAAATAGAACCTGAGGCTTTTTAAGAGGAGAAAATGTGGTGTATAGAATTAACAAGATGCATTAATAGCACATCTATCAGTCCTAGAATACACAAAATCTGCAGATATGTAATTAAAACTCTAGCCATTTACAGTCGAGATTCACTTGAAATCAATCTGGTGGTTTTGCTTTCTCCCACATTCATACTCTGAACTCTTGAATAATTTCTGTCAAATTAATGAAGAAGTGAAATTCTTGTTCTTTCCTGCAACAATATTCTTGCAGATTTTTATCACTGGTAGACTATGCTTCAACATTTCCCACACCACAAAGGTGCTACTGAAAGGAGGATATGGAGCTAGAATGTTGACTGAGGGAATACTGCCATGCTTTGTACACCCTGGGCTCTTTTGCACTATATATTCATAAACTATAGTTCCACTTTAATGTCCATGGTATCATCCAATTGAGTACTTGGAGTTGCAGTTCAGATTGGAGTACAGGCAGACCCAAGTTACAAACATCTTATTTACAAATGACTCATAGTTAAGAACCAGGGTCAGACAACAGTAAGTGAGAGAAATCTACCCCTCAGAAGAGAAATTCACTCCTGAAAGAGTTATCATCGGGAAGAGTTGTCTACACTGAAGCTTCATCACCAATCTTTGCTTCCACAACAAGTCACATTTTTGAAAATTCTATTATCTCAAGGACAGAAAGTGAGATGAAATCTTCTGATTAGGGGAACAGACAGCCACAGGGTTATTAACCCTTCCCTATGCTATGGCTAGAGTTACACTTTAAAAATGTACCTGTTCTGGCTTACATACAAATTCAACTTAAGAGCAAACCTACAGAACCTATCTTATTTGTAACTTGAGGACTGCCTGCATTTAGCTCTAGTGTCTCACCAAACTAAAAACCTCAGAATTCGATAAGATATAGCCAAGGCACTCAAATGCTATAATTGTCCAGTGTGAACAAGCCCCTGATAAGAAGTTGTTGTATATCATATTACAACTGCTTATTAGTGAAGTGGCCATTTTTTGAAACAAACCTGGTGTGTATTTGTGTTTATTTAGGGTTCAGTAGACCAGTCTATTTGCAGTTATGGCAGTTTTGTATGTTTCCAACCATAAGTCTTCACAACATCGATCAGTAACTGCATTAAATACAGAAAATGATGTGCTTTTCACATTTTTTTCTCCATATAATATGATGTATTTTGGCATCCATTTTAACTTATTATGTGTGTTTTTTGCCTGCATTCTTTCCTAAAATACACAATGTATGTTTTGTTGTTATTGATTTAAGAATGCTATTGCATAAATTCAAACAACTTGTTGTTCTTTTGCCTTCAATTTGTTTCCAACTTATGTTAAGATTTGTTCAGAGAAGGTTTGCCTTGCCTTTTTCTGAGGCTGAGAAACTTAACCAAGGTCACCCAGTGGGTTTACTTGGGCAAAAGGAATTCAAATTCTGGTCTCTGCAGTCATACTGGCCGTCAAGTTATTATAGCCAAAAGATTATTATGTTCCAATCTGCCTATTTGTTTGGAAAGTGAGACTCTGATTCATTTTCCTGTGAACAAGATAAAATACTCAAGCACCCTAAGTATGGCGTTATGTAACATTATTTAAACTAGGAAGTTCTTCAGCCATTTTTCAAAGCCTTGGCCTATTTACTAATATTAAGTGTTTCTCTAATATTCAAAATCTTTCAAATACAAACAATCAAGCATGAGGTTAAGATGAGGGAAAATAATAGTGTGATTTATATTTCAGTGAGGGAGAATAGTTGGGAGATATTAAGGATTTAAATACAGAATGCATATAAAATGCCCTGTACCAGCAGTCCCCAAGTGATATTTATTTATCGTGTCATCAGCAACCATTGTATTACAATTCTAACAGAGCAAAACAAACACAGAGATTAAAAAGAAAAAAAAAGAAAAAAAACCACACAGATTTTGTAAATTTGGTATTTGGTTAAATGTCCTTTGACCAGTATCTGGCCACTTGGAGTGCCTCTGGGGTTGCCGCAAGAAGGTCCTCCATCGTGCATGTGGCAGGGCTCAGGGTGCATTGCAGCAGGTGGTCAGTGGTTTGTTCTTCTCCGCACTCGCATGCCAAGGATTCCACCCTGTAGCCCCATTTCTTAAGATTGGCTCTGCATCTCGTGGTGCCAGAGCGCAATCTGTTCAGCTCCCCAAGTGATGAACAAGGTCCTTAAGTTGAATTTGTTAGTAAGTTGTAACAGCTACATTTTTTAAGTATAACTCCAGTCAAAATATTTTTTTAGCTTTGAATTGCATAGGAAAGGATGTAGTGCTTGTTTTGCTGTCTGTGCCTCTCTTCAGAAGGTTTCACCTCACTTTCTGTCCCTGTGAGATTGGATTTTGACAAATTTGACTTGCTGTGGAAACAAGGATTGGTGATAAAGCTTCAGTTGAGACACCTTTCCCCCATGATAACTCTTTCAGGGGAGTATTTCCCTTCCATGGGGTAGATGTCTCTCACTTCCTGTTGTCTCATCCCTGTCCTTAACTAGAAGTTGTTTGTAAGTCGGATGTTTGTAACATGGGGACTGCCTGTATTTGTAACATATTATCACTTCATAATCATATATGGCTTAGATGTCAAATTGCTTGGAGGTCTGGATTAACATCAGCAATAATAAAACTTCTTTTTAATAAAGAGTTGAGGGTCAATTTGATTTAACCAAAATCTACACATGCATTATGATTTTCAGTTGTTTTTAGCTTTTTGACTTAACTTACTGTTTATGCTGTGCTGCTTTCAGTGTTTTGTTTTACTATGTTGTATTACTTAAATTGGTTAAACAGTAAACCTGAGATCCCATAATATAGGGCAGGAAACAAAAAAACAAACAAACAATAAATGGTAAAAATGTCTTTTAATTTCACATTAGTCAAGGAAGCACAGACTGTCCTCTGTCCAACATTTTCCCCCTCAGAACACTTCTGTTAGATAGGTTAGATTGAAATGGAAAGTGTCTTTGAATACTTTCACATATTTAGCATCCATAGCATTCTTGTTAGTGTGGCCTTGAGTCATTCGAACTATATCAATGAAAGCAGCTGTTGGTACTGGACAGCTCTGTGCCCCCCCCCCCCCCCCTTTAAACACTTACAGACATTTGTGAGTTTAATGAAAGACTTTTGGGGATTCTTTTGCCTGAAAATTGCATATAACATTTTTAATAAAAAGAATAGAATGCAGGGATCTTTGAAAGACTCATGGGAAGAATTGGCAAAATTGGCATCCACAAAAATGGATGCTGGGGAAGAAATTATTGAAAAAACCGTGCTTCTTGAAACCACAAATGTCTCCAAGAGTATTTTGAGGAACTTAGATGCACAAACTGGGGCTAAAGGTATGGTCTATTTTATTATCTGCTTTAGAACTACCCAGGAATGTACACAGATAAGTCAAAAGTGTCCCATGGTCATCAAATGGTATGGGGGCATTTTGTGTTTTTTAAAATATTGTTACCTTCAAATAATTTCTGATTCATGGCAACCCTAAGATGAACCTCTTAAGGGTTTTTATTGGCAAGATACTCATATGTTGAAAGGAAGTTTAATATTGCCTTCACTAAGGTGAGTATGACTTGCCCAAGGTCATCCAGTGAGTTTGCAAGACTGAGTGAAGACTTGAACACCCAAGCCACTATACCATTTTGGCTCTAACTCCTAAAAAATGTGGCCCTATAAGGCCCAATGAAGGCTGTTTGCAGCTTGTCCACCTTAAGTAGGTACCTGCCCCTGCTCTACCACGGGACTGCAGCTCACCACTTAAAAAGTACATATTGTTCACTTTTACTTTATTTCAAAATAAAATCTTAAACAACAAGTGTAGTTGTATTTCATCCTCTAGTGAAACTTATGGAGGGCCCACTTTGTAAAAAGGCAATGGTGATAGTATGCACACGGGGCGGAGTGAGAGAGGGCGGAGTGAGATATGGAGGCGCTTTGGCTTAGAAGGTAGTGCGTAGTTGGCTTAGAAGGAAGGATAGAAAGGAGGGGGTAATACGAGGAGTGTTGTAAGTTTGTGAGGAGCCAGGATGTGGGCTACCATCTCCCCGCTTCAGTATTATGTGTTTCCCAAACCTTTATTTATCACTTCTCAATAAAGAACTAAATTTGGTCACTGTTACAGTTTGTGCGGAGTCAGGATGTGGATTACCATCTCCCCCTTCAGTCTTATGTGTTACCCAAACCCTTGTTTATCACTTCTCAATAAAGAACAAAAATAGGTTCACTGTTATCTCTGTGTGTTCACTGGTATACTTCCACGGATTCTGTGGTGGTTTCTGTCCCCCTTGTCCACAACATTACTTCACTGGTATCCTTCTGCCCCTCCGCTCTGCAAACCGCATTTCCAAAGCGGCGCTCCAGAAACAGCGTAGCGCCATGAGGCCTCAGTACCAGCTGTCATACTATCACCCAGGCAATTTCTTGGAATATCTGATTTAAAGTATCGCCTTCTGAATTACTACTACTACTATTACGACTGTTTCCAAACAGGGTGGCTATTTCTCTTATTATGCACAATTTAAAAAACATTCAATTTTCCAAGCATGAAAAAAAATCAGACCAATACATGAATCATGATTTTTAAAAAGAGATGTCAAAAAATGATGAAAATGTACTACAATTATATCCATAGCAAATTAATGTTTTTGAATACAACCAGAAAGTGTGATTAGCAATTAAATTGCTTTTACTTAATTGCTTTATCTATTATATCTATTACATCGAAACTAACATCACATTGGATTTTAAAGGATAAATCCAGTTATCAACCCCATCTTACAAACGCACAGAAAGGACAGAAACTTGGTAGTTATGCTTACATGTATGTTCTGTTGATTTCTGTTGGTCTCTTCTTGTTGAATTAACAATGGTTTGAAATATAAAATCTTTAAAACTACTCTCCCAACAAACTTATTTTGTTTACAGTGTGGAGATCTAGCAGATCTAATGAAACAAAATGATCCACTCCCAAATATTCAATCAGGACTCATTAAACTAGGTGGGGTTTGTAGTTTCACATTGGAAGTATGCCACAAGCCCAAGGGCCTTAATAAAACTCCATGATTTCATGGCATGCAATTAATATGCAATTCATTGTTTTGTGATGAATAACACATGGAGAACATCAAGCCAAGTTTTGTTCAATGCTTCTAAACCTTTAAGCATTAAGCTATCATTATCTTGAGGTTGTTTTTAGGTGTTCCTCTCTTAAAAGGAATCATTTTCTCTCTTTTTTGGCTAGTATCCATGCCATTCCAGTAAGTTATTGATTTTTTTATGGTATCATCCTTCTTCCACTAAGGCCAACCCTCGATGCCTATGTGGGAAGCATTTGTTATTTGTCTACCCACATGAATATAACAACAACAAATCCATGTATCATAAGTTGTATGGCACTGGCCAGGACTTGCAATGTATAAAATTAGCTTCAGAATACTCCTTAAGCATACTACAGTAAGATATGTTTCAGTAAGGACCATTTCAAGTAGTAAAATAACTGCCTCTCTCATAAACTACTAGATTGTTTTAAGTATGCACCCCAAAAAAAGCTATGAAAGTGGCCAATGGATGATATAAGTCACAAAACATGCATCAACTCTGACAAAACTGAGACAGATCCCGGGATACGAGCCTGCCTGGATGGGCCCTCAAAGGGAAGTACAATTGAGATCGCACCTTCATATCTGCACATGTTAGTAGGATAGAAACCAAGGCTTTTTCCCTCAAAACTTGTGTGCTTTTAGTTTTACATTATTATTTCACATTGTTATTTGTACTTATGAGGAGTTCTAATTTAATTAATAAGTAATCTGTGCCCAATGTCCTTCTTGCTTTTAGTTCCCTTTATCATCTATAGCCCTGTCTTTTTGTCAATCGAGAACTTCAGCCAAATTAAAACTTGTTTAGCTTCCTCAAAATAAAATGTCATTTTGCATAATATGACCTATTTTTGTGTGCATCCATTCCATGGCCAAATGTCATGAGAAGAAGTTATTAGATCTACCGAACACAAGTTGAGCAACTGGGTTGCCACTGAATCAAAACTATTTTTGGACTATAACTGCCAAAATCCCCCAGACAGGAATGACTATGTCTGCTGGGTATTCTGACAGCTGTTGTCTCCAAAAGTGACTTTCACAAGCTCTAAATTAGAGTAACCAGAGTAGGGGAGTTTGTTCATATTCTCTTTCCAGTTTCTTCTAGAGGCAACTGGTTGGACACTATAGGAAACAGCATGAAAGACTACGGGTGCAACTACACTGCAGAATGAATGCAATTCAATGCCACTAACTGCCACTTCCATGGTTAATTGCTGTGGAATGATGGGGATTGTAGTTTTATAAGGTCTCAAGTTTTCTCTGCTGAAGAGTGCTCGTATTTTGCCAAACTACCACATCCAGAATTCCATCACATTAAGTGCAGATATACCCGGGATGAAACTTTGGTTAGAACCAGAAGGGTTCCCTCTAATGTTATGTGCATCACAAATGTACCTTTCAAAAAGACCAATGCCTTAAGGATTATAGGTGGGTAACATGTGAAGGCCTGCATAGTCTTAGGCCCCTCCTACACTGCCAAATAAAATCCAGATTATCTTCTTTGAACTAGATTATATAGCAGTGTAAACTCATGCAATCCAGTTCAAAGCAAAAATGTGAATTATTTGTTTTCAAAATCTGGATTATATGGCAGTGTAGATGGGGCCTCAGACTGAGGCTGATGAGAGTTGCAATCCAGCAGCAACATGAGGGTGACTAATCTCTCGCTCTGTTTGTAGGTCAGACAATTATAAGCACTCAGATTTCTGCACACTGGCCATTTTAATGGTACAATTGCATGTCAAGTAGAAACCTACAGTAAAGTAATACTGAATTGTTACAGTGACACACAAGCTTACAATGGGAGCGGGGAGAAAGGGATTGAGAAAACAAAACATTTATTTAGCACAGCTGTGTTTTATAAGAAGTTCCACAGCTGAGGATCATGCCCTAAAGGAGAACATTAAAATGACACGAATCAAAGTGATTTATTTATATGAAAGTGCACCTTCTTGTACAAGAAAAGGAAAAGGGAGGAATTCACTCCCATGCCCCATCTACACTGACTATATAATGCAGTTTCAAACTACGAACATTATATGGCAATGTAGATGAGGCCCCAATCTCTATCTTCAGAAAATCCATCATGACAATTACATTGACTGTCAAAGTAGACTCTGAAGTAAATGTTATTCCAAAAGAATCCAGCAACTGTTTCCTACCTAGCAAGCGGAATATCCTTCTTAAGTGATAAGGAGAAACTTCCCTCCCCTTATTTCTGTTACTTAAATGAGTGATAGTGAACATATTGCCATACAGGCAAAGTAGCACTGCTTGCCAAAATTACTCCATACCACCCACTAGCTTTAGTGATTCTGGTTTCCTCAGTAAATAAATAAAACAGACAACCTGAATAATGGCAAGATTTGGGCCAGCTGGCTGAAAGCTTGGCTGACAGGATACTGCTGTGTTTGCCAAACTAGATTTAAAGGAAACCCAAGGCACTTTTTAAAATATATATAGGAAACTATGGTATTTGGAAATGATCAATTACATTAATGATACATCAATAACATCTATGGGTTTCAAACTATCAAGTCACATGAAAAAGGAAACATTTTTCTTCTCTGTTTCTTAAGTAAACTGGGCAACAGCAAGAACAATAAAGAAGCCCTCCTTCCATGTGTGACTTCACAATATATCCAACTACAGACAGATGTAAAAGTTTCCATGAACTGGACCATAATTTCTTATGATAGTCTGGTTTAACAGTTACAATAGAATACTCAAATGCAAGCCAAGCAGAATTATATTTCAGAAGTTAGAAATAAGTTTTACTGTTTTCATGGAAATTTACTTTAAGTAGGAATAATTTCAAAATCAAAATTGGGAAGTATGGATAGGAATACAAATCTGAGTCATAGCCCTATTACACTATGTAACATAATTTGTGTTCCTGGGTTATAAATGACATTTCCTAATTGGTTCTATCATAAAACATGGGGAAAGTTTATTGAACTGCAAAAACTTTGGTTTTTTTTTGGGGGGGGGGAAATCCTGCAACACATTTTGCTATAGTTTTTCAATGAATAGTCTCTCAACCAATTTAACATAGTTGGTGGCAGACACAAAAATGCAGTTTCTGAAACATAACAACTACTTCCAAAGTAAGTACTGCACAACAAAACAGGAAATAACACTTTCAAAACAGGAACAGATTTTTTTCAAATTCTATTTGTGTTAGCAGTAACCAAAAATTATTAATCACATTCTGATACAGTTATTCATTTATAGTGTTTCTGAATGTAGAATGATGGATTCATGCATAGAATAGAAAACTCACATTCATGTGGATCTGTAGATCTGACCCAATATATAACATTAAATCCTATTTCAACTATTTCAACTGGTATAATTCATAATCAGCCTCATTGAAGTCAAGAGGACCAAAGCTAAAATGTGGTCAGAGCATTGGGAGTCAATTATGTCAACTTTACATACCACAATTTCTTTAGAAGTTATGATATTTCACATCTTGAAATGAGCATGATTTTTTCTTTTTTTTAATTGCCAAGGTTGAGATTGAGGAAGGAGCTGAAATGAAGCATATTAAATGGAAGTTTTTTTTAATTGTGTCAGAAGTGACTTGAGAAACTGCAAGTCACTTCTGGTGTAAGAGAATTGGCCATCTGCAGAGCTGTTGCCGAAAGGATGTCCAGATGCGTTACCATCCTGTGGGAGGCTTCTCTCATGTCCCTGCATGGCAAGCTGTAGCTGACAGACAGCTCACCTCATCTCATGGATTCCAACCATCCACCTTCAGGTTAGCAGTTCAGTCAGCACAACGGCTCCACCCAGTGCACCACTGTTGCTCCTAAATGGAAGTTAACTAGATATTCAAAACTTAACCATTCCTAGTTAAATGGAAGTTAACTAGATATTGAAAACTTTTTCAGAGTACAGGAAAGGAACAACACTGAAGGCACGCTCAGCAAAATATGCTATTCTTGTTAATTAAGGAGATCCACGATCCCACCATGTGAACACTAATATCACATTCTTTGACTTACCTCAATGTATGGTACAATTTTGCAAGAAAAATCATCCAGCAGCCACTTTTTGGTGAGTTCTTGAAAGATCACCAGTGGCAAGCAGAAGAAAATGATGAGGAAATCCCAAAAGGCTAGGTTGGCCAGCAGGGAGTTGGAGATGCTCCTCATGTAGTAGTTGTGGCACACTATGCACATCACAGCCATATTGCCCATGATCCCAATGCCAAAGATCACTATCGAGAGGCACATGACCGCGTAGGCACCATACGACTCCTCCGTCAAGGGGTAGAAGGGATTCTTGACCCGACCTGGGCGGAGTGTCCCATTGCGTAGGGCACCAGCATCTCTCTCCACAGCACCAACTGTGGAGCCATTCAAGGCCAGCGCCTGAGGGAGATCACTCTCTACCTCATGGGTACTTTGGTTGTCTGTGAAGTTATAAACATTTATTGCGGGGTGGACATTCTTGAAAGCCTTGGCTTTCCCTACTCGTCCTTGGTCCTGGAGCTCAGTGGCACCTCGCTTAAGTCTAGCATGTCTCTTGGAACTAATCCCTGTACTATGCCACCTACTTTCTGTCTCCTGCAGGAGATCAAAGTCTCTTGCAGTTTCCAAGGCTATAATAGTGTCTTTGTTGACATGCTTCTGGCTATGTTTTCCCAAGGAGACAACAGGCTGTGGCACGGCTTCTCCATTGATACTCCAATCCTTGGCATTGTTCGAAGAAGTCCAGTCCTGTGGAGTTGGAGCTGTAGAGCCTTTGGATTGTCTGCTCTGAGCCGAAGTTTGAGCCATGCTTTCCACAGCCCAGACAACTTCTTGCCCATTTGCTTCTTTCCGCAGTGGTGGCAGAGAGGCCCGGCACCATGCTCCACACTCCTTGCCCTTTCTGCCAACAGGAGGGCCATCTCCTCTGGAGGGTGCCTGGGGCAGAGCTGCTAGGGCAGAAAGCCTGCCTAGAAGCCATGCCAAGCCAAAGAGTGCCTTGATGGGATGCATGTTTTGGAGTACAGCTCTGTGCTGATGCCCTTTTATTTGCAGCAGAGCCCCCGGTGGTGCCGGCAGGACTGAAGACCAACAGGTTGGAGATTCAAATCCAGGGTGAGCATGGATGAGCTCCCTCTGTCAGCTCCAGCTCCCTATGCGGGGACATGTGAGAAGCCTCCCTCAAGGATGGGAAAACATCAAAACATCCAGGCGTCTCCTTGCAGACAGCCAATTCTCTCATTCCAGAAGTGACTTGTAGTTTCTCAAGTTGCTCCTGACATGAAAACAAAATTTGCAGCAGATGAGGTTGCCAGGTACAGAGTAAGGATGCCCTTTTATTTGCAGCTGATGAGGTTGCCAGGGCCAAACATCTCCTCTAAGGCTGGAGCAAAGAGAAAGGCGACTTGGGTGATGAATAAATAATGTCTTTTATTTCCACAAGAGGTTGCAGGTTCCAGTCACATCCTTCACAGAGGCCAGGCTTCCAGGAGTCCAGAAAGGGAGCAAATCCAATCTCATGTTCATAGAAAGGCAAAGAAGGGCTTCGTTATCCGATGACAGGAAACGGTTTCCCCTTGGGTCCTGAAGGCAAGGCAGCCTCTCAAGAGAAGACCTTGGG
Source organism: Anolis sagrei (assembly GCF_037176765.1). Lineage (NCBI taxonomy): Eukaryota > Metazoa > Chordata > Lepidosauria > Squamata > Anolidae > Anolis > Anolis sagrei. The sequence goes on along the minus strand of NC_090025.1, from coordinate 127,046,096 downwards.
AAGTTAGATCCAGGAAGGCGGCGAGAGGTACTGGCGGGGCTGGGCGAGCCCACACTCGCCCCCTGAGGCCTTGGGGTCGCCCACTTGGCATCCTGGCCAGCATCTCTCCCTCAGCCGGTGGTTTTGTGGCAGGCAACGCTCCGTCGGGCGAAGCAACGCTGCTCCATCGAGAGAGAGAAAGCGGACCGAGGCAAGGCGCGCAAAACCTGTCCTGTTCTTATGATTTCTCCTCACAAACACAACCCCAAAGCACAGCCTGGAAGAACTGAATGACAAGCCCCTCCTGTTGTGTTTCTCCCTGCTCAAGGGAGGTCTTCAAAGTTGCTCCCAGTGCCCGGCAGCAACTTGAGGGCGGGAGAAAGGGAGAAAGCAGGCAAGGCAGCTTGCCAGCAACGTGTTGCTCCCTCTTTGCCTTTTTGCCAGACAGATGGGCACCGAATAGATGGGCGAAAGGGGGCGGGGAGGGGAGGCGGACCAGGCGCGCAAGGTGGCTGCTGCTGCGCTTCCTCGAGGAAGGGAACCTGTCCCCTTGCCCTCCTTCTTCCCTTCCCGGGTGTTTCTCCTCCAGGCGCGGCTTTGGGACGCCTCCCGCGGAGCCCCCTCTCGCCACCTCCGCTCGCGCTTTGTGGCGGCTCCGAGTCAAGAGAAGGGAAAAGGCGAGGAGAAAGGGAAGGAGAAGAAGAGACGGGAGGCGTGCGCACTGCGCAGGCGCGGCTCTCCAGGGGCGCCTCAGCCTCCGCGACGCGTCTGCCTCTCTGCGCTACTTGCCCCAGTTCTGAGGCGGAGGAGAATAGGAAGCAGGGAGGGAGAGAGGGAGAGAGGGAGGGAAAACGCGCGCCAAGGTGGCTTCCAAGCGTTGCTCAAGAGGATTACAAAACAAGCCCTCCCAGTAGCAACACTGAGGGTTGAGGGCAAGGAGGGAGATGCATTTCCTTTGCCTCCCCCTCCCCTTTCTTTATTTCTTACCATTTCTTCTGGAATGAAGCTTATTTGAATCCCAACCTACCTCAAAAGTGCTGAGATTCACTTCAGTGAAGGGGAAGCCCTACATAGCAATCCACCACACCCACAGCAGCTGAAGACAGGGCATGCACAGCCTCATTGAGACAGAGGGCCCTTCCACACATATCCCAGAATATCTAGGCAGAAAATTATTATTATTATTTATTAACTTTATTTATACCCCGCAAAATCTCCCGAAGGACTCGATGCGGCTTACAAAGGCCAAGGCCGCCGACAACAACATAAAATACACAATAAAACTCATAAGCAAATAATAAACGTCACACAAACAATAAAACAGTAAAACGATGACACCGTGACGCAATTAAAACCTAAAGGCCAGGCCAAATGTAATAGACAAAATTTAAAAGTGCTGAACTTGACAGGTAATATGTAGAGGTATTTGGAGGTAGGTGCAATGTGCAGATAATCCCGAATCTCTAACAAAGTGCATTTGGGACTTGATGCCAGGAGTTTCCTATTCTGGAAAGGCACACTGGAACAGCCAGGTCTTCAGGCTCTTCCTGAAGACTGCCAACATTGGGGCTTGTCTGATGTCCTTGGGGAGAGAGTTCCAGAGTTGGGGGGCCACCACAGAGAAGGCCCTATCCCTCGTCTCCACCAAACGCGCCTGCGACACAGGTGGGATCGTGAGCAGGGCCTCTTCAGATGATCGAAGGGAGCGTGCGGGTTCATAAACGGAGATGCGGTCACACAGGTAGGCAGGTCCCAACCCGTTTAGGGCTTTGTAGGTAAGCACCTGCACCTTGAATTGGGACCGGAAAATGAACGGCAGCCAATGGAGCTCCTTCAACAGGAGGGTTGACCTCTCTCTGTAGGGAGCACCAGTTAACATCCTGGCTGCCGCCCGCTGGACTAGCTGAAATTTCCGAGCCATTTTCAAGGACAGCCCCAAGTAGAGCGCATTACAGTAGTCCAATCTAGAGGTGAATAAAATCCCACATTATATGAATATGGACTCAAATAATAATAATAATCTTTATTTGTACCCCACCACCATCTCCCCAATGGGGACTTGGAAACGGCTTGCATGGGGCCAGGCCCGAACAACAATTACAATGAACAAAATCAAAACACAACAGAAAACGCAAACAATAAACAACATCATAATTACATTTTTTTTGTCGTGTCAGGAGCGACTTGAGAAACTGCAAGTCACTTCTGGTGTGAGAGAATTGGCCATCTGCAAGGACGTTGCCCAGGGGACGCCCGGATAATTTGATGTTTTTATCATCTTTGTGGGAGGCTTCTCTCATGTCCCCGCATGACAGCATTTCTCAACCTGAGGGTCAGGACCCCTAGGGGAGTCGTGAGGGCGCATCAGAGGGGTCATCGAAGACCATCAGAAAACACAGTATTTTCTGTTGGTCAAGGGGGTTCCGTGTGTCAAGTTTGGCCCAATTCAGAAAACTCTTTGATTGTACGCAAACTATAAATCCTAGTAATTACAAATTCCAAAGGTCAATGTCTGTTTTCCCAAAACTCCACCAGTGTTCACATTTGGGCATATGGAGTATCCATGCCTAGTTTGGTCCAGATCCACCATTGTTTGAGTCCACAGTGCTCTCTGGATGTAGGTAAACTACAACTCCAAAACTCAAGGTCAATGCTTACCAAACCCTGCCAGTATTTTATCTTGTTCATGGGAGTTATGTGTGCCAAATTTGGTTCAGTTCCATCATTGGTGGAGTTCAGGGTGCTCTTTAATTGTAGCTGAACTATAAATCCCAGAAACTACAAATGACTCCCCCCAACCCCACCAGTATTCAGATTTGTGTGTATCGGGTATTTATGCCCAGATTGATCCAGTGAATGAAAATACACCCTGCATATCAGATATTTACATTATGATTCATAACAATAGCAAAATTACAGTTATGAAGTAGCAACGAAAGTAATTTTATGGTCGGGGGTCACCACCACATGAGGAATTGTATTAAGAGGTCATGACATTAGAAAGGTTGAGAACCACTGCCGCATGAGGAGCTGGAGTTGATAGAGGGAGCTCATCCGCCTCTCCCTGGATTCGAACCTGCTACCTGTTGGTCTTCAGTCCTGCCAGCACAGGGGTTTAACCCACTGCACCACCAGGGGCTCCATCATAATTACATAAAACATATGAATACATAACAATATAAGAATTACAATAGACACAGGCACAGAGACAATGGGTGGGCTGCATGTAATGATTAAAAACAAACTAATTAAAATTAATTAAAAACTTAGACAAGATAAAAGAGAGAAGCAGATAATATGTGGAGTAGTACTCATTATGGCGGGGGTTGTGGAGTCAAGCTTTCCCATAAGTGGGGGGGACGTCTACTCCAATGACAGAACTTTTAGCTAAACATTCACGTGAAATTGTATACCTACTCATCAAAGGCACAGTGGAAGAGCCAGGTTTTAAGGTTCTTCTTAAATAAATAACCCAGTTTAAAGCAGATATTGTGGAATTTTCCGCCTGGATATTCTGGGAAATAGAACAAGGTTCAGGGATTAAGAGTCTATACCGTAGTACAAAGATTCAGGGTTCCAAGAGTACGGGAGACAGGTCAGGATACCGAAAATCCACAAACCTGGGGGAAAACCAGCATCATCTATCACCAAAATAAAACAAATACTTTTCTCCCAAAGATCAATCCCAAGGCTAGCTCTTTATATCCAGAAACACCCAGCTGCAACCCATCTCTTGCATACCTCCACCTTTAATTGCTTTCCCCATGAACTCTTACTTAAAGATTACTCAACCATTAACTGCAGAACATGATATATGACAGTGTGGAAGAGCCTTCAGATAACCCTTCCACACAGCCCTATATTCCAGATTATCAAGGCAGAAAATCCCACAATATCTGCTTTGAACTGAGACCGGATCCAGACAGGCCTTTATCCCAGAAGCATCACCAAATATGGATGTTTCTGAGGGCCTGTCCACACCCACCCCAGAAGGTGCACACTAGCCTGAGAGAACGTATGGAGGCCCTACCCCCTCCCCTCAAGCCCTCAGACCCCTTAGAAAAGTAATAAAAACTTATGTGGCCTCCATTAGAAGCCTCGGCAGGCTCTCTCGATGCATAAAAATGAGAGAGCGGGGGGGGGGGGGGGGGCAATTTTCCTCCATCCTCTCCCCCCAGCCCCGCTCTCGTGGTGTGCCATTTCTACACGCCAGAGAGCTGGTCAAGTTTTTATTTTCTAAAAGGTCTGGTAAACTGTGGAAATACTGTCTGGATCAGATAAACCAGTTCAAAGCAGATATTGTGGGATTTTTTGCCTTGATATTCTGGGCTATATGGCTGTGTGGAAGAGCCCTGAATAAATCTGTTTTGTGTTTGGGTGCTTGTTTTTACTATACCACATTCTTCGAAGTTTATCACATAAATGTGCTATGCCATAGCAATTTTTTTTGTGTCAGGAACAACTTGAGAAACTGCAAGTAACTTCTGGCCTGTGGGAACTGGCCATCTGCAAGGATGTTGCCCAGGAGACACCCTGATGTTTTGATATCCTGTGGGAGGTTTCTCTCATGTCCCTACATGAGAAGCTGGAGCTGACAGACGGGAGCTCACCCTGCTCCCCAGATCTGAACCGTCAACCTTTCAGTCAACAGTCCTGCCAGCACAAAAGTTTAACCCTTTGTACTGCCAGGTGCTCTTGCCATAGCAATGACATGATTTTTTTCTGCTATCAACAATCCTGCCATTACCTAAGCGATCCCTAGCAGTCCGAGGATGATGGTTCTCCAAGTGTGGTGTCCTGGCAGTGGGTCCGTAGGTGACTGTGGAGCCCTATTCTTGATCTGAATCTTCTCCCACAGTGAGGGCATTGGTTTCCAGGTGGAAGGCGGTCTCTGTCGGGGTTAGCTTGACTCGCCTTCCTCTTGGCACGTTTCTTTCGCCCTCCATTCACGCCTCTTCAAATTCTATAGCACTGCTGGTCACAGCTGACCTCCATCTGGAGCACTCAAGGGCCAGGGCTTCCCAGTTTTCAGTGTCTATGCCAGAGTTTTTCAGGTTGGCTTTCAGCCCATCTTTAAATCTCTTTTCCTGTCCTTCAACATTCCGTTTTCCATTCTTGAGTTTGAACTGGATCATATTTGTCTACACTATTATCCAGTTCAAATCAAATAATCTGGATTTTAAATGGCAATGTAGAAGGGGCTGTCAAATCATTTCTGACTTATGGTGATCCTAAGGTGAGACTATTGCAATTTTTTATGTGGCTAAGTAGCTAACTCGCCCAAGGTCACCTAGTGGGTTTCAATGGTGAACTGGAAAATTGAACCTGACCCCTCGAGTTGTAGTCCAATGCTTAAACACTAAACTACTCTGACCCTCTAAAAACAACAGTACTAGGAAAGTATGCTGAGATTTCTACTTCAAGATTGTTCTAAAGCTTCCAATTACATGCCCTCCCTTTTTGAAAATCCACTAGAATGAATTGCTCCATAAATAATCCTCAGATGCTCTTTTCTTCTCTTTTGACAGGACTGGATCATGCTCATCTCCTATCCTACGTCATACGACTGGACTTTGAATGCATGCCCTAGAACGGTGTCCATCATTCCCGTTTCCTGGCCTAAACATTGCCAAATGTAACATTAGCATTGCGTGATTCATAGTCCAAAGCATCACTTCTGGTGGCACATGACCCAGAAGTGCCATTTTCAGTTCCTGTCATGGCTGTGTTTTGTCTGTGCAACACGCTCATGGCTAGTCTATAGATGCTGAACTTTAGTTGTGCCATTGGGTGATTGCAGATCAGTGATAAACATTTACTGTATTTTCCCAAAGTATAGATGTTGTCATTCCAATATTTTAATTTTCTGAATGCCCTAGCATGTGTACTTGGAAATAAATTTCAATGAAGTCTATAATGATATAGGATGCAATAGAACTGATGAAAGTGATAGGAATTTTGTCCACAGGTTTTTTTATGCCAAGATGGCTTAGTTAGCCTGCAAACCAAACAATTTTTAATTCTCCATTCTTAAAAAATAAACAGTTTTTCCATTTGCATTCTTTAAAAAAAAGCTTACAAGAAAAGAAAGAGACAAAAATATACACAGCATTATTTGTCTTGCTGCCGGTTTCTTTGTGCTCAGCTGGTATGAAAGGAGGTAATGATCATAATGAGCTTGCACTCACAATTCTGCTCTTCCTCAAGACTCCCAAGGGGTAGGTTGCAAATAGATATTATGAATGTATGCTATTTTACAAAAGGATATTCTCTCAAATATAGCAAGAGAGATTTTGCTAGCCTACTTCTAAGGGGCACCTGGATGTATTTCATTATATTTTTGCTGTGATGTTCACCTACCTGCCCCCCCCCATTGTTTTTGTGGAAATAAGATACAATACAACAGTCTTATCCATGAATTCAATATTCACAGTTTCATCTACCTGCACTTTAAAAAAATACACCCTCCTACCCTGAAAGTATTTGTGGACTCTAAAGGTCCTCCAGTGTGATTCCATAGTATGCTTCTGACCCAAATGTACTAAAAAAAATATGGAGTCCACTATGCAATATTTAAGGTGTCCATGACGGGTCTTGCAAGATATTTCCTATGAATAAGGGGATGCGGGTCATACTGTATATGGGGCAATCAATTATAGGGTTATGATTGATAGATGTATCTCACCTTACTGTTTTCACAGAAGATAGATATGTATTTACCTGCTATTTAACATGTGGATGACCCCATTTCACCAGCTGTTATGACCCTGTTGAGTATGGCAGTCAACATGGTTGGGAATACACTATCTGCTGGAGATAGGGTGGGGCAAGAACCATAACGCTGTCATTACCAAAGACACAGTAACTATCTCCAGAATCCCTCAATAAGCACACCTGACCAGCAAAACAAAGAAAAGAAAGAAGCAGATCAATGTGTCTCACCAGCTGCCCCATCATATTGTCAAAGCATAAATTTCCATTTTGGCCACCAAAATTGAAATCTTAGGAGAACCAAAAGCTGGTGGGGAAAAAACTTTCAAATATTCAAATCATTTTTGTTCATTTATTTAAGGCTTGCCTGACCAAGTAAATTCATTTCATATGTGCTGATTATTAGTTCCGAATAAAAAGTTCACTGGAACATGAAGAACTGCTCTATCTTCTTGCAATGTTATTTCTGCCTCTGGTAACAAAATTTCCTGCTAAAGAAATCATGCCAAGGAATGCTTCTGCTCCATCAACTGAGGATACCTATGTGCCCCCTCCCAAAAAAGAAATGTAAGCAATAGTATTACTAACCTAAATAACATCCTATTTTAAGAAATCTGAATTCTGCAGAAACTGCATTCAGATAAAACCTAGCTGGCTAGCTGATGATCTGAACAAGAGACTCATCCTTGAATCAAGGTTTTCAGTCCAGGTGAGGGAGAGTAGAAATTATTGGCATGGTTCCTAAACAAAATTTGACAGATCATTACCTATTCCATCTTGTCCCTTCAAAACTGTTCTTGACACATTCCAAATGTAGACAGTCAGTGTTGTTCAGGAGCTCCATTTAGATAGGTAATGAAGCTTTTGGGGTGATCAAAATGTACCACACTTTTCTCTCTCTTCACATTTTGGTCTGTTTGCAGTGTTTATTTGAGCAGCCAGCTTGGTTTCACTTCTGTAGAAGAAATAAAGCATCATCCTTCTTTTTGGCCAATTTGTTTTTATTGAATAAAATGTACACATAATAAAAATTGAACAGCACAAATAATAAAAACAAACTACAAAACTACAAAATCTACACCAATTTATATAAAGCAAAAACTACAGCTAACAATAAGAAGGAGCTATTTTTTCTGAAGTTAAAGCTAACCCTTAAAATCTCTATCTTATTTGTGGGCAACATGTCATCTATATACTTAACTTATATTAATTAATTAATTCAACAATCATTGAATCACCCTCGTTTTATTTCAGAAAGTCAATGAGGGAGCTCCAGTCCTTCGAAAGCATTACCAGTAACTTAAAATAACCCGTCAGTTTGTTCATTTCTCTTAGGTCATTAAATTTTTATAACCGCTCATCTTTAGTAGGTAGGTATTAAGTCGTTCTTCCATTTCTGCACATATAATATTCTTACAGCTGTTATCAGATATTGGATTGGCTTTTCTCCTGGAGAAGCAATAAAGTATCACTCATTGTTGATAACAGAAGTCACCTTTTATAATGGTCCAGAGGAAGATCCTTCTCATTCTCCTGATGTTTCACCCATACACTATTCCTATGAACCTGAAGGTAATCTGACAGGACATCATGGTGTCCTATTTTAAAATCTGCTTTGTAACATGGAAATGCTTTCACAGGCAAATATTGAGGTTTAAAAGCCTGTACTAACAGGCATGTATGAAAAAAACCCAAGCTGAATATGAATACATTTAAAAAGATCTATATCATTGCTCCCTTATCTAGGCATCTGATTGAACAGAATCATACTAAAAGCCAGAAATCAATTCAATCTCTCTAGGTGCAAACTATAAAGAGCTTCTTCTTCTTTTTTTTTACATTTCAGTTGTTTTGCCTTTTGATGAGCGATAGATGAGTAAAGTGTTTATCAAGCAGCAAGAAACCCTTTTATGTTTTTCAATGAAATCTGTTCACTGTTCCCATCTAAGAACTAATTGGCAAGAATACAAAGGAAGAGAAGTGCATTTTATCTGGCATAATCCCTGTTCTACTTTGGCTACAAAATCAGACAAATTGACCTTGCTAGCTTTGTTTACTAGATCCTTTTTATTGACATCTCTCTGTCACCCAGCTGTCCTATTTTACTGTATTATAGATGCCAAATCATCTCAGAGAATTTTCACATCTCTCCCCAGAACTGGAATATCAAGCCTACAGACCTTCAGAGTAACTTCTCTGATTTCCCATAGGGCTCATTCAAAGTGGGTGGCTCAACAATGACTGCTTATGATATTAAAAGTCTTCTCGTTTATCTTAATTCACTAGTTGTAACATTAACACTGTTTTTTAATTCCCATGAACAGACTGTTTTGAAGAGCTAAAGGAATTTTTAACTGAAAATCTGAATTCTTGTCACTTGAGAACATGACAGAAAACCATACACATTGAAATAGGGTGGTCATAGATTGGGCTATATTCTCAATTTCACTTCTTTTCATGCAATATGCTGCAGTGTTTCAGAGAGAAAAGGCACAGATTGCATAGATTTACTGAATGTGTGATCAGCCTATTGCTGTTCTAAATTCAGATTACCACAGAAACACTCCATTAGTATTTTTCCCCTATCCATGGAAAATGAAAATCTCGCCTTTGGCCAGAAAAACCCTGCTGGCTTTCACGAAAGTAAAAAATCAAACATATATCTCCTCTTCTTGTAGACTCTAACATGATGGTCTTTAATACTCATATTTTGTCCATCTCCATCTTCTTCAGAACTATTTTAATTTTTATTAATCTTTAATTTTGATTTAATTTAATTGTTATCTGGAATTCCATGATCAGTAAACACACATTATGTATATCGCCTTCAAAGCTTTTTTTTTTTTTAAATATATATAGTACACACCTAAGGAACACATTTCAGTTCAAGGCAATGTTTCTTTCCTTTTTTGAAAATGGTGTAAATAGGATGGAAAGGTTCAACTTTGTAGGAAAGACCCACCATCATCCCAGCTCTGCTTCCATGGAAAGATCCACAGCTTTTCCCTCTGATTGTACAATTCTACTGCCAAAGGATGTGGAATGAGGTAGGATTTAGCTGCTCTATGGACTGAATGGGAAAGATCTTTTGTTTGAAGGACTTGCAGCCCTTTCAGTCCCTGACTATAACAAAAGAGCAAAAATGTAGCAAGGTCTACTGTGATAAATCTCCCTTCTATCAGAAAGGGAAATAGTTTTAACAGCAGCAACTGTGAAGCAGATGAATAAAATAGTGTTCCTACTTTATTTCTGCGATGTCAAAAGGAGCCTGTTTTTCAATATGTTGGGATTCTAGGCTTGGATTGCTGCAATATGGGATTGCCCAGATTGTGGATTAATTTTATTATATACTATCTTGGGTACCTGCCGTTGCCCGGGCTATTTGAAAAAGTCTAAAATACATAATGTCTAAAATACATAAAGTTGTGGATTAAGTACAACGGACATCATGCCAGATTAACCACAAGAAACTCCATCAGTACTCAAAGTTTGTTATGTTGGGCAAGTTTGCTCTAGATGCATCATTGGTGGGATTCAGTGTATTCTCTGGCTGCAGGGAGAATTACGACTCCCACTGTGATGGGCCAATCCCCTCAAACCCCTCTAGTAGGTTGAGTTAGTCATGGGGGTTCTGTGTGCCCAATTTGGCCCAGATCCATAATCAGTGGAGGTCACAGTTTATCTGGTTGTGGTTGAACTACAGTACCCAGAAAGGAAGGTCAGTTCCCCCAAAACCCCTGCAGTAATCAAATTTTGGCATATCAGGTATCAATTTTGGTCCAGGTTTGGGTTTGGTTTGGGTTCACAGTGCTCTCTGGATATGGGGGAACTACAACTTCCCCAAATCAAGGTGAATTTCCCTCAAAACCTCAGGTATTTTTTGCTAGTCATGGGGGCTCTGTGTGCCAAGTTGGGTCCAATTCCATCTTTGGTGGATTTCAGAGTGAAGAAGAAGAAGAAAAACTTTATTTTTCAACCGCGCCTCCATCTCCCTTAAGTTACTTGGGGCGGCCAAACCCAAAGCAAAATACAATTAAAAGCAAAACAGCACATTAAAACAGCAAAAACAGCATAAAACAGTGTGACAGAGTGCTCACTGATTGCAGGTGAACTATAAATCCCAGTACCTACAACTCCAAAATATCTAGGGCAATTCCCCTCAAACTCACCAATATTCCAATTTGGGCATATCAGGTTTGGTCCAGGGCCATCATTAGTGGAGGTCACCATTTATCTGGTTGTGGGTGAACTACAACTCCCAGAAAGGAAGGTCAGTGCCTCCCAAACCCCTCCAGTAATCAAATTTCGACATATCAGGTATGTGTGCCAAGTTTGGTTGAGATCCATCATTGTTTGGGTTCTTAGTGCATTCCAGATGTAGGTGAACACAACTTCTATGAAAACCTCCAGTATTTTTTGTTGGTCATGGGGGTTCTGTGTGCCAAGTTCGTTCCAGGTCCATGATACCAGATCATTTCCTTATCCCACATTATATGGTAGGAGACTCATATAATCCAGTTCAAATCAAACAAACTGGGTCAGATATTGGGATATAGGGCAGTGTAGCTCCAGCCTTATTTATAGGGTTGCCATAAGTCAAAGTTGATCTGATGACAATAATAACAATAATAAAACAAGAGTTCCCAATCATTGTTTGGAATGAAATTATCAATATAGCTAAGATGTAATCTTAAATAGTAGCATGAAGACTGAATTTGTAGCAATCCTTTCTTTCTTTTGCATTGGTTTTACGATTTACTAGCAGAAGAAGGCAAAGGTTTGTTTTCTGTAGTCCAGAAATATACTGGTTCTTGCCACAGTCTGGTTCCTCAAATCTATTGAATATACTATGTAAAGCAAATACATATATTTGGCCATCCTTTACCAACTACATTTGGCTTTGTAAAATCTGTACCCACATAATTTGAAAAAATTAAAGTCTTCTTTTCTCCACTCAGATGGCTAACTCATGCATATTACTATAGTAATTCAAACTCAATAAATATTGGCTGTGATGCTGTTGAGACACTATGCTACATTGAAATAGTTGCAAAAGAGGCTGTGTAAATCATTTTGCCAGTCATTTTGCAAGCAAATAGACCATTCTCTTTCACACTTTTAATTGGCAGATGGGGAGCTAATCGACCAATGCACAATGGGTGATTTCACAACCCTGGTGTTCATCCTGCCACAATGAGATCCATTGCAATTATGCTGGCATATATTTACACAATGCTAAGGAATATAGGATTTTGGCCATTTATTTAATTAGAAGACTGTGAAAATAGACATTCTAACTTTGAGAAAAAAGATTTGTCTCAGAACTTTAATGCCTTCCTAGAGGTAAGTGAGAAAGAAAATATATTCTTTTATTTCAACAAGTGACTTATTTTATTAGCAGGCCTCCAAATGAGAACTCAGAGAAATTCTTTTTGCATTTAGCAGCACTTCATCTCAGGTAAATGTTAATAGAAGTATCACATTGACAAGCAAATCTGTACATTTTTCCTTCAAATATAAAAGGCATTTAGTGACATATATTTATAGGATTTTTATATCCCATAGTGGTACTGACATTACAGAAATCTTTTATTGTCAGTCATCATTCGAGTAGTTCACTCACAATCAAAATCCTTCTAAAACTCCCAAGGAAAAGCACTTTGTATGAAAAAGAAAACAATGAAACCCATAGCACAAATGTTTTCAATCCACTTGGACAAATTGCTCTCTATCCTTTATTTACTTGAAAACATTTTTACCACACTCTGACAGATCTAAAGTCAGTTTTGTACAGGGTTTCCTGGTGGCCTTCCCTCCAGGCTCTAACTAGACAAATGCTGGGTTAGTTTTGCAAGATCTCCGCATTACAGCGTAATACATTTGCACACAGGGAACAAACGTATACAGTTTCTCAGTCCAGAGCAACAGTAAATGCATCAAACCAAGGTGTCTGTACATTACAGCATTAAAAAAAATTACACATGGGGAACACACATATAAAGTCACTCAATCCAGACTATGGAGAGCTATAAAAATAGCAAATGCATCAAACATAGGGACTTGCTTAGAAAATGATTTCACTCCAATAATTATTTTAAAATGTAATGGTTATGTTCAATATGAAATTGCTTTGCTAATTCTGAGACATTTCTGCTTTGATTTTTTTCTATCAAAGTCCAGTTTCTTTAAGTAGATCCACTTATAGAGTTGTTACTCGGTTCTTTTTTATTGTTCCATTATTCATCAGTCATAACACTGCATTGGGAGGATTACATGAACTAAGAGTATTGCATGCATGCATGCTTCCTTCTGGTGCACACACCATTGCTATTGTGATATAGACCACCTTGAAGCCTATTTTAGGGGCCAGATGGGATATAAATTGAATAAAAAACATACTAAATAAATCTATGTTGAGCCATATCGATGGTCAAATGTAATTAGATTGTCCTTCTCTCCTTCTCCATGGAATCGCAGAGTTAAAATAGGGCCATATAGTCTAATCCCTCCATGAAGATATACAAAATCAAAACACTCCTGACATAGAGCCATTCAATCTTGGTTTAAAAACCTTCAAAGAAGACTACATCACCGTTGAACAAATATTACTGTCAGGAAATCCTTCCTAATGTTTAGATGGAATCTGTTAGTTTCAAACCATTGCTTCATATCCTAAGGCTTCATCGTATGCAATAAAATCAGTGTTTCTGCACATTTAAGAAATGGCAACCTAGAGAGCTCATCACATGACACAAGCTCATAGTGGATTCCAGGTATTTTGCCATTTCTAAAGTGTGTTTTTTCCCTACAGTTCCTAAGTACTTATAAAGATAAATTGTCATATCCAAAGAAAAAAGGGGAGGAGACATTGGGAGGATAAATATGTCTTCCATGTGATCAGAAGGCAAATGGATACTCAGAAAAAAAGTAGAAAGAGGGAAAGCATGTGATGGGATAGGAAAATCATCCATTTAATTTCAAAATGAGGCTTTGTGAAGCTTAAGGGAAAAACAACAATCCCAAACACTTTACTTATCTAATGGGGATGAGGTCCTAGTCTCTGGAGCAGCAGAAAACAAGCTGGCTCCATCTTCAATGGACCAGTACAACCAGAGATATGTCGGTATGCCATTGGAAGATGGGACTCCCAGGTCGGAAGATGGCCAAAATGGCCAAAGTGGAAGGCAAAAGGAAGAGGGGCCGACCAAGGGCAAGATGGATGGATGGCATCCTTGAAGTGACTGGACTGACCTTGAGGGAGCTGGGGGTGGTAACGGCCGACAGGGAGCTCTGGCGTAGGCTGGTCCATGAGGTCACGAAGAGTCGGAGACGACTGAACAAATGAACAACAACAACAACAACAATTACATCTTAATTTTATTTTCTTCAGGATAAACATATTGAGTTCTCTAAATTGCTCCTAATAATGTATGGCATATCTAGAACTCTTACCATTTTGGTCACCCTCCTCTGGACACAGTCTAGCTTGTCAATGGCCTTCTTCAATTATGGTGCCCAGAAATGGATACAGTATTCCACCTGAGGTCTAACCAAAGCAAAATAAAGCATTACTGTTACTTTCCTTGATCAAGACTCTATATCCATAGCTGTAGTCCCACATTGACTTTTTGAAGTGCTCCATCACACTATTGGCTATTGACTGGAGCCCCCGTTGGAACAATGCATTAAATCCTTGGGCTGGCAGGACTAAAGAACGACAAGTCAGAGGTTCAAATCATGGGAGAGCGTGAATGAGCTCCATCTGTCAGCTCCAGCTCCCCATGTGGGAACATAAATGAAGCCTCCCACAAGAATGGTAAAGCATCAAAACATCCAGGCATCCCCTGAGCAACGTTCTTGCAGATGGCCAATTCTCTCACACCAGAAGCGACTTGCAGGTTCTCAAGAAACTGCTGACACGACCCCTCCCCCCCACTATTGACTCATGTTTATTTTGTGGTCTACCAAGATTCCTAGATCTCTTTCACATGCACTATTTACAAGCCAGGTATCCTCCATCCCATATCTGTGCATTTCATCTTTTCTGCCTAATTGTAGTGCCTTACATCATTTCTCCATGTTGAAATTAATTTTGTTAACTATTGCGCAACTCTCTAGTCTGTTAGTCATTTTGGATTCTGATCCTATCCTCTGGGTTATTAGCTCCCCCTCCCAATTTGATGTCATCTGCAGCTTTTAAGAAGCATGAACTGGGTAAATCCTAATATCAACAATAACTTTATTTTTGTACCCTGCCTCCATTTCCCCAAAGGGACTCAGGGTGGCTTACATATGGCACAATCCTCATGAAACAATGCAAGAAAAAAAACATACAATTCAATAAGAGATAAAACCACAGCATATAAAACAATTATTTAAATTTAAAACAGTGCCCAGTGACCTATGGTGAGAACTGTCGTAAAACACAGCCAACCGT
Source organism: Anolis sagrei (assembly GCF_037176765.1). NCBI lineage: Eukaryota > Metazoa > Chordata > Lepidosauria > Squamata > Anolidae > Anolis > Anolis sagrei. Next base: position 127,030,969 of record NC_090025.1, on the reverse strand, counting down.
AACTAGGAGCAGGAGAATTGGATAGTGCAAGGTATAGCTCATAAACTAGGGAATGGGATGAAAGTGCAGTGAAAAATAAAAGCTGAATTTCAATCCCATCTTTACCTAGAACCCAAACACAATCTGTCTATCTGAGTAGCATGGTAATCCCATATGTAGAAACTGCCTATTTCCATGTATTTTCATGAGCCTTTTCAACTACCTTTATAGCTGATTAATAAGACATTATGCAGTGCTTGCACACATGTCAATTTGTATCATGCCATTAAAAGATAATTCTCCTTGGTAGCATAGTTTTCAAATGTAGATTATTATTCATCTCCAGCTGTCTTCAGTTTTTAAAAAATCTACATGGAATATTTTGTTCTTGTTACCTGCCTATGTTGCTAATCTCTTACCTATTGACATTTTAGCATTGTTTAACTGATTCCTTTTAAAACCCAATCATGTTGTTATTTTCCGATAGTCCCCCCACTTTGCCACCCACTTTCTTTCATTCTTCCTTCTGTAACTGCACAGCACTACACTATAAAATCTCCCATAAACTGCACACGCAGCACACTTATTTATCAACATTTTTTGCTTATGATATTCTTATCTGCCGGCATGATGACTCTTGTGTGCAATTTGAATTCATTTTCTAAAACGCTGTATCAAATCCTTAATTAAAATCACACTGTGCTTCCCTTGTTTTGATTTTTTTCATGAACTTTTTTTAAAAAGTTGTGATATGTACTTTATGAATCCCTGCTGCCCAATTTTCATTGTGTTTGAGATGCCTATAGGGAGAGGGTATTTTAAAACTCTTTCCCGGGATTTTGCCATTATTTCCTAAGAAATTGAGAGTAGGACTATACATTAGAGAATAAACTATTTTCTTCCTTCTTGGATAACTCACTATAGCATTCATTGTTCATCAGCCTTTCAAAAGCTAATTGTTAAATGGTGAAGTATTTACAGAAGACACACAGGGATTTGTCTTACAAGTATTTCCAAGTGCCGGATTATTCATTTTTCTATTACTGCTGATGAAGGCAAACCTTGCAAAGATGTTTTTCAGCTCTCTGTTATTGGTTGGTAACTGTCTTCCTTCCATCCTTATTTTGTCCTTGAAGTCTTTGGCTGAAAACCAGGTTACAGTACATAAATATCTCCTGCCGACTTGCAAGAGTGAAGTCCTAACTTGATCATGGCCAACGGCCAAATGATTCAGTAGTAGATCAGCTGCAGCTTTGCTGAATCTAGTCCCTATCAGCCTAGGGATGTTGGAAATTAGTTGGTCAAGTCTTTCCTTTGACTGAGCTTTAAGCTTGCTTCAATGGCCAAAGAAGGATACCAGAAGAGTATCCAAATCTGATACAGCTCTAGGTTACAGACATCAGTATTGTATAGACATTTGAAAGTAACAGACACTGTTCTGATTGGCACAAGTTATGACCCACTATATTATTGACTAGAAAGACATTCTCTATTGTCATGTTTTATAGCCTGTGATTGGTGAAGTGTGTGTGGCAGGAAACTTAATAAAATTCGGATTGGAGGAAAACCTCAGTCTAACTGTTGTGTCTTACTATGCTCCCTTAGCCTGAGGAGGGTTTCCTAGGTGGTGAAGAAAGTGTTGCTTGGGACTGATGATATTATTGTTATCAGGGAGGACCGGTTTTGAGATAATGGGATTTCCTAGTCCCCCTTGATGAAACAGTGGAGAGCAAGGCTGTGGTGATTTGCTTGGATCCCTTTTTGGTGAAATTCATTGTGCTCCTGTGTGATTGGCTTGCCATCTGATTGACAATTTGCATTCTGATCGTATTGTTTTGTTGGTGGCTCAGCTGAAGAGAACATTCCCATGTTCTTTGGAAAATTGTGCCTATTGTGTGGGGTTGGGAAGAAGAAGAATTGGCCTGAGCTTCTCAGTGGGAGGTGTTTCCTGCTTCCAAAACTGAGAGAGTAGTGAGAGGTTATCCATCCTGATTTCTGGATTCCGACTTTCCAGATTCTGAATTTTGGATAACATGAACTCAAATTACTTAGACCAGAGATGTGTGTATATGGATCCGGTATTACAAACTTTAGTGAATGAAGGGTAAAAGAAACAATGATGCAGAAAAGACAATAGAAAATGTACCTCCCACTATCTCTCGTCCTCATTGAAAAAGAAGGGAAAGGCAAAAATAACATGTTCCAATTCTTGATATACTGGTCATAAGGCAGATGTGTAAAAGTCTCCAAGGTCCCTTTTAGCAGTACATGTTTGTGAAACAGCCTCTGTATGTGTGTCTGTTCTACAGCAGAAAATGAAATTTAGCAGAACACCATTATCTCCTATGAGGCATCACAGGAAATTAAGATGGACAGAGAAACCAAAATTAGATGTTTACATTTCATTTAGGGGTAGGAATGGATGTGTTGGCTTTGCTAAAGGTCTTTTGATTAATGACTTCCGACAGGCAGATGCTAAGTACCCAGAGCATGTGTTGAGGAAGGTATTTTTTATCTGGAGGGCTGTTTTCAAGGGAGAAGAGACTTCCTTCCTTGGAAAGCAGAAGGGACGTAGCTGGAGGGGGACAAAAGAGTACTAAGAAACAGAAATTTATAATGGTGTTCCAAATTTGCATACTTGCATAATTAAATAAGAAGAAAAATCATTTCAAAATTAAATGGTTGCTTTTCCAACACTACAGTTGCTCCTGGCAATGATGTCAGTATCCCATGAGCCATCACTGTAAGAGAGTTGATTTATTGGGGGCAGAACTGCCTAATCTGTCAGAACAAATCCATCAACATTATCTTCTGCATTTGAATTTTTCTTCTAACCTGAGCTATGTGAAGAAAATCGTTTCCATTAGATGCTAATATATTATAATGTGCTTTCAGAAACTGTATGTATGCATCCCATACATTCTCTTTTCTCAACAGCTCAGCAAAAATTATGCCTTGATAGATTGTCTAATACAAAATATACTTAAGTAATAAAGATAAAGTATTTCATGTAGTGGGTACTCACACATTTTCCTTTATTTCGACGTGCTGTTTATAAGAACACCAAGGCTGTGGTGCTAAATATTGTTGTTTGGACATAGGTACAATACAACTTCAGAGTTAATGTGCACAACAAGATTGTCCTGCACATTAGTGAATCCTTTGGGAATGCTGATAATTTTCTTGCAAGCAAAATAACAGGATAGGATGGCATACCTTGAAACTGCTTTCACACATCCATTTAGTTCTCCCAGCTACAAGATAAAGCAGGTTGTGAGCTGTTTTGTGGTGGCACCAATTTTCAGAATACTCTCATAGGGAGATTTGTTGAAGGGTTTGTTAAATGTTGCTGACATATGTTACCATTCTACTAGCAGGGCAATAAAGCAGAATTAGCATCTGCTGCCGTTTTAAAGATCCAGGCTTTAGCATAGCAGGTTAACCACCAGCTGCAATAAATCTTGTCAATCAAAAGGTTGGCAGTTCAAAGTCTGGGTTGGGGGTGAGTGCCTGACCTTCAGTCCAGCTCACTGCCCACTTAGCAGATAGAAAACAGCTGTGAGTAGATAAATAGGTACCACTTAAGCAGGGAAGTATTTTAATGGCACCATAAGGAAATACCAGAAAAATTCTGGCAATTTGATCAAATTTGATCTGTGAACAGGACTCTTTGGCATGATGGATGGAGTGACTGCATGGTGGCCAGAATCGAGCACAACCTCCAAGATGCCGAAAAAGGCCGTACATGTGTTCTGTGATCCGCTTTGGGGTGAGAAGGGCAGAATATAAATACTGTAAAAATAAAATAAATAAAGATAATTGTGTTTTAATTGCATTTCTAAAACTATTTAGGATACATTAAGATCCACTGAAGACCATAGAACTTTTATGTGAGTAACTATGAATTCCACTGTACGCATCTTAATTCGTTTTAATTTAATTACCATATTTTTAATTCCTAGATGCTTTAAAAATCATTTGAGGGTTAAAGAAGCAGATATAAATCTATGTAAATACAATCAATGCTACTATCTAAACCAGTGGTTTTTTACTTGTGGGCTGTGGACCACCAGTGGGTCACGAGGACAAAAATCTGGTCCATGAGCCTTCTTCCTCTTTATTTTATTTTATTTGATTTCTGCTCCTTTCATACCGCCTGCCACTCCTTCCCTGTCGCTGACCATGGCATAGGTTCTGTAAGAGAAACTAGAGTTGATGTGGTCTATCCAATGCAATTTTCTGAATCAGCACCCCAAACCAAACCTAAAGTTGACCAAAAACAGATTTGTAACCCTTTTGGTAGTAATTTTGAAGAATCTTGGTCAAAGTGGTTCTTGGTCAAGTGGTCCCTGGTCAAAAAAATGGTTGGGAACCACTGATCTAAACAAATAAAAAACCCCAATGAATGTAGTATTATGAAATGTGCAAAATTCCCTTAGGAAAAATTTGCTGATTTTTACAAAATAATCATTAATTTTCTTAAAAATAATTCTTTGGTTAAGGAACATCTAGTAGATTTGCCTGAAGTGTCACTTCAATGAAGTTGGTGACAAAATGTCTTTGTTTTAAATTCACAGAGGGGTTATTTCAAGTTGTAAATTTTAATCCGTATTTCATTAGTGGTTTTTAACTTATGTTTTAACTCTATGTAACTTGTATGTCTTTTAATAACATTTATCTTGTTTTAATGATGTTGTATTCTGCCTCGAGCCACAGGGAAAAGCAGGTAATAAATTCATGATGCTGATGCTGATGCTGATGATGTTATATTTCAAAGAGAACTCATATGATCTACACATCCCCAAAATAATTACAGTTTGGAATATTAGTTCATTCTTAAAGCCCACATTTGGAAAAAAAATACAAGATGGTTGAAGGCCTGTCTTTTTAATAATGGTTATCTCCTTTGCTTATAAACGTAATAACAGACAATACTATTCCAGGTACAGATAGCACATCACTTTGTTCCTTTGCTCCCAGCTACTTTTTAAAATGTAAGTGGGTGGCATTTAGAAATAAAGAAAAGCTAAAAACAAAGTTAACAAATTATGCCGGTATGCTTATTTTTTCCCTAATGAATCATTTTTAAAGCATTGCTTGAGGTTTTTTTTAATAATTGTTTTATCAATTTTCCTTATTTTTAGCAACCGGTTTTGCTATGTTTACTTTGAGATTCTTTAAAGAAAAATAAAAAGTGGCATAAAACTATAAAAATAGTCTGTCTCATAAATGGGCTGTTGCATCCCCTTCAACACAGTGGATAATAATACCAGCCTGCTGTAGAAATTGCTATAGTACTAATCTAAGAGAATATATTATATATACAATGCTTTCAGTTTATGGAAAGTGCTATAGAAATACCAAGGTAATGGCATATGATATATGTTTGGGAGTGATGAATTTTGATTCTGATAGTATTTTCTGGTGTATAGAATTTCAATGAGAAATAATTACACTAACATGAGCAGCACAGCTGAAAATCCATACATTCAAGTCCCGGTGTTTGACACTTTCCCTTTTATTTACAGTTTTGTTATTATATAAAAAGTCATGAGAGGTCCTTGCTGCTCCAATAACTATTTTCTTCCATTGTCCCCTTTCCAGGTGTTCATTTTTTCCTAGTCTTCAAATGTGCTCTCAGTTCATAGGTCATTTTTCTTATTTAGGAGGACAAATATGCAATTGCAGTGCACTGAATCTTGGCAATACAGTACAGGTGGGAGACATTTTTCAGCATATATTAGGTTTTCCTTCAGTTCAAATGGCTCACTGTGGGAGCAGCAGCAACTATGCTGAATCTGAGGATAATTTCCCCAAATTAGTATTGATCACTATTTGCTTTCTTCATGGACATTTAGACTACAATCATATGATTGCTTACCAAGAAAGAAGTAACTTACCACTGATGTCAAAGGGAATAGATAGCTGTAGGATTGTGCTAGAAATGTGCATCTGCTTAAGAGAAAGCCTAAAACTGAGCCAATTTAGGGCACTTTTGACTAGAAATTGTTCTTCCAGAACTTAGAAGGATATTGAGTCAAAACTTTTCAGGAAATTGCTATATTCAGGACTGGATAAGAATGGAACCTTAGATACTTGGCACGTTGTGAATTGACGGCAGTTTTATCTACTATTGTTTTAAAATTGTATTATTTTGATTTTATACTACATTTGTTGATGGGGGTTGTGTTGCGTCCCAGTTCAGGAAACGAGACCATAAGATTAAATCCACCACACTGGACTGTGGGAAAAAACAATCCTCTTTATTGATTAAAAAATGGTTAGAAAAGAAAGGTAAATGCAAAGTCAAAATGCCATAGTAGAAACACAGCAGTCAGGAAAACTCTGAACTTGAGCAAAATTCCAAAAGCCACAATACAGAAACCATGAACCTGTTAGCATCACTAACTGTACTTGAAAACTAGAAACCTCTTGGAATGCAGGCCATGGAACACAGGAAATCTGCCAAGGTACTTCCTCAGTCTAAAACGTTGCTTGATCTAGCTAGACAGCCGGGAAGAGGCCTCTTAAGCTGAAGAAACTATTTCTTGAAACGCCCCCAGATTTTGAAGCCTCCCTCTCCCGTAATCTATTTGACCTTCGTAGAAACTGCGACTCACTCCTGTTTTTCCAAATCTGTTCTCTTCGTTGCTCATTAGCAAACCCAGGTGTGAGTCCCTCTGGAGAGCTATCAAGCAGTGATTCTCATCAAGAAGTTCAGTTTCACTTTCCCCGCCACTGGCCTCATAATCAACAGTTTCAACACCATCAGAGAAAGATACATGTTCCGAGGCCTGTTCAGGAAATACAATTAAAGAATCAGGTGCAGGTTCTGGTTCGCACGGAGGTTGAACCCCAACAGGTTGTTATAAATTTATGTGACTTGTTTTATACTTTTGTACTGTTTTTACCTGTTGTATGTTAAATGTGCACCCTGGAGTACCTTATAAGCCACCCCGAGTCCTTTCGGGGAGATGGTGGTGGGATATAAATAAAGTTGTTGCTGTTGTTACTATTTTACTGACACAAAAACACAGTAAGTCACAGCAAATGAGATATATATGCTATATTTTGTATCACAAAATCACAAGTCGAACACTTCCCAGGTGTCTAGGACTGTGTGATTATTATTATTATTATTATTGTTGTTGTTGTTGTTGTTGTTGTTGTTGTTGCTATTATTATTGCGGTGGCAATTCTTCCAACAACTTTGTAGTTTACCATTTCAAAAGCCTTAAACCGTTTGGGTTTTTAAAAGAAATCTATTTTCTTAGCTTTTGCTTCTATTCTTTTGTATCTTTTTTCAGTTTCTTGCCCAGGAATACCACTGTGACATGTGCTATTGTCCTGCAAATTGCTTCAAAAACATTGCCAGTGGGAATGAAAGTGAATTACCTTGCTCAAATGTTCTTCCACATAAATCACTACAGCAAGATTTGCAAACATTTTGTACAACTAGTACCCATTAATTGATGTTCTTACTACTAGGGCCCAAATCAACAAACATTTGTTTGTATCTATATCTAAACATTATATTTCATAAAAATAATTTTAAAACAGTTTTAAAAATCAAAGGGAATCTAGAACAATATAGCTTTTGTTTTCTGCCAGAAGGTCAACAAGGATGGAAATAGCTTGACCTCTTTTGAGAAGAAGGTCCACAAATGAGAGGCTACTATACAGAAAGTCCTGTTTGGTTTATGCACCACCCACTCACTGAGGCCCCATCAATACTGCCATATAATGCAGTTTGAAACTACATTATATCATCAGGGTAGACTCTTATAATACAGTTTAACTGCATTGAACTGCATTCTATGAATTTACACTAAGCATACAATGCAGACTGAAAGTGCATTATAAGCAGTGTAGATGGGGCCCAAGAGTAGGAACACATAATAAGGTTTTTTCTGAAGACTGCAAATTCCACAGAGGCTTGTATGGGATAAAAAGCAGTCTGCCTGTCAATGAAGGACTGTAAAGAGGGGCCAATATGCCAGAGTTCCAGAATCTAAGGACAGTTGCCAAGAAAGTTTCCTCTCATTTATTTATTTATTTTGTACATTTGTACCTTGTCCTTCTCAACCCTGGGGGGGGGGGGGGGACGGGACCTCAGGGCGGCTTCACAACAAGCACTCGTTAAAGTGCTACTCAACATAAAATACAGTTAAAACAATTCATTTAAAATACATTATATTAATAAAAACATTTGTTTAAAATCACATTGGTTTAAAATCGGTGTCTGGGTCGGTCCGTTGTCCTTCATATCACAAAAAAATCTATTGCTCAAATGCTTGGTCCCATAACCAGGTTTTAAGTTTTTTCTAAAAGACAGGAGGGAGGGGGCCAATCTGATGTCGCTGGGAAGGGAGTTCCACAGGTGGGGGGCCATCACTGAGAAGGCCCTGTCTCTCATCCCCACCAGTCGCCTTTGCAATGATGGTGGAACCCGGAGCAGGGCCCCTCCAGCTGATATTAAATTTTGTGATGGTCTGTAATGATATGTTCGGAGAGATAATCTGGGCTAAAACCATACAGGGCTTTAAAGGTTAAAACCAGCACTTTGAATTGGGCTCGGAAGCAGACTGGCAGCCAGTGGAGCTGGCATAGCAGAAGGGTTGTATGCTCTCTGTATGCCACTCCAGTGAGCAACCTGGCTACCGAGGGTTGGACTAGTTGGAGTTTCAGAACAGTCTTCAAAGGCAACCCCACGTAGAGCATGTTTCAGTAATCTATCTAGGATGTAGCAAAAGTGTGAACCACCATTGTCCATGGTGATGGTGGAGGGATTGAAAGACCTCTCCTGGACTGACCTATCAAAGAAATACAATGTGCCAAATATTTTGGAACTGAATCATATAGGGCTTTAAATTATAAACAGCACTTTTATTTGTGCATGAAAACAAGTTGACAGCTAATGAAGTTGTTGTAAAAAGTGAATAGTGAGGTCCCTCTAACCTGCACTAGGTTAGCACTCTGGGATTTTTCACATCTGTCTTATGGTTATAACGCTGCTACTTGCAATAACAGAGGGAAAAAGATATCCGTCTCTACTAATAAATAGAAAAGCCATTTGAAGATCAGATATAGGATTGTTTGGTTTCTTCTGACACTACCTGGCATGGCATCTTTGTCTTTCTCAAAATAGAAGCATAAGTCTTTTTTTTTTTTTTTTTAAAAAAAACAGTTTAGAGGAGCATAGCTCCCATTTCCTGCAGTATTTTTTCTTTTGCCTCCAGACAACAGTGATTCTTAAGTGACTCTCAACTAGTTGAAATGGATGAAAGACTCCTACAGAGGGGGGGGGGGGGGGGACTCAACCTTCAGCCTTTTCCAATCTCTTTCTCTAAGGACACACTGTCACAAAAAAGCAGTTCATAATGTAACTGCACAAAAGAAGAGGAGAAACCAGCATAAGTGGTCATCCTAGCAAGCTGCAAAAAAATGCTCCCACCATCCAGGAGACTACGGTATCCAAAGGCCCTCAGGGGTCAGTTGTATACATGTTTGTTTCCCAATGCTGCCTATGGACCTCATCACATTAACTACTGGATTTGCCACAGATTGTGGAAAATTGGATGGGGCCTTACAGGAGGTGTGGGTTTTTCTTTCTTTGAACAAGATGTGAACTGGGTGTGACTTACAGTTTGCTTCTTGTTATTAAAAAAATTATGTTGAGATAAATGGCCCAGGGCTAGTAAAAGTACCCCCATGTACCTTAGAAGCCACCAGGAAGCATTTGGGGGCAAAGCATGTTCACTGTTGCTGTTCCTTCAGGAAACGTTGTGTCTCTGTGTATGTGTGTGTGTGTGACTCCTACAGAATATCCTATTAGGCTACTGTGGCACTCCAATTCCTGACAGTCCATCATTCTGTGCTACATAGAAACCCTTCTTAAACACTGCCCCAAAGATCCTGAACAATCCTAAATCCTTGATATTTGCAGAGTAGAACATTAAAATTATTTTATTTCCTACAAATATCCTAGATTCTTGCATTAATGTATGGGGTAGACTTTGAACTTTAGATATTTTCCTTTGTTATGAATATCTATCACTTCATTGGACAACAGGAAGCTTCTATGCGCAGTCTTCTTTAGAAGTGATTGTGTCAGAGGTAGCCAGCTATCTTAGGACCCTTCCACACAGCCCTATATCTCAGAATATCAAGGCAGAAAATCCCACATTATCTAACTGGACTCAGATAACCCAGTTCAAAGCAGATGGTTTGATGTGGCAATGTTCCAGAAACCAAAAGGACTTATGTCATACATATACAAAAATCTACTGACTTGGCACATGGAAGAGGAAATAGCAAAAGATTCTATGGTTAGATAGGCCAAGAGATAAAAATGTCTCAGTGGGCAAAGACATGGAAGAGAAGAATGAAATACATTGCATGTCAAAAACCTAAAAGAAAGTGTTTATAAAATGCACCTGCGATGGTATCTCTCTACAGAGAGACTAGCTGAGGTGTGCAATTGCTCCAACAAATGTTGGAAATGTGGGAAAGAAAAAGGTACATCCTACCACACATGGTGGACTTGCAGAAAAGTAAGCAATTACTGGAAACAGATCCATGTATATCTTGAAAAAAATGTTAAATACAAATTTCAAAATGACACCTCAAGTGTACGAAGAATTAGAAAGAAAATTTGGCAAAAAATTGTTTTCCATGACAGTGGCAACTTGAGTAGTATATGCCAGATATTGGAAAACCACTAAGATACCTCCTTTAGAAGAATGAGAAAAATATATTACAGATATGCTGATAATGGATAAAATGACTGTATTATTAAGAGGAGAATTATTACATAACTTTGCTAATAAATGGCAACCAATGATTCAACATCTCAATGTAAAATTAAACTAAAAATGTATATAGAGGATCCTATAAGACTGTGGACAAGGAGGAAGCAGATGTTAAACAAGAGTCTATGATACTTTTATATGTATTATATAAATAGTAGACTGTACCCCCTTAAAGGAAATACATTATCTGAGAAATTATTATGGAACACTAATAGATGGAAAGTATAGCACTGTATGCAACAAACACTCGCAAATAGATGTCTATTTGAATAAATAAATAAACAATACATATATACATATAAAGCAGATATTGTGGGATTTTCTGCCTTGATATTCTGGGATATAGAGCTGTGTAGAAGAACCCTTAGAGTAGTTATCAGGTTTCATGAAAAAGAACATTTTTTGTTATTATCTGTGATTCTAAAATTACTTTACTAGATTACCAGCCTCAGGATCTTCTTGTGAGACTGGCAGGAAAACTCTGCTAATTTTGCAACCTGCAGTTTATTCTACCAGCTTAAGCAGGTAGATAGGCTCAAAAAAAAAAGTAACTGGTTTTAGAAGAGAACAGGTTCTAACAGGTGACAGATGTCAATACAACAACAAAAAACAGCTATTTTCCTCCTAATTCTTGTCCTATGCCTATTCTACCCTCAGCAAATTCCTCCCACCAGCATCTGGAATCATTGGGCAGTCATTCTGCTTAAGGCTTTTATGTAATCTTTACAGATTAGTCAGGGTGCTGAATCATTTTTCCAGCATAGCCTGGCATCCTGTTAGTGGCACATGCATGTGTAAACACAACTTGCACTTGTTATTATTGCTGTTACAGAGACTGGGGTGCTCTTCCTAACTCATGTAACAACCAACCTCCCCAAAAGCCAAATGACAATAATAATAATACATTTATTACCCTCCTCTCTCTTCAGGTCAAGGCAGGATACATAATTTTAAAAGGAGATATAATATTATTAAAAGACATACAACAACAGACATGGAGTTAAAATACAAGCACCAGGATTGTGGCGCAGCTGGCTCAGTGTCAGCTGCATTAAGATCACTCTGACCAAAAGGTCATGAGTTCGAAGCCAGCCCTGGTTGGAGTGTGTTTCCAACCAATTGTGTAACCTGTTGTCAACCTTTGCAACCCAAAAGACAGTTGCATCTGTCAAGTAGGAAAATTAGGTACCACCTTAAAAGTGTGGGGAGGCTAAATTAACTAATTTATGAGGCCATAAAGAAGACTCCAGCAAAGCATTCCAGCGGGGAAGCATGCGGGGAATGCGGAAGTGCTTCATCAGCGTCGCAGATGGAGGATGAAAGCGACAGCTCCCCTGGCGGCCAGAAAAAGTTAAATAGCCTCTGTGTATGTCTGTATATGTTTGTATGTCAAAATTGGCACTGAATGTTTGCCATATGTATGTACACTGTAATCCGCCCTGAGTCCCTTGCACGTGCACCACCCACAGACATGGGGCCCACTACTTGTGACTACACAGGACTTTTTAAGTGTCTACAGTTGTCTTTGGCTTTCAGAATCCACCTCTCCCATAAGGAGCTGCCTTTAACAATACACAAAACAGAAAATCAACTTTCCCAAGCACGTTACTGATTTTTTTCCTCCAGAGATTTTGGATTTTCTCCATATCAAAATTAACACAATAAATTCTGCATTTTGGTGTGGGAAATAAACGAGGCACTGATATTTGCTGCTGTGCCCCAGGTAGCAAAATATCTTGGGTCAAATATGCTCTATGGGAATATAACTGTATGGGCTGCTGTTGCATAGTCATCAGTAGCTACAATGTTATCTATTAATCAGGAATATTAAACCAAGCATGTTTTACACTGTGGGTGGTTTTGCATTTCAAATGTATTTTCAAGTTCTGGGAGTATATTCTGGGAACACAGCAGGGCTTGATGGCTACAGATGGACCTGCTTGTGTGGGAAAGAAAAATCAGACAGCAAGTCCTGCTGTGTTCCAGTATGAGAAGATAAGCAGATTCTCAGGTTATTGTAATATTTAGAATTATTATTCAGTATTATACCTTATAAAAAGTTTATGTGGTTCATGGTAAATATTAGGACTGTGCATAAAATTTGTTTGCAACTCTTATCTATTTTGTAAGATTTGTACATACAAAGCAATATTTTAAAATGTGAGGGGTGCTCACACACACACAAAAAAAGATTCAAAACATTGACCTATGACTTTCCAATGAGTTATGTAATTCTCCTAAGTGGCTCCAGGTCTCTGTTGTGGGTGCTACTTCTTCCCCCAAAAGGACTGGGTTTGTTTCCCCCAAAGGGCCCTGTGGAGGATGGCGAGGCCCAGATTCAAGAGAGAAGCCCCACTTTTTCTCCAAAGGGGGTGGCAAGGGGCCCCCGGGGAAGGCAGGTGGGAGGGATGCCTGGCTGGATAGCCAGGCAAGGAAGAAGCCCCTCTGGCACATGATTGACTCAGAGAGAGACACATTGAGGCTTTAATGAGAGCAGCCCCAATATTCTGAAGTGAGCAGAAATCTGGGAAATGTAGTTTAGAGTGGGGCTTTTTGAATTCTCTGCCAGAGGAAGCCTCACCTTCCCAAACTACATTTCCCAGAATTCTGCTTACCATCTTGTGCCTCCTCCTCCTCCCTGTAAATTTTGGAGGGGGAAAACCCATGTTCAGTCTCTAAAGGGATTTTGAGATAAAAGGAGAGTGTTGGGAGTTGAATCAACCCTGTGAGGTAGGCAAAGTTGAGAGGCAGTAACTCCAAAATTTTCCTAGTAGGGAGAGGCAGGGTGAGGGAGAGACAGGGAAGGAAGATCATAATGAAGCTTTAATGCGAGAAGCGAGCAGAATTCTGGGAAATATAGTTTCCCAGAATTTTGCTTACTGTCTTGTGCCACCTCCTCCTCCCTGAATATTTTGGTGGAAGAAAACCCATGTCCATTCTCTAAAGGTATTTTGAGATAAAGGGTGATTTGCCTACCCTGTGAGGGAGGCAAAGTTGAGAGGCAGTAACTCCAAAATTTACCCAGTAGGTTTCCTACTACTACTGTGATTATTTCAAAGGCTGGATGGGCATCTATTGGGGGGTGCTTTGACTGTGCTTGTGGTTTCTGCCTGGCAGAAGGGAGTTGGACTGGATGGCCCCTGGGGTCTTCTAGTGAAATAGTATTGGTAAGTTTATGTTGGTTAAAATTCCCTAAATATGAGTAGATGTGTACATCTTTCTGAAACTTGTGGGGGGAGGGGGTTGATACATTGGTTAAGTTGTATAATTGAAAATAGAAATTCAAAAAGATAGTACTTATAGTTTTTTTAAAAAAAAGTTCATTAAAACTTTTTTTAAATTATCAGAAATCAGTGAATGAGTGAAACTTGAGGGGCAGGGATAATAGTGGTAAATGTGATCTACCATTGTAGATAGTTTCGTCCCTATAAAAATGGGAGAGAAAGGAGTCCAGGAACCTTCCCCACATATGCAATTACATAATGAAAAAGCAATGAAAGATTTGTTATATCGTTATGGTTACAATATGGACCCCTATGATATTTTAGAAACACTTTAAAAATGATCCCCACCACTCAATTTAATAATTAGTATTGAAGCTTTTTTTCCATTGATCACACAGGCCTAGTAAATATGTTGGATTACAGAAATCATATCTGTTGGGATATGTTTGTTTTATCAATGTTTTAATCAGATTGTATAATTATCATTTGAGAGGACTGCAGAAATGGGGACTCCATCACAAGATCAGACACTAAAAAGGGCTGTTCCCATTAGAATGTCACACAGGGATTAAAAGCTAGGGAGAGAAAGAATATTCATTATTATTCATTTCCAGATCAAAAAGCAGGATCCCCAACAGTCAAGAAACACAATCAGGAAAAATAAAAAATGAGCCTCCTTGCTGTTGCAGAGAAATTATTCTCACACAATCTTGTTTCCTGCACACAAAACTCAGCACTGTTTTCTGGGCAGAAAACACTGATTCCTGTGCATAAAACATTGATTTTGTGCAGAAAATATTTTTCTACTTATTTTTTTTTATAGAGAATAATCCCCTCAGAGCATTTTTGAATGGTTGAATATATAAGAAATATTTTCTTTTGTTTCCATAGCAGGGAGAAGACTATTATTGTTCATTGCTTTGTAAGAGGGTTAAATAGTTGTGGAATTACATCCCTCTTTTTCTACTAATAGTTGAATCACCCTCCATATTTGTATCCTGATTTTCATCCAGGAAGATGGAATTATCAGTGTATTCAGATATATAAATCTCAAGGCTTTTAATATAATATTGAGGGGGAGATCAGTGGTGGGTAACACAATTTAACTGATTTTTGTGAAAAACTCTTCATATCATTTTTGTTGATTTTATCCTAATTTCATTTGCATTCTTGTGCTACCTGCCAGGACAAGTTGCAAGCATTTTCCCCCTCCTCCCACATATAAACCAAAATGCCATTCTAATATACATTTGTTTGTGTTTTGTATTTTTTAAAAACCTTTGGAAGTACAGATCCAAGAAATGGACTGGAAGATCAATGAATCAGGCAGTAAATGTGAATACACCCAATTGCCAAATTTGATCTGGATTCCTTGACCCTCCCCAATCCCTTGAGGGGTTTTTTTGTTTTGTTTTTTTAGAAATCACAGTTCATATAAAAGCCTCCTTAGGAACTGAGGATCAATGACAGTAGCTGTTTGGATTTCTCTAGTATGCTTTGCAGATGGTGAAGCTCATAAAGGTGTAGTTTTATCAAAAGCTTCAATTGATTGGATTTTGGATGAGAAGAAGTCTACTCAGTTGACCCCTTTGTTCATCATGGGATATTTCATCAGTGGGTCTTGTCACTGTTATATACATTTTACAGAATTCTTATCTTTTTACACTTCTAACAGAATTGCACAACATAAACAACTGAAGTCCTTACATGCCTTCTAAAACTTTAGAGTTTGATGTTATATTTGTCACACTTCCAAAGGGCAATTTATACAGTGCTCACTCAAGGTCCTTCTGTTTTGATACCTGGCTAGCAACTCAGCAGGGACCATCTGTTTCTATGGAGACTGGGCACACCCTGCTATTCAATTTCTTAAATCTATGGCTGGGTAGGTCAATAATTTGCAACCTTGGATATTTCATTATAGTGGAGGGGAAAATCCCCCTCTGTAGCAAAATCTTTCTTGCTACATCTTCAGTTCTACATCTCTGTAGCAACTTAACCCTCTCTCTTCCATAGTACAATTATTTGCTCTTTGCCATCTTTACCATCTGTGTCTTTACCATCAACAAAATCCTAGGCTATATAAAAACATTCTTTTATCATGCATTCTCATTATAGCCATCCCCTGTGGCTATTGACCTGTGGCTGAAGAGATGATGGTACAAAGAGCCAGGGGTTCCTTCATACTACCCAGTTATAGTTCTACAATTCTACTTGTTAAAGTTGAATGATTGGCATGGGAATAATTTATGGAATCCACTGGGATTTGAGATTGAAGAAAAGCAATAACTTTCTATTCTTGGATTCCATAGGATGTAGCCATGCCTTTTAAAGAAAAACAACAGAAGAACAATTGTACAGTGTGAAAGAGCTCTTGGTCTACATGGTCAGAAAAAAATGTACCAACCTGCTTGAAAAACACACCCAAGTAAAGGTAAAGGCAAAAGTTTTCCCTGACATTAAGTCTAGTCATGTCCGATTCAGGGTGGTGGTTCTCATCTCCATTTCTAAGATGAAAAGCCGGCATTGTATGCAGACACCTCCAAGGTCATGTGGCCAGCATGACTGCATGGAGCACTGTTACCTTCCCGCAGAAGTGGTACCTATTGATCTACTCACACCTGCATGTTTTTGAGCTCACCTCACTCCCCGGATTCAAACTGCCAATCTTTCAGTCAGCAAGTTCAGCAGCTCAGTGGTTTAACCTGCTGCACCACCAGGAGCCAAAACATACCCCATTTTACTTGCTATGATATACATTGTTTTCAAAATATGGAGACATGAGATTTTCCAGGGAAATGAATAACATTTCCATTTGAACCTGAGGCCTTTTTTCTACCTTAGTATGTAAATCAGGGTAGAAATCAAATGATTCTTCAGTTATATTTGCATGTATCATTAGTTCTGTTAACTGGGAAAGATGGGTGTTGTAGTCCAACAAGTTTGGATGTCTGTGTAATTCTTGCTCATGATATAAAGGTGATCCATGGATATTCTAAAAAGATAGGGGTGATTATTTTTTTGCCCCAAAACAAATAACTTGAGGGGGCATAATGAAATTTGGGCCACATTCCAGCCATGAAAGAGAGCATGTTGTTAGATCAGCATAAGATGGACATGACTGTACATAATTTCCATTAATTTAAAGCTTTTCCTGACAAGCAGAGAAAACCTGGCTCAATTCTATATATGTCAACTTAGAAAATTGCCTTGGGACAATTGCTCTCCAGATTGAAAACTATGCAATAGTTTCTTGAGTTACAAATCAAATTCAATTCTTCAGTTTATTGTCACCTCTTATTTCTAATAATGTGTGTGCTTGATGGGCAAAATATTGGTTTTACACCTGGGGCCCTTTCTTACTACATAATTGTAGTACTATGACTTCACTTTAACTTCCATGGCAACCGCGCATGGAATTCTGATATTTGCTATTTAGGGAAGGGTATTTACGATTTTCTGCCAGTTCTGTGTCAATTCTCTAGTATTGCACCAGACTAGAAACCCCAGGATTCCACAGGATCCAGATAAGTCAGTTAAAGTGGAATAAAAGTGCCACAATTGTGCAATGTGCAAGGCTCCTTGGTTATCGAGCTGAAAATTCTCTATCCCTGCAATAACCTGTTTGCATCATCCTCGTGATGGGTTTTTTCTTATCTTCCATCCAAAGCATAACTATGAGCCTACTCATAGTAGGTATACAGTACAGCAGACTGCTCAACTTGAAAAAGAATTGGAATCTTTTGATCAGCTCCAAGGAATATATGACCCTCTTGTTCCACAGTGGTAACGGCGGTGGTAATGTCCAATCTGTCACTTCAAAGACCTGGTTCTCTTTATCTTGCTTCCTTTGAATTACACACTAGGGATGGGAATGGTGCCTTCAATGTCCAGTTTTGGCTCAATGTAAGAATTAAAAATGCCATTAATTGCTATGCAGATAAGGAGGGGAGAGGGAAAACATTTTAGGTACAAACTGGATGCTGGGATCTGCCCATATTTTCCAAATGAGACTGGCAATGTATTAAGATCTTTTGAGGAGGCCATTCTCTCTATCTCACCACCCATACAATTATATCTGGTGGGAACATGGGAGAAGAACTTCTTGGCTCTGCACTACGGACCTCTGTTGCATGAAATGGTTGCTTCAAGTTTGGAGAGATTTCCCAGGGATTAATTTCTTTGTAACTAAATAAAAATGGGTTTAAGATCTCAGTCAAAAATAATTAGAGCACTGGGCCCATGACAGTACCAGATTTAGGACAAATAAGGTCCTGTGCTAGTTAAGGTATGAGGCCCCTTACTTTGACCCCGAAGTGGCTAGATGTGGTAGACCTACAATACCTGCTTTGTGGCACACTCTCATAGACTATCAACTGTCATTATATCTGGAATTGCTCCTAAACAGAATGCCTACAAATTTAGAATTGTGCCACATAAGCAAAAGTCATCATAAAATACTTTTTTGGAGAAGAAAAATCCCCCCCCCCCCCCGGCCAACAGGGCCCAGTGCTTAAGCACACCTAAGCACAATGGTAAATCCGGCAGTGGCCCCATGCCAGCAGCCCAGCCAGGCAGGCACTGTCCAAAGAGACCAACATTCAGTTCTGAAAGATAATAGAAAGGTAGCAGACATATACGTATACGTATGATCAAGGTTGCAATGCTTTCTTTCTCGAATAAAATGTAATTCAGAATGGATACCTGGCATCCCAGCATGCCTTGCAATATTTGCATCACCACATCTTCCCCTATGAACCTACCCGGGCCTTGAGGCCTGCCGGGGAGGCCCTACTCATGGTCCCACCATGATTAGGGACGAGGGAAAGGGCCTTCTCAGTCATTGCCCCTCAGTTCTGGAATGCTCTCCTCAAAGAGTTTGGACTTGTTCCCACTCTAATAACTTTTAGAAAGAAACTAAAAACATGGAAGTGGAAGCAGGTTTTTGACAATGGTTAACTACAACTTTAGTGATGGAGTTTTTAATTGATCCCAGTATTAACTAGATTGTAACTATTTTATTAATAGGAACTGGTTTTTTGCCTCTTGCGTATAACATGTTTAATTATATAGTTTATATTTCTTGTGTTATAATTAATATGTCTAAAATTAATATTAATTTTGTAGGTTGTGTATTATGTATACTGTATTTTTGTTGTGAGCTGCCCAAGTCCCTTTGGGGAGAGGGAGCAGGATATACCTAAATAAATAAATAAATGTCATATGGAAGATGTATATGCATATGAATTAGTATAGGCATGATGAGTGTATACTGTACAAATGTGGAGCTGGTAGTGTATGTGTATGCAACCCCAGATCCTTCCAGTGCCATGCTGGTTCAATCAGATGAACCTGAGGAATGTCCTTGTTGTGCCAAGCACCATAGCTGTAGCAGCAAACTTTTGACAATGTAGTTGAACAACAGGGGAGTTTTCTCCATAGCTTACAAACTGTGTTAGTAAATCCACAACTTCATGGAAGCTGGTTGTTAAGTAAAAACTTAGATATATATTTTGAAAATGGAATATATCTTGTGGCATAAAGCATCCACTTTTTTCCCCCCTCTCTCCTCTCTTGGGGAATCAAATAGCTTTCAAAAGAGCTCAAATGCAGCTCCTTGCTCATCCCTACTCACCAGGGGTTATTGATCTACACAAATAATGAAAGCTTTCCCAATACTTTCAGTGGCTGCAAGGCCTTGTCTAAAAAGAAAAAGAAACAAATCTGAAACCTTCCAATTTCCTGTAAAATGGTTTATAGTAGGTCTATGCTTCTGCAATCTATTGAGAATCAGAGTAAGTTTTGAACTAAAAATCATGCTTACTGGGAAATGATGCCATTCATTCTTGAACAGGGTAGTGTCATTTCTTTATTGGTTTTCTGCATGATAAAAGGTTTCACAAAAGTGTAATATGCATGACATCACTAATAAAGCATGAATAAAAATAACACATAGTTTCTAATAACTTACAGATCAAAGATCTTTAAAAAATCATGTAGAAACTTAGACTTTTCTGATTATTTAATCTGTTCTTAGAAAAGTATTGTGAACTGAAGTATTTAAATATTAACAGCATTTCTCAGAAGGCATATTGATGGAGATATCCTCCCCATGAAAGATTGATCCCCCATTATCTGAAAACTTCTTGCACTTAATAGAGAAAATATTATTATAAGGAATAATCACTCAGTATAAACAAGCGCACATTCCTCCTGCTGTTGCAGCTTAAACAAATGATACCCACAGTGTAGCTGTCACTCATCTTGGCTTTACTTTTTAAAATACAGTTTAAATACTAATGATTTGAAGGTATAGTGAAGGGGAAAATATGAACACTTGCATCAACTAATTCCAACTGATATGGCCATGTGTCCTACTTTGCAGAAGGCATTCCTGTACTGGTACATCTATCAGAGGATAGCCTTTCTCCAAAAACACTTTGTAGTTCATCAGTTTTAAAGAAAAGGACTGACATTCTTCACTGAATGTATATATTTGTAACTTAGAGTTATAGAAATGTAACTACTCTATAGTCAGTAAGATTACACAGTCTTAGTGTCAGTCTGTGTTAATGTTCACCACATCCACATTAATGGCATCAGAGGAAGGAGGTCCATTCAACTATTAATTGGACCATTACAAATATGACATTTCTGCCTCCCCCACTCCACCCCCCCATGAAAGAGATTATGGGTCATCTACACTGAAAAATTAAGGCAGTTTAACTCCACTTTAACAGCCATGGATCAATGCTATGGAATTTGGAGTTTGATGAAGCACTAGCACTCTTTGGCAGAGAAGGGTAAAGATCTGGTAAAACTACCATGCCCATGATTCCATAGCATTGAGGCATGACAGTTAAAGTGATGTCAAACTGCATTAAGTCTACAATGTAGATGTGATGGATGCCCTGCTTCTGATTTTTGCAGCTTCATTTGGAAGTTACAAATTTATACGTATGTAACTAAGGGGATGTAAAATATAAGCACATATCTTTAAGAAGGGAGAGCAGTAGTACTGTACATCAACAGTCAGAGGACTGTGGCTTTCATTTTACTGGGATGGTGAATTTAAAAAGAGCTATCCAAGGTGCTGAAATGAATTGGGGGTCCGGTGCATCACCTTGAATAGCTATTTACAATTGGTTAGATTAAAACCTGGACCAGATTCACAGCTCGCCTCCCCCTAATATGTAACACAAGAACTGCAGTTAATGTCTAGAGACAGTCTCTGCTAGTTCCAAAACCAAGAGATATACTGCATTTCTATTTAAATGTCTACATGTTTGTATACATTAGAACATACACATTCCATATATACTTTTAAAATAGAATTTTTATTAGTTTCTTGTGGGTTTTTTCGGGCTATAGAGCCATGTTCTAGAGGCATTTCTCCTGACGCTTCGCCTGCATCTATGGCAAGCATCCTCAGAGGTTGTGAGGTCTGTTGGAATTAGGACAATGGGTTTATATATCTGTGGAATGGCTGGGGTGGGGCAAGGAGCTCTTCCCTGCTGCAGTTAGGTGTGAATGTTACAGCTGATCACCTTCATTAGCATTTGAAGGCCTGCCTGAACCTGGGAAAATCTCTTGCTGGGAGGTGTTAATCTGTGCCTGGTTGTTTCCTCTCTCTTGTTTTGCTGTTGTAATTTTGGAGTTTTTTAATACTGGTAGCCAGATTTTGTTCATTTTCATGGTCTCTTCCTTTCTGTTGAAATTGTCCACATGCTTGTGGATTTCAATGGCTTCTCTGTGTAGTCTGACATGGTGGTTGTGAGAGTGGTCCAGCATTTCTGTGTTCTCAAATAATATGCTGTGTCCAGGCTGGTTCATCAGGTGCTCTGCTATGGCTGACTTCTCTGGTTGAAGGAGTCTGCAGTGCCTTTCATGTTCCTTGATGCGTGTCTGGGCGCTGCGTTTGGTGGTCCCTATGTAGACTTGTCCACAGCTGCATGGTACACGGTAGACTCCTGCAGAGGTGAGAGGATCCCTCTTGTCCTTTGCTGAACATAGCATTTGTTGGATTTTCTTGGTGGGTTTGTAGATTGTTTGTATGTTGTTTTTATGTTATTTTTATGAATTTTTATGTTACTATCTTATCCATAAAGGTAAAGGCTGCCTGGTGGCACAGCAGGTTAAACGCTGAGCTGTTGAACTTGCTCACCAAAAGGTTGGTGGTTCAAATCCGGGGATCAGGGTGAGCTCCTGATGTTAGCTCTAGCTTCTGCCAACCTAGCAGTTTGAAAACATGCAAATGTGAGTAAACAGGAATTGCTCCAGTGGGAAGGTAATGGCACTCCATGCAGTCATGCTGGCCACATGACCTTGGAGATATCTCCGGACAGTGCTGGCTCTTCGGCTTAGAAATGGAGATGAGCACCACCTTCCAGTCGGACACAACTAAACTTAATGTCAGGGGGAAACCTTTTACCTTTCCCTTATCCATAGGTCTGGGCAAATAATGAACAAAAGTATGTCACAAGCCAAATAAAAACAAATGTGCAGTCAAATTTACACCAAATGTTTTTGGTATTACTACATCTATGGATGGATGTTAAAGCACATTGAGAGGAGGAAGTGGGCTCCTTGAGTGCATTGACTGGATGGTTAGAAACATGTACTGTGTTCAAAAGGTTGATTCTTACATTATAAATCCCTCCGATGGCACAATCAGAAGTTTGTGTGCAAAAGCACAGTGTGAAGCCAGCAGCTGTATAGTAATACTGCATTGTTATTCAGAACAAATACACATTTCTTACACAATTCTCTATGATTTCATCCCTGCTGTGGCTATTCATTTCTCAATTCATATTTCCCCCTTGAACGTCGATGGGATGTTGTAGTTTTAAAGCTGAACTTGGGCAGGGATGCCAGGGTTGGGATCCCCATTCAATCATGAGAGTCCAATGGATAGCCTTGGGCAAGCTACATTCTCAGTCTCAGCAGAACACCTCTGAATAAATCCCATCAAGAAAACCTTATAACCTGGTTTGAACACACAAAGAAACCATACAGTTTCCTTTGTTTATGGATATGGTGTTCACAGCCAACTATTCGTGGTTTGAAAATATTCCAAAAAGAAAAACTGCATTGAGTTTGCCATTTCAACAACAACAATTTTATTTTTAAGCCATGATAGAGCCATTCTAATTTCTTTAGGGACGGAGTTCCATAGGGATGGAGTAACCATGGAGAAGCCTCCCCCTTGTTTCCACAAGCCCTGCTTGAGATGAGAGTAGGACTGAGAGCAGGTCCCCCTCTGCTGACTGCAGCATCTCGACAGGTTTATACACAGGGTTATGATTTGTCAAATAGTCTGGGCCCAAACTGTTTAAAAATAAGGAACACCATTTTATTACGTCATTGTATGCACTGGGATTTGAACATGCATGGATTTTGTTATCCACACTGGAAACAAACACCAGTGGATACCAAAGGCCCACTGTATTTGTCTTACACATCTGCTGACTCCTATTTCATCTATTTGGAAAACAGCAGACTTTAACAGATTTATGTAAATGCAGATTGAATTGGAGAAACATTGTGTGTTTTGTTTTGGATAATCGTGATCACAGAGGGCCAGGTTATAGATGCTTCATTAATTCCTTTAATTTAAAAGGAGAAAAAACTTGAGGTTTAAATGATATTGAATGTATGACAAAATGGACCTGGCAGATGTATTCATTGATGGAGTAAGCTTTAAGAACCAGGCTCGAGTCTCTGAGCATCCAGCTGTTTATGATAATGCATTAAAGCTGCCATTTCTCTTTCTTGGAGATGTTCCTTATCTTTAATAGCTTCATGGCAGGGAGTTGCAAGATGGTCCTATTGAGTTTGGCCAAGTTGGACTGATAACAATATTATTCAGTTCTTTTGGAGAACAACTCTCGAAACTCTTTAAAGGTAAGACATAAAGAATGTGAAGTTTTAAAAAAAAAAAGCTGAGAGAAAGCAAATCTGACAGATGCACTCATCCAGTACAATATTATGTATGAACTACCTTGTTTAAAGCCTATACGTGATACGCATTCACAATGGCTAAAATATAGGCCATTAAATGTGCCCTTTGAGTATTCTTATGAAACAGTGTCAGCTACAGTAGGGTTTCACAGACCTCAGATATATGAGCAACTTACACTTCAGTGTTAGTCATGCCATCCAGTTAAAATGCTGCTAAATTATAAAGCAACAGCTGTCATGAAATAAAAGAATGCCCAAAGATTTGGAAAAGCCGCAGTGTAGGTGAAGCTGTAATTCATATCTCTGGAAAAGACATCTTCAAGGGGGTCCCCCTTAAGACTTCAGTGAGAGATAGCAGAACTATCCATCTTGGTGTTCGCTGTGCCGAAAACAAATACTTGTAGTGAAAAGTAATCCCCGACTCAATGTTTGGGATTTTCAAGCAAGACACAACTGGTAGATTATGTAACTCACTGAGCCCTAAAGCGTGGGAGGAAAAAAAGATAATGGGCAAAGCTTATGAAATAAGTGTACATGCATTAATTTCCTCCTCAGAGAAGGAATGTGTGAACACCCTGCTGGGATAAACATGTTTATTGTATTGGTCTAAGCCAGGAGTTCTCGTAACGTTTTTAGCTGCAGAGCACTTTTTGAAGCAAAAGTTTCTTGCGGAGCCACAAGAAATGTTTATATATTATATTATATTTTACATATCATGCATGGGCTGGGCAAATGGCAGATGGATGGAATGTGTTTGTGTGAACTAATTCACATAGTGCAAAAAAAAGGAAAGAAAGAACAATACAATATTTAAAATGTAGAACAATATTAGCCAGCATAAATTTAACAGCCTTTCAGTGGAAGATCTCAGGGCCATCCAGTCCAACCCCCTTCTGCCATGCAGCAAAAGCACAATCAAAGCACCCCCTGAGCAGTGGAAGGAAGACAGGGTTTTGGAAGCAAAGCAGGGGAGGCGGGGGGGGGGGGGGTCTGGCCAGCAAGAAAAAGTGAGGGTAGTAGGGGAGAAATGGACAATGCCCTGGGAAAGCATTATTGCTGCTGCAGCAGCTAAAAACTTTAATTTCCCTGCACTTCTCAGGAGAAGGGAAAGAGGAGGAGGCAAGAAGCAGTATGGTGCCATGGAGCCCTCACTATCACATGTGGAGCCCCAAGGGCTCCATGGAGCAGAGTACAGTTTGAGAACCCCTGGTCTAAGTTGACATAGGACATGCAATTAAAATTAGCAAAAATTGTTGCTGCAAAGCCTTTCTTTCCTTTGGAGTATCAATAGATAAAACAGCAGGTCTAAAAAAAGAGAGAGAAAATTTCTTATTGTCGAAGGCTTTCATGGCTTGAATCACTGGGTTGTTGTAGTTTTTTTCAGGCTATATGGCCATGTTCTAGAGGCATTCTCTCCTGATGTTTCGCCTGCACCTATGGCAAGCATTCTCAGACCTCACAACCTACAACCACCCAAAATTACTTCTTGTTTCACACCCCGCTGTAGCTCTCATGTGGAAGGAGCCTAAGGGCCCTTAGGCTCCTTCCACATTATATGGATTATATGAGTCCCCACTGTTAGATAATCTGGGAGAAACAGAAAATTTGGGATTGGTTCCTGGGATATATGGCCTGTCTAGCCCTCAGATAAACATTTTAGGAGAACATGGAATCTATAGTATAACCACAATATTTCTTCTGACCTGGTATCTGTGAAATAGATGCCTTAAAGGAACTACCTGCATATTTCTCAATTTTCACTGAATTTCTGATTTAGGAGATAGGATTTCTCATCTACTTCGAAGGGTTGTAAATGCTCTATTTATGACTCCAGCTGTAAGGAAAAAAGGCTATCTAACTGTAAAATGAATAGGCATAAATTCAGAAGCACAGAAGGTACTTGGCTTCTTTCAATTCTTCGTGGCATTTGGGCAGGGGCAAGGAACCTTTCCTGCCAGATAATGTCAGGGGGTACATGATGGAACAGATATGACAAAGGCCAAAGGTGTGGGGGGTCCCCCTTCTTTCTTCATCCTTCCTTCCCTCTAACAAAGTCTCTTCTTTCTCCCATTCTGCTTTTCCCACTTTTACTAGAGAAGTAAAAGTACAACCAGCCCAGGACTGGGTAAGGAACAAGATGGCGTACAGAAGTTGATAGGACTAGCCGTTGAATCTTAACTGCAGCTGAATATGGGATTGTATTTTCCAGTATGCCTGAAGGACCAAGCAAGGTTAGTCTGTCCAGGAAAAAAATGAGTGTACACTTAGCTCTGACCACTGAAAAAGAGGATCAGACCATAACCTGTCATTGCATACTAGATACAGTTGTTTCCCTTTGCCTAATGATAGAGCCAGCTATGCAGAAGGATATTTTATGCATAGGAAATGGCTGTACTGCAGGCTGAAATAACAAGGGGCAGAATGAAAATATATGATGCTGTCTGTAGTCCTATGCATTTCCTTGGGAATATGTTGCCCTGAATCATAGAATCATAGAGTTAGAAGAGACTTTGTGGGCCATCCAGTCCAACCCCCTGCCAAGAAGCAGGAAAATCGCATTCAAAGGACTCCTGACAGATGGCCACCCAGCCTCTGCTTAAAAGCCTCCAAAGAAGGAGCCTCCACCACACTCTGGGGCAGAGAGTTCCACTGCTGAACCACTCTCACAGTTAGGAAGTTCTTCCTAATGTTCAGGTGGAATCTCCTTTGCTGTAGTTTGAAGCCATTGTTCTGCATCCTAGTCTCCAGGGCAGCGGAAAACAAGCTTGCTGAATACAACAGTTCTTCATGAGTATAAGTAGATTCTCAGTTAACCAGCACCCATGGGGATTGGTAGACACTGGATAAATGTAGTTTCTGGTTACCTGAGAGTTGCTATTAAAATAGGCCTAAAAGCATACCCCATGCTATATCATACCATAAATTCTGAACTGACTTGATATTGATATTGAAATACAATAATTGAAAGCAAATAAAACAAATGAATAGAAACTGAATGTAACCTGGTTTTACAGTATTATACATGCATTTTAATTTGTATTTCTTCAATTATTTGCTGGTTACTTGAGAATTCTGGTTGCTTGAGTTCCAGTAGCTGAGAGCCTACCAATATATACATGGAATTGTATTGTCTATCAACTTGTTTTGTGCAACATGAAAAGGGTTTCTGCTTTGTTTCCATACCTGGAGATTTTTTTTCCCACATCATAGCTCCATGTGTCATTTTTCAGCGGTCAGAGTGACAATTTAATATGGTAAAAATTACTAAATAATAGGCTATTTTGTTCTCCCGGTTACCCAACCGAACTGCAACAAAAAGCCAGGGAAAATGTTTATTATTATGAAGTCTGGCTGGACTTAATAAAAATAGTTTAATTTCTTTTTAGTGTACCACTCCCACTGCTTTCAGGTCAAATAGACTGTGTTAAAATTAAAGCATTAAAAAAATAATAGAGAAGCTACGCCATGTTGTAATGGAAGAAAGCGTCAACACTGTTGTAGTACATTTCTCATAAAACGCAAATGAATTGCAGCAACCCTTGCAATAATAAAATACGTCAAGAAGAATACAATTTTTTCTATTGAACATGAATTTGGTCTACAAGGCCATAAGCAATATCAAAATTATTTACACGTAGATAATACATAGCACTGTTTCATATAGCATTTAGCACCTTGGGAAAAGCCAGGAATGTCACAGAGCCCTATTTCTATCTACAAAAACCTTTTAGCACTGACACATTTCTGATGTTTTCTCACAATTTTTGAATATGTTCAACAGAGGAGCAAGCTAAGTTTTAAAGAAGGTTTTGAAGACAATATACAGCAATGCTTAGACTTTTATAAAGGAAAGAAAGAGGTTGCCATGAAAAGCAGTAGTTATTTACATGAGTTTGTACAATAGTGCAATAAAGGGTAGGTAATATACAAACACACACACACAAATTGAGCAGTCACCTATTAAAATTACTGCCATCATCTGTACTGCTGTTGCCCCTAACAACTACCAGATAATATGAACGTGACCTATGTGATCCTTATAGAAATTGTTTTCCCTGGCTCATGCTGGTTTCTTGCTGGCAATTTTTTCATGCATGTCAGACTGAATCATACTTCCTAGCAGATATGGGACACACTGCCAACAAACATACTAAAAACCCCATGATTTGGAATATGGACCTCATCACACTAGAGTATGAATCAACTTGAAATCTGGTTTCTGCCTCCCACAAAATTCTGGGGTTTATAGTTTAGTGAGGATATTAATCTCCTCCCTAAACCACAAACCCCAGAATTCTGCAGGAGGCAGCAACCAAATTTAACGTGGATTCATTCTCTAATGTGATGAAGTCATATGTGCATATCTGTGTGTCTGTTTGGGCACGTACACACATTTTAGCATGGGAATGAAAGAAACAGACCCAATCCACAATTTCTGAATGCTTATTTATGACAGAGGCTTCTTAGAGTTAATTTGCAATTCCACTGATTGCTTATGTAAATATTACATTATCCCTCAATTCTCATTCACTGTTATGTGCATCAGTATGCAAGTTTAAGTGACTCTTCAATTCCAGGGCTGCCAAATGGATTAAACCTCATGAGGTACAGGCAGGCTTTGATACTTTCCTTCACACTTCTCAGAGGATTCCCACAATTGACTAAGATTTTCAGTTCAGAATCAATTGTTACAATCCAAAATACATGAAACTCATTGCATGAGTCCAAAGGCAATTTAAATTAGTTTCCCCCTCGTAAGTAGCAAATTTGTATAGCAAAACTTGGAAAAGTTCTGCTTTATACATTTAACAGTCTAAAAATGAGATTATGTTGTGTATAAGTTTGGACTGTAACATATATCTGAATACTTGCTAGCTTTCCTGAGATTCCCCCCAAAGTGCAAGCTGAAACTGAATTCCACCAAAATATATTTTACTCAAAAGTGTCAAATGGGATGTGCGTTGTAACCAATGACAGCAAATTAAACCACGGGCTGTCTTCTCTCTTAATCACAACCCAGATTTCTTTTTCCCTTTGTTAATATGGAGTAAGAGAAACTCTCTTATAGAAGGGGCCCTACCAAAAAACTGCATATCTTGCATTGATAAAGAAAATATTGCTATCTTTGCATACTTAATTACTTACTTAGGTGATTCCTCGTTGTCCAAGTATGATGGCCTTCCAAGCGTAGTGTCTTGGCAGTGGATATGTAGGTTGTGGAGTCCTATTCTTGATCCACATGTTCTTCCATAGTGAGGGCATCGATTTTCAGGTGGAAGGCAGCCCCAGTCAGGGTTGGATTGATGTGTCTTCCTCTTGGCACGTTTCTCCCTTTCACCCTCCATTTCTGCCTCTTCAAATTCCACAGCACTGCTGTTCACAGCTGACCTCCAGTTAGAGTGCTCAAGGGCCAGGGCTTCCCAGTTCTCAGTGTCTATGCCACAGTTTTAAAGGTTAGCTTTAAGCTCATCTTTAAATCTCTTTTCCTGTCCACCAATAGCCCATTTTCTGTTTTTGAGATGGGAGTATAGTAACTGCTTTGGGAGATAGTGGTTGGGCATTTGGACAACATGGCCACTCCAGCGGAGTTGATGTGTAGGAGCATTGCTTCAATGCTAGTGGTCTTTGCTTCTTCCAGCACGCTGACATTTGTCCTGTCTTCCCAAGAGATTGCAGGCTTTTTTGGTAACAACGCTGATGGGATCGTTTCAGGAGTTGAGTGTGACATCTGTAGACAGTCCATGTTTCACAGCCATATTACAGCATTGGGAGGATCCTGGCTTTATAAACAAAGACTTTGGTATCTCTATGGATGTCCCAATCCCCAAATCTGCATGTAGCCTGATTGGCAGTCATCAAAAGCCATTTCCATAACTTGCTGTTCACATATTTAATCTGTTCACAAGTACTGCTAGGTGGGTCACCTCCACAACAAATATAAATTGCACACCAGCCCTAACATGCATACTTTGCTAGGGGCATCTGCAAAGGACATCTTTTTTCTATAGAACTATAAGCACAGAAGCCTTCCTGAGGCTGGAGAAGTTGCACAATTGGGAGTTCCTAGTTGTTTCGAAACCTTTGTGGGTTCCTAAGTATGTGAAAACTCTGATGAGCTGGGATTAAGGTTGGGTATCACTTATCTGAAATGATTGAGACTGGAAGTGTTGTGGATTTTTGATTTTTTTGAGGATTCTGAAATGCCAGTATTTGCATATACATAAAGAATTATATATCTTGGAGATGGGACCCAAATATGAACATGATATTCATTAATGTTTCATATACACCTCATATACTTAGTATAAAGATGATTTTATACATTTTAAATGATATTGTGTGTACACCGAACCATCAGAAAGCATATCCATACATTTGGGCAGCTTCAGATTATGAAGTATTTTAGATTTTCATGTATAAGCACAAGTCCTCGTCTAGAATCATTTGTGTCAATACATAAGATGTTGTATCCTTGGGTATGTGAGTGCAGCCACATTCACATATTTATTAAGTCTGTAAGCAGAATGTTGCTGAAAGGGCTAAGGTGAAAATGTGATGGCTCCACACATTAAATTTCTGTGTTTTATGCAAAACCATGCATATGAACACATGCGAGAAGAAATCATGTACCCTAGCTTTTTACAGTTGAAAGTTCCTTGAAATCACTTCAAAAGGAATTAGAACCATACTGTACTTTTTCATGAGTACTCATGGTTTGCTATAAAGCAGTGTTTCTCAACCTCAGGGTCAAGGTCCCGGGGGGGGGGGGGTGTTAGGGGTAGCGAGGGAGTTTTATAGGGGTCCCTGAAGATCATCAGAAAACATATTTCTGATGGTCTTAGGAATCCCTTTGACATAGTCATTTGGATTCACAGTGCTCTCCAGATGTGGGTGAACTATATCTCCCCTAAATCACTGTCAATTCATCCCAAATGCCTCCAGTATTTTCTGTTGGTCATGGAGGTCTTTATTCTATCGTTGGTGGGGTTCAGAATGCTTTTTGATTCTAGGTGAACTATAATTCCCAGCAACTACAACTCCCAAATGACAAAATCAATTCCCCAACCTCACCAGTATTCAAATTTGGATATATCGGGTATTTGTGCCAAATTTGGTCCAGTGAATGAAAATACATCCTGCATATCAGATATTTACATTTTGATTCATAACAGTAGCAAAATTACTGTTATTATTAAAATTATTTGATGGTTGGGGTCACCACAACATGAGGAACTGTATTAAGGGGTCACAGTATTAGGAAGGTTGAGAAACACTGATATAAAGCTTGGTAAAAATTAGTAAAAAAAATACAGAAGAACAGCCACTGTTGTTCCACTTCAGATGGATATTCTCCACATCAGAATATTGCTGTTTCTAAAAGACAATTTTGCAATATATCCCATGCAATGCACCCTGTTTGAATCTATTGCTAAACAGAGAAAACAGGG
Source organism: Anolis sagrei (assembly GCF_037176765.1). Lineage (NCBI taxonomy): Eukaryota > Metazoa > Chordata > Lepidosauria > Squamata > Anolidae > Anolis > Anolis sagrei. The sequence goes on along the minus strand of NC_090025.1, from coordinate 126,999,547 downwards.
ATCTGACTGAAATAAGACTGCAGAATTTTGGCCAGTTCTTTTAACAATACAGACACTGAAGAGAATTTTTGGAGCAACATCATATTATTCATTAACAGAAATGCATATTGCTTTGAAAATGTATAGGAGGGCAGTAGGGCCTTCTCCTTTCTTTGAAATCCCATTTGTCAGAATCAGAATAACCATCATATGTATTTAAATAACAGCACCCTTCTTGCCTTTTCCCTCTAACACTCTCTTTTCTTTTTAAAAGGCTTTATGCACCAAACGCTTGGTGTTTGAGGGCACAGAGGTCTCTGCGTGGGATGTCTGGTTAGATTAGCCTCATTATATTTTATTTATTTTCAGTTTAATAACCCATGCCCTGCTAAGCATCACGGCATTATAAGCAGTGGAAATCAGTGAGCAGTTTTAGATACTTGTCTGAAGGTTCATTCCATCAATTTTAATCACTAAATTAAAGGCTGACAATTGACAGCTATTCTCTTTGCTTCCTATGATGGGGCATCTGCGGCTTGCTAATAAACTTTTGAGTGGGAGCACCATTTCATCAATGGAGATTATTTGACGAGGAAGCAGTACAGCACACTATAATTGCTCACAATTAGGCATTATTCAAATTCAGATAAGCCCATTCACTCTGGTAATGTATTTGTTGGCATGATTTTATGAACATCCATATTTGGGAGTCTGCTTCTGATTTTTTTTTAAAAAAAACAAGGAAGACTGACTTCTCTGCCAACTGAGCAGTTTTAAACATTTTTGGACTCACAGTTTCTAAAATCCCTGTTGGCATAAACATGCAATTCCATCTTTCGTCAACATATTTGCCCCTGAGCCTTTTTGGCCGGAACACATCTGATAGGAGTTACTAAGAAGAAAACAGCAACTTAGTTGACAGAATGCTCATATTTAGCTTGCTTCCCCCTTTTTCTAAATAGTGCAGCTTGTTGTTATACAATCAGATGGTTTCCTGGCTGCATGCCACCTAAGTGTGCGATGTAGAAATGTATTGTTAGAAGACGATAAATATAAGAAATCTGATGCAGGAATGGCACAAGAGTTCCTTCTAATGCCTTGATAATACTTGCAGTAATTTTGGAAGCAGGTAAGTTGGTCATTATTTGGCAAGAAGACTGCAGGGACAAGTCAGGGAACACCAGGTAGGACAAGGAAATAACCCTGCCTGAAACCCCCAAGTGTGGCTGCCAGACTGGGTGAGATGGACCAATATAATAAGGCATTTCCTTATATTCTGGTAGCTAAGTTCAATCTATTTGTTCCAGGCACTTGATACTGCCTCTAATCAGTGACATTAACCTGTTTCCAAGAACTTTTAGTGGTTTACACAGCATGCATTACAAGTAACCCAGAGTTTTTATCAGCTTCCTATTGTCTTTCAAGAGCTGGTAAGATGTATGCTTTGACAGGTCATTGGACAAGATGCCCCCAATGGGCCATTTTCTTGGACTCGACCTATTTTCTTGTCATTATCATCACTGCTTAATCACTTGCCCTCTACTACAGGGTCAAATCCGCAAGAAGACAAACCGAACCATGTAACTTAAATGTGAACATTAAGCAGCAATAAACAATAGGAGAGATCTAATAAGTTAGAAGTTAGATAGACTTTGTGCCTTGGTGATGTGTATGGTTCCTTTTCTTGATTGGCGGTGTTGTGCTTTTTATTCAAGTATGTTTTAAATGCCTTTAAAGCTGTTTCTAATTGAATCCAATGACTTCTGAAAAATGTTATTTTGTTTACTTTCAGCCTATATTGCAGGACACCTTTGGTGACACTCCAATACAGTGGTTCCCAACCTTTTTTGACCAGGGACCACTCTCCCAGTCTACCTGTCCAAACGTATCTCTTATGAACCACCTCAGAATCTAAGATCGACTGGAGAGGCCCTCCTTGCAGGTGCAATTGGCAGTGATGCGAGACAGGGTCTTCTCAGTGGTGACCCCCCCAGCTGTGAAGTTCCCTCCCCAGGGATATCAGATCAGCCCCCTCCCTCTTGACCTTCTACAAGAAAGTAAAAACATGGCTTTGTGACCAAGCTTTTGGAGAACTTGAGAAATCGATAGATATGAAATTGATGAGCACTGACTACTAGAATGGCCAGATTACATTTGAGGGTTGTGTGATTAATTGCTAATGTGTTGTTTTATATGCTTTTAAACTGTTTTGATGTATTTTATAACTTTATTTAAATGAATATAATTGTACATATCCTACGACTTTATATGGTTGCTTACATGTAAGTTGCCTTGAGTCCCCTATGGGGTAGAGAAGGCGGGATAGAAATGTCGCAAATAAATAAATAAATAAATGTACCCAAAGTGTTATGAATCAGTTTGGTTTCGTTATTTGGGGTGCTGATTCAGAAAACTGCATTGAATAGACCACATGAGCTCTAATTTCTGATTCAGAACATATGCCATCCAGTAGTCTCCATCGGCTTGCCCACAGAAAATATATTTAATAAGCCTTGGCACTATAAGAGGGTTTTGTAAGATCAGTTGCTCTTGTTGCAATGGTGTAGTTATGGTGAGGCCGTAGACCATATTTTAATTCTTGAGGACCACACAGGTTGGGAACCACTGCTTTAATAGAAAGGCAAGATAGTAATAACATATACACACAAGCCTTCATTAAAGCAACCATTCTGCCACAGCTATGGTTGAGTACAGAGAAACAAGCAGTTCTGAAAATGGAGAACCAACAGGATCTTCTTGGAATTACAGTTGCGCCTCCATATGTGTGGGTTTGACTTCTGTGGATTTGGATTATTTGTGGATTTGATTAGTTTTCTCTAGGAAACTTTAGGTGCTCCAGTGTGAGTCTATGGTTAGTTTCTATACAGTTGCTCTGGAGGACCTAGAGATCCCTAGAGAAGTGTTCCCTCGAGTAAAAAATTAGCCATTTTAAAAATTTGCAGTTTTTTTTTTTCATTTTTGCAAGGGATCCAGCCAGTGAATGTGGAGGGTTGAATGCACATGATTACACTTGCAAAAAAAATATTACCAGTCAATGTTATTATGATAGCAATTCTGCAAACTATTGGCAGGTAAATAACAATTCTACTTGCAATAAATTCCTGATATTTTTTTTTCATTGGTAACAAAAGGACAACAGATTGAACCCCTACTGAAAGAGTGCTAAGAGTACATGACTTCTCACATCTCAGAAGTGTTGCTTAGAAATAATGGTAAGACATTTTTCTCATTCATAGAGCTTTGATTTAATATACCAGTTTTTTTTCTTATGCTGTTGCATAAGACAGCTGGATTATTTGTGGAACTGGTCTGAAATGCTAAATTTTCTCCTTGATGAAAATGTCTACATCCTATTAAACTCAAATGTCCACTAGGTGAAATTATGGGAAGCTATTCAAAGGAAGAATATGCCTTTCAGGTGTGCAGTTATGTGTTTTAAGATGCCTGGAAAGCCATCAGAAATAAAATGTGTTGCATTTCCCAGGCTACAGTCAAAATATGTAGCCATAACCAGTAATGTATCATGTAGTGCGAGCTTATTTAAATGTGCTACTGATATTATTACTGAAGTCAGCACTACAGTTCTGAATTAAACGACTCTGGTTTTATTATGAGGAATTGCCCTTCCCATTTAAGTAAGCATCTTGAATTACCTGATGCAATAATGTCAGGGCTGGCATGAAACCCACATATGCTATTTCTAGCAGTGATAGGAATTAACCAATTGAAATCAATTTACTTGGAAATCTCCTAAGAAAAAGAGGCAAGTTGGATGACTAATGCTGAAATTGCAGTACTAACTTAATTCTGAATTAAGCTATAAAGATATTAATTAAAAAGAAGGCTGAAGAAAAGGATTTCATCTATGGCATTTTGTAAATATAATCCACTCCATTTAAATGAAGATTAAGCAAACTCTATGATTCTAGATCAAGTTATGGAATCATGACTGTATGAGTCCCTAATTCTTATCTCCCCATCAAATGATTAAATAAAGGCATATTATTGTAGGGAATCTTACTTTATTTTCATTCATGAGTAGAGTATGATAGTTTAGTTTAAAAAGTCAGCCAACTTCAGAAGGTAATGAATTTTCTTTTGCTAGTTTTTAAACAGATTAGATGGCCACCACTCAGTCATGCTTTCATGCACTGGGAGTGAGTTGGATCCCATAGGATCCCTTCAAAGTCTATGTGCCCAAGTGAAAAGATTTTAAACCAAGATGCAGGTTGCAAACGGATGAGTCATCTCTGCATATACCCTGTCAAAGGGACCTAACAAATTAACCTGTCTAAAAAAATATTTAATTTTGAAGCTCTTAACTCATTACAAAAATTCAATACTCATTACAAAATTAGGGAGCAATGGCGATTTGTTTATAAAGTGTTTCTAAAATATCGTGTCTTTTTCATAACTATAACGAAGTTAACTGTTCATTATTTCGTTAAGTAATTATGAACATGGGGTGGGGGCTTCTGGGGCTCCTTTCTCAATCAGTTTTAGAGCTACTGGGACAAAACTTGCTACAGTGGTAGAACACATTTACTACTGTTACCCTCCCAAGTTTTAGAGCGTTTTACTCATCCATTGATTTTTTTGGGGGGGATTTTTTGGGTTTTCCAAAAATGTTTAACTTTTCGCGTGGTTCTTGACTGCCAATGCACACAAATTGGCGGGCAGTAGCCCTAGAAGATGTGGCAAAAAAGGCTTGTGACACGCTGAAACAACTTATGTGGTTGTTGGCTGCCAACACACATAAATTGCCCTGCAAGAACCCTAGATGTGACAAAAAGTCTTGTGCACAGGGGGTGGTGGGACTGGGACATCAAAATGATTACTAGATTTTTTTTAAAAAAAATGCACAGCCCCCTGAAATATATTTTATTAAACATCCTTCAGATGACATACCCATGGATAGCCATGTTGGCCATATGGAGTTAATTTTTTACTGACTCATTGAAATTGGGAATGGCCTCTGCCTGAATTGTGATCCCTCCAGATGAACTGAACAATACAAATCATAGTCGCTACAAAATGTAGGCCAGTGATTCAAAGCTGTCACTTTCTTTTTCTTATTCTGTAGGATTAAAAAATATATTTTGCTTGATTAAAAAAAAAGCCAGTCGAGATTCGAAAGCTTACATTAAGTATTTTGTGCATTTTGGTTGGCCAATAAAGGTTATCTAGTGGATTTTGTTTTATAACTCAGAAGATAAGTCTAATCAAGATTGATGCCATTGTTATCATCTCAATCACTAAAATTTCTACTTCATTTGATTCCTGCATATTCCAAACAATTCACTATCTGACAGACCCATTCTATGCTGTTTATTCCTAATTAAATTTAATCATTTTCAAGAGTTTAATATTATAGTAGAAATTGAGAACTTGTGGTCAGCATTTGCCATACTATTTGGGAATGACAGGAAGCCTTGAACTGCTTTCCTAGCCCCATACTACAGAATGATAGCAGTAAATCCGCCATCTATCGTTATTACCATGCTTTACCCAATATAATATATTCTTAACCTCAGTACAATCCTATCCATTTTCCACCTTGTCATGTTCCTTTAAAGCACAAGTAATGTTGGCAATGAAGTTCTACTGAACACTCCTATAATGCACAACAAAGGACAGGAAGGAATCTCGTCTTCCAATTTTGCTCTCAAAGCAAAGGCTCAATAATCTTGCAGTCAGGAAGCCAGGCAACAGTGATTGCTCAACTTTTCTGCTTGCCACATTAATCTCTTCATACATTATTGTTCAAAATACAGGATTTACTAATCCTGGTTTATGGCTATAGTGGCATCTGGCAGGCATCCATATAATCAAATATTATTTGAACATCAATATTTTAATACAAATGGCTGTTTCCGATATCTGACATATACATACATTTTTAAAATGCTATAATGTTTAAATCAAAACATAGCTACAATCATTCATATTTATTCCAAATTTCAATCAATGAAAAAGATATATATGGTTAAATCTTGATACTTCCTGTCACCATGATTATAAATAACCATCACATCTTAAGAAACCTGCCTGGTGAGCATCTCTCCTTAAGCCTCTTCGAATATGGATGCTTTGTCAGGTCTCCCCTTAGACTTATGAATTGATGTTCAATTGATATTTTTGAAAAATAAGAATGAGAAAATATTTTTTAAACTAACTCAAGAGAGTTTTTAGTGAAACCCCCAGTGAAATATTGCTATCATTGAAATGAAATACTGAATGAGACTCATAGAGCTCAAGGCAAATAGGATTATAGTAGCTATTTGTTTGTAAAAAAAAAGGATACTGGAAAAGGTTAAACTAAGTTTACTTAGACATAAGTGTCTTTGAAATCCCCAAAGCAATCAATCCCAGTAGAATGAATATAGTGTTTGCCATCTTTGAGAACTTGTCAGTTAGAAAGGAACTTTAGAGATCAATGTTGAGGAACCCAAGAGTAGTGTTTGCAGCAGTTATTTTTCCTTACTTTCTTTCTACTGTTGGACTTAGGAAACTTATGGTTGCAAAGCCTACAGACCAGTTGTCTTTATGGCAGTGGATCTGTTTCACATATTAACTTTATACTTTTAAAATAATGCGTGAATGAAGAAATGCATGCCAATTTCAACATGTGAACAAAACATTTCTTTACCTGCCACTAGTTTTTTTGAATCCATGAGTTCCAAAAACATACATGTTGGATCTAAATAGCACCATGAAGAGAATATTATAGAGCTGAGTAGATTTCAGACAGAAGCTCTGTTCCATCGCTTTACAACACTGGTTCTCAAAGTGTGCTCTAAGGAGCCCTTAGGGCTCTATAAAGCATTCAGGGGCTTCACACTTCCCTCCTCCTCCCTCTCCAAGTGTGTAGCAGTGGTGAAGGAAGCACTGGTTGGCTGGGGGCTCCCCCACTGCTGAAGCACCAGAAGCACAGCTGCTAGAACTGTGTGCTGCCAGAATCATCACCATTGAAGCACTGCTGCCAAAAGTGGGACACCGAAGGGTGGAGCCCCCATTGGAGTTGGCAGAGGTAGAGGTGTGCAGGGGGGGGGGGGGGGCAAGAGAGCAGGAGCACTGCCGGGGCTCTCAAAACAGCAACTTGGCAGTGGTGGCAGCGAGGGTCCTATTGAATGCCAGACCGGGTCCTGGTGGCAGCACCAGTGGGAAAAGTGAGCTCCAGGCCCTGCGGGGGGAAGTCCAGGGCTGGCCACAGGGCCCTTTCTGGAGGGAGTGGGTCCTTGCTCAACAGGAATTTGCTCGGTTTTTTCAATTAGTTCACAAACATTCTCCACCCATCTGCCATTGGCCCAGCCCTATCTGTCAAATTTTGAAACGCAATGCTGTCCATGTCCAAAAGTTTGCCCATACTTGATATACAAGGTTTAAAAAACCCCTACAGAACATTAAACCATTAAAACAGAAAATTGTTTTTAAAAACTTGAGTTATTTCTTAAAGGTTTTTGGAAACAATAAAGTTTTCACTTGCTGGTGGAAGGACAGTATAGAAATAGTCATGCTAACCTATTGCTAACTGGACCTAATTATTGGGAGCAGATGACGCCCCTATTAAAACAGCTCCACTGGTTGCCGATAGGTGTCTGGTCTCAACTGAAAGTACAGTTTATCACCTACAAAGTCCTAAATGGCTCGGGTCCTGCCTATCTTCGTGACCACATATCCCCCCCTCCCCCAATGATCCTGCATGAGCAGTAAGATCTGCCAGGGAGGCCCTCTTCATGGTCCTTTCACCATCACAAGTGCAGTGGTGGAAATGAGAGAGAGGGTCTTCTCAGTGGTGGCCCCCTGGCTTTGGAACGCCCTCCCCAGGGAGATTAGGCAGGCCCCCACACTGTCCTCCTTCTGGAAGAAATTGTAGGCTTAGATGTTTGGACAAGCCTTTAACAATGGTTAATCCCAATGGTCAGCAATTAATCTCACATCTCTGTACTTTCATCCCATGCCCAAAATGGAGGTGGAATACAAAAATAAAGTTATTATTATTATTAACCTCCCTTGAGAGGAGTTCCAAAGCCTGGAATCAGACACTTAGAAGGTCCTCTCCTGTGCTACCACCAAATGTGCCTGGGAAGGTGGTGGGGCATGAGTCCCAATATTGAGGAAAAGTGGGAAATTATTATGGCAATTATAACAGCAGCACACCAAAGAGGTCCATATACAATCTGGATCTAAGTTGCATAGGGCTCGATAGGTAAGAACCAGCATTTGAATTTTGCTGGGAAATGAACCAGAAGGAAGTGATGCTATAGCAACAAAGGAGTTGCATGCTTTCTGTAGTCAGCCACAATTAACAATCTGGGTGCAGCTTATTGGGCCAAACAAACATTCTGAGTGGTTTTCAACAGTAGTCCCACATATAGCACATTTCAGTAATAAAACTGATGGAGCCAAAGCAGGGTGGCTCTGAAGAACATCATGGTGGATGGTATCAGACGCTACCAAGTGCCACACCAAAACCAATAGGGTATTCCTTGTCCAATTTGTGGTGTAGGTCATTCAAGGCGACCAAAGCTGTCTTTATCCCACAGTCAGACCTTAAGCCAAATTGGAAAGGATCTAGATAATCTATTTATTTCAGGAATCTCTGGAATTGAGGATCCACCATGTATTCCAGCAAATTGCCCCAAAATGGAATATTGGACCCTGGCTAACAGTTATTCAATATAACCAAGGCCAGGAAAGTTTAATCAGTAAAAACCTTCAGCAGCCTCCCTGAAGCATTTTGGAATTTTGGACACTATCTTTCTCCAAAGAGGATCCGACTGCTCTTTTTCCAATAGGACATGCATCTGTTATAGGGCATGTATCAATTATAGTGCACAGGTAAGAATGAATATGAGCAATTTCATCTGCCCAGTGCTGGACAAATTCTTCAAAGATGAGTGTCCAGGTTCTCTTGTGGGCCAAGTTGTTAAAGAGTCAAATCACTAAAAACAACACCACATTATGACTTTTGAAATAAAACAAAATAAAAATAAAAAGACCAGGAGTCGAAAGACAAAGGGAAAGAGGAATCTGCACAGCAATCTGTGGGGGAAGTAAGAAGGCAGATGTGGGAGACTTGTGAGAAACAGAGTAGAGGAGATAGAAGAGAAGTAGCACTGGATTGAGCTAGGATAAACAGGTTCTGAACCCAAGTGAATCTGGGCACTTTCAGTAGTAAATAATGCCAGCTGGATTCTGCCGAAGGATGAGATTTGGGCCTTTGCCTTGACTAATCCAAATCAGTTAAGCCTTATATCCCATTGGAGTGAAGGGATTAAGTGTTTGCAGAAGGGCTGGTCTGTAAAGTATCTTTGTTACAAATATTTAATGTCAGTGATTACATTTTAGTATTTTAAAAGTCCTTTGATCTAAGAATGCAGACGAACAGCTACTTTTAGACTTTATTGAAAGAGTTACATGTTCAAAGGTAAGGAAGCAGGCCCATTTTTATTTGTGAACATAGTTCTCTCAATTTTGCACTGGAAATCAACAGAGTCTGATGAGATTCTGTACATGGTAATTGATAAAACAGCTACTACCATGTTTATGGTGAAACGTTTTTCTAGATCAGTATGGGTACTACAGAAGTCCAATGAGAATTTCCTGACTACTACAAGAACAATATATTATTGCCCAGAAACCACACGATCTATCATAGAGATAAATGTAGCTGGAGGCAAAAATTTAAGTATTTTGACATGGCCTGGTATGCACTGTTATTAGGGAAAGCACTGCAAGAATTTTAATATGATGCAGTTCTCTCCTTTGGATATAAACGGTTATGTATGCATTTTTATTAAAATAAGCATGTCACTGGAGTGCAGATAAACAAAACCAGGTAATTAGTTTCACTATGGGAGTTAATTAGTACACTGACTTACTGGCCTTGAAGTCCCTATTTCTAAAACTGGTACCTAAATCTGATTACATGAAAGGGAAAAGCAGATCAACAGGAGTGTAATCCAAGACCAAATTTAGCTGACTAAGTCACGTACAACATAATGGATAAATACATACATGTGAAAGTACTATCACATACAACACTGATCTTAAAGGGCACTTAGCATTATTTTGTCATTTAGTCATTCCTCATTTCATATTACCAGATTTGGATTTACATACTTATATTCAATTCTCTGTGTTTATATTTACAATAAAAAAAGTTTGGTAAATAGAAGATCACAAGTTTTGCTTGATATTTTTCCTTTTTATGAAAGAGGATGCTGTTATTGTGGAAATGTAAAATTGTAAATCTCAGGTCTGTTACTACATGATATTTCTGCACTGCAACTACTACAGCAGCATTTTATACAACTATACAGAAGGAAAGGTTATAACCAGTACAGGAACCATTATAATGATCTAACATTTTTCAGAGATGAACACAGGATTGGACTCAATGGTTTTGAATGATAACCATGAAGTTGTATTACCCTTGTTACATGAAGGGGGGGGGGGAGATCATATGGCAGTTCCTTTAGACTCTTTAAGATTATCACATCAGGATGTATTTGGTTCATTGGAATATTCTGCAGAATTATGAGCTGAAATGTCTGCAAAGTGTATCGCTTTGAGTGCACTTCCTCATCCTGAAGAAACACTAAGAACTTTCAATTAACATAGGCAGAATAGCAGATATTTAAACTGTGGAAACTCTGTTAATTTAACACAAAATGAACTATTTGCATATCTAAAAGAAAAGCACTGTTTTAATAAAACCATCTACATATCTAATATATTGAAATTTTTAAAGAAAGTTAAAACCACTGAATCTTCAAAGTAACCAGATATATGTCAGACATCTTCAGCAATCGCAGTGTCAAAAATCCGATAGCAAAGTTTTTCTTCGGTTTCATCCTTGACATAATACGATTTAATGAAGCATTCCAGCCATGGCAACTGATCTACAAAACAAAACATATATTATCAGTATATATGTAAATCCCTGTACTTTACCGTTAACTGTGCCAGGGAAAAAAAGTCTTATAGGAACATTAATTCAACAATAATTTAGTCCTTGGATAAGGGGGTATATAACACACAGCTTTAGTTTGTAAGTGTTTTATGTAGCCTCAATGTGAAGCGGCACTGAATCTTGCTGGAGTTGTAAGCCCCCCTGAGTCCCCTTGCAGGGGTGAGAAAGGCGGGTTACAAATGAAGCAAATAAATAAATAAATTTCCCAGACCATGTCAATTATTCAGCACCTATATGCCACCCTTTCCACCAGAAAAAAATCTATTCTCATCGCTGGAAGCTCACAGAAGTGGTAAACTAACTATAAAATGACGTGTACTCCATTTGATACCTTGCTTTGTTCTTCAAAGTAACTTAAAGGGAGGTGGGCAGGTGAACATTTTCAGTTCTAATTTTCCCCTTCTCATCTTCTAGGCCAGTGTGACCCACGCTCAGTCCAAGCAGAGAAAAGTGGCCCTTGGTCACCCAGACCTTGCCCTCCCTGGTGCAATACTATCCTAAAATGCAAGTGGACAGCAGAAAAGAGAAACAACACAATTCTGTTCCCCTGTCTCCCTTCAAAAAAGAAATAGGCAGCGGGCACTGTCCAGGTTGCTGTTTTTATTGGGGGTAGGAGGGAGTTATGACATTTAATCAAAATGTGATCTTTGGCAAATTTACCTCATGTGCTTTGGCCTAAAATTACTAGATGCTCATTTAGAAGTAAAGTTTTAAGTTGTGCATTTTAATCTGCATCCCATCAGTGGATTTTAACTTGTATTTTAACTCTGTGTATATTGTGGTATGTGTTTTAAGTTTTTTATCCCATCTTGTGCCACAGAGAGGAATGGGTATAGTTTTTGTTGTTGTTAGTATTTGGAAGAACACCAGTCAAACCCTCAAATTCATGATTTTTCAAATGGCCTGCTGCTGAATTCTGTTGCCACAAACCACAATTCTGTTGCCTCTAGTGATGTTCCTAAGGGTGAAATGGCAGTTCTTACGAGTCTAGAAATATGCCTGACACGTACAGCAAAGCAAAGGGATCATCCCTTTTAAAAAAATTCAGGGCAAGCTTACTATGAAATATACATCTTCTACATATTAAATAACACCCCCACTTCACAATACCTGAAGCAAAAACCTGTTTTTTGGATGTTTTAAACAATTCAGTTTGGCTTCTGTCTGAAGCACTACACGCTCATACAGGAACCACTGCCAAATGCAATAAGTGTTCCCCTGTACACTAGAACAGGAGATATTACTTTTCGCCCTTTTTTGAAAACTCAGCATAAAATCCATACATTTTAGTACTTGTCACTGATTCTAGCAGACATTTACACTGCTTAAGGGCAAAGCCTATTCCTTACAGCTCTGCTAGTGAGTCATGATTTCAATTGTTCTTGTTTTTCTCACAAAGCTCATCAATCTGTGTGTCTGTCTATCTCCAACACAGATAGAAACCAACTTTCACTATGGGAAAAATAAGCAAACATTTAATTAAGAAATATTTCTTTATATATCCACTCAAGTAGTCACATCCTTCTATAGTTAACAGGCATTTTGAACGAATTTTACATCAGATTGAACCCACTTTATTTAGTGAATGCACAAACTAGATCTTTCCATGAGTTATGGGAAGGTTAGCAATTATAAAAGATTAGAAGGGACTGCATGTGATGCCATCTGTGACTTTGTCTGATGGGTCAGCAAGTGATGCCATCTGTGACTTCATTTGAAGGCGACCTTTTAAAGCTGGTAAAAAGGCTGCCTTCCCATCCAATAATTCTCTCAGAAATCTCTCAGACTGAACAAAGTGGCAGACGCGTCATATAAAGAATCAGAAGCTGCAACACCAATGGACTACATTAGCATGGCTATTCCTCTCCAGTGAATCAGACTTTAGATGTTCCTGACAGGTGGTAATTTTGTTCATGTACTTCAATCTTCAAAGACTTCTCACTTGTTCAACTGTCACATGGGGCCTAAGTGAAAAAGATCTATTGCTGATTTGCCATTTCTTCACTTAGTGTAGCAACAGAGGTTTCAATTATTCTATGCAGAGTCTAAGATTCCACTTTCACATCTATAAATCCTTGATTTGACTCCAAAATAGCAGCTGGAAGTCTGTTGCCTGCTCCCCATACTACAACGTACAATTATTTGTCAATTTCATTCTTAAAGGAATAAATGAATAATTTTAGCAACTTCTGCAGTGAGAATGCCTTCAAAATCTACAGTTTTGGATGACTATTTGAAGTTTAGGACATATTTCGCATAAAATGTACACATGGCTTTTTTGATACATAAACTATTTTCTATATAAAATGCTATTTTCTGTGAAAAATGTTCTTTACTTGGGGATTCAGTAAAAATCTTCCCTGCCCCTCCACCCCCGCCCCACAAATAGCATTTTCTTCACAGAAAATAATATTTACCTATACACAAAAAAAGAGAAATTATGCAAAAAATTGTGCACAATAAGACCTAAGTTCTTGCTATGGTTTTTTGACACTTGGAAAACATATTTATCATATTTTAATATTCTCTCCATCCTTTAGTGTTCCATTATGTTAATGATATTAATGTTAAACATAGTGTGTAGTATAATAAACTGCACAGTGGATAAAAGCCCAAAATTTGAGGGAAGATAGTGGTAAAAGGGAGTATGGATGGGAACTTTGATATGTCACTGATCAGAAATTTGATGGGGGGGGGGAATTCTTGGAGAACCCAAGGGGAGGGTTGCATTTTCTTTCCAAAACTCGGCGTGTTAACAAAATTATTACTCTTCATGCACTTGGTTTCACCAGAATTTTGAAAGCAGCTGGTTCAATGGAAAAGATATCATAAGGCACCTTTATTAATTGATTTCAGCACAATCTTTTATGGACAATTGTCTACAAAAACATATAGTTAAATAAATGAAAGCTGCCATAAGACCGCTTCCTTCTTTAATACCAAAGCAGACAAACAAAGCAATCTCTCTGAATCTCTGCAGGAAATTTAATCATTCCGATAAGCCGCAAGCATTTCACACTAGTTGCTACTGAAATGAACATGTTTGAAGGCAAATCAGCAAGCTAGCAAAGAAAGTACAGCTTTTACAGAGTTTTGTTTTGATTTTTTTTCCTGCAGGTAAAGAAAATGATATTAAAAGGCTTTGACTTGCAGCTGTTGACTAAACAGTAGTAAGGTAAGGCATTTCAAGCTGAAAACAATACTTCTCTTTCTGATCTTTGAGTTTTGCATAAAAGTAATTGAGAATATAGTGATGATTAAGATTCAAAATATAGTCTTAATTATCAACATACCCATATTTACTTGAGAATAATGCACCACTAAATGTAATGCACACCTCAATTTTGAAGGTGCACAATATAAAAAATGGACCCGGAGAGTCACTTGGGAGGCAGGATCTGTGGCTAAGAGGCAGGAATTACTGAGTCATTAGGTGGGCACTCCTCCTTCTTCTCCAGGCACCCTGAGGTTGCAGCCACCATTAGGAACAGCCTCTCCCGCAGACTCTGGGGTCCTGGGTTCCTTTGGGCCTTTTCACACAGGTAGGTTTAGAGTCATAGTTCGAATCCAATTCACACCTCGATTTTGGCAATGCAATTCAGTCCAAAAGAATGAGCATTAGACTCAGGTAAATATCATATTTATCAGGTTGGTGTAGAAAACAAGCGCCCTAACAGATGATAGGACATACAATGGGGTAGTATTTTTAATGCTTTGCCTAAGGCCTAAATTAAATTGTTAGCTTGAAAAGCAGACCAATTGAATCAATGTGATTGTAGCAAGTCAAGACTCAATGGGTATATTTTTGGGACTAACAGCTTATTTTGTACTGCCCGGTTTGCTCCCTAGTTGGAACTTAATGGTAGTACTAAATAATAGTTCTGTTGCCTTTCAAAAGGTTAATACTGAAAGATAATGCTAGGTGATTCTGCTCCGTTTGAATGCAAGTGCTTTTCTGAGGTACCTAATGTCTACATATTTTATCTAATCTATGCTCAAAATAGTCTCCTTACCTAGATTTTTGCCCATAGGGCAAAGTTTCTGCATGATCCTTTCCATAATCTCTTGAAAAATATTACTGGTTAAAACTTCAGAAGCTGGAATTTGGAAGAAATTTTGCTGGAAGAGACAAGAAAAATAATATGGATATGTAATTGAACTGGACAATAGAAAAAAGGCTTTTCTAAAGATTTCCCTTTGAGCCTGAAATTTTAAAATAAGTCAGTTGTTTATGTCTACATTTTTAAACTAATGCAAGTAAGGAAAAATAAAATAGTGATACTTATACAGAGTAAAAAAATTGCAACTTTCAAAGATATATAGATTTTATACTTTTATAAGGAATTAAAAGCTAGCTTTATTTCATAAATGAACCTAACTAAATTAAAATGCTCTTGTCTTGGAGGGTAAAAAATAATCAAGATACACAAAGTAATATACCATCTCTGTACAGTGAAGTTCATAACAGGTTACTCATGTAAGACTCAAATGTACACTGAATAATTTCTACTACTGAGGTGTAGCTATTTCACAAAATACTCTCCAGGGTATTATGACCCAGTTATTAACCTTAAAGCAATCACTTTGGAGTTTTAAAATGTAACTTTAAAATCATTTTTAACTACAAAGTGAACATTTTAAAACTAATCAGTGGCTCATATTACAATAAAATATGCTAGATATTTTGTGAAATAACTCCATACCAGTAAAGAAATTGCTACACACTTAAAAGTCAGCAATACTCTATGAGTGAATCGCCTTGAGGTTTCTTCTTCTCGTATTTTTCCTTAGGAAAGATGTTTGAAGCATGCTGTTTTTTGCCATAATTGCTATGATGACAGTAGCCAGCATGTGTAGTAGCAAAAGACAAAAACTAAGAGCAAAAGTTACTGTCTACCATTTTAATTCCCTACAACACATCTATGCATTTAATAACGCAAGAGTGATGCTACTGCAGGTCCAAAGAAACACTGTGGGGCAATTAAGAAAGTGGGTATGAAGCCCATTAGCCAAGGAATGAGGAAAACCAGAATTTTAGCATTTTACTCAATGATTATCTTTGTGCCTGGCTGTAGGCAATATACAGAGTTGGTGGTAAGTCCACTCAGACTATAGACCATCAGACGTCACATGTCACTGACCCATCAAGCCAGTATTTTCAAACATGTTTGGGAATAGCTCTATAGTTTCAAGCAGAATCATTTCTTAACCTTCTTGGAGTAGTAGATTGAAGGTGGATAACTACTGTATGTAAAGCAAGTGTTCTACCACTGACCCATGACAATTTATTGCAGTGGTTCAAAACCTTTCTCCTTCAGGTGCATAGACTTCAGCTCCTGAAGCTCCTGATAGTTGGCCTAGCTATCTGGGGGTTTCTAGGAGTTGAAGTCCCAAACAAAGGATCAAAGGCTTATCTATTGTATTATGTTTTGGTGCATTACTTTACTTACTCTACATATCCCTGTTCTAGAAATTTTAGTCAGAAAACCAAATCTGGGGCAAGTTATTCATGGATCAATAGGAGTACTGAATCTTAATCCCCCCCCCCTCTCACACACAATATGTGTAAAATGGCATTAAACTGAGTTAAAACCATTACCACTGACAATATTGGCCTGTAAGTCCAGTTTCTAATGAGTCAATGTATCATTTTTTCTGCAGTTCTATTTAAAAAGTCAAAGCTGGAATATATATATGTTCTCAAGCCAAATTTATATGTAGTTAACCAATGTATTTTTAATAAGTGCATAGTTCTTACTTATATGCTTGACTTTGCCTAATGGCTTTCATAAGAACACATTTATATTTGAAATAAATATTTCAAGAGTAGCATAATCTAGTATCTTACACAGTCCATGAGATATACATCCAGTGATCCAGTTCCATCATCCAGTATAAACTTCATTAGAAAGACATATTGGAGCAGAACAATTCCTAAAGCTAAGCAAAAGGAAAACAGCTTGTATTGGAAGCTTTTGTTTAAAATAACACACTCTGAAATACAGACAACACAACTTGAGAAAATAGATGCTGCAAGATGGCAGAGATGGGCATTTTTTCCTGATGTGGATGACATGTCCTTGGAATTAAATAAGTAAAGGTAAAGGTTTCCCCTGACATTAAGTCGAGTCGTGTCCGACTCTGGGGGTTGGTGCTCATTTCCATTACTGAGCTGAAGAGCCGGCGATGTCCGTAGATATCTCCAAGGTCATGTGGCTGGCATGACTGCATGGAGCACCATTATTAAATACTCAGGGGCTATTGCCCAGAGCCAAATTAGGGAGGTCACCTTTTTCCTACATAGCTTTCCAGGAAACTCCACCAAATAAAATAGCATGGAAGCAAAAGAAATTACATTTTCATGCTACAACAAGGCACTCTGGGCATGCCTAACTTCTCAATTCTCATTCTAAGAACTGAATGGTGCTCACCAAATTGTCTGGGAAATGTGACATCACTTTCTATGTTGATGATAGAGGGGAAATTTGCCCCTTCAGACCCAGGAAAGTTTCCCAAACTAGCAAAGCAAAGAAAGCAAAGAAAGAGTTGCCAATCATGCTGAAAGGCGCAGACTACAATAACATAGGCTCATATGGCAAGAGCACTGCACATACATTTTTAGATAATACCATAGGTATGACATCAATCAACACTATCGTATATGTTCATTAAAGATCTGCTCACTTGTTGAAACAGAGCTAATCCATAACACCTTTTTTAACTATGGCCAATACTGCTGCACCAAAGCACCTGCATGTAAAATGGTATCCTTATCTATCCTCATTAGCAGCAGGATTCAAATGAACAGTTCTCAGTAAATATTTATTATGCAGTTTGAAAGTCTGCCATCATTTTATGGACTCATTTTCTTGTGGCCCATGCTCTTTCTAATGAAGACAGGAGGGAACCGCTACTGGTTTCTTGGTGAAAGAATGATTCCTCACTGAAATTTTCATGCAGCATACGTCCTCTTAAAACACATGCAGACATAATCATAGACATTCACATACATGCACTTTTTGTCTATGTTAAATGCTTAAAACATTGCTCAGTAAAGGCATAAGCTCATTACTAAGTCAGGCTTTAAATGGATTTTCCTGAGCACATCTATACAGTGTGACTGCCCCATTATTCTCTTGTTTTTCATTTATTTCCCTCTTTCTATGAAAACAAATGCCCTTTTGCACTGCTTCAAGCAGAACTTCCATTTTCCTGGCCTCTTTTCTGGACAGAACGTGCCTGGGAGTGGCAGCATGACTGGCACTCATTCTCAGGGACGTTCTTGTCCTGCAACACAGCTGACCTATCGCTTAAGGCAGTGGCAATGCTTTTCCCCCTTGTGAAATAAAGGAAGGAAGGAGAATATAACATTCAGCTTTGTTTTATGTAAAGATGAGACTGTTATTTCTGAATTTATTTCCACATCCAGATCCTTAAAACTGATGGATAGTGGAATAGTTTCCAGTGTGAACAGTGTACACCTGTAGGATCCCTGTCATAAAGCTACTGAATACATTATCTCTAACAGGTACTTTGCCAGGGGTCACCCCATTCAAATTAAGGGGGTGAGGGAGAGATTAGCCTTTTTAAAATTTGCTCAAATGCAAAGCTGTTAAAGGAGCAAGTTCTTTCTCTGTGTGTAGCAGGGTTTCCTGTAAGCCCTGTATTGTGTCTGCATGTGGAATCTTGAGCCGTTGGAAGCTGCCTAACTCTTATTTCCATCATACCTTGCCAGTGACCATGCTTGCTGGGCAAGATAGAAATTGAGATTCAGCAACATTGTTTTCTACAGGCTCCGGACTACTCCTGCTCTAAGGCAACTTTTACTAGCTAAGAACAAGTTGCAATCAGGATTCCGGGCTCTTGCTGGTACAATATTGCAGAGCTCCCTTGCACTTGTGTTGTGTGAGCTTCCAGTTTTTTGAAAGTAAAGTCTTCATCACTTTTGCCATAGAAGAAAAATGCAAGGAGAAATTATT
This sequence comes from Anolis sagrei, assembly GCF_037176765.1. NCBI lineage: Eukaryota > Metazoa > Chordata > Lepidosauria > Squamata > Anolidae > Anolis > Anolis sagrei. Next base: position 126,980,590 of record NC_090025.1, on the reverse strand, counting down.
TTAATTCTATTTAATTTGTCAGTTTGTATAACGCTCACAATTTCTATTTAAGTCACCTCTTTCCAACATTCAGATAACATCGGCTCATACAATACTGCAGTACATCTTTGTACCGCATTTTTGAGAAGATACTCTTATGTAGATCAGGGCTGGTCAAAGTGCAGTCCTGTCACCACATGTGGTTCCAAGACCTATTTCTGCAGTCATCAACCTTTCCAGACTCCCACCGAGTCCCCAAGAACAGCATTTCATTTTTGAAGTAAATTGTATACTCATAACATTTAATAGTAAAAATCCCACAATTTATTTTAAAAGGCAGATTTCAGACCAACTCCAAATGTTCTTTATTTGAGTTGTGTTTTTTTATGAGTTGGGTGTGTATCTAGTTGTAAGAGGGCTTCAGAAACAGAGAACTGTGGTCTTTGCTAATAATGTTTTTAAGCTTTTTTATTTATAGATCTCTGTCTGTATGTGTTCCTAATATCACACCAGAGTGAAAATATTTGGACGCTTCACTGAGGATTCAAACTTCAGAATATAACCACAATATGACTGGATGGCAGAAGAGGCAAGTCTCACCTTGTGCTATTGTTGTGGGATCCCATGGTGGGTTTTTCAGTGCAGCAATGAAGCTCAGGTTTGACACTGTCTTGGGCTTTGAACAATGTTTGCACCTAACATTGAGAACACAAGAACTGATATGAAGTCTTATGTTGATTTAGCAGCTCTCAAAATGTCAAAGGCTATGTTCTTGCTGTTTATACGACCCAAAAAGCAGTAGAATGTTAATGCCTTTTATATGTAATTGTCAATGAAAATTCATAGCCCTTTCATCTCCTGAGTATAACCTCTGAATGGAAAGAACATGTAAAAGTGCTTTACTCCTTTATCTCTCATTACCCATAACAGGAGGGACTTTTAGGAGGGGGGAGGGGATTAATGGAAAACAATCCCAGAAGAGGCACCAAACTGGCTCTGCAATATACCTGCCTTGTTGACAAGAGTTCAGAGAGATTTTGTATGGATCAGAGCCTACAAAATTGAAGAATTCTGCCTATGATGTGATGAGTGTTGCTCTTAGAAGTGCTTTCTTAGTTTCTGTAGCCAGGAACCCGCTATTAACATAAAATTGTAAGTCTCAAAGAAGACTGATGCTTCTTGTTAAAACATGTAAATATTTGTGTCTCATGCCTCAGATATAAAGCAGATTTTTATAACTACATAAAGTCAGCAAACGGTTTTATAGCATAGAGGAAATTAATGTTGTTTTAAAAAATTGGTCGTAAATCAAGAAATTTAAGACTGTGCTCTCAAATACATCTTCATTAGATCTATTGATTCTCATAATATGTAGCAACAAATGGGCTCTTGCACTGAACCAACAGAACAGATGAAGTTATTGCTTGCTTCTTTATAAGCAGAATACAAAGCTCTCAGTCCTAACAGTTTGAATGTCAGCAATGTAACACATACAATCATAGAATGAAGGAATGAAAGCCATTATTAAAACAACATAAATCATAAGAGATGGCTACTAGTTCATTCAGACAGAGTCCTCTCAAGGTTCTTTCTTTCTGATTTTTGCTTTTATTGATGTGAAATTATTCTACAAAAATATCGGGTTGGTATAAATGTTTTACATAACTAGATTACTACACAACAATTCTTATTTTCAGTACTTTTTCTGATTTCTGAAGGTGTATCAGAATGTAATATGAAATCACTGTGGACCATGATCTGATGTTGTCTTTTATTATTTCTCCTCTCACCAATCTTGATTGTGTTGGCAATTTTTCAGCAAGAGTGTAACAAGAGCCTACCTAGGAAGTATCAGAGATAAAGTCCTCTATCTTTCCAGCATCTTACTATTTCAGCTTTTGCAGTTCTACTAGAGCAGATGTTCAAATTTTTGAGGCAAAAGCAGAACCGCCACATAAACAACTGATTTCAATTTTGCCCTAGAATACCTTCTATAGCAGTGGTTCTTAATCTGTGGGTCCCCAGATGTTTTGGCTTTTAACTCCCAGAAATCCTAACAGCTCAAAACTGGCTGGGATTTCTGGGAGTTGTAGGCCAAAACACCTCAGGAGCCACAGGTTGAGAACCACTGTTCTATAGGTATCCAGAAGTTTTCCTAACTTGGGAACTGATTCTATTTGTGTGGTCTAGACCCGCATTGGCCCTTTTCGTTGTTGTTGTTATTGTGTGTCCTCAAATCATTCCAGACTTATGGCAATCCTATGGGGGTTGTTCAGCAGGTGTTTGCTTTCCTCCGAGAACAAGGTCACCCAGTGGGTTTCCATGGCTGAATGGGGATTTGAACCTTATTCTCTAGAGTACATTGGCTCTCACTGACACAAAATCAATATAGCCACACTAAATCCAGGGATTCTGAAAAAGAAACATGCAGATACCACTCTAGTGCATAAAGCAAACCACTGAATGGAGGAAACAACTTTGAAATTTGTCCCCATTTCCATTAACCATGTACTCCTGCTCATGCATTATGCATATCAGCATCACGAGCACATCAGAAAACATTTCTGTTCAAAGTAAGGATCTCTCTTTAGAGTATACTGTGCATATGAAACGAACAAATGCAGACAACTGAATGGAATCTATACTGGTTGACATGAAGCCCCCAAGTGCAAAAAGACCAATCACTTTGTGTCTAACAGCTTCCTTCCTTCCTGGGTTGTGGGGAGAAAGCAGAATCAATGCTCATATATGACACATGGAGCTTCCAGGAAGAGCATCACGTTAGAATTAACTGCTTCAATAATAACACATACAGTATTTTTCCATATTATGCTTGATCTTTTCTGTGGATATTTAATTCGATGACAGGATAAGTCAATGGAACATAAAGAAACAACAATAACAACAAGAATCCTAAAAGTGATCTTGGATCTGATTCTTATTTAGACTATAGTTTTTAGATCCTTTCAATTTTAATATTAACTATTACAACACATAATGCAATTTTCCAAACATCTAACTACTATTCAAAGGTTTCAACATCAGCACCTGAGCAATGAAAGAGGCCAGATTTACATTTTTTTTCAAGTCAGGAGTGACTTAAGAAACTGCAAGTCACTTCTGGTGTGAGAGAATTGGCCATATGCAAGAATATTGCATCCTGTTTTACCATCCTGTGGGAGGCTTCTCTCATGTCCCTGCATGAGAAGCTGGAGCTAACAGGAGGAAGCTCACCCCGCTCACTGGATTTGAAATGCCAACCTTTTGGTCAGCAGTCCTGCCAGCACAAGGGTTAACCCGTTGCGCCACCGGGGACTCCTTTGTACATACTTGATGGAATCTACTGTTTTTGCTTCCATTTTAAAGACTTACCCATAGTATTGAGTATTTCCTTGCCAAAAAAATGGAGCTGAAAGATCCAGTAGCACAAGACTGCCCTCTGTGGATCTCACAGGTATAATTCCTTTAAATCTTTTTGACAGCTTTAACATTTCCTTTACCATTCCACCTGTTGGCGAAAGAAGTTGTTCAAGGTTATTTTAAAATTCTGATTACATGGCTTACTGCCATGAAATGCAATGGTTGACTCTAAAAAGAGCAGCGCAGTAAAAATGACCTGCACTGTCGGTCTGCTGTTTTCAAGTAGCTTATGAACTGTGACCATAGCAATTAGCCCAAGGCTACCTAGAATCCTTCCAGGCTAAAAAGGAATATGACCTTGCTTCCTCCAAATCCCAAGCATACAGCTGTAAAAACCAACACGAAGACTGTTTAGATTTATTGGAGTATGTGTATGCTTATGTCTGGAAAACAATGTTCTCAGATATGATCAACCAATTTAAGGGATTGGCTTTGATATCAAAATGTGCTATAATTAAGAGATCAGGATAGCTTTGACATCATAAAGTACCTCAAGATCATTTCATTCTCCTCTTTCTCGCCTCCTTTTCTGCCCCCCCCCCCCAATCAACAACACACTTTATTAGAGATTTAAGATTGCCTACACATCGCACCTACCCTAGAATCCTTACATTTCACCTGTCATGTTCAGCACTTTTAGCTTTACCCATTACATTTGGCCCGGCATCGAGTCCTTCGGGAGATGTTAGTGGGGTATAAATAAAGTGAATAATAATAATAATAATAATAACAACAACAACAACTTGTCAAAAAAGAGAAACTAAGGTAAATAATTTCAGTATATAAGCATGGTCCTGTAAAGTGAAATGCAATGACAATGCAGACTCAAGTCTCTCAACCATGCAGAATGGAGTACTACTTTGATATATAATCTTTGAGGCCATCAGTTAAACAGAATAGTGATGGGCATGCCAAACCTTTAAAAAGGCTGCTTAAAAATAATTTATTGACTTGTATCTCAAAAAAAGTCATCACAGAAGTCATCACTACATATCAAAACTATTAAAGCAAAAGAACAAATAGGCACTAACCACAAGAAAGTTACTTTGCAAAAGGGAGCCCTCTTGCATTAATACACAAAACAAATGGGAGCACATCTTCTTGGGTAGTCGCCACTCATTTCAGCAGAACCTTTGTGGCTCTTTAAATACTTTACAGTCTATAGCTCCTCTCCAGTCTTCTCACACTAATACAGTTTTTATAAATGTGAAAATACTGACATCCAGAGGATGGTTAAGCTAAAAACCAAACAGAAAGTGGAAGACATTCCAACTTATATTTTATCGAGAAGAAAAGGGGTTTAGAGAAAGATATATGTGTTCAAGTAAAAACAGAATGAAAGTTATTATCTTATTTAAATATAACTCACACATTCAACTGATGCACATCTGAGTTTCTCTACTCTGAATTTCAATTTTAACTGCTTTTATTTTATTTTTATTCATTGCAATAAGTGTTTTTCAGGAAGATTTGGATATGTAAGACACTGCAGGGCATATATCCTTGTTAGCAGGCATGATTTAAAGGTCTCCCTCCTTTAAAAGAATATTGGAACCCACAGGCATGATGTGAGACTCAATGAAGCCCTTCACATATGGGGAGTAATTAATATTCTGCTGTTCCTTATGGGTAGAGTACATTTTTTCAGAAAGCAAAGTTTTAATAAGCTGCTCTACGTATAGATAAAACTGAAAAATAAAGCATGTTTTAATGTTTCAGACATTTTCTCTTCGCATGTTGTGTTGATTGATGAGAGCCATGTAAAAATAACAGTTGGAAGTAAATTCATGCTTTTAGGATGAGATCAGAAGTATTTAAAATTTTGCCACATTTTGGGATAACTTATTTGTATATAATAATACTACTAAGATTACCTTCAAGGTGTTTCAACTACCATAGCTCAATGCTATAGAGTCCTGGGATTTGTAGCTTGGCAAGGCACCAGCACATTTTACTAGGGAAGGACCTTGTGAAACTACAACTCCTATGATTCCATAACATTGAGCCATGGCAGTTTAGCTGCATTCATAGTCATAGGTGCTTTCCCCTCAGGGCCAACTGCCTGGCCACGCATCTGAAAGAATGGAGAACACTCAAGAGTAAGGAAAGGTAAGAAAGGAAAATGTGAGGTGCTAGAGGTTTGTGAGGTCTCTTTTCTGTCTAAATCGCTCCTGGCTAGTGATGGCAGAGGCTTCCCTTGACACTCTTGCCAGTTGCCATTCCCACTCTTCTCTCCACATAAACATGCTCTGTATCTTTGTGCCCTTTGCAAGGCTTGCAAGGCTATCATATCTAATTGTGAGGAGGAGGCAACAGTGGAGATGACAAAGGAGGAAGAGCTCCTCACACAGCCTTTTGGAAGGGAAGGCACATGGATGGCTTATGGCACCCCATGTGCCCTCCCTTCTTCCCCTATCATACAATGGGAATGGCACAGGATGCATTAGCACTCTGTCCCTGTGTTCACCAGAGGAGAAAAGGATGGTAACATGTGTTGCTCCATCACTCTTCCCCCCATCATATAGGGAAAAGGGGAGGAAAGTATGGATAGCTTCATCAGAGCTACCCAAAACACACTTTCCTCCTCATAGTGGTGGAGGAAATGTTTTTTGGCGCTTCCCCTCCTCTTTGGGAGGAAAGTGGGTGGGGCCTGCTGTGCATCTTGTGATGGAGCATGGCAGGCACCGTCCTTGCTGTGAATAAAAGCAGAAAAATGGGGCTAAAATGCCCTGTGTGAAGAGATCCATTGTGTACTTGAGGTGTATGGGATTGTCCTCCTTTTACTGCTGTTGACTCATGGGGATGGTGCTACAAATGATGACAAGAGGGGAGGGGGGCAGATGTGGGGGTACTGCCCACTGCAGCAACAAGGGGTGGCTTTCCTTCTCTTATCTATCCCATTGACAGAAATAAGTAGATGAAGAGGAGAATGAAAGTGGGTGGATGGCTGCAAAAAGCTTTGGGGTTTTGAGAATACCGAAGAGTGGAATTAGCTAACCTTCTAGAAGAATCAAGCTGTTTTCTGGTTTCTGAGTTTGCTCAGCATGCTTTACAAAATGAGTAGCTACATGGCGCTGTCCTTGGTTTTCAGTATCCCACACAACAGATTCACAGAAGGATATACTTTGTAATTTTGGATCTGAGCATGAAGCTGAAGTTTCTTGAATGATTAAATCAACCTCGGGCCAATCCGGAACTTCCTGCCTGAAAACAATTACAGCACAAAGTGAAGGCAGAGTGAAACGAAGCACTTTAATAAGCATCACTAACAACAACAATAATACTGGAAGAAAGATACTGTAGTTACGTATCGTTGTTTTTTTTAAAATCTAGAAATCCCTTCTGAAAGTATTTAGGATGCATGATAAGGTGACATGAAAATAACAATAGGTACTTCATCTGACTGTACATTTTGGGATGAAACTGAACTAAAAAAACGAACTGAACTACAAAACAGCACTATGAGATTACAAGAAAGATGTATAGGCAGTCCTCGAGTTACAAACAACAGACATAAAACTACTCAGAGTTAGGAACAGGGATGAGACAACAGGAAGTGAGAGAAATCTCCCCCTAGAAAGGGAAATTCACTCCTGGGAGAGCTGTCATGGGGAAAGGTACCTCTACTGAAGCTTTATCACCAATCCTTGTTTCCACAACAAGCCAATTTTTTTCAAAATCCAATTATCACAGGGGCAGAAAGTAAGGTGAACTCTTCTGAACAAGAGCAAAGACAGCAAAACAAACACCACAGGGGTGTTAATCCTTCCCTAGGCTAACCAAAGCTTAACCAAAGCTTAAGTATATATATATATTTGGATGGAGTTACACTTTAAAAAAGTATCTCTTTTGACTTACATACAAATTCAACTTAAGAACAAACCTATCTTGTTCATAACTTGGGAATTGTTTTAAGGCACTTACAAACAATTGCACTGAGGACAATGGAGTTTAACCGACTGATGGAGCTTCACAGGTTCAAATCTTCTCAGTTTAGCTCTGACACGATATTGCTGGGGATGCCTGCTGTTGATAATAGTACTCAGTGCTGTCACATCCAGATGCTGGTGATCAGTTAGTACTGTAAAATATTAAAAGAATGACAAACACTTATACAACCCAAATAGTAAACAATATTTTGATTGTGTGTGTGGAGGGGGGAGGTGTTGAATCACTGCTGGAGTGCTGCATTTAATATTAACGACTTCATCTAATTGTTCACTTATTCTATGGACTATGACAGATATTCTTCTATAAATATATAAATGTAATGTATTCAATAAAAATATGTTTTCTGGTGGTTTGGAAAATAGATAATAAACCAATGGATTCAAATTACAGTCAAGCCTCCACATTTGCTGGGGTTAGGGGCACAGGAACCCATTAAAATAATTAAAAATCGAAAAATAGCAAATAAAAAACTTCCAATTTTTATTGTTCTTGTGTTTTGGGATTATAGAAATCTTTATAACTATATGTTTGTTTGTGTGTGTGTGTAGATACACACACACACACATAATTACTTTCTTATTTGTGAGAATACCTCTCTATGAATTTCTAGGTCTTTCAACACAACTCCTGGAAACTGATCTCAGAATTGCACTGGAGTACCTAGAGATTCCTAAAGAGCACATTAATTAAATCTGCAAAAGTCAAAAGCTCATGGAGGATTGACTTTACATAAAAAAGATTCCATCTAAACATTAGGAAAAATCTTATTTACTGTATGTAGGTGCTGTTCGGAAGTGGAATAGATATTTCAAAGGGTGATGGACCCTCCTCTTCTTTGGAGTTCTTTAAACAGAGGTAAGATGGACATCTTTTGGGAGTGCTTTAGTTGCATGTTATTGCACGTGCAGGGAAAATTGACTAAATTGTCCTTGTAATCTCTTCCAATTGATATGAAAGAAACAAGGTACTAAAGAAATAAGCTACTGAGAAAATAGATTTTGTAAACAGAATGGAATGTCAACTGCTAACTTCAAGGTGTCCTCCCATTCTGGCAGATGTTTTACCCCATTGCAGGGGAGTTTTGTGTGCAGATAACAATTTCCTGGTGACACAATAGACTATAGCTCAGAGGGATGGTAGAAAACCCAATTGTTTGGGCAGATCTAGTATAGATGTGTGATAAACTGAACACGAGATTCCTACCTGTTACTGATAACTGTTGGAATCTGTCCACACGGGATCCTACTTAGATAAAAGAAAGGATATTCATTTTCTTTAATTCATCACATTTCCAAATGATCAACAAGACAAAACAATATTTTTAAAATGTCATCAAGGAAACAAGACATGGCATGGATAGGCAATGAAATCCATGAATACTGACTTCTTACAACATTTCTGCTGATCTCTTTTTAGATTACATTGACCATGATTCCATATATAGATTATTTATTACATGTCTTTGTCACCTCTCAGCTCAAAAGAGCCCCCAAAGTAGTACAGAAGAGATTAACACTTTCCTCAAAGTAAACTTTTTAAAGTTATTCTAACATGTTGCTTCGAACAATACAGAAAATAACAAATAAAGGCATATTCCACATATGTTCAAAACTCCTCAATTTGGCAGCTCTAACTAAAAGCTTATCTGCTTTAAGACTAAATAAGCCCATTATTTAAACTCCTGGGATCTTTTGAAAGCTATTCCTTCATATGTGAAAAATAATACATATCTTACATGGAATATAAGTGGTATCAAATTCTGGAAAAGATGGTTCTGAATGCTCATTTGATGTCAAGTCAACAGTATCCAAGAATCTGAAAATGAATAATAAAGTGGCTTCGCAGGTTATCAGGAGAGCATACCAGATCTCAAAAAACCTGTAAAAGCTATTACCGGTGTATCTTATTCTACTTTGTGTAGAGCATACGACTGGTTTTGACTTTTTTTAGTCTTTTTAACTAAAAATTTATGTTTAGACTCAAACTAAACATTAATTTACCACCTGTGAAGTGGTATTTTAGACTAAAAAAAGTCAAAACCGGTTATGTGCTCTACAGACTCTTCAGTTCAACTGACTGGCTTCACAAGCGGCAAAATTATGTTTAGTTTGATATTCATTCTGATGTATGGAGCATCAACTTCATACTTGTAAATTTGTACTTGTTTATCCAATATAAGTTTATATTTCATACCTGTTTATTGATTATTGAACTATACATACTGTTGTATTTGTGGGTATATATTACTTTGGTGTATAATCAGGAACCCATTTAATTTATATTAAGCCCTTGTGCTGGAAGACTGCTGACCAACAGGTCAGCGCTTCGAATCTGGGGAGAGCAGGTTGAGCTCCCTCTGTCAGCTCCAGCTCCCCATGCGGGGACATGAGAGAAGCCTCCCACAAGGATGATAAAACATCAAATATCTGGACATCCCCTGGGTAACATCCTTGTAGACGGCCAATTTTCTCACACCAGAAGCAACTTGTAGTTTCCCAAGTTGCTCCCGATAAAATAAATAAATAAATAAAACATGCCGGAGAACCAATGCTTGCATTGTGTCCATATAAAGTATGTCTGCCTGAAACATTTTTGCTGAGGAAGATCCTAAGATGGTCTTGTCAGTTTTTAAAAGATTTAGTGAATCTAAAGATTATTTGTTCACTACAAATTTTATTTTCTAAGCATATATTTAGCTTGTCTATATTGTTTAAAAGTGTACACTATGTTTACGTAATCATTATAAGAATGCTGTAAGATTTATCTCAGACCAAATGTAAGTTTTTGGGAGGCCGGATATAAATCTATGAAGATGCCATCTGGGGAATCTAGGAATTGTGGGATCAATATTACACAGGCAAGATTCCTAATATCAACTGCTTATCAGTACAAGCAATAAATCCCCCTGATTACAGCATTATTTATCATTTTTTTTTCCAAGGTGACATCTGTCTTAAATATTTACTCACGCCTTTAATTCCACGGCATCTGTGTGGCTTTCTGACAGCACAGTAAACCCACGGCCATAGCCAGTACCACCATGAAGATGAAACTGCAGGTATGAAACATCAGGCTTTTCTTCAGAGTTGTAGATTTTTACATGCAAACTGTACAGTCTAATAATGCTTCCAACCTTAAATATATACAAAAAAGACAAGACCATTATTCTTCATACGAGTTTTGTCCTAAGTATGTTTGAATAAAAGGAATTTGTATCAATAGTGATGTAGCCCATTTTCCTATAAATTATAATGTGTTGCCAATGTTAAAATACTCACTAGAGATTATACGGTTTACTGACTGCAGTTTCATTATCTGTGTATTTTTTTTAAAAAAAACCCCACACAATTTGGTATTTAACTTCAGTATTTAACACAAGGAGTGAACTGTTTTAATACTGTAAATAGTTAAATTCTACTTTGATGTGCACTTTTTATGTTTTTATTTATTTTTTAATTGTGAGCTGCTTTGAGTCTCAATTGAGCTCCAGTTATGGGGTTGTGATATAAATAATTACCGTAGTATAAAGTAACAACAGCAGCAGCAACAATGTCTTCTTTTGGTCTGTATTAATGAGTAATTGCTCCTTGAAGTCTTTTATTATTTGGAAGTTTCTTGCAGCAAATTTGTATTCCAAATAAGATGTGATTTTTTACGCTATTTAAGATACAATAAGGAAGACAGGAAAAGAGTTCCCAATTTTGCTCTGTAAAAGTATTTCTGCTTCCTTTAATATCCATTAGATGGTGTTAAAGTATCACAAGCCTTTTATTTTAGTAAGACTGTAAACCCAAAAGGCTCAACCTAAAAATCAGGATTTCTATCTTACTAGAAAATGTTTTCATCAAACAATAGAAAAACGGGAAAAAAAAAGAAACACATGTCTTCATGCTGTATAACTGGTCATGCTTTGAAAAGTTAAGCTTATGGTAATATTGATAAATGACACAACAGTGAGGTTGGCTTGGATCCAACTGTCTTCATACTCACCACTGCGTTATTAACTGCAAATACACTACTTTATTTCAATAATAACAACAGTGTGATAGAAAACTATTTATGAAAGTATAATGCATCTGAGAAATCTGACAGTCCCATTCACACATACAAACACATACACAGCCCACACCAGACAGTAGCACACAGAATTACAATCAGATTATAAACTTAGCAGGATTAGCAAGTGGGACATATCTTAACATATATGTTTAAATGTTCTAACTGGCATGATTCATATTAGATTATGTCCTCAGTGAATCCTTGAAGAATGAAGGTGGCTATCAATAAACTGTGTGTAAACTGATCTCTCATGCTTGTCACGATTTAATTGTTGAAATTCTTAGTTAGCCCTGAGAAACAGATTCCGCAAACTGGCAAAGAATTTTAATACTATGATCTTACAAAATTGGTGCTGTCTGCCACCTTATCTTTTCCTACCGCCAGAAGGTGATTGTGGATTGTATTCATATAACAAACTGCAATCTTAATATTTTCCTTTTGAGGGCAGCATTGTACATCCTTGTTTCTATTTGCCAAAATAAAATTCCAATAATCAATTGAAGCGTAGAAAATTAAAGAACTTAAAAAAACTACAAAAGTTGGGTTTGGATTTAAGGATTAAGGCACAAAAAGATGATAATTAATTACATCACCTTGTATATATCTTTATAAGCACTAGGCAGAAATGCACACTATTAGAGACAGTTGACAACAAAAGATTAAAATCAATGGCTCCCTGTTTTCTGTTTCAATCAAGTAGCCAGTCATGTTCTTCTCCAGGATACTCTATTGGATTTCTTCCTCCAACTCCGTTCCCACTGTCTCCTGGATTAGATTATCTGTCTTCTCTGACTAGCAAACATATGTTCTGCATTCTATGTCCATAGTTGGTTTTCTCTGACTAGCAAACATATTCAGACCATATTGGACCACATGTACTTCCAATAAGACTTGAGCTTGTTCAGATCTGCAAACTCACCCCCTTTGAGAATGGACATTCCTATTTTGGCTACAGTGATGTCGAATGCCAGATATACAGAGAATAAAATATATTGCCTTTATTCAATTAGTATAATGCTCTTGGATTGAAGGTCACTTTTTTATGCTACTAGTATGAAATGCAAAATAGAAGATTCAATCCAAATGTAAACCCTAGCCAAAACTGACCTAATGAATCAATGATGTGAGGGTTCAACAACCGACTTTATTGCTCTGCTTGGTTTGGGAATAGTAATCAGACATACCCAAAAAATAGAAAATGATTTCCTGTGGGAAGAGCAACTTAGAATCATCTTATCATTTTTCTGGTTCTCATAATATAGTAAGACCACAAAACGTCTCTAACAAAGCTCTGAAAAAGCAGCCATGATAGAGGATTAGGAATACATTTTAGAGGCTAGAATATAGTTACTATACTCCCAAATCAAGAATGGAAAACGGAATGTTGGTGGACAGGAAAAAGAGATTTAAAGATGGGCTTAAAGCTAACCTTAAAAACAGTAGCATAGAGAGTGAGGACTGGGAAGCCCTGGCCCTTGAGTGCTCTAACTGGAGGTCAGCTGTGACCAGCAATGCTGTGGAATTTGAAGAGGCACGAATGGAGGTCAAAAGGGAGAAACCTGCCAAGAGGAAGGCGCATGATGCCAACCCTGATCGGAACTACCTTCCACCTGGAAATCAATGTCCTCAATGTGGAAGAACATGCGGGTCAAGAATAGGGCTCTGAAGTCACCTAAGTATTGACTGCCAAGACACTAACACTTGGAAGGCAATCATACTCTGACAATGAGGGATCACCTAAGTAAGTAGGTTAGGGGCTAGTCCTATTAGAATGGTGGTTCTCAACCTGGAGGTCGCGACGCCTCGGGGGGTTGTTCAGCCATTTTCTGGGGGTCGCAAAGCCACATTGGCTGGTCACGCCCCCTCCAAAATGGAGGCTGACCCCCTGAGCCAATGGCACTCCTGGTAAGCTGTTCCTCCTGATCTTCCCAGAGATCTGTGGGTAGTCAGGAGGAGGGGCTTTGGATGAAAAGGCACGCAGGAAGCAGACTCACAATTTCTTGAAGACCCTCTGTTCTGGGCTGAAGGGTGAGTAAACTTCTTCCTGCAGTCCTGAATGCCTAGCCGTCCATGGAGCCATCCGCCCGTCCCTAGCCTACATCTGGGATGAGAAATTGGCGAGGGACGGGCGAGTGGCTCCGCATGTGGCCTAGGCCGCACGCGAAGCCATCCGCCTGTCCCTCGCCTCCTTCTGATGGCAGAAGGAAGAGAGCGACAGGTGAGTGGCTCCACGCCTGCCTAGGCTGCGAGCGAAGCCACTCGCCCATCCCTCATCTCTTTTTGATCCCAGAAGGAGGCAAGGGACGGAGGATGAGGAGGATGGAGGATCTGGAAGAAACTTGGCACAAATCCTCAATATGCCCAAATGTGAACGTTGTGGAGTTTGGGAAAATAAGATCTTGTAGTTCAGTGGTTCTCAACCTTTCTAATGCATAAGGAGGCGAGGGACGGGCAAGTGGCTCCACGGGCGCCTAGGCCGCGAGCGAAGCCATCCTCCCGTCCCTCGCCTCCTTCTGGGATCAGAAAGAGGCGAGGGACAGGCAGATGGCTTCGTGCGCGGCCTAGGCGCTTGTGGAGCCACTCGCCCGCCCCTCGCCTCCTTCTGCATTAGAAAGGTTGAGAACTACTGAACTATAAGATCTTATTTTCCCAAACTCTACAACCGCTTGAAGATACTAACCCAACAAACCATTTCTTTCTTATTTAGTATGAAACATTTCTTGAAACCTTACTAATTAATTCCAAACCAAATTATGTCCATTCCACATTCAAATGAGGTACAAGTTGAGCATCTCTTCTCTGGAAATCCCAAATACTCCATAATTGTTCACATGGATGATTAAGGTAGTGACACTTATGTTTCCTGGTAGCTCAGTGTGCAGATACTTTGTTTCATGCACAAAAATATAAAAAATATATTTTCTATAAGGTATATATGAATCATAAATGAATGCTGTGTTTAGACTTTGGCCATCGTCACCAAGGTATGTCATTATGTCCATCTTAAAGGTATCTCATTATATACATGCACATATTCTAAATTATGGGGGGAAACCTGAAACAAATATTTCTGGTCCCAGATACTTTGGAAAATAAATGCTCAACCTGTATGATGGATAGGTTGGACAAGATGGCTGGGTGGACTTAAAACAACACTGTAACTGGGGGACCTTCTACACTGCCCTGTATCCCAGGATCTGATCCCATATTTTCTTGTTATCCCAGATTATATGGCAGTGGAGGCAAATATAATACAGTTCAAGCAGATAATCTGGGATCAGATCCTGGGATATAGGGCAGTGTAGATCCAGCCAAAGAGTGTCTTTGCCAGAGATATTTTAAACTCAACACCGGGATTGTGGCGCAGCTGGCTGAGTGTCAGCTGCATTAAAGATCACTCTGACCAAAAGGTCATGAGTTCGAAGCCAGCCCGGGCTGGAGTGGGTGTCCAGCCATTGTGTAGCCCGTTGTCGACCTTTGCAACCCAAAAGACAGTTTCATCTGTCAAGTAGGAAAATAAGGGACCACCTTGTGTGGGAGGCTAAATTTAACTAATTTATGAGGCCATAAAGAAAGAAGACTCCGGGGAATGTGGAATGCGGAAGAACTTCATCGGTGTCGTTGATGGACGATGAAAAGCAGCAGCTCCCCTGGCGGCCAGAAAAAAGTTAAATAGCCTTTGTCTGTTAAATGTTGTTTGTCAAACTGGCATTGAATGTTTGCCATATATGTGTTTACTGTAATCCGCCCTGAGTCCCCTGCGGGGTGAGAAGGGCGGAATATAAGAACTGTAAATAATAATAAAAAATAATAAATAACAATCTTATAATCTGCTCCTTTCCCTTGCAAATTGCTAACTGGGCAGAAAGAATAGATTATACTTTGGAAACTCTGTTGGAGATGGCTGCATCAGTGTAGTTCATTGTTAATGTTGTATTGTACATCAGTTGTGAGACTAAGGCTTCTAACTGAATCCCAGTCCTCTGTATCACCGCTCAGCTTGCAGTGAAAATCAGCCTACTGAAAATTGCCTTCCCAGGCCTTTTTTCCGCATCAAGTCAAACATTCAGCTACATTTAGACGCCTCATGCTCCACTGACTTGCATACAGACTGATTGCACATTTAAATGCTCAAAAACTAAACATAAAATAAACTGTGCACATGAAGTAAGATGAATTGTTACCTTGGCCCAGTGGGTGAAGAAACACCAAAGAAGTTCAGAGAGAGGTGTATTCGAGTATGTGTGGCGAGGGGTGGGAATAATGTTTCAGTGTACTTTGGGTTTCTAAATGTAAACAGCAATACCAAATTCATTTCAAAAGTGCCAGTCTTCATACTGCCAAAATGACATCACCTCTGCATAAGAAGAAGACATCCACAGGATTGGTAACAAAAAAACAACCCCCCCCCCCCCCCAAAAAAAACAAACCCAAATACTTAGAGGAAAATTCCTTTCTGCACATACACACTGACATCCAATGAAGACTGACAATGTTTTAGCATAAAATTGTACAATCAAAGACTTATAAGACACCCTAAAAGCCATATAGTCCAACCCCCTGCCATGCAGGAAAATGCTTTTATGCTAAAGTATTGTCAGTCTTATTTGGATGCAGGGTGTATGTGCAGAAAGGAATTCTTCTCTAAGCATTTGATTTTTTTTTTTTTTTGTTACCAGTCCTGTGGATGTCTTCTTCTTATGCAGAGGTAATAACTGGCATGAAGACTGGCACTTTTGTAATTAATCTGGTATTGCTGTTTAGACAGTCAAAACACCCCTGACAGATGGTCATCCAGCCTCTGGTTAAAAACCTCCAGAGAGTCAAGTAGACTCCACCACACTCCGATTTCCCTTTTTATGGTCCAGCTGAAACACCTGCACAATCCACTGTAAACACTGGCCAACAGATTCATGTAAATGTCTAAAGCAGCAACTAGATGATTTTCATAAAACCTTTACTGTGGCCATTTCCCCCCAACATTGAACTAAAGCTAAAGGGAGCCTATTTGGGGTCAGGACCCACAAAGGTCTAGAACACAATACTCATAATGCGTACTAACTACTGAAGGCAACTACTTTCCAAACTGCAGTACCTTGTTGTATGTTTGTAAATTATCACTAAAACATGGCCACATTTGTAACAGATATGCTTTTCATCATACTTTCAGCCTAAAGTCCCTCTAATGCTATGTATTAAGATATGCTGAGGCTAGGTTCTTGTAGGTGTTTTCGGGTTATAGGGCCATGTTCTAGAGGCATTTCTCCTGACGTTTCGCCTGCAAAGGACAAGAGGGATCCTCTCCCCTCTGCAGGAGTCTACCGTATACAATGAAGCTGTGGACAAGTCTACATAGAGACCACCAAATGCAGCACCCAAACACGAATCAAGGAACATGAAAGGCACTGCAGACTGCTTCAACCAGAGAAGTCAGCCATAGCAGAGCACCTGATGAACCAGCCTGGGCACAGCATATTATTTGAGAACACAGAAATGCTGGACCACTCCAACAACCACCATGTCAGACTACACAGAGAAGCCATTGAAATCCACAAGCATGTGGACAATTTCAACAGAAAGGAGACCATGAAAATGAACAAAATCTGGCTACCAGTATTAAAAAACTCTAAAATTACAACACAAAACAGCAGAGAGGAAACAACCAGGCACATCTTAACACCTCTCAACAGAACATTTTCCCAGGCTCAGCCAGGCCTTCAAATGCTAATGAAGGTGGTCAGCTGAAACATTCACACCTAGCTTCAGCAGAGAGCTCTTTGCCCCACCCCAGTCATTCCACAGATATATAAACCCATTTTCCTATTTCCAACAGACCTCACTACCTCTGAGGATGCTTGCCATAGATGCAGGCGAAACATCAGGAGAAATGCCTCTAGAACATGGCCCGATAGCCCGAAAACACCTACAAGAACCTAGTGATTCCAGCCATGAAAGCCTTCGACAATATGCTGAGGCTGTTCGCACAGGTCCTGTCAAATCTGAGGATGGATATCGTGCATCTTCCAACATCATGAACACAGGGAAGTTTGGGCACAGTAGATATCAGAAACAATTCTGTATCACACACATTTCATGTGGTAAACAGTTCCTGGGAGCTTCTCCAGTAATTATTTCTGCCCAAGCAAGAGAAGGGACAACTAAGTCCATGTTGAAGAACTGCCTTAGAAGTTGTTGTGTGGCCTGAAGTCGTTTCCAAATTACCAAGACCCTGAGGTGAACCTATCCATAAATAAATATTCTGATCAATAGTACATGCAGGAGCCAGTGTGACTAAATTACACTGAATGCAACATGTGCTTGGAAAATGTAGAATATTACCTGTGAAAATAATCGACGCCATTGCAGACTAGATGGCAAAACCTATTTTTATCAACAGCAAATAAAGTCTGCATCATAATTTCCTATTCAAGTAGAATGTAATTCCTGAAATTATGTGACATTCAAGATTTGCATTACATTCAAGTTCAAACAACACAGCACTTTAGATAAACTGCTGTTGGCAAAAGTACTGCAAAATAACTTCACACCATGCTCTCAGTTTAAAAATGAAACATAATGTACCTCTGCCACCCAGGTTCCCTCCCCATATTTTTCTTCTATTGCATGCTTTCGTGTTCACTGGCATATTTTCAATTATGTTATCATTTAAAAAAATAAAATTAAGCATTTAGTTTTCATACAGCTTTTGCTATTGAATTTGTGTATAAAAGGATTTGTACATTAAACCACAATTTCCAAACTCCAGCTGTTACTGTAAGAGGGAACACAGTGATATAGAAAAGAGTAACCTACCATTTGATTAGCCATTTATATAACACACAATCCTGGGGAAAAAATCAAAAGCAAAGGAGAGCTCTCTGTGAAAAACACAGCTCTTGACTGCATCCAAATACTTAATGGCTAAAACTAACCCCATAATTCTGGCCATCGTTCAGAGAAGAACAGTTTAATGTGTTTATTTCAGCTGGTAAATTCACTGCAACTGATTTCACTTTGGAAGGTGATGAACTGCAAAAGCATGCCAGACTAGCTACAAAGAAATCCCATCATCTGAAAAACATACCCCATTACCACAGAAAAAACTGGAGTACCCTCAAACAGAGGAAACTAGAGAAAAAGCCTCTCTCACACACATAAAAATCCTGTCTCCCAACTCTAAAGAAATTGAATGGCTAAGAAATGAGCTAAGAGGAGATGTGGTGGATTGAAAAAAAGAAGCTGGGATTTCTCTCTCACTGTGTGTGTGTGGATGTACGTATGTCTCCCTACATACCTTGAACCTTTCTACCTTTTGCTACCTTTTCTGAGAATTCTTAAAACAATAGTTACCTTTGACAGGGGTGTCAAACTCATTTTCACTGAGGGCCACAACAGCCTTTCAAAGGGCCATTTCTCATTGTCAGACTGTATAGGTGTAACAATGCTGCTTTGGCATTGAAATCCTCATGGGCCACAATTAAAGTCTTGGCTTTTCCAACAAACCTTCAACAATGTTTAGACTCTCTAATAATATATATATGAGAAGCTTTAGGTTCTTTATTAGCACTTTATACTTCTGAGATTGAATACTGCTGTTTTATCTACAGCAATTGCTGTATTTTATTGTTTTTACCAGGGGGTACTGTGAATTTATGATGTTGTGTTGATTGTTTATTGTCTACTTTTGTTTTGCACTTGCTGTATTTTGCATTTCTCATCCTTCACAATCAACTCTGCTGGGCCGGCCATGTTGTCTGGATGCCCGACCACCGTCTCCCAAAGCAGATGCTCTACTCCGAACTCAAGAATGGAAAATGGAATGTTGGCAGGCAGGAAAAGAGATTTAAAGATGGGCTCAAAGCCAACCTTAAAAACTCTGGCATAGACACTGAGAATTGGGAAGCCCTGGCCTGTGAGCACTCCAGCTGGAAGACAGCTGTGACCAGCAGTGATGTGGAGTTTGAAGAGGCACGAATGGAGGGCGAAAGAGAAAAACATGCCAAGATGAAGGCGCATCAAGCCAATCCCGACCAGGACCGGCTTCCACCTGGAAACCGATGCCCTCACTGCGGGAGAAGATGCAGATCAAGAATTGGGCTCTAGTCACCTACGGACCCACCGACAGACCCTTGGAGGGCCATCATCCTCGGATTACGAGGGATCGCCTAAGAAGAAGAGATTTTGCATTTCACATCTTGAGTGTTTTGTGAGCTGCCCCGAGTCCCTCTGGGAGATAGTGGTGGGATATAAATAAATAAACATGTACTTAAACACAGTATGACACAGCAAACAAGATATATATGCTGGATTTCGTATCACAAAATCACAAGTCAAACACTTTCCAAGCGTTTAGGACCATGTGATGTATTTTCGAATGATGCGCGCAGATCCAAGTAAGGTGGTCTTTTGCAGTTGACAGATGGTGATTTTGTCAATGTTGATTTTTTTCAAATGCCGGCTGAGATCTTTTGGCATGGCACCCAGTGTGCTGATTACCACTGGGACCACCTGTACTAGTTTATGTCAGAGACTTTGCAGTTCGATTTTGAGGTCCTGATAACGGCTAAGTTTTTCCTGTTGTTTTTCATCAATTTGACTGTTACCTGGTATGGCAACATCAATAATCCAAACTTTTTTCTTTTCCACAATCGTAAGGTCTGGTGTATTATATTCCAAAACTTTTTCAGTCTGAATTAGAAAGTCCCACAGTATTTTTGCGTATTCATTTCCCACTAACTTTAAAGGCTTATGATTACACCAGTTTTTTACTACTGGCAGGCGGTACTTATGACATAAGTTCCAATGAATCATTTGGACCACAGAGTTGTACCTCTGTCTGTAGTCCGTCTGTGCAGTTTTCTTGCAGTAGCTGAGGATATGATCAATGGTTTCATCAGCTTCCTTGCACAGTCTGCAGTTGGAGTAATCAGCTGATTTTTCATTCCTGGCCTTAATTGCATTTGTTCTGATGGCTTGCTCCTGGGCTGCAAGAATCAGGCCGTCTGTCTCCTTCTTCAGTGCTCCATTAGTGAGCCATAACCAGGTCTTCTCCTTATCAACATTTCCTTCAATTTTGTTAAGGAACTGCCTATTATTATTATGGCACAGTGGGCTGGATTTGGCCCATGAGCCTTGCATTTCATACGTGTGCCTTTTGAGGATATACAGAGTGGGCCAAAAGTCTTGGAGGAGTCCTATATATACTGTATGTTATGCTAAAGTCTTGGATGCCATTTACAAGATTTTTCACTTGTAATATAAGTTTGTTTCCAAGATATACTATGATGCTATGGTACTGAAAATGAAAAACAACTGAAAACCCTTCATAACTTTTGGCCCACCCTTTGTGTGTGTGTGTGTGTGTGTGTGTGTGTGTGTGTGTGTGTGTATGTATGTATGTATGTATATATATATATATATATATATATATATATATATATATATCTCAGGTTCAAGAGGATCCCTCAGCAAGAACCAGCATCGTACAAGATCAAAGGAAAAGCCTGCTTATACACAAGAGATCTTTACATGGGGTTATGTAATTACAACACTCAGAAATGTTATTCCCTGAAACCCTCAACCAGCATAGTCAGTCACCAAGCTACCTAGGGGTTTCTGGATGTTGTAGTGCTGAAGAGTAAGTAATCCAATGTCTCCGAATTGCAACAACACATCAGATAGAGGCAAGGATTTAACCAATAAGCTAAAGCACTGAATAACTGTAGCTGACTGAAATGTGACATTTTGACTGAACCCACAGACAATCTAAAAAGGTACCAATGTAAGGTTAAGTTTTACAATGGTATTTACAAGATGCAGCATTATACAATAGCTATGTTAATGTGAAGTCACTTCAAGTTGTTTCTGATTTTTGGTAACTCAAACATCAATATATTATGGGGTTTCTAAACAAGATTTTTTTCAAAGGAGGCTCGCCACTGCCTTCCTCAAAGAGAAGTTATCCAATGGTTTCCATGGCTAAGAGGATATTTGAACCCTGGTCTCCCAGAGTCCTAGTCAAAACACTACATGTTAGGTCTTTTATGTCAGAGACTTTGGTATAAAACTATGTGTAGACTTTGGTATAAAACCTTACGACATAGTAAAAAAACAATTTAATCCTCTCTTATCAACCAATTTAAAACTGGCACAAAAATGTTTCTGTGTTGCCAGATCATACGATTTAGAAGCCTCTACCTATTTCTACCTGTTATTCATTTTATCAGTCAAAATTGTTTTTACAGTGAGCTTTAGGCTTCAACACAGCAAGCCGTATTGCTTTAAGAACCATTTGACCAATTTTCCTGATTACAAAGATCCCAATATAGAAGCACAAAAGCATTCATTAACTAGATTAGTTAAACTGTTCTCTCTCCCTTGAAGAATGAAGACTGCAGGGCCACTCGGGGAAGGATATGGATTGTTCAATGAAGCAATCACTAATGCTAGCTTTCATAGGCAATAGCCTATTTACCGAGTATAAAAATATTGCCCATAACAGGGACTACAAATTAAACTATGGTTTCTCTCATTTACAGAAAAGTATTCAAAGACAGAAAAAAGCACAATCCATTCTGCATATGCTCAGAATTGCATGATACCACAATCTGAGTACTACAGCTGCTCACTTTTACCACAATTTAAAGCAATTAGTACAATATTTTCATTTTCCCCCAGAAGCTTTAGTTTGTGTGTGCAGTTATTCTTTAAAAACAAATAAACAAACAGAATAATCACGAAAAAGTACACAGTTTAAATAAATATAGGCCATATGGTTATGAGAACACAAATATTAAATGACACTTAACAAAAACCAAGACATATTAGCTGAGAGTTCCATTACCTTCAGTGATTTTGCCAACTGCACATGATTATCATACAGTAAAATGTCCACTGTCAGATTTCTTAGTTGATGAATAAGATTGCCATCTCCTTCAAGGTCATCTTCTTGAACAAACACTTTCCAGGAAGGGAAGGGACATTTTGTGCCATCCCATACCTATCATGAAAGAAAGTTCATTTTCTCTTTAAAACTGGAAATACAAAGTTGGTACATATGCAATATTCCAAATTATAGGACAGAACTTGCTATAGGAAGGCCCCAGTGGCATGGTGGGTTAAATGTCAGTGGTTTGAATCCAGGGAGCGGGATGAGCCCCCACTGTTAGCCCCAGCTTCTGCCAACTTAGCAGTTCAAAAACATGTAAATGTGAGTAGATCAATAGGTACTGCTTCGGTGGGAAGGTAACGGCACTCCATGTAATCATGCCAGCCACATGACCTTGAAGGCACATGCGGAAAATGTCAGCTCCTTGGCTTAGAAATGGAGATGAGCACTACCCCCCAGAGTCGGACACAACTAGACTTAGTGTCAAGGAGAAAACTTTACCTTTACTTGCTATAGGGTGCCCAGAGTTGCGCAGATCTGTATCTAACATCTGTCAAAGACTCAGAGTATGCCTTCCCTGTTTTGTATAGGCCTGCCCATGTAAAGCAGGTGAACATAGCAATGAATTAAACATGCAGAATAATCACAGGATGTCTTAAACCTACACCTGTTGATAAACTCTACAAGCTAGCTGGCATTGCCTCCCCCCCCCCCCCCCCCACGATGTACGACGGGAAGTTGCTGCTAAATGTAAGATAAGTTGAACACTGTGAAAACCACTCAGTACACGGCTACCAGCCTCTTCCCTGTAGGCTCAAATCAAGGAAAAGCTTTATGAGAACGATCACTTCTCTTGGCTTCCCTCCAGCAACAGCAAGGGTATCCCTCTGGGCAGCTAAACCAGGAAACCCCAACTGGATGCCCCTCATGAGGATCTTCCTCCAGGGGCAAATCAAGAATGGGCAACTTGGAAGTCCCCGAATAGACTCAGAAGTGGAGTGGGCAGAACAAAAGACAACCTGGCAAAATGGCACTACCGAAAAGAATCCCACACCTTATGTGACTGTGGAGTAGAACAGACAACTCCGCATCTGTATGCTTGTCCACTATGCCCTGCCTCATGTACAGAGGAAGAATTGTTGGAGGCTACAGACAATGCCATTGCTGTTGCCCGTTTTTGGTCAAAAGATATTTAGCCACCTGCACGTCTTCTATTTTTCTCTGTTTTATATTAATTTATGCAATGCTTTTGATACAAAATAAAAATCTGTCAAAGAAGTCACTGTAGCCTCCTGTTTGACCATTTCCATTTCTGTAAACTCAGTAATCTTATCAGCAGAACCTCAGAGAAGTTCATTTTTTCTACCTTTTTAAAAAGTCTTTTTCCTGTCCCGAATCTTACTTTAGGATCTCAAATATTATTTCCTAATGCCTTATTGCAGGTCTGCTTTTTTCCTTCTAAGACCCCCTTTTCTAGAATTTCAACTTTGAAACTATTGTAATTTAGGTGAAAAAACAAAGTCATTTTTTTTTAAAAAAAATAAAAAACATCTTGATGACCAATGGTAGGTCCTTCCTGCCTGCAAGTTGAATGGTGACAGAACACCCCAATTCTTGCCAAATGTGAGAAATCTACTGAAATTTCTAATCAGTTGTGGATGACCTCATTGTTTTATTTATATAGGGGATTCTGTTTAAATTTATGGCATAAAACTCAGCATTGCAATTTGGGCAATTTCTTTTTTTTTTAAAAAAAAAATCTTGTCAGTTAATGAGATGCCTAGCATTATGTCCCAATATGTATGGCTGCCAGAAGCAGAAATACTGTACTTTTTATTATTATTATTGATGCCAAATTGTAATACTCTCTCTGTAAATATAACCACTGATGCTTAGATTTTAGACTGATACTTTCAAGAAAATGTAGTTACAATAAAGGATTATACTTAGATTCACACACAGCTTAGAACTATCATTTTGACTCATGAATTTATGCAAACAGCTGTTACTTTAGTGGGTGAAGTAAATATTTCTCAAAAATCCTTTAAAAATATTTCCCTTTTCTACCTGCAGTGCCTAATGAATGTTTGTGTACACAGGATGAATGTCACCATAGCCTTTTCTTCTAATTACATTATCTTGCACCTTTCTGAAAATGAAACTTTGCAAATTAGGTCCATAAGCTTAAGAACAAATCTTATTCTATTCTATTATTCTATCATGAATTACTTTTAATAGACTTGCCATGATATAGTAGATAGGCAGAAGAATGTTATTCATCTTCCTGATTACACATTACTTTATGTTAGGTTCACTACATGTATCCCCCAACTATGTTCCAGCCATGCTGGTTAAAGAAATAGTTAACAAGGTGGTAACAATGAAAGTATTAATATTTGTTTACCTAGGACTGCACAGAAGACTGGCCTAAGGAATGTATCCAGCATTGTCCTGACATTTTAGATCACATTTATACAAAGGGTTGGAACATTCTAGTTGAGCTAGAATTGGTTTTAATTAATAAATACATTTTTTTCAAATTTCCTGAACTACCCAATGCCTGTCTGTCAAGTCAATTTTGACTTGTGTTGACCCTATGAATGAGAGACCTCCAAGTCACATCATCATCAACTATCCACTCAGGGACATGGATTCCTTGATTGTGTCTATCCATCTGTAGTATAATATTTTTCTTTCCCAACTACCTTCTACCTTTCTAAGCACCACTACCTTTTCTAGTGAGTCTTATATTCTCGTAATATATCCAAAGTATGCCAATCTGTTTGGCTTCGAGGGAGAGTTCAGACTTCATCTGTTCTACAATCCATTTATTTGTCTATTAAGATATATTTTTAGGTGATACTTTCCTAATCAGGGCTCGCTGAATAGCCATGCTGGAAAAACAGCAATGAAAATGGCATCACTGCAATTCTCTAGCAGTAAATGATAGCAACTTCTGGATCTCCAGAGTTATAATGACAGGTCAAGTCTCACAAAGGGAATAATCTCTCCAGTGGCCTGTTTGAACCCTGAAGCCAGAACCCAAATGCATCAATGTACACATATCTAAAGTGCATTCATGCACACAGGAATCATCACTTCTGACTATCAGCTTCTGCGCCCTTGTAGAAAATGTTATTTCTAGATTGTAAAATGTTTCTGTAGGAGGATCCCCAGAGCATCACTGGCAGAAAATGCATGGCCTTTTGGATCCCTTCCTGCAAAGGAACCAACCAATGTGTAGAATATATATATATATATATATATATATATATATATACTTTAAAAATGTAACATTTTTTTTTAACACTTTAATCTTGTCTTCTTACTGATAAGGCTAGTTCGCAATATGCTGCATTTCAAAGGGAGACGAAAGGTTATCTTCTACCTGAGTGGTACAATATTTCAATTTTCCAGTTCAAACAAAATACGATAGCACTATTGAGCACTGTGACATGTCTGGGCTGAGCCTCAGAAAAACAAGCTTTTAATCCCATTACCTTCAGTTTGGTTTTTTGCACCAAAAATTAATCAGGTTTCATGAGCTTCCTCCCTCCATTTTTCATTTTAACTCCTTCAGATATTACCAGCACATATTTCGATTGCTGTGTCTTCCTACAAATGCTTAAAAAAATCTCCACAGTTGGTTAACACCTGCCAGCTGCTCATTTGCTCTCCTGTCTGTTTTTGTGCATCCTTTTGAATGGTGTATTACAGAATACATTGGTGTATTACATAATAGAAAACATCTGTTAGCATAAATAGTGAAAATCCCTAAGAGTATCTGAAGTGGATTTCGTTGCCATCACAGTATATAGTGGGCTCCATCCCTTTACATATTACATCTTTCGGCTGTAAGATCAGAGCAATATATTCCATTTATAGTAATGTTTATTGAACATGCTAATTGTGTGTGTGCAAATGACACAATTGGTAAGGCCATCAACCCTTACATGGGAAAGCTCACAATTATGTATTATCTGCTGAATGTGCAAATCTACAGAAATTAGACTACAGACTGTTGTTCATTGCCTAATGTCAAAATGAATTAGCATATATATAGATAGATAGATAGATAGTAATGTTAAAGGTTTTCCCCTGACATTAAGTCCAGTCATGTCCGACTCTAGGGGTTGGTGCTCATCTCCATTGCTAAGCTAAAGAGCTGGCAGTATCCGTAGACACCTCCAAGGTCATGTGGACTGCATGGAGCAATGTTACCTTCCCGCTGGGAGTGGTACCTATCGATCTACTCACATTTGCATGTTTTCGAATGGCTAGGTTGGCAGAAGATGGGGCTAACAGCAGAAGCTCACGCCGCTCCCCAGATTCGAACCTGCGACCTTTCTGCCAATAACTTTAGCAGCTCAGTGGTTTAACCCACTTTCAGAATATTTGATCTAAAATTAAAATGACTTCTTAATTTAAGAACTTAACAATATTTCTAAATAAAAGCAGTTCAGTCTTAAAAGTCACTAACCTGATTCTCTGCCTTCCACCAGACACATATAACACAGCCCAACAATAAATAAATATAAACACACACACATATATAGGTGCCTTGGGTTCTAGGCCTGTTCCTGGAGTTATTTGGGGCACTGATTCAAAAAACTGCATTGGGTAGATAGCATCAACTCCAGATTCTTAGATATGGGTACCATGGTTTTCTATGGGTGAACAGATGAAGAATGGTAAATGGCATATGTTCTGTATGTCAAAAATTAGAGGGGTTAGGGGGAAAGTGGTGCCATTTTTTAAATCAGCAGGTCAAATATACCCAGAAACAGGTCTAATATTTGAGACACCAAAATGTGTGTTGGCCAGTGTTACTGAAAGAGCTTTTTTCCTACACAACAATGCAATCCCAGATCAACGACACATCAGCCGTAGGGGTCTTGGGATTAGATAGAAGACTCTTCTGCAAACAGAAATGCTCCTCTGCTAGCACATTCCTCTTCTGTCAGAGATCTGCTGGCAGGGCCATTTGTGTCTGATATCTGCCAGTTGAAGAGCCAGAAAGAGATAAAGAAAGGAATAGGCTGAGAGAGAAAAAACAAGTTGTTACCAGCTCAAATTTTCCTTCAGCTGAGAGACATAGCCAAAATTTGAAATCATAGTTAGGCCAAGATGATGCTGGTCCTAAATATTCCCATCTATCTTAGAATGGAAGCATATAACAACAACAACAACAACAACAACAACAACAACAACAACTTTTATTCTTGTACCTTGCCTCAATCTCCCCGAAGGGACTCGGGGAAGCTTACATATGGCACAAAGTGCCTAAGACAAAGCATAAAATAAACACACAGTACAATATAATAAAGTAAAAACAACAATTTAAAACTCAGAACAACGTCCAGTGACCTATGGTGACAATTACCGTAAGACATTGCCAAACTGTAAACAAGAGAAGGGAATGGGATAGTGCAAATTGTAGGTAAGAAACAGGGCATGAGATAAAAGTGCAGAGCTGTGTCATTTTCTGCAGCCATTGGGGCTAGATGATCTCAAAGGCTTGATTAAACATCCAAGTCTTCAGATCCCTAAAGAAAGAGGACAGTGTAGGGCCTGCCTAATCTTCTTGGGGAGGACATTCCAAAGCCAGGGAGTCACCACCGAGAAACTCCTCTCACTCATCCCCACCAACTGCGTTTGTGACAGTGATGGGACCGAGAGGAGGGCCTCCCTGGTAGATCTTAACACTCAAGCAGGTACATGGGGGAGGGGGGAATGAAAACAGGGAGGGCCTGAACCGTTTAGGTCTTTATAGGTAATAACCTGCTGCTTTAATACGGGCATTGTGCTTGCAGTTGGCGTGCAAGCTTTAAATGTGCAAAGGTCGTCCCCGCCATTTCAGACACCTGAGCTTTAACATTACTGCCGAGTCCAGGAGGAACCCCAGACTGTGGACCTATGTCCTCAGGTGAAGTGTAATCCCGTTAAACACATACTCCTATACCCCAGTCAGCCTCGCAACTAACCAGGAGGACCTCTGTCTTGTCTGGATTGGTCGAAAGGAGTAGTAGAGTTGTGTGTCATCTATGTACAGATGGCACCGAACTCCAAAACTCAGGATGACCTCTCCCAGCGGTTTGATGTAGATATCAAAAAGCAATATAGCTTTAGCTGGTCTAATATAGACTCAGATGGCCCTTGACTATATTGGATAGTGAGCACCTAATTTTTATCAGTTTTCAGACAGGAAAATTCATAATAATCTTACATTTCACATCTAGTTTCCAGTCATTGCAATTTTTTGGTTATTTTACTTCTATAAGAGTTGTGTTAGGTGAAGGCGGGATGAAAGAGAAAGGAGCAGTACTGCACCCAGTATATACATTTCTACATTCTTTTACTAAATTTGTTGTGGCACCTGATCAAAAAGATGTCCAACAGATAAAATGGGAAGAATAAAAAACTATTTAGAGATGGGAGGCCTAGTTATATGATTAGTTGCAAATATATATATATATTGCTTAAGACTCATGAAGTAGAATATTTAAAATAACATTTGAAACACAGAATGGAATATGCAAAAGCCGCTAGGTTCAAATTTCATGATTGGAATACAAAACTTCCAATAGAAAATAAGGTTTAGTGAGCACAAAGCAGTAGAAATTAAAGAATAGAGAACAGATCTATCACAGATTAAATGTGACATCTTATCTCAGTTGTAATAGGTAAAAGTTCTTTAATTGTATAATTTAGGGGAAAAGAAGCACAAACCTTAAGGAGATAGGAAGATCCATCTACTTTTGCTTTTCCTACCACTTGGCAAGTGAGCTGAAAGAACATTGGTGGCTGGATGTCAAATAATTTTGCAGCAGGGGCAGAGTTGGAAAGATTGCTTTCCACCCAAACACGCAAGTCTTCTACTGTTTTCTTGTCTTCATCTGTAAACGTGAACACTTTGCTAGATGTACGGGGAATTACAGGTGCCCCTATGGTGCCATCAAATGTAAGTGCTGCAAACCCAGCACTGGTAATCCCTTGCATCTGGCCACCAAACTCTCTGACCTGGGTGAGAAAGAACAGAAATCACACACAGTATAGAAAATAAGTGCACCATTTTTCCCAATTATCTAAAAAGCCAAAATATAATTGGATTATTAATCAAATTTAAAGAGAATTACAAAATTAAATACAATAGTTGGAAAAATAACAAAATACCATACATTATTACAAATTGAACTGAACATTTTATAACAGTATTGAATTTGAAAAGCTGAGTCTTGATTTTCAGCACATGAGACTGACAACAATCCTCCACTGGACAATGTCTTTGGGGCACATCAGGTAGAATCCAATCCATTCATTCCAGAAGTCAGACCCCCTTCTAAAGTGAACATAAAATGTCATAACCCGTTAACCACATATATACCAATGTATAAGTTGACATAAATAAGAAAAATATGACCCCAACAAACTTGAATTGATGTATCTATGGGTTAATGCTGGAAACAAATGATGATGACAGCTCAATGTGTTCTGTTCCCCTCCATTTTGGGCAGTTGAGCATAGGAGTGGTGGCCATAGGGGCTTACTGTATGTCTCATGAGGCTCGTAGTCATTTTCTATAGGGAACTGTTGTGCAAGTCTGTATAGGTTTCCACACATTGTTGCTGAGCAGGCTGACAAAGCGAGGAAGGGGGGAAAGCTGTTCTTTCTCATGGGTGCCCCAAGCAGCTTCACATGCTTAAGCGACAATGTTGACTGAGGTCACCATAAAGATACCTATCTCCTCACATGCACACTCTTTCTAAGTGTGTCCCTAAGTTTTACCCTCTACTCATCTATAAGTCATAGCAAAACCTTTAATTTTATCTCTCAAACTTGCTCTTGACTTATACATGAAGTCAATTTATACAAACGGGTATATAGTAAACAAGAAACAGCAAGTCAGCACTACGCTGTGATCCTATATGTATTTACATGAGATTGAACTACACATTACACAATAGAGATGTGCAGTGTTCTACCTTGCTCATTCAAACAAGAGAGAACAAATAGCTAAAACATTTTCCCCTGCTTCCAGACATTAATAAATATACAGTTTTTGAAGAGGTCTCCCATGGAAAAATTATTGTAACAGGGGGAAGTTCATCCATAAATGATATCCCAGAGGGGGGAGGGTAGTTAAGAATCTGGAAAGTTACATCTGACTTTCCCCTTTATTTATTCTGTGTGATATTGGAAATATGAGAGAGGAGGGCAGCAAGGGATTCGGAAGGTTACAGTCCTTTTACCCATATAAGATTGGAAGGGCAGCAAAGTACCTGAAGGCTGTAGTCTTTCAAGCTCCTTGATGGTTCCCCCCGCCTTCTCCTTTCACCCAATGCAATAGTTATAGAAAGATAGCTTTTCAAACAAGGGAAATGTCTAGAAAATCAGTTTTTCACCCACTGTCATTCTGAAATGGAACTTCCTTTTCCCAAATTCTCTTAAATCTTTCCTCAGAACTCTTAGTCCACATCCTTATCCTAATGCAGCACCCTCCAGATGTGTCCAATTACAGCTCCCACCATCCCCAGCCACTATGGCAAACTGGAAAGAGCACTGCTGGTAGCAAAGGAAGTAAACATTGTGAACAGCAAAGCCCACTGATGAACTCAAATTTGAAGCATGCAAATCAATCCGATTCCAGTTTGCTTATTTCACTGTAAAAGAAGATACTATTCTACTGAGAATGCCTACATTAACACAGTCATTGTTTTTTTAATCATACATTTTACCATGTTAAGTTAAATTAATGTGACAAGATTTTATTACAGATAATCTATTTTAGTATGGCGAAATGCACAATTAAAGAAACAATATTCAGTTGTAAAAAATCAAGATTTGGGGGAGGGCAGGCATACATGCTGCCCGTTTTTTGATTCTCCAGTAAGTGGGTTAAATTAATCTATCGCCTTCGGTTTTGGTTTGTTCATCATTACTTACGGACTGGAAACTCTAGTCCAGTGGTTGTCAACCTGTGGGTCCTCAGATGTTTTGGCCTTCAACTCCTAGAAATCCTAACAGCTGGTAAACTGGATGGGATTTTTAGGAGTTGTAGGCCAAAACACCTGGGGACCCACAGGTTGACAACCATTGCTCTAGTTTATCTTTCTCCAGACAAACCAGAGTTACAAACCAAACATTGCTTCTACCATAATAGGCAGCATGCACCCAGCATACTCTCCAACATTTCACAGATGAAATTTTGGACAGATGTAAACATCAGATGGTAGTCAAGCTTTGCAAGCACTATTAAAAAGAACATTTGCCTCCTAGCCCAGCCCTCTGATTGTCGCACTTTCCCTGGCTCTACTTAGGATTTATTGCACTTAGTAACTATGAACCAAACCCAGCATCTTATTTGCTCAGCCATGTTATCGCTTTTAATTGTTTTTATAATGTTGTATGCTTATTTTAACCTGTTTTGTTGGGCATGTCCCTTTGTAAGCTGCCCCGGGTCTCTTCGGGGAGATAGAGGCAGGGTATAAAAAATAAAGTTGTTGTTGTTATTATTATTATTATTAAAGATGAATATATGAGCTAAAAGAGGCTGCAGCCATTTGCTTTTGTCTGAACTACTGGGAAGCGCATGATTCCAGTCCTCCTCTATTCTACTCTCCTCTCTCTCTCCTTTTCTGAAGTAACTTACTGCAAGCTTCTTTTCCATTTGTAGCATCAGAATCTGAGGGACAAGGAGAGAGAAGCTGAGATATTTTTTAAAAGCTGCAAACGTGGAATGAAAAAGTAAAATCAAATCTCAAATTGAAATAGTCTGAGAACATGAACCAGCGTGATGTTTGAGCACAATATAAAAAGATCCGTCATAAAACCTGACTTATCTTTGTCTCCAGATTGGATGATTGCAAACTTATCACATTTCACCCAAATAAAGAATATAAACTTCTAAAACTTCATACTAAACTTCAATCATGATTTATGATCTTTATATAATTCAGATACTGCTGTTAGGATAAAATTGATATCTTAAGACAGAAATGGTTTTGAGTAGAGAGTCCATGAATTAATTGAAACAACGGATGCACATTCCACGTACAACATTTAGGCACCAATAAACACAAAAGATATAATTTACTCCGATAGCTTAAAACTATAATGTTTTAGTAGCTTAATGAAACTTTTACTATGCAAAATATGCCTGCCAGTTGAAGCCTGACCACAGCTAAATTGGATTCCCAGATAAGCAGCTACAACATACTTATACCAATGTAAATGCCTGTTAGTAGACAAACGTAAGCATTTTGAAATATAGTGGAGAGTTGGCACATCCCCCCCCCCCCCGCACACACACTTTTTTTCAACATGCTCCTAATGGAATAAATAGAGATCTTGAGATAAACTAGGAGTGGCTATTAATTTTGTGGCTATTTTTTGCTTCAAGCAGTGTTTGTGCAAAGAAAACTCATATATGAATAGCAGTGAAAGAGAAAAATGAAGCATCTTGCTAAATAGCCTTGCTTAAAGTGGAAATTCAAATGTAACAAACCAAATTGTTGCAGCATCTTCAGAGACCTAGCCATTACACCCTGCCTTAAAGCATATTCATCAGTAACAGAGAGCTATAACAATCCCCAATAGGTTCAGTCTGAGTACAAGTTTCACATACTTACTTCCACTTGATGAACAGTAATAATTTTATGAGGTTTGAGAGTGGGGGTAAAAAATCTCTACCTAAACAGCAGTTCTTACTACAAAACCAAAACATATGGGTTTGGCTCAAATAATAATGAACAAAGTGTGGAAACATTTAGGGACTTATGCTTACAATTCTTCTGTGGGTCTTTTTTGCTTGCACAAACTGTACCTATAAATTGACATATATTAAAAGGGAGAAAAGGAGGCAAAAGAGCTAGACAGTGGAATTTTTATTATGAGGTGGGGCGGGGGGGGGGGGGAATAGAGGAAAAGCACAGAGGAAGGGCACATAAGATTCTGTTTTGTTCAATACAGCAAAAGCTTGCTGAGCTCTTGGAATCCAGTGGGTTTTGGTTCTAAGACCCCATGGTCCCAAAATATGTGGATGTTCAAGTCCCATTATTTACAGTAGTTTGGCATAAAATTGTCTCTCTCATATAAAATGGCATAAACAAGGCTTGCTTTATGTCATTTTCTTTTTTTGGGGGGGGGATATTTTAAAGCTGTATGTGGTGGAATCTGTGGATGAAGAATCCATGTAAAAATGTTGCTGCAAATTCACATCAGTCCCATTCATTAGTCATGGGAGCTGCAGTTGAAAGATTCCCAGCCAGGGCTGAGAAGTAGAGCTTGTTAGAAATGGCAAAGCATTTCTCATCATAGTATAAATACTCTTTGATAAACATGTGGTATGTTGATAGCACCTGGGTATGACTGTGAATGTCATGATGCAATAGCTAAGAAGTGTTATAATGGCTGAAGGTTATTGCAAAGGGGCTGCATCAGCCAGTGTCCCTTACTGATGACCTATTAGCAGGTGACTTAATAAAGAGGATGAAAGGATCCATCTTTCTCTCTCATGTGTGACTTGGTTTGAGTATCTGCCTATGTTTTGTATATGACTATTTGATGACTCTGATTATTTGAAAGTACAGGACAGAAAGTGAATCTGTGTATTCTGTTTGTACATTTTTATTTATTTATTTATTTATTTATTATTTACTTTATTTGTATACTGCTGTTCTCAGCCCTTAGGCGACTCACAGCAGTTAACAACAAGAACAGCAAAAATTCAATCTTACCATAACACGGTATATACTGCAACTATGAAGATTAAAGCCTCTGGATATTTTGGATGAAAACCTGAATGAAAACCTGTGAGTTTACTAAACAATGTGTAGATAAGGTCAGATGCTGACAGTTGGGCTTTGCTGATAGGCAGGTTGAAGCACATTTTTTGCTGTGAAATGCCTCTACTGTATTTTATTTGCTTCTAGGACACTTACTATCCAGCTTGCAG
Organism: Anolis sagrei; assembly: GCF_037176765.1. Taxonomy (NCBI): domain Eukaryota; kingdom Metazoa; phylum Chordata; class Lepidosauria; order Squamata; family Anolidae; genus Anolis; species Anolis sagrei. The sequence continues at coordinate 126,946,340 of NC_090025.1, read as the reverse complement.
TGGCTTGGAGAGGTTGTGATTTGGACAGAGCACTTAAAAGCAACATATGACTAAGCAGGGTCTAGAATACAACAGGGCCTAGAACATAGAAAAGTTACATTCTAGACTAAGGTCCTAGATCCCAGCTGACATAGCTGTAGGATTTGGCAAGCTGTGGATAGAACCTACCTGATCTATGAGGAAAACAGTAACTCATCACAAAACTACACACATACAGTAAGAAATACAGACCCAACATGAGTAGATTTTTGTCTGGCTGCTGTACAAAGTGCCTGGAGGAATCTAGAAATGTTGCCATTTGAATGCAGGAGACTAATCAAAGTCCATGTTGGCTAGTGCATTCTGGGAGCCATAGTCCAACAAAGTTACTTTTTCAGAGTTTTGCCTATTTGGAGAGTGACTATGATTATGGCCTGGAATGGGAAAGAGATGTATACCAAGGCATGTTCTGCTCCCATAACCAGCTATGGTAGCCCCATGTAGACAATGAATTTCTTCAAGACTGATGTGGCAAGCACACTAAACAATTTACACTCTGCAATTGCACTCTGCAATTTATTAGGAAATGCCCCAGAATTACCTTTAATCTGTGGAAACGAACAATGTCACCATTTCTGTAGATTTGTGGAAGAGTATCTCTGTCTGCATGAAAAAGTGTGCATGTCAACTTAGTATTGGATTGGTCCACAATGGTTACTACCGAACAATAATCTGTAAATAAAAAAAGCAGGCATGAAAACGAAGGTAACAGGATAAAATTATTATGCAGAAGGATATCTGTGACTTTGCTTTCCCTGAAAGGACATATATTATAGTAAATATATGCACTAGATTATAGGTTTCCAGATACCTTTGGGAAGGCAATATAATTTCCTGAAAAGAGTTACAAGTCAGACATTCTGAGATTTTATACCAACCTCTGTTACAAAATTCATGAGTTTTTGGTTATCTCATCTCTGACTGTGACATGTAGACAGATGTGAACTCAGGTGAAACAGCTATGAAATTACTAACATGAAACTTTGCACCAAAGAACAAGGAGTTTAATACAACATGAACTAAAGACAGACAAGAAAGCAAGTACATGGGTCAGCCAACCCTATTACTAGCCAACCCTGACATTGCCATTCCATTTTCTGTAAAGAGACAGGGAGAATTATAGTATGGCCAGCAAAAATTCAGTGGAATTCTTGCTCAGTATTTTCCTTCTATATCAAGTATTTCAACATCTTTGTTAACTGTTAGTATACTGTAAGGTCTACTTTGGTGGTAGGCTTGAGTTTTTATTTTCTGCTTAATGATGCTCCTGTTTTATGAACACTGGATTCTAAAAAGACTAAAACTATCTTCCAGTGTTGCAAAGAAAGAGGAGCAAGAAGTAAAAGACATTACTCAGAACATGGAAAAAGAAAAGAAAAACCAACAGACTCAAAATGCTGTTGCCTCTGCTTTGATAAGACCACTGACATTTGAAGTAAAGCCTTGTGCATCAACGGAGTCTGCATCCACAATTCAACCAACCATGGCTTGAAAATATATTTTTTAATCTGATTTTGTGATGAGCCCTATGCTTCTGGGTAGGCTTAGCCTGTTCTAGTTTCTTGCCATTTCACAGATCCTCATGCCATTTTACTGAAGCATTGTCTAAAACAGGGCTTAAGTGTCCACAGATTTTGGTATCTACATTAAATCCTGGAACCACATGCCAGTGGAGTCCACTGTATATGCTCTCAGAATGGGGAGATTCAATTTCCTTCTAGTTTCAAGTTTTCAGGCTAGGGAGAAAGACATTGGTGATCTTTCTGAGCACGGTGCCACTTAGTTACCCTTTGGTACTTTGACTAGTGAGCTATCAGGAAGACCTACATAAATTCAACTGGTTCAAAATGACTGTTTAGAATTCACTACTTGGTTTTGGCATTGTCACTCCCATCAGTCACCCTTCTGCTTCCACTTTATGTGATATTCTTTCTGTCTTGCAACTTTCAATTTATATCCTGAAAACTAGAAGTACTATGGTTTCATCTATGTCCAGTTTTCATCAAGTAATATAGTGGCTTGCTCTTGGAGAAAATCTTTGTCTAAAAACGCAGGCTAATAGCATAATTATTTCATGTGTATGTTTTGACCTGGGCAGTCTTCTTCCCCAAGTAACACAAGAAAAAATTGATTTCTGCTATATATTTTTCCATGATTTTCAAATGTATGAAAAGAGCCACTTTTAAAAAATAAAGTATTTTTGGATGGAGGAAACAATGAAATGTCAAATGTCAATTTCTGTGATTTGTTTTCATTAAAAAGTTTGTATCAGGCTAGATTTTCTTTTGTAAAACTAAATTACTAATGCAAAGGAAAAGCCTAGTGCAACTATAGGTACTATTTTTTTAAAAAAAATTAAGTAGGTAATAATTATGTAAACAGAAGAAATAATACTTTGCATAAAATGTGACCATGTTTCAATAGTTTGTTATAATACATAGAGGAAAGCATTTACAACTATAGATTAAGTAGTGTAATCTTTCTGTAGATCTCAAAATATAGCAGATGAAAAATTAAAGTCCCTGTTAGGTATTAAAAACAATCTTGAGCAATTCACCTAATTTCCTTTGTATGATAAAGTGCAAATTGCCTTGGAGCTTTATTGTAAGGCCTGATAGGACTTCCAAGCCAAGTCGTTAATCAAAACCATCACAAATATAATAATCTAAATGATCCATTATGCATACTTATGTAACATTTTCTGCCAGTGTTGCATAATGCACTCTCACAAAAGACTTTATTAGCTAACCTTCAAACCAGTGCTTCTTAGTCTGAGATAGGCTTGCTAAAACAATCAAGTTACCGTAAACACAATTTAAAATAAATAGATAGATAAATAAATAAGTGGTTAAAGCATTTTACTAGCACCATACAGCACCCCCTCGCTTGGCATACAAAGGTTCTGGCCTGCCACCAGAGGGACAGCAAGAAGGGTCCATTCAGGTCTCCTTGGGAAGGGAGTTTCAGAGTCTTGGGGCAGCAACTGAGAAGTGTTTCTGTTGTGTCCCCACCAATTGCATGTACAATGGTGGTGGAAGCAGAAAAGGGCCTCCCCTGACCTGAACCACATAGGGCTTTATAGGTCAGAACCAGCACTTTGAATTGTACCCAAAACAAACTGGTAACCAGTGAAGCTGTTGAAACAGCACGTTTCATTTTCCCTGAAGCCGGTCCCCATTAACAATTTCATTGTGGCTCCTTGGACCAACTGTCAAATATAACACTGGGGCTCCTGAGCATGGGGAAGAACAGTCTTGAAGATTTGGTGCACCTGAGGAAATCTCTCCTACAGTGATCCTGAGGAAGGTCACTGGGAAAAGTACAATGTAAAGCTTTTTCTCACTCAGTTCCCACTAAATGTGTGATTGCATGGATCTGTATAGATAATACTTTGGAACTGTTTAACTGTAGTTAGTTTAGCTATTAAAATATTACCTTTACTAATTAAATCAATATCAATTCCAAACTGCATAAATACCATAAGAAAAAAAAATTAAGTACAACCAGACAGGTCTGCAACTACAGTAGAGTCCTGCTTATCCAACTTAAATGGGCCACCAGAACGCTGAATAAGCAAAAATGTTGAATAATAAAGATTAAGGAAAAGCCTATTAAACGTCAAATTACGTTATGATTTTACAAATTAAGCACCAAAACATCAAACAATCAACAGAAAACAAATCTACAGAAAAAGCAATTCATTACACGGAAACATTATGTAGTAATTACTGTATTTACAAATTTAGCACCAAAACATCACAATGTATTGAAACAGCTATGGACCCGGGTGAGAGGCAGACTGCGTTGGATAATGCAAAACGTTGGATGAGTGAAGGTTGGATAAGCAAGACTCTACTGCAGTTACAGAATGAGTAATAATTTAATCTGTAATGGACAGCAGAAAGATCCCATTTTTCAATGACTAAAATTACTTGCTTTCAAAGGAATTAGCCAACAGTTTAGCTATGCAAAATATCTTCAGTAAAGGACTTCTGAGTATAATGGATGCAACATCAAAGAGGAACACAGAGCAAATATGAAAACAAATTATACGAACATTATCAAAATCTGACAACCAGCTTTAAGTCCATATACACCTTACTTTAATGATTAAGGTGAGGAAATTGCATGTTGGTAAGATGTATGTGTTCTAAAGTTCCTTAAATTGAAATCTAATCTCCTTTTCAAACCTAGACAAACATATATTACATTTACAGTTCTGCATCACTGCGTATCACTAAGAGGTTATCTCAGTTCAGACAAGAAATTCAGAACACACAGTGTAAAATACTTACACTAAAAAGCGATCTCACATCAGTTGAGAGAAATTCTGACAGTTCAACAGTGCAAAGCTAATGCTAAAACATTCTCAAGGATTACTAGAATCTGACAAAAAAGTTCAACTAATGCTTAGGGAAAAAAACAGTTAACACATTCTTTTATAATCTGTTGGGTAGCATGAATCTTCAAAGTGACTTTCTATTGCACTTAGATAACCTTGGTTTCAATTTTTGTTTTAGAATATATATCTCATGGAACTGCAAAAACAAATTCTTGAATAAAGCACCTGCAAAGCTCACAAACCCGAAAGCAAATAAAATGCTTTCGGGTTATGATATCCAAATCCAGGATGGGAGGTTGTATTAGCCTGTTCAGATCCTGACATCTTTTATTATTTTCTAGCATATGCTTCAAAATGTTTTAATATTGTTAATTGTTTAATTATATCTCACTGTTGGTTTTTTGTATTCTTTTGACTTTATGATTTATAATTTATAAATCACATTGAAACTCAATTTTGGGGAAAAATGAGGCAGATCACATTTTCTCAGCCTCAGAAAGAAGGCAAAAGTAAACCCTCTTTGAAAAAATCTTGCCAAGAAATCTTGTGATAGGTTTGATTTTTACACATTTTATTATTTGCAGATTAAGTCTTCCATTGCAACTTTATCGATAACTTCAGCTGGTTTCCCCACTTTTGTGAGGGTCCTGTGCCCAACTCCAGTGAATGTGTGGGGCTGACTATAGTAAGCAGAGCCAATCAAGTTACTTTGATAGGTAAGGGAGAAAATGTTCTGGAAGTCTCTCCTCATTTTTGAAAATATAAATACAAAAATAAACTAAGTAATCTGCAACCCTTTCAATGATACCCAAAATTAACTGCCTGAGACATGTGTCTTATTATTCCTAATTGAGGAGTTTGCCTTAATTCTCTACTTAAGAATGTATCTCATGATTTTACTGAGAATGACTTGGGAGCCATGTTTTAGGTATCTGATCACACATATTAGATAGAATGGTCAAATGGTGTGGAAGATATTATGGGAATCTATTTCCTATATCTCTGCGAATGAACAATGCACGTCAACTATTACAACATTCAACTACTAAACAGTAAACATATTCTAATGTTTTAAAAAAGACGAAAAATCAAATGATATGACATTATGGGATAAACACAGACTTATACAGATAAGTATAATTGGAACAAGTAAACATACAAATGAAGACATTGTTTTGATGGATATTTAATTTAAAATGTAGAAAATTTCATTGTTTTGCTTCCTTTGGAGTTATTGATTTCCTCCTTTTGGATATATTCAGTGAATCTTACTTTCAGTTAAGCATGTATGGCAGGCATGGGAAATGGGAGACCCCTCCTGCATAAACGCTGAAAACAAAATGTTCCAAATAATTGGCTTATCTTATAAATATAGCACATTTGAAAAATGCACATATATTTAAATAGATACCTTTTTAGAAATTTATGCAGAACTGATGCATTTTCACCTGCTTGTTTTTTTTAAAGAAAACATTTTTTTGCTCTTGCACAATAAAAATTGAAATATTTTAAAATGTTAATGTTTAATAACTTATTTTTTAAAATGTCTGGGAGGGACAGACACTTCTCATGCCTGTTATACATACATAGCTATGAGTAAGACCCACTGAATTCAATAGAGCTGAGCACACATACATTGGATAGCTGAATTATCACAAGCACCTAGTCTAATAGACACTGCAATTTCTAACAGAACTCAAATATATTCACACACTACTTTTACAATACTGCATACAATACTGCTTTTGAAAAGACTGCGGGATTCTAGCTCCCAAACAGTCAGAAGGCTATTGCTGCCATAAGAATATAACCATCAGTTTTTCTATTCAAGACAATAATAATAATAATAATAATAATAATAATAATAATAATAATAATCTTTATTTATATCCTGCCACCATCTCCCCCAACGGGGACTTGGAACGGCTTACATGGGGCCAAGCCCGAACAACAAATTACAATACAAAAATACAAATTGCAGTAAAATAAACAATATAACAATAAAGTATAAAACATCAAAGCATATAAAGAATATACACAAAACATAGAAACCAAAACATAATAACATAAAATGATTTTAAAAACTCAGGGTGATATAAAGGGGCAGAACTGTTTGTAAGGGAGAAATCATAGAGAGACAGAGAAATAAACAAACCTTCGTACAGGGGGGGGGGGGGGAGAGAACGCCTGGGACAAGAACGTTGAGGGAGCAATAGCATACAATGATGTGACTACTCTTTCTAAGCGCAACGGCAGAGCCAGGTCTTGAGACTTTTTAAAGGTTTCTAAAGTAGGGGCTACTTATTATTTAAAGTAGGAGAAGTAGCCATGCCTGATCACCTCTCCCTGCTGAGCAATGGAGGCAAGCCTCTCTACCTTGAAGGTGAGAGGCAGGTGGGTGGGACGTGTAGCTCTCACCAGCAATTGCTCTGAAAGTAGGTTTTGTTGAATGGATGAGTACCTTTATAAACAAGCAAACAATCCTCACAGAATTATAGCTGCTATCTCTTGTTTCCTATTGTTAAATTCCCATAGTCCAAGGGTCAAAGTCATGGTTACTTTGAAAGTTCATATGAGGATGCAAGCATATCTAATATATTACTTTTGCTAGTGCAATGCAAAGTTCTAGAAATGGAATATAAACCAAGTTATGCATTATGATGGAGGCTTCACTATTTTAAGGCCAGACAAATTTGTCAAACAACTTTTTAAATGTCCAGTTCTAACTTTTGAGAACCAGCAATCCTATGCCTACTTAATGGGAGGAAAGCCCTACTGGACATCAAGGTTCATACCTCTCATAGAGATTTATAGGATTGTTCTGTTAATGGTTTTTGGAAGCTCTTCAGCATCGTCACTGCTGGTGGATTGTGGGAGTTACAGCCAAAAACAATGTGGAAGGCCACACCTGTTGTACACTTCACCTAACTGATTGTAAATCACCTACAAATATGAACTTGTAAATATAAGCTTCAAACTAAGAACACTGATTGTCCAGGGCTTTCAATAGCACATATAAAACTGTATATATGTAGATCAGGCCTGTACAACATGTGGGCCGGATGTATCCCACATGTTCCCTGTCACACGGGCAAGGCTGGACTTCTCCTTCATTGGTAGGCCCTTTGCATGTCTTCCGACAGTGCGGAAGGAGGGGTGGCCTAAAGGGTTTTTTTTTAACGTATTAGCTCTTTACAAGGGCCAGGTTGTGCAGGCCTGATGTAGAGACTGCACTGAATACCTAGACATGGAAATCTGGCCAGCTGAGTTAGGACTAATTTCTCTCCCATGTCTTAATATATACAGATAAAAGATTGTTGGTAGAGTCCTACAAAGACTTCAGTCTAAATTTCTTCTCACCTTATTGTACCATGATCATTTGCCATTTTCTACTTTACAACCCAGCCACTGATTTACTCTAACTTTCTATTTGCCCTCATTCTAGATTTCCTAAATTCTACTTCCCAGGTTTTCTTCTTTTCAATGGTTATTTTTAGCAGTTTCTTTATTTCTTTTACAAAGACGTGGGTTTTTTTCTTGTATTTCCCAAGCTAACAGGATTTCTTATCATAGGATATCAGCAAAATGCTATTGCCACCAGTATGGATTTAGGGATTCAAAATGCTTCGGGAGTGGGCTAGACATCCTCTATAGTCTACATAGAAAGGAACACATTTTAATTCTCAGAAATTTGTGCATAGTCAGATACTTACTCTAGGAATGCTATCAATCTTTGAGAAAAACATTTATTTTCTCCTCTTCTGGTGCTTTATTTCACAGGTTCAGATAAAGAAGTCAACCCCTGAGCACAGATAGTTTTACTCCAGAATAAACAAAATAAAATGGTCCTCATGCTTTTTGCAAATTGTAGATTACATTAATTTTTGTTACTGCTACAGTCTGTCTGTCTTGATATGAGATAATCATTTTATAGTATTACCTGAAAAGAGAGACTGTTCTAGGAAATCTCATGAGAGCAAGCCTTTAAGAAATGGTCTATCAGCTAGCATTACATTCCTGCAAAAACTGATAACTAAAAAGCAAGCCTGCTCCATCGGGATAGAAAACTGAAAAAGATTTACTACAGAATAGGCTGTCAACGCATGACTAGAATAATTTGAGTTTTATCAGTGATTTTAAGATGAAACTAATGCTATTTATTTTAATTTCATTTTTCCAGGAAAAAATGTCAAAACATATGGTATAATATTTGTAATAGCAGATGGACCATTACTAACACTCAGTCCCAAATTTAATTATCATATCCTTTTTTAAAACATCTGACATATAAATTATTGTAACTCATGGCGCTTTGTGCAGAATTTTTCATTAAAAAAAGAATTGGAAAAACTTTCATCTCTGTGTACTTCAACAGTTTTATATTTAAGAGCATAAACTCTTGAATGTGTGCATTTATATTTCAGCTCAAATCATTGGCAATTCTAAACTTAAGGAAGCAGATATATTTTAAAAAAACATGTGTTAAATCCAGACACAATTGTACTTCCATGCAGTCATGCTGGCCACATGACCTTGGAGGTATCTACGGACAACGCCAGCTCTTCAGAAATGGAAATGAGCACCAACCCGCAGAGTCGGATACGACTAGACTTAATGTCAGGAGAAAATCTTTACCTTTACCTATGGATAACTAAATTCTAAACCTAATTTTTAGCTCCAACTAAAACAGAAATATTGAACCACTGGGATTCATAGAAGTATGAATATGATTATATGGTTCTAGTAACTAGATTTAGGCCTATGTCTAGGTCCAAACTATGGTGAGCAACCAACTATGCTCCTCCATAAGCCCATCACAAATGAAAGAGAGGGAAAAATCCTTAAATATCTCATTAATGCATCAAATAGTATGCACAAAAAGTGCCTTTTAATGGTTGTTCTCCAACTGCATGAAGACATTATGCTACCCCTTTCTAACAATAATAGCAGTTCATAACAATTTTATTTCCATACTTATTCTTTGTGGTGTCTGGGCCAAGACTCTATGGAAACCCACTGGGTGACTCTGGACAACTCACATTCTCTCAGATTCAGAGAAAGGGGAAAATATCATCATAGGCTGTCTTAGGGTTGTCATAAGTAGGTAGTGACTTGAACGCACACTATCATAGCACGTTATGTATTTATAGTGATATTTCACAAATCAAAATATACTTTACAAGTCATTCGTATATCCACAAACTATGGTTTGGAATTTATTACTTTCAGTTATAATCACACTTTAAAACTAGTATTAACCACACCAACTAAGAAATGATGTCAAATGAAATAAATGGGATGTTTGCAAGTAAGTGGGCTATAAATTTTATCATGCATGAAGAAAAGGGAAACAACTTCTATAGTGCATGTAGGTAATCTTGCACCCCAAGATTACCTACATGCATATTCAAATTCTCTAAACAGTTATGATACAGAAAGCCGACATATATAATCAAACTTGTTATTAATCTTTTTTAGAGTGAGAAAGTGTGGCTCATCGGCCATGTGTAGACTTAACACTTTTTTGTGGCTCTTGAAGCCTAGCAGGACACACACTCCCACAAGACATTAGACTTTTCTCACACAACACTTCTGAACAACCTTAAAATTCCAGAAAATGGTTGTAAGCTCGACAGGGACTTGTGTTATGTCTCCTTACGTTTAACTATTTATTTCATTTGCATGGTGAAGCTCTCTTGGTACAGGGAGAGGGGTCCCATGCTCAGCACAACTGCCATCCTGGTCTATCTTAAGTTTAAACCAAAAGTGAGCAACAAGAAGATTTTTAATTACATGCATCCTGCTTGTAAATCTCATCAAGTGTTTGTGTGTACATACAAGGGTGCACATGAAAAAGGAATAATCAGAAATCAGCTAGTGTCCTATATCCTATAACCCATACAGATCCATAGAAAACAAAAGATCAAGGATGTACATATTTCTATTTTCATTTGTACATACCAGTTCCTTTGCATACATATGGCGGCTTGAAGAATTTCACAGCACCATACAGGTTGACAACAGTATCACCTTTCAGCTCATTCAAAGGAGTATATGAATACTTGGGGGCAACATGCTACCAAAACATAAGAGAAAATAAATACATGAAGAGGAATATCGATAGAAATCTAGCTTTAAAAATTCCCTTTGTCAAAATTGTTTTCTCTTGCTCCAGCTGTTTTGAAATTATTTTGGAAATGATTTTCTTCCCTTCTAGATTCTGAGACTGATACAAAGATGTGCTCCATATAACGAGACGTCTTTCACTTTTGAATAAAGTGAACCTTGGGTTGCAAAAACTACTCTTATCAAAATAATTGCTGTTATTTCCTGAATTTTTGGTAAACTGCCTTGAATTCTATTCTACAAGACAGGAGGGATATCAATCCAACAAACAAACAAATTTTGTTCATTGCAAATGTTATGGATAGATAATATGCAGTTGTTCTGGAACACCAACAATTCTACAAGTGGTTTAAAATATCATCTGCAGAGCCTGTTAAGGTTAAAGAATACATAAAAGACACTTTCACAGGCAGAAAAAACCCTACATTTCCAATATATGTTATGAGAAAAAAAAGTCATTATTTATTTATTTTTATTATTTTTGCTTTTGTCATTGTCACGTGGGAATTCTAATAGCAAAAAACCTTGCCAATGGTGTGAAGTCAATAAGGACAGGTATATGGTTGTCCTTTCCTCAATACAGCAGAGTTTTTTCAGTAACGTTTTGTAAAGGCTGTAAAGGCATACAAACATTTGTACTTTTTCTAGCAATAAGCAGAAGGTACCAGAAGCATCCTGTAACCACCTTGTTCTGATGGCTAGCCTAGTACAGCTGCAATACTTGCAGAGCATCTCCAACAAATTAGGAAGCTTACAAAATTAACAGTAGGGGATTTCAAGGTTGGGTTTAATTCCGTATGGTAATGCTGTCTGAATGAGGGTTTCTCAGTTTAAAGAGAAACCCTCATTCTCTTTAAACTGGTAGCGCAGTGGGTAAAACCCCCATGCCGGCAGGACTAACAGGTCGCAGGTTTCAATCCGGGGAGAGCACGGATGAGCTCCCTCTATCAGCTCCAGCTCCTCATGCGGAGACATGAGAGAAGCCTCCCACAAGGATGATAAAACATCAAAACATCCGGGCGTCCCCTGGGCAACGTCCTTGCAGACGGCCAATTCTCTCACAGCAGAAGCAACTTGCAGTTTCTCAAGTCACTACTGACATGACCAAAAAAAAAAAAAAAACAATTAAAGAGAAAAATAAATTTTAAAATCCTAATGCTAAACTAATTATTTAAAACACTTTTGGCCCTCACTGTGAAAAATGTACCATGTTTCCATATAATGGAAATTCCTGGATGTATGTTTTCTGCCCCCCCCCCTTTTTTATAGAGGAGGTATTCCGACTTAACTGTAATGTAGTATGATGAGATCTATAGCAAATATATTTATTTCTGTTGAACATGTTATCAATTTTTTAACCTTTGACTTTGGAAGGCTCTAATTATTTTCCAATTAAAAAAATAAAACTTTACCATGGCTACTATTTCTGAAGCTTTCTGTGAACTTGATGATCTAGGACAAATCTAAAGAGAAAAACAAAAAAAGAAAGTAAGTGACATGAACCAACAAAAATAATTTCAATTTTTGATGGCAATGGCTCAATCAAATTGAGCATTTTTTAAAAAATAAATGAAATACCATATCCAGTTTACAAACCATTTCTTTAAAAAAAGTGTGATGAACTGCAGTGTACTTGTAAAGATTACTTTACACTTAAAGTACCAATAATACAGCTAACATAATGTGTTTGCATATTTAACTTAATTCCAGCCTGAAATTTCCTTTTCTCGAAAAGAACAAAGAGTATATGTGCTTCATTCAGGCTCCCATTTATTTTCAAGTTTACCCACCCAGCAATAAATGAAGCTATAAGGGAAAAAGTTGATGCCACATCACTTTTATGCTTAAAAATTTAGTGCCCCAGTGTTACCCTATATACTCTATATATCCCTATACCTTCAGTCACTTGCCATGTATTTGTTTTTATCCTCCCCAAAAAAGATATCCAATATAATCAGTTCTGTATTTGTAATGTGGGTGGGGATATATGTGAAAGCATAGCTACTTGCATGCACTTTTGCTGCACTTGGCTTTTTGATTTGTCAATCTATTTACCAAAGAAAATTTCACTTGAATGACAATGATTTCTATGTGTTAGTTGAAAATCTTCCAGCACTCTCAGGTTATCTGCTTTTAATTATGCAGATAAAACCTCTGGTAAAAAGAAAAATACGTTTCTTCTGCACACCTATAGTTTTCCCAGCCCTTTTTACTGGAGAAGAGCATCCAGAAAAATAAGAGGGCAGTTCTTCAAAAATAGAAAGGCCTGTTTAAACACCAATTTTGGATGCCAAAACCAAAACCTGCAATCTGGAAAAATGTGCTCTGAAGGCAAGTGCACACTGTCACAGAAATACCTTTGTAGAGACTAAATTATCATAGATGTGCACTTTTGAAACACAAAAAGTATAGCCCACTGGATAATTTTGGGATTCCCAATACAAGCCTTGTTTCTGCCATGACTTTGCCTATCCCCAAGCAATAGCCTGAGTGCTTAAAATTGCTCTAAAAACCGTTTGTCCAAAAAGTGGCTTTCAAAATGGAATTATGGTTCCATTTTCTATCCCCATGCTCACCCAAATCCCCCTTGGACAAGAAAGATGAATGGCATTGTTCTTTTGGATTCCAACTAAAACACAATTATTAATGTGAAGGGTCAATATGCTGCATTGTTCATTGTATGTCTGCAGTCTTTAATTCTCTTTGCTGGACTTATTACAATATATTCTTGAACTTATTATGTAACAAGAGAATGATGCAATCACAAGTTACAGGGAAGGAAAAAGGGAGAAGGAAAAATGAACTTGCATAAAGAGTTGATCCAGCTTCATCAGATGCTTCTAGATGACAGCAATGTCGGCTATCTCCACTGACGGATTCTGCCAAGCCAAACCCAGCCACCACAACAATATCCTGTTGAAATTAAAAATGCATCCTCTATTCACATGTCACTACTTTTTCCCTTTGTCCTTACAGTTCTTTAATTTGTTCTTGTTGAGGAGAAAAAAACAGTTTAGGCATTCCCCAAGTTATGAACAAGATACATTATGTAGGTTTGTTCTTAAGTTAAATGTGCATGTAAGTTTTAAAGTGTAACTGAAGTCAAATACACAAACACATACACACAAGCTTTAGATAGCAAAGGGAAGAGTTAACACCCCTGTGATGTTTGTTTTACTATCTGTGTCCCTGTTCAGAAGATGTCACCACTTTCTGTCCCTGTGATAACTGGATTTTGAAAAAAATGGCTTGTTGTGGAAAAAAAATATTAGTGCTTAATCTTCAGTGGAGACACCTTTTCACCATGATAACTATTACAGGAGTAAAACTATGGATCATTTGTAAGTCAGATGTTAGTAACTCAGGAACTGCTGGTACATTTTTATCTTTTTCAAACAAAGAAATACTTTTCTTTCACGAATAGTATGATTTCATGTGGAAATATTTTTGAATGGTTTGGGAACTATGGCAAATGTTCACTTACTTTCCAAGTCTTGTTTTAAAAAGCAAGGAAGCATGGCACAACCAAAATTAATTACTATTGGTTTCATTTATTTTATATCCACAATAGGTAAGAAAATCACTTGTTGGTACTGGGAAGATTAGACCGGGGAAGGGAGGAGAGCTTATTTAAAAAAGAAAAGTTTAAAAACCCCACAAACTCGGTGCAGAAATCAGGGTTAGTGAATGCTAATGTTTAAACAACATAACATTTCCGAGAAGAATTATAAGATGACTATAACTGTTAATTCTAAAATCTTCCCTTAGGCAACAGATATAAATCAGGAAGGGAAAAAAATCCTCTTGCTTCAATATCAACAGAATATATGCTCAGCAACCAAACTAGTAAAAAACCAAGGGGTATCATTTTATGAAGACTGACTTTTGAAATGGCCCTTTCCATTGAAGGATTGCTAAAATAGATTTTAAATGTCAGTGGTTTGAAAACTAGCCTGAAGCTATAAATGGAATAATACTTGCGTGAAACAGACATAGCTGGAACAAACGATTTGCTGCAGAGCAACAACTGAGGAGGCTACAACCTTCAAGTCTTATTTGGAGAGTTTTTGGTGGTTTGTGACTGGGATATGACAAGGATAGAAAGCAAGAGCAGGATCACAACATTTTTTTTAAAAAAAGAAACTTTGCTGGATGATAATAAAAGCTTTCCTGCTCCTTTACATATATCTACATACAAAGGGAATCCAGAAAATCATTTAACTGACTAATGACAATTTGACTAACATGGAAAACAAACCATATATACCATGGCATCTCACTAAATGCTATTGTAAAGAAGTATTAATGCCACCAAATGTCACCAAAAATTGTAAGGAAGTTCCGAGAATGCTAAATTAAACTGCCACCAATATGTATAGAGACGCTGGCATTAAAGTCTCTGTTTGTGTTGTGAGGTAACTTTGGTAGAGTGGGTGCACCGAACGTAAAATCAATGGAGATGAGGCAGTTTTAAAATAACAAAGAGAACAAGTTTATTGTTAAACAAAGCGTATTGTTGCAATATGAAGATGTTGAGATTGGCATATGCTTGATGGTTACAATATGGCTTGGTTGAGATACAATTCAGGCTTTTGATGTTACAACTTATAAACTCTTTCTGTAGTGAAGCGCTTTATTATTTCAGTGTTCCCTGTTGTGAATATTCTCACTGTTTGACCTATACTGGATCAAACCACTGATCTCCAGTCTTCCACTACTGGCGATCCTAAAAACGCCTCTGTTAGATTCTTTTTAACTCAAAGTAAACTAACGAGATTTTCCCTTCAGCTCCCTTGCTGAAGAAATATTCACAAACACTAAAAACTAACTGACTCTACACTGCTTCACTCCTCAGAGTCCCTATCTGACTCTGCTACCCTCTCAGAGTCCCTAACTGACTCTGCACTCTCTCAGGGTCTCTTCCTCCTGACTGAGCTACTTTCTCAGAGTCCTTTCCTGACTCTGCTACTCTCCCAGAGTCCTTATCTGACTCTGCTCCTCTTCTCAGGGTCTCTTCCTCCTGACTGAAACTTAACTGTCACTTTCAAACCCTTTTCTCTCTAAGCTCCGCCCACCTCCTCTTCTGCCTTGTCTCCATGGCAACCTATCTCTCACAGCTAGGCCATAGGCAACCAATGTAAAACACAAATACAGATATAAACACATTATAATAAACAGTTTATAATAAACACTTCTGTACAGCTATCAACTCAATACTAAAGGAAAGAGGCTAAATCTTCCCTTCATATCTATTAGTTACACTTTAAAAAAAATCTTCCATTTATGAAAACACAGTTTTTTTATTACTTCTATTTGCTTATCGAAGAGGATGGGGAAGTGGAAGCTGAAACTCCCTGCTAAAAAGAAATGGTTTGTTGAACAGCAGTTAGGCTTGAAAGTATCCTTTGCACTGTTGGATAGAAATTGATTGCTCCTCTTCTTTCCATATATTGTGATTTTTTCTTCTTCAAATATCACTTCAATCCTACACCACTGTGCTTAGGTGTGCTTAAGCACAGGGCACCGTTGGGGCTGGGGGAGGGGGGATTTTTCTGTCAAAAAGATTTTTTATGATGGGTTTTGCTTATGTGGTGCAATTCTAAATCTGAAGGAATTCTGTTTTGGAGCAATTTCAGACATAATGGCAGAGTTGATATTCTATGGGAGTGTGCCACAAAGCAGGTGGTGTAGGCCTACCGGGGCCTGCCTCCTACAGGGCCCAAGTAAGAGGATTCATAACTTAATTTGTCACAAGCCCTTTATCTGTCCTAAATCCAGCACTGCATATGATTCTGTATGAGTCATGTTCATGTAAACATTGTCTGTACACATATATCCATAACAGGAGACATGACTCTCTCCTTACAACATTTATTGGGAGTGAACCTGAACTACACTTTTATTTTAACCTTTTCTAGGAAAGCAACCACATAGCCAGGAATTACTTCACTGTTTGTTACACCCAGACATACTGTCTTCCTTTTCCTTACTGCTTCTCTCTCAAATGAACCTCTATCAGTCACAGAACAATTCTGTTTGTCTCTTATTCAAATCTATTTACATGAAGTGCCTCCCTATTCACTAGCTAGACTCAGCACACCCCTTGTCCCTTGTAGATGGAGCCAAACACTATGTTCCAACTGTTCCCAAACTTGGAGCCCCAGCTATAGATGGACTACAGTTACAAGAATCTCTAGCTGACATTGTCAATGGTCAGGGTTTTTGGGAATAGACTAACATCATCTGAACATATTTTTTTAAAAAACAATATATTGTCCATCTGCTTACTCAGACAAGATCGTTGTCTAGAACAAGCATTCACCAAAGATGTCAGCAGTTATTGATCCATGGAAAATCCAATTAAAGAAAAGGGAGGGATAAACATTTCTGTTTTCTAAAAATGTATATCCAGATAATGTCAGACTATTCCCAGAAGCCCTGATCATTGGTCATATCAGTTAAAGCTTCTGCCATAAGTAGGGATCCAAGTTTGGGAAGTGCTGGAACCTAACATTGATAAGGTTTGTGTTTAAGTCTAGTCACTGATTGGCGACATTTTTTCATGAGCCCTGCTTTGAGTAAATGGCAGAATTGCTCCTTCCATACTTCTGCATCTTTAATCTTATTTCACTGCTGAATCCCATAGAAGCTGGGGAAGAGTGAAGGGGGGGGGGGGGGGAGAGAACCTTTTTGGATAGCTTGCATTACTGACAGACAGAAAAATTAAGAGAGATGCCTGAGAAAATGAAATTGAGTACAGGGAATTGCAATGTAACTTACAGGCTACTTTACTTTAGTTAATTCTGGCATTGCCAAGTTTTAAAGTACAGCCTCAATTTTGTTTGTGTCTCTTTAAGTACCATGAGATGGATGTGTTCATGTTGAGATGCATTTGCAGGCTCTGTGCTTCTTCCTTTGCATTCACTCTTGAACCAAAAGCCTTCCCATTTGCTTCTTTACATCCATACCTTTGTTCATGAGTTTATTTGATTAAAATATATAAAACAGCTTTTTGATTAAAGCTGACAGTTTTAGAAAAAATACTGCAGTATGACTGCTCTTTTTGCTACTTCAGCATTCTCCAACAATACTTCTGTAAATGATTTAAAATCCCAAACCTTAATGTTTTCTGTTGCAAAACGACTTCCAACTTAAGTGATACAGACAGATTGAATCGTTTCCAAAAAGTGTGAAAACAAAACTTAATGGGCAGAGAATTGCATTCTGCACCATAAATGGGAAAACATATACATCCTATTTATACTACTGTTACATCAAATTTCTCTCAATAAAATTCTTAAAACAAAATAAATCCTTAAAATAACGAAATATGTGATAGTTTGTATTTTTCACACATGAAACACAAGGGAATAGAGAATTATAGGATTTGTGAATGATTTTCAATGTGGTTCCTAAAATGGCACTTAACTTAGAAGCTTGGAGAATTTGAAAAGCTACTCTAACGAGTCTTTGTTTAACAGTGATTCCACCAACAACAATTTAAATTCATGTTTCTAAAAAAAGACGTTTTTACTTCAATACATTATGATATTATCAGATGTACAAATGATTCTGGAACTTGGATGGTGACTCGGGTTGATGCTCTCAAACAGCCGACTGGACTATCATAATCTCCCTTCACAAATGAACACAACCATTCAATTGGTCAGAGCAGGCGCTAGATCTGATCCAGATTTTTGGATGCCAAATAACCCATTACTGAGCTGGTAGACTCCAAATGCCTTCATACTCATCCTCAACCTCAGGATCCAACTTAATTATGCTGGAATTTATTTAGCTACATTAGTATTATTTTGCATCTTGATAATCATCTTCATCAGCACTATCTAGATTATATAACACCTCCCATTTCGTGTAACTCCCTCCAAGAAACTAATGTGGCTTCTGTAGTTTCATAATTGAAGCAGAAGGTTAATATCCTTAAGAACACATTACAGAATTGGTAACAAATGTATCTTGCATCCATACCGCTAACACAAATATGCTCATCCCATCTGAAGCTATATATGTTTGAAACACAATTACATAAACAGTGGAAGCTACAATGGAATGAAAACAGAATGAATGAATGAATGAATGAATGAGACTTTATTTCTGTCTTGCCCTGTTTCCCCAGTCTGCGCTCACATTCTTGGGTTTAAGTTTTGAAGATTTGATTATTCAGAGATTTGATTAATATCTTCTCCATTGCAAACTCTACATCCTTCAATATGACTCAATGGTCAACCTCCAATGGAAGTTGACCATAGAGTTGAACTGGAGAACTTAAAGAGATTCCTAGAGAGGTGTACCCTCAGGTAAAGAAATACTTTTTTGTTCACTTTTCTCACTTTGGTTGGGATCCTGCACTGCTAACTGTAGCAAATGTGGAGGATTGACTGTACCTCTTTGTAGGTTACTGTTTACACTACTCTGATGTGTCCAGAGGAGGGTGACTAAAATGATCAAGGGTCTGGAGAACAAGCCTTATGAGGAGAGGCTTAAAGAGCTGGGCATATTTAGCCTGAAGAAGAGAAGGCTGAGAGGAGACATGATAGTCATGTATAAGTATTTGAGAGGAAGTCACAGGGAGGAGGGAACAAGCTTGTTTTCTGCTGCCCTGAAGACTAGGACGCAATGAAGCAATGGCTTCAAATTACAAGAAAGGCGATTCCATCTGAACATTAGGAAGAACTTCCTGACTGTGAGAGCTGTTCAGCAATGGAACTCTCTGCTCCGGAGTGTGGTGGAGCTCCTTCTTTGGAAGCTTTTAAACAGAGACTGGATGGGCATCTGTCAGGAGTGCTTTGAATGCAATTTTCCTGTTTCTTGGCAGGGGGTTGGACTGGATGGCCCATGAGGTCTCTTCCAACTCTATGGTTCTATGAACTACTGGCATCCATATTTTGTTTACTAAAAATAGTAATTTGGTTCCCTAATTTGCAAAGTCACATAAATATAGCTGGAGAGCTGTTTTTGTTTTAAAGGAAGGAAAAATGGAAATTAGTTTCACTCACCTCCTCGAATTTAAAAATCACATAGACATTTCAGAACCACAGAAAGTGTAATAAGTCCCAGACCACAAAGGGGATTCTAACACATCAGTGCTGCTCATACTCTCTGTTTGAAGTTTCCAGCTCATGGGCATTGGCTGGCAACTCTGTCTCCCCAGTACTGATCTCTGTGATCTCCTAATTGGTGCTTGGGGCCTTGTTTTAACAATTCTCCTTTTATCAAGAAAGGCACAGGCCACTAATTAAGTTTCAGACACTTTGCAGGATGTGGTGGCAGAAGAGCAGATTCAATAACGGCAATCACCTCTCAGCACTCAGTCTATATTATGATGCTAGCAAGCAGAACAGCATGTTGCTTTCTGCTCATCTCCTGCTGTGCTGGCAAAGATGACAAGCAGATTTGATCTGCCCCCAAATGGGAGGATATTTGCATCAAGCTTTTAGAGTAACAACACATTAGGCATTTACCATATGGTGTAAGTGGGCAGATAAATCTAACCTCAAGATGTTTAGTGATCAAGGGCATTTAAAAACTTTCTTATACTGGTATTCAAAAAGAGCTATCTGTCCAGTTGAGGTGCTAGTCACAAGACCTTGATTGAACTTACTTAGATGCAGAACACTATCCATCCCTGTGTTTCACAGTCTGAAGCCAGTGTGCAATACAATTAATTTATTATTATTATTTATTTATTATTTATTATTTAAATGTGTACATTCTAAATAATATCCAAACTTCTCAGGGTGGCTTAAATAAAATTAATTCAAAATAACAAATGATATTTTACATGTCAAAAATATATGAAATCATTGATTAGTTAAAACTAGACAATTTAAAATCAATTAAAGCAATTTTAAAATAATGCCAAGCATAGCACATGTACAAACTGAGTTACACGAATGAGTCCTGAAGGCAACAGCAATAATAATAAAAATGTCTTTTGACTTGGTACAGGAAGACAATACTGTTGATGCCAATTGGTCCTCAGTAACCAGGGAGCCCTTGCAGAGAAGGTTCTCTTCTTATTACACTTTACTTGTTTAAAATGTGAAGCAATAAGAACTAATGTATAGTCTAAACACATAAAACTCTCTAACGAAATAAGGCAAGTTAAAATAGTTAAACTATATGCAGGTACAAACCAGTTAAATAATTTCCACCTGATGTCAAAATGAAACCAGCATCAGTACAAACTGGGTTTCAAAGAAGAGGGAATTACAAAATTGAAGCTTTTTAACAGAGAAGGTCCTTTTTATGTTCACAAAATGTGCTGCCACTATGTGTTGTTGAAGGCCTTCATGGCCAGAATCACTGGGTTGCTGTGAGTTTTCTGGGCTGTATGGTCATGTTCCAGAAGCATTCTCTCCTGACGTTTCACCCACATCTATACATGTGGGCGAAACAGCAACCCACTGTACTGCCACTATTTACCAGTTCTAAGGGGTACCTGGTTGGAGAAGGCTGGATTTAGGCAAAACAAGGGCCGGGAGGGGGGTGGGATCTATTTTAAAGTGATATAAATCACCTGTGATCATTATTTTTTTCTTAATGTTAGACTATTAACCTGTCCTTGCATTTTCTTTTTTGACTTATTCAGTAATTGTTCCCAGATGACACCATGCTAGTAGTATAGTGTCATCTGTGTAAGTTAAATTGCTCACACTCCTTCTTCTAAGTCTAATTTTCATGTTAAACAGCCTTATCTAAGCTCTATGTGAAGTGGAAATCCTTCCATTTCTCTATATTCTGTCCTGATGGTTTCCTGTTTTTCCGAGTACAGGTTATGCATTAGGACAAGCAAATAGTGCAGCATGCCCATTTCTTTAAGAGCGAATCACGGTATTTCATTGTCTACAATATATATAGTCTGATTTTATTTTGAATTTCAACAACTTGAGGTTTTTTATGTTTGTATAATCCACAAAAGACCATTACAAAAGAAGACAAAAGAACTTTAAAGATTACAATCAAAATTTTAAATGAGAACGACATTTACATGAACAAGACAGCAAAAATCTATAGCTACATGGAACATCACAACTTGCAAACAAAGTGAAAACATGGATGGAGAATTGCCCAAAGTAATATCACAAATATAGCGGGAACACAGTTCAGAAAACAGCAAAAATACAAAACGTAATGTATATCCTGTAACAAAAAGTGACCTACATGCAAAAAAAAAAAAAAAAAGTAAAATGGTCCACTGAGAATCCTAGCATCATGGCTGAGGCATATTAAATATCCGCACACCAACCGCTACAGAAAAACCTATAAACAAATTTGTACAGTTTCGTGTGTTTCTCCAGCACTCCTTCATATCCTCAATGCTTCTAAAAAATATTCCAACCATACAGAGGATGAGGGAAAAAAGGAGTGGATCTGGGTAGAATAAAAAGACTTTGTAAAAAGGAGTTTCATTATCAAAAGTTTTGTCACTTGCCCTATTTCTTCTATTTGATGATACAACAATTCTGTTTTTTCAAGTGGCATTACAATAAATTCTAATGAAAAAAATTGAAACAGAACCTTAAAATGAAAATACAATGGTGAAAATCATCCAGGTATACAGATAGATTTAAATACACAGCAGCACCCTTTGTTACATAAGCAATCTGTTTTTGATTGCTGGTTTTGCAAACATTCTAAATCATAAGAACAACTTACAGGATTTCATTTTAAAGAAGAAAAATAAAAACATTTACCCCTTGTTGTATAAGTTCGGCACAGTCTTCTGCTAGTTTCCCAAACACTAAAGTATTGATGGTAGTTGTTGTGGAAGATGAATTTTCTGATTCTGAAAGACATACATATTTAGTGAGTGTTAAGTTCTATTCAAATGTGCATAAAGGAGTGCAAATGAACAATTAAGAGAGAACTCAAAACTTGTTTTCCTCTGACAAGTTTCATGGCCGGAATCACTGGGTTGCTCTGAGTTTTCTGAGCTGTATCTTGTCTTGTTCCAGAAGCATTCTTGGTCTTGTTCCAGAAGCATTCTCTCCTGACGTTTCACCCACATCTATACACGTGGGTGAAACAGCAACCCACTGTACTGCCACTATTTACCAGTTCTAAGGGGTACCTGGTTGGAGAAGGCTGGATTTAGGCAAAACAAGGGCCGGGGGGGGGGGGGGGGGATATCCAACATTGTAATAATTATTTCTCTGTTTTCATTACTGCGGCCTCCATTCTGAGTCAAAGTATGGAAAACGTTGAACTATTTCAATGTTGTCATAGTCTATTTTAAACTCAAGAGGTGGGGTCTCCACTTGAACTAGAACTTGGATCCTTCAGGCTTCTTCATAATCCCTCCCTTGTGGTCTCATTTAACTCTTTTTTGTAAATCTGACTGTATTGCCATATTCAACAGAATACAATAAATGGTGTTCCATGCAGTCATGCCGGCCACATGACCTTGGAGGTGTCTACAGACAACACCGGCTCTTCGGCTTAGAAATGGAGATGAGCACCACCACCCAGAGTCAAACAGAACTGGACTTTATGTCAGGGGAAAACCTTTACCTTTTTAAAACAAAGAACAATTCTGCACAGGCTTAAAGGTGCTCTGAGTACAGCAATGCTGAGGAGAGGTCAGGGACACTGGAGCAGTGTCAATAAGAACAAGCAATAAGCTTCTCCCATCAAACTAACATCAGTAGTTAAAATGGGCGGGCTGATTAAAGAGAGATTTTCATCTCAAACATGGAATTTGGGAAAGGTATACACTTTGTACAAGACCATGTTTTTCATTTTTTTTAAAAAAAAAACTTCATAAATTCCAATGCCAAGATCTAGAAAGTTTTTTTTTAAAAAAAATAGTATGGTTTAAAACTTGTTATT
Organism: Anolis sagrei; assembly: GCF_037176765.1. NCBI lineage: Eukaryota > Metazoa > Chordata > Lepidosauria > Squamata > Anolidae > Anolis > Anolis sagrei. Next base: position 126,922,981 of record NC_090025.1, on the reverse strand, counting down.
TAAAAAGCAGTATGATTTGGCTTACAACTGTCTTTGTGGTTTCCTTCCATCCTTTTGAAATGCATAAAAGATAGAATTCAAATTTAATTTATAGCCTTACAGTATCAGGTTTTTCCCACTAATACATTAACCCATTCTGTTAATGTATCCTAGATATCAGACTGCAGTTTTTCCCCATCAATAACCCAACTCTGCATGTACTGTGTTCAAATGAACAAACAGAATAAATTGGAGGCAGGTATAGAATAAAAGCCTTCTTCTAGATCAGCCCTCCTCAAACTGCAACCCTCTAGTTATTTGAGTCTCCAACTCCCAAAATTCCTGACCATTGGACAAGCTGGCTAGGGCTTCTGGGAGTCACGAGGCCCAAACAGCTGGAGGACTGCAGTTTGAAGATGTCTGATCTAGATCAATTATTGAGCTATATCCACTACAGGAACATGTAGGATGTTTCAGCTTCCATGATTGCTGACAGTTAGGTATGTTGACAAGAGCTGATGGGAGGTGCAGTTTGGTATCTGAAAGCTTTCCAGCCCTCATTTTCACAACTAATGAAGCACAAGGCATTGGGAAATTCACATCATCCACAAAGGGGAAGGAATCAAAAACCAATTCATAAGCAATTCTCATTTAACACAGACATATTTAGATGAGAGGGAGAGGAACACGTGGCTCTACCGATATGCTGACTTTGAGAAGGTCTGGTCCAGGTGGGTCAAGAACAAGAAATTATGGGAGGGAAAATTCCAAGTCATTTGGAGGCCCCAATATTTCTTGTCAATATTTTATAGTGATTCCCTCTCCTTTTATTGTGAAGCTTTGTACTCTTGGTTTTCCAACTACATCTTTGGGCTCTCCATGCACATAAGGAATGCAGAAGACAACTGAGAAAACTATGCTCTGATACCTTGGAGTACAATTTTGAAGAAAGGTGTCCCATTTCCAAGTGTAGTTAATTGAGAGAAAATGACAACTGTTCCCTAAAACAAAGGAGAAAAAAATCTAATTAATATATTGGAAACCTTTACAATAAAAATTGTCGATCATGTACTGTACTTAATGTCAAACCAGATAAATGTACCAGCATTATCTATGTCATCGTGCAATTTCTTGTAGTAACATACTGAGCTTTGTAGTAGCAGAACAATTCTGAAAGCACTTCTAAACACTATAAAAGCATATAATCTAGTGCTGAAAACCGATCACTGTTCTCTTCTGACAGCCTGCCAGGAACCACAAAGGATAGTCAATTCTATTTTTTTAAAAATGGGGAAACAGAGGAAAAAAATTGACACCCTGGAAGCCAACACACATCTAGTATTGTTTTCTGAGATAGTAACAAATTCTACAGAGTATTCATTGGCATGAGGAAATCCGAGACCCCCCACACGGTATTCAGGAGATTAATTGGAGCATCCATTTTTGTGCTCTAGAACACATTGTCGGAACACATTGGAAGTAGGGCTCTGGTGATCACTGGGCACTTAATTGGGTTCTTAATTTCATTTCTGTTCTGCATAGAAGAGACACGGAGCAGTCTTACATTTATTTCTTCAAATAATGCATTAACTATGTACATCCAGAATGGTGTAGATTTTAAAAAAAAAATTAAATGAATTTATATAGCACTTTAAACATTTACCAAAGAGTGTAGAGTAGAAATAGAATCAAAATACAGTAATCAGCCCTCCATATCCATATATTCTGTCTCCACAAATCCAACTATCAATTGTTTAATTTTTTAAAAAAAACAAAGAATCCAAAAAGAAAGCCTTGATTTTATCATTTTATGCAAAGAGCACCATTATATTACACCACTGTATTTAATGGGAATTCGGCATCTGTGAAGTTTGGTTTCTATGAAAAATCCTGGAACCAAACCCCAATGACTACCAAGGGGCCCACTGTACAATATAAAACTAAACTATCCAGATGAAAACATCTGGGTGTGCTACTATGTGCTGGGCTTCATTCTTAGCAGTTTCACCTGCTACCATGCCCTATTTCTAATTGGGTTTTATATGTACTGCTGCACAGGGCTGTATAATGATTTTAGACTACTGTTTTTAATTTTGCAATTGCTTATATGAGTGGCCTTGGGAGAGGGGCACTGCCCTAAGAGATAACAGGAATACTAAAATCAAATAGTTTAGTGGAGCAGATATGAACATATGGCTTCTTCCTTCATCTAGTACTTAGAATAGTGTTCATCTCTTTCATGTCGAGTCCATGGAGTTTCTTAAGTACAAAAAATGTAAATGTTATGTACAACAGGAGATACTAGATGCCATAACCAGCTGTATGTCAAACCATCTGTACTTGCAACTCATATATTCTCTTCTGGCATTTATTTGGGGGGGGGGGGGGCAGTGGCTTCTGTCTGTTCTGTGCAGCAACAGCAATAAGGATGCAGTAAATCCACTGTGATCATAAAACATACTTCAAACCTGTTTCTAAGTGGAAAGCAGATGCGGATCCTCCAGAGCAACGCCTGATATATTAGCAAATGCCCCAGCAAACACTTCCATCAAATTAACAAGAGCTAGTTTTCTTGTTAACAGTGCTTCTGTGCTAGGCTTTCATAGTTATTTGGTTGGTTGGATTCTTCAGGCAACTGGTTGGCATTTGTTTAAATTATCTCCTCCCACTGAGGCAGGCTCCCCCTAAAGAAATTATCTTACACAATCCATGACTATATTGAATTTATATTTTACACTGATGCCATAGGCAGCCCATGAAGTCCTCTTGTTTGTATGCAAACAGATTGCGGCAGTGGTGGTTACCAGCTCCAACTGCATTTTCTTCCCATCTTTCTCCATATCTAATTCATGGGTAGGAATTAGTGGCAGATTAAATTTTGGCTCCCAAATGACTCCACAGGGCTAATACAGATAGGAAGTCTTAAAAAGGAAGATGGGCATGCAAAACTAAAAACTATATTCGCAGTGAGTTCTATCCAAAGCAGAATAGATACTATTACTTCTCTTGATTAAGACCCTATACTCCCTATTGATGAAGCCAAAATTGTACTGGCTTTTTTAGCTGCTGCATCATACTGTTGGCTCCTCTTCAGCTTGTGATCTATAAAGACTCCTAGATCCCTTTAACATGTTCTGTTGTCAAGCCAGGTATCATGCCTCCTATATAGTCATTTCATTTCTTCAGCCTAAGTGTGGTGCTTTATATTTCTTTCCGTTTAAATTCATTTTGTTAGTTTTGATCCAGCTCTTTAATTTGTTAAGGCCATTTTTGATTCTAAGCGTGTCCTTTGGAGTATTAACTACCTCTCCTAATTTGATGTTAATTGCAAATTTGATCAACATGCTCCATCATCCAAGTCATTGATAAAGATGTTGAATAGCACTGCCTTTACAGCTGTGAAAAAACACATACTTCAATGAGGAAAAGAGAAAAAACACTTGTCAATCAATGTTCTCAAGATTTCATTCTATCTATATTTGAATGCCTATCCTATAATCATCTACTTCAAACTGAATATATGGCCTGTTTATAACAATATTTAGGCTTAGTTTGCATCAATGCAGCATAGTGGCTATAGTGTTGGACTAAAACTCTAGCAGACCAGGGTAAACTCAACTATGGAAACCTACTGCGTGGTCTTGGGCAAATCATACTCTCTTAGCCTCAAAGGAAGACAATGTCAAACCTGTTCTGAAGAAATCTTGCCAGAAAATCCCATAATAGGGTTTCCATAAGTCAGAAAAAACGTGAAGGTAACCAACAAAGACATAGTTTGTAGTTGTTGCTGTCTTATCAATGTTACTGCAAAATTGTTTGGCCCACTCTTTCTCTACCATTTGATTTCTTGGAGATGATATATTTTTAAACTGAAAATAAAAAGAGAAAACAAAAAAATCAGAATTCAAAATGTTTTGGAAAACAGAGTATATTTTGGATTTTTGGTTTCAAGTAAACAACCAGCTCAGTCGCACCTTGTAAAAGTTCAAACTTTGAGCAATTGGATGCCTTCATAAAAACATAGTACTCTCTTTAGCAAGGCTAACAACATAGCTTGGAGCAGTGGAGAAGGAGAAAAAGGCAGAAGTCAAATAAATGTGATCTACTGAATTTACAAAGCAAAAGCTGTGTCTGTGTACTTCTCCTGTTCAGGAAATATCAATTCACGGTCTATCATGCAACTGTCAGTCCAGTCTTTGCCTATTGACCAGTCATTACTGTGCTACATTTGGCCCCACAAATAGGTTCTTTTCATTTTTTAGACATCTGTATTTTTCTCCAGTCCTGCTCACACAAGCCCCTCTAATATTTGAATTGTGTTATTTAGATATATAATGACTGGAACTTGGAGAACACAGGCAGTCATTCATCCTTATGACTGTTTAGGATACAATCTGACTATTCCCTAACCTGAGTGACAGCAAATCCTACCGAACTTAGCAGGACTTGCTTTTAATTAGACATATGAAGTATTACTCTGTGATATCATTTAATTATAGTATAGGCTGACAAAAATGTTTTTTTCCTAATAATCTTTCTACAATTTTCATAAACTATTTTAAATTTGTAATTCTTGCTTCAGTGATCATAAAGGAAGACAAACACATAGTCTTTGATGCACACGTACACATAAGAGAAACTAATGAAGACTGGATTTCATGTTCTTTCTCTCTCTAGAGATTGCTTTCACAGCAAACAAAATTAAAGTTTAGCTTACATCCCCAAGTGCCAGTAGAGATTAAAAGACTTCAAAATTAAGTTCATCAACATCAAATAAAGCAAACATGTTGAGAAAGATGAGTCTCCTGTGTTCTAGTCTGTATATTAAGAAAGTTTAAATGTCATCCCTAATATACTGTAGTTACTAACACTATGCACTAAAGCTGAAAACATACTTCTAAACACAGATGGAGCAACACAATATGCATTCTATGTGTTGGAATCACTACAGAAAATTACTGTTAGAAACAAAATGAGGTTTATGTTAAGGAAATAAAAAGTCATGTGTTCATAAATCTAGAAGACTCTATTGATTCTCTTTTAAAAAATCCATTAAGTCACCAGACTGGACATTTTTATCACAATGTTGTTTACGTTTATATCCTGAATGGATTATCATTCTAGATCCATTTCGGTCAGGTTTAAGGCCTGGTTATGACACAGAGACAGCTTTGATCGCCTTGATGGATGACCTACACAGAGAACTGGACAAGGGGAGTGTGCCCCTGCTAGTTCTGCTAGACCTTTCAGCAGCTTTCAGTATCATCAACCATTGTATCCTTCGAAGTTGTCTTTCTGGGATGGGGCTTGGGCGTACTGTTTTTGAGTGGCTCCAATTCTTCCTGAAGCGACGCTCTCAGGAGATGGTGCTGGAGGAATTTTATTCAACTCCTTTGCCATTGCCCTATGGGGTTCCTTGGGTTTTAGACCTCCCCCCCACTACCAATATTATTTAACATCTATATGAAACTGCTGGGAGAGGTCATCAGGAGTTCTGGCGATCTGGGAATAGGGAGTCAGACTGTGTTAAAGGGGGTCACATTCTCCCTGAAAATGCAGGATCGCAGTTTGGGAGTACTTCTGGATTTGGCTCTGAACCTGGAGCCCCAGGTATCAGTAGTGACCTGGAGTGCTTTTGCACAGTTAAAGATAGTGCAGCAATTGCACCTGTTCCTAGAGAAGCAAGTTAAGACATTTATTTGCCATCAGGCATTTGGGGGAGGATGAGGGGCACATTGCTGGGGAGGCTGTGGATGAGAGTTGGGGAGTATATTTAGTTTTAAATGTAATTTCAATTGTATGAATATTTTAACTTTCTCCATTATGCAAATATTTAAATTTTTAATAGTTTTTAAGTTCTATATTTGCCAGGTTAAAAATGTATTTGGTTGTGTCCTGTTTTTGTAAGCCACCATAAGTCCCCATGGGGAGAAAAGCGAGGGGAGAAATAGAGTTAATAAATAAATAATTAGTAATAATAAAAAATGAGAAGTTGCCGACCTCAATATTTTTTAAAAAAAAATAAAAAATGTTTTAATTCCAATTATATATATTCAAGAAAACCAAGGGACGGGAAGTCACTAAATTGGGAGGGGTGGGAGGATGGGAGAGCATTTATTAATTTTGTATTGAAATCATTGCATAAATAAATAAGCACAAAACTGACAAAAATAAAGGGAGCACAAGTAGTCAAATAATTTTAGACCAAAAATTGACAACAGCGACCACATTGACTATAGCTTAAAACTGAAGTGTTCCTACTTATCTGGGACTACCTCCCTATTGAACACAACAGAGTGCATCTACTGTAGAATGAATGCAGTTCAACACCACTTTCTTCCTCTGTGCATGAGGCAGGGCATTGTGGGCAAGCACACAGATGCTGAGTTGTTTGCTCTGCTCCACAATCGCACAAGGTGGAGGATTCTTCTAGGCAATGCCAGGGTGAGGGGAGAGCATAGGCAAAAATGAGCACTATATAGATGTTAGGAAGTATATTATTATTAATAATAGTATTAATATTAATATTATCTCCCTGAGGGAGTGGATTCCAACAAATAAAATGGCAAACATTAAAGTCTTAAAAGAGCAATAAATTCAGACACAATAACACAAGACAATCCAACATATAAAAGCAAATTATAACATGACAGCTAAAATTAAATAACATAACCTATCAAGAAAGTTATATCTAACATTGTATTGGTTTATGTATATATACATGTATATAGATTTGTTTTACTGGTTTTTTTATGAATATGTAAATTGAAAATAAAAACAGCCTTTGATAATGGCTAATGTATCATCTATATTGGATGATCTAAATACAATGAAGTTTTTACTCTGACATTTTTATGCTGATATTTTTAATCTGTTTTGTGGCTCGGAAGCTAAACTTGGTTTGTATAGGTTGCTTTCAACTACAATTTAGATCGTCTGGGGAGGCACTGCTCTCTCCCCCCCCCCCCACCCCCCGCCGTCTCATGCACGGTTGGTGGGGACGAGGGAGAGAGCTTTCTCAGTGGTGGCCCCCTGACTCTGCAACTCTCTCCCTAATGAGATCAGACAGGCTCCCTCCTTGTCCTCTTTTCGGAGTTAACTAAAAACCTGGATGTTACAGTGTGCATTAAGCAGCTCACCAGTAACTTTCCTGTCCCTACTTGAAGTTCCGCACTTTACACTGGCCCATACTTTACACCGGCATATTATCTACCTCAACATGTGCTATGATAATATTTCCTGCCCAGTTTACTGTATTGTTGCACTTTCCTGCGCTCCTGTAAAAATGTATTGCACTCATTAAATCTGTACCTCAGCTATGTTTCTTTCAGCCATATTGTTTTTATATTGCTTTCAACTGTGTTGTATTTGTTTTATCTGATGTTTTAATTGGTTAAAGTGTTTTACTTTTGTGTTTTAATTATAATTTTGGGCTTGTGCCTTGTAAGCCGCCCCGAGTCCTCTAGGGAGATGGCTGGCGGGGTATAAAAATAAAGTTATTATTATTAAAAATTATTGTTGTGTTTTTATTGTTTATTTCACTTTGATTGAGGTGTTTTATTTTAATCCCTTTATGTTGTTATTTTACACTATTTGCTGTTCATTGATTTTGGCTAATTTTGTTGTATTTGTCCACCCCGATGTTCTGTGTTGCACTATTTGTAGTCCACGCTCTGGTCACATCCCGCATAGATTACTGCAACGCACTCTACGTGGGGCTGCCCTTGAAGACTGCCCGGAAGCTCCAGATGGTCCAGCGCTCGGCAGCCAGGTTGCTAACAGGAGCAGCTCTCAGGGAGCATACCACTCCTCTGTTGAGCCAGCTCCACTGGCTGCCAATTCCCTACCGGGCACAATTCAAGGTGCTGGCATTAGCCTACAAAGCCCTAAACGGTTCCGGCCCCACCTACCTCTCCGAACGCATCTCCTCCTATGAACCGACACGGACATTAAGATCGTCCGGGGAGGCCCTGCTCTCGGTTCCGCCTGCGTCACAGGCACGGGTGGCGGGAACGAGAGACAGGGCCTTCTCGGTGGTGGCCCCTCGATTATGGAATGCCCTACCAAGCGACATCAGACAGGCCCCTTCGTTGCTGGCATTTAGGAAGAAGCTCAAAACCTGGCTTTTTGAGCAAGCGTTTGGCTAATCAGCGCAATGGTACACAGAATGACGGTAAACTGAACATAGGAACGGTATAAGGATATGAGACTGGATCATGTTTGCGATCGAGGCATTGTATGAATGGTTGTGTGTTGTTATTGGGTATGCTGTGTTTTAATTGTTATTGTTGTGGTAATTAATATTGTGTAAACCGCATTGAGTCACCTATTATAGGTTGAGAAACGCGGTATAGAAATAAAGCAAATAAATAAATAAATAAATAATATTGTTGCCTTGTAAGCCACCCCAAGTCCCTTTGGGACAGTGGTTCTCAATCTGTGTGTCATGAGATCTTTTGGTCTTCAACTCCCAGAAATAAAATCAGCAGGTAAACTGGCTGGGATTTCTGGGAGTTGTAGGCCAAAACACCTGGGGACCCACAGGTTGAGAACCACTGCTTTAGGGAGATGGGGCAGGATATAAAGTTATTATTAATAATAAGAACAGAAGCACAAAAGATGGCACCCGCAGCTCTCCAGCAAAGGATCACCACCTTGTCGTTGTGCTGGAGCTTGAACACCTCAATGATGTAACAAGCGAAACCATGAAGGGCCACTCAAGACAGGACAGTCATGGCAGAGAGGTCAGACCAAGCGCAATCCCTGGGGAAGGCAATGGCAAACCACCCCAATATTCTTGCCAATAAAACTAAATGAATCAGTACAACCAGAGATATGTCAGTATGCCATTGGAAGATGGGACTCTCAGGTTGGAAGATGGCCAAAATGCTACTGGGGGGGAGAAGGATAAGTTCAACCAACCCCAGATATGATGACACAGCTATCTCAAAGCTGAAAGGAAGGCTAGCGGCCGACATTGCTGGAGATGAACAACAAATCCGATGCTCTAAAGATACTTTGGCCACATCATGAGAAGAAAGGAAAGCTTTGAGAAGACAATGATGCTGGAGGAAATGGAAGGAAAAAGAAAGGGGCCGACCAAGGGCAAGATGGATGGATGGCATCCTTGAAGTGACTCGTTTGACCTTGAAGGAGCTGGGGATGGTGACGGCTGACAGGGAGCTCTGGCGTGGGCTGGTCCATGAGGTCACGAAATCAGAAACGACTGAACGAATGAACAACAAGGGAGGCAGCTGCGATGCAGAATTCGTGTAGTTTGACACAACTCGAATTGCCATGGTGGACTACTATGGAGTAATGGGAGTTGTAGTTTTGCAAGCTCTTTGCCAAAGAGTGCAGATGGATGCTACAATACACTTGATTCCATAGCACTGAGCTATGGCTGTAAAAGTGGAGTGAAACCACAGTCTAAAGCAGGCATGGGCAAACTTGGGCCCTCCAGGTGTTTTGGACTTCAACTCCCACAATGCCTAACAGCCTACTGGCTGTTAGGCATTGTGGGAGTTGAAGTCCAAAACACCTGGAGGGCCCAAGTTTGCCCATGCCTGGTCTAAAAGCACTCTTAAGACTGCAAGACACATAGAGGGAACAATCCTCCTGGCATTGTTTTGTGCCGACAAACGTGCCACAAGACAGACGGATTTTTCTGCCCTCTTCTTCCATTGTCCATCCCCTGGGACAGTGGTTCTCAACCTGTGGGTCATGAGATGTTTTGGCCTTCAACTCCCAGAAGTAAACTGGCTGGGATTTCTGGGAATTGGAGGCCAAAAGACCTGGGGACCCACAGGTTGAGAACCACTGCCCTGGGAAGTTTGTGTGGGAAAGAAGGCCAGCTTCGGAGTAGGGTGTAACTTCTTTTCTCGTGTTGTGAAGTGACTGGCGAGCCTTTACCTGAAAGTAGGCCTCTGCGTAGTCGCGGCCCAACTGCAGGCTCTGGAGGCCCACTTCTCGCAAGCTCTTCGGCAGAGAGTCCTTGAGGACCCTGGGCGAGACTTGCACAACTTGCACCGGCATAGTACCGGGACTCAAGGCTTTGAAGACAGGCCCAGGCGACCTCACATGAGGCAGGACGCTCCTGGGAGAAAATACACACTCAAAAGCGACTGAACTAAACCGCTGAAGGTGGAGACCAATCAGAGCTGCCTTTCTCTAGCGTTCCCCAACGCGGAAGTGAGCGCGCGACTTCCCCTGCGCATGCGCCGTACACTCACTGAAGCTTACAGGCTTCGGTCGGGCGGGAAACTCGTTTCGGCTCCTCCTCTTCTCAAGCGCCATTCCCGCGAATGCATTAGACTACAACTCCCAGGAGTCTCCTCTGCTTCGGTGAGACTCTGGGAAACTGCGATCTACAGACAGATGATTTCCAAACTATAGTCTTCCAGGGTTTTGGAGACAATACTGCTTGGCAGCCCTATTTAAATGCTTACACACCTTCAGTATACATTTAAATCAGGCATGGGCAAACTTTGGCCCTCTAGGTGTTTTGGACTTCAACTCCCACAATCCCTAACAGGCAGCCTAGGTTGTTAGGGATTGTGGGAGTTGAAGTCCAAAACACATGGAGGGCCCAAGTTTGCCCATGCCTAATCTAAATGCATGTTGAATTTCTTGTTTTTGGTTGGCAGTAAGAATCCAGGTGGTGCAGTGGGTTAAAGCACTGAGCTGCTGAGCTTGTTGATTGAAAGGTTGCAGGTTCGAATCCGGGGAGTGGCATGTTAGCCCTAGCTTCTGCCAACCTAGCAGTTCGAAAACATGCAAATGTGAGCAGATCAATAGGTACTGCTCAGGTGGGAAGGTAACTGCACTCCATGCAGTCATGCTGGCCACATGACCTTGTAGGTGTGTACGGACAACGCCGGCTCTTCGGCTTAGAAATGGAGTTGAGCACCACACCCCAGAGTCGGACACGACTGGACTTAATGTCAGGGGACAACCTTTACCTTTACCTAAGAATCCAGTAGCAAGGTGAGTTCCTGCTATTAGCCCCAGCTTCAGCCAACCTTGCAGCTGAAAAACATGAAAATGTGCGTAGATAAATAGGTACCACTTCTGCGGGAAGGTAACGATGCTCCATGCAGTCATGCTTACCACATGACCTTGGAGGCATCTACAGACAATGCCTGCTCTTGCCAGAAGGGACAGCAAGTTTCATCTATGCTGACAATCATGCCATCACTGCTCAAGGAGGGAGCTTTGAAATGGTTGAACAGAAGCTCTCTGAAGTTTTAGGTGCTCGACTTAATGTCAGGGGAAACCTTTGTCTTTACCTTAGTGTGATAAAATTGCCCATTCAAGATGGATTGGGTTTGACTGTTAACACTTCAACCATTCTTTTGCAGTCAATCTCCTGCCACACTCCACCAAAGCATTTTTGTTTGTTTGCAGTGTAGATTCATATAATGCAATTTAACTGCATCAAACTTATTATATACATCTACACTGACCATATAGTGCGGTTCCAAACTGTCTTATATGGCAGTGTAGATGGGGCCAAAGTTAAATGCTCCACAGTGATATTAGAAAAGGAGTAAAGCTTTTAATTGAATTTAACCAAGTCCTAGCACCTAAAGGTTCCAATGGGATTTTTAGAATTAATTTAATTTAATTTAATTTAGATGGATGAGTCTGTAGAGCATTCATGTAACTCTTATGGTTTGATTTAGTGAATGTTTTTGTTACATTGTGTATTTTAAATATGTTGTGAGCTGCCTTGTCAGGAGAAAGGTGGCATAAAAATTCCAAAAAAAAAATAACAATAATAATTCAGACTAAAAGCCAAAGAGCTCCAAGGTAACAGTTGTTTTCTCCTATTGTCAACACTTCAGTGCACATTCAGCAAAAACTATTTTACACCCATCTCCAGATCTGGATCAAAGCAAAAACAAACAAAAAGCCCATACACCCTGCATCCTTCAATATTAAGTGAATATGAATCACCAATCACACTAACATTTTTCCCAAAGTAAGAAATTGACATTCATTATACCTTTATTTTCAATTGTTACATTGTTAAGCTAAGGTCCAGATATTTACAGGTGAGAGTCCCGAATTTCCATCCTCAAACTACAAATCCCAGAATTCCGTTGGATGTCTTGCTAGTAACAGTAAAACAATATAATGCAGCAATTCCAAAATTCTGTGTGAGAACTCATTTAAAACCAATCCAGAAGAGCAAAGCTTCATAGATATTGGTGGAGACTGAATAGTTGCTGCACTAGCAGTACTAGCTACTTGGGCATTTCCAATTCCTGATTTAACCATTAATTAATATTTCTTCCATGTTGGTTGAATCACCATGGGGAGAGATTGCTTCCATCAGTCCCACTGTAGACATTTTCCCCTTTAGAATGGAAGAGGTTATTTGTCCTTAGCTCTAGATCATTGCTTCTTCAACTGTGGGTTCCAACTTCAGCAAAATGTTGGGGTTAGCTCAACGTTGCGGTTGCAAAAAATATTGGCAACAGTAAAAGGTTTCTGACTTGCAGTGGACTCTGCAGTATTTGCAATGGACTCTGTAGAAAATGCTTCAGCAGTACTTCATAAAAAGGAAAATTAGCCTGTTTAGCAAACCTTACAAATGCTGGTTTATCATCAGTAAATGTTTGGTTTTTATACCTATTTTATGGACCTATATACTCAGGGTTGCACAAAAAGTTCTCAGAAAGAAAGGAAAAAGCTTAAGAAGCCCTGTTCTAAAGTACTTCTAGCTACCTTACTAAATGGCTCCTTATGGCAATATGCCACTAATGCCACTAATAGTCCAAATCATAGAATCATAGAATCATAGAATCAAAGAGTTGGAAGAGACCTCATGGGCCATCCAGTCCAACCCCCTGCCAAGAAGCAGGAATATTGCATTCAAATCACCCCTGACAAATGGCCATCCAGCCTCTGTTTAAAAGCTTCCAAAGAAGGAGCCTCCACCACACTCCGGGGCAGAGAGTTCCACTGCTGAACGGCTCTCACAGTCAGGAAGTTCTTCCTAATGTTCAGATGGAATCTCCTCTCTTGTAGTTTGAAGCCATTGTTCCGCGTCCTAGTCTCCAAGGAAGCAGAAAACAAGCTTGCTCCCTCCTCCCTGTGGCTTCCTCTCACATATTTATACATGGCTATCGTATCTCCTCTCAGCCTTCTCTTCTTCAGGCTAAACATGCCCAGTTCCCTAAGCCGCTCCTCATAGGGCTTGTTCTCCAGACCCTTGATCATTTTAGTCGCCCTCCTCTGGACACATTCCAGCTTGTCAATATCTCTCTTGAATTGTGGCGCCCAGAATTGGACACAATATTCCAGGTGTGGTCTAACCAAAGCAGAATAGAGGGGTAGCATTACTTCCTTAGATCTAGACACTATGCTCCTATTGATGCAGGCCAAAATCCCATTGGCTTTTTGTGACGTGGCGGCAAAAAAAGCCAATGGGATTTTGGCCTGCATCAATAGGAGCATAGTGTCTAGATCTAAGGAAGTAATGCTACCCCTCTATTCTGCTTTGGTTAGACCACACCTGGAATATTGTGTCCAATTCTGGGCGCCACAATTCAAGAGAGATATTGACAAGCTGGAATGTGTCCAGAGGAGGGCGACTAAAATGATCAAATCAGAAGAGGGCAATTAAAGCACAGCTGGACTTTAATGTTCACGTTAATTCTGGGCCATGGATTTGCCCCCTCACCTGAAAACTGGCTGAAAATGGGTCCTATTTTGGGGGAGGGGAGCAGTTTTAGGGGCACACTAGGTTGGTGGGGATTTGGAGAGCACACAGGGTTCAGAAAATATGTAGTTACACAAGTTCATCTTCAGATACTATTGATCTTGCTTTGTTTTTAAAAGCAGGAGCCGGGATGGTTCGTTGCCTTTTTAATCAATAAGCTTCTCTTTCTGTGCTTGCTGCATGCGTGTGCTTTACTTAACAAAGGAGTAAAGAGAATCATTGTGTGCAGAAGCTTTTTGTGCGATTTGTAGAGATCTTGATGGAACGAGCATTACATCTTTTCATTTTCATGTGGCAAAAAATCCCATAGGTGTTCATTTTCTAACATGACACTTCCTCATGTTAGAAAATGCATCATTATTTGTGAATATTCTTGGCATCCTTCGCCCATTCCAAACTCACGATTTTCACATTATCTATTTCTACCTGCTAGAAATAAAGTGACACTCTTTCAGATGAAATATTACAGGAAAGCAACTATATATTATTATTGCCAAATGTGACATGAGCACAGCTGAACAAATGAGCATAGTATCAAAGTTTTTTATAAAATAAATTAGGGTTGATTTTTCCCCCTCCAGAGACCAGTAAATACATCTATGTCTGGAAACCTGTGACTATATCAAATAGTTTAATTCAGCTGTCAAAAGGTGTTGTCTTAATTACTTTGTAAAGCAACTCATGTTTGTCAGATATGTTAAAGAAACTAAAAATAGAACCTGAATCCTAGGCTAGAGGATGGTTTCCTAAAAGAGAAAAGGTACTGGAACTTAGGGTCCTTCCAGACAGGTCCAAAATGCAGGACCTGCCTCTGTTTTACTTGAGGCATCCAATTGAGGTAAAACCAAATTAATCTGGTGAAAATTGGGATATCCCAGTTTGCTCCTGATTAATTTGACACCTGGAAATATCTTGACTTTAAGTGAAGGGCCAGATCTTTACAGGTGAGGGCCAGTGGGGATTGACTCCTGGGACAGCTTCCACAGTTCCAGGGGTCATTCCCATCAGTGATCCTGGTTCTTCGGGCTCCTGGAGCCCAAAGGAGCGGAATGGCACCCCCAACCTCCCCTCCCAGCCCTTTGTTTCCCCCAAAAAAGTTACACGATGGGCTTGCCATCAATAGTGGGGAACAGGTTAATCACAAGAAGGAGGCAGACTGACAGACAGCAGGATGTGTTGGGTTTCCTCTCTCATGTGATATAAAGTCTAATATCTAACAGTGTTTCCAGTGATGGAGCTACCTCCATTAGTGAAAACAGAATGGGGTAACCAACATACATTCCTAAAATCTGTTCCTGGGGACTGTGAAATATTCTCTCATACTGACTTTCAGGTGATTTTTGATTTAGGGTGAATGATTAAGTTATTTCAAAAATAGAAACAAATGGATAAATATAGCAGTCTCCTTTGCATTGCACTTCATAGTTGATTGTAGTAATAGAAGAAGCAATCAAATGTTCTCCTTCATGCCCTGGAAGAACTGCTTAGCCTTCTCCCTGATGATCTGCCCCATGTCAAAGTAAATCCTGCATTTCATGAACTCTAGAGAAGGGGTGACTTAAGCACAAAGACAGAGGTGATTTATCATCCCATTCACAACACAACTAAACATTTAAGGAGCAGTTTTTCTTCTGATGTTTGTCTGCTTCATTTTCTTGGCTTTAACTCTAGCTGTAATTCCTTATAGGCAAGGCTGCTTCTGAAAACAATTTGGAAGCTTTACTTAGAGCAAAATGTGGTGACAAGAGATTTGACTGGTGCTGTTGACACAGATCGTATCTCACCAGGATGGGGCATTTTAGTCCCTATGGTCACATTTTGCTATGGAATCAACATAGAATCAGATCTGTAAAGTAAGCATTCTTCAGCTTTGTCACGTGCAGAATTGTCAATAATGTGCCACAAATTTCAGCAACTTGCTATGTTGTTTATTCCCTATAAACACAAAATGACTGGAACAAGCATTTGTCCCAACAGACCTATTTGTTTTTGCAAGAGCGCTGCTTTTATGTCAGTGTGTAGCATCACAAGGCAAAAAGTCTCATACAGAGAATAAGGAGTGTTGCGTTCTGTTGGTTAGAGTAGCCCTCTATGTGGAGGAGGCTGACATATTTTCCCCTACACAAGAAGGTTGGAATTAATTTCACTTAGATCAGGAAAAATGCACTATATGGTACAACCCACAAATGTTTGGGGGATATGTTCCAAGACCCCCATATATACCTGAAATTGATAATAGTGAACCCCATATTTTGACTATACTTGGGCTGGAAGCATATCATAGAATAGTAATGGAAGACTATTACTATTACTAAGACTATTAAGGTCCACAAACCATGACTATCAGTCCATAAACAAATGGATCATATTGTTGTGCTATTCTACTTTTTCTACCTTTGGTTATATAGACGGTAAATAGTTGACTGTGCACCCACAAACACTCCTTTGGACATGGGGTATTTCCAAGTACAGTGAAATTCTTAAGTGGACTCAGAAAATAAATGCAGTCATCTTACAACACATTTTTTAAAAATCCTTGTGGAAAAGGTTAAAAGGACATTGTTTTCACTTTGGACCTCTGTTCAAAAATGCTGATGCTTACATCTTTTTATCCCTATAGGGCTTGGAACCAAAATCTAAACTTGCAAAATGCAGAAACTATAAAAAAAACACATAAAAGAGCCTGTTCTTCAAATGCAAAGGTTAGTCATTTTAAAAGTACAGCAGGAGTTATTGCATCAAAATTCATTAAAATTGAGCTGAAATAGTTAACCCTCAGTATACTGAAAGTATTTTGCTCAACTAATCTAGTTTGACGCTATCTCACCTCAGATGGTTGGGTATAGAAAAGGAAAACTCATTTCCACTAAACTAGAAGAAAGATGGTAATCAAATACTCTTTTTCATTTAAGTTAAATCAGTGGCAAAATATATATTTAATAAATTTTAATTGCACTTGGAAAGATTTAAGATTTATTACAAGTTCAAACTAGAAGAAAAAATGATGGGCATGTTGCATTTATTTGTGTAATCCACTTGTTTTCTCCTATTAGTCCAATTAGTCCAATGAAAAATAGTGGGAAACTCAAAGGACCCTTCCAGACAGGCCGAAGACCTGAGTGTCACATTGCCAGGGCTCTGCCGGTATGCAGGCTGAGGTGAACCAAACAATCACCTGGTTTGTATCAAACTGTTTAATTAAAGCAACAATTACTTTCTGGCCATTTTAATAGTCCATAAAGATAGCACTCAGCCACAGAATGATAAAATAAAGACTGCTAGCAAAAACTGATCCAGGTTCAAGAGAACACCATAGTCAAAGGGTCCAGTCCAGTGGTTCACTGGAGTTCACTGAGTAAAGTCCAAGGGTCAAGAGTCTATACCGTAGTCAAAAGCCAGTCCAGAGATTCATGGTTCCAAGAGTTCAGGCAACTGGTCAAGTTACCAAAAATCCACAAACCCTGGGCGGGGAGGGGGGGAGGAGACGGGACACCAGCATCCACAGCCAAAATAACAAATACTTTTCTCCCAACGTCAATCTCAGGGCTAGTTCCTTAAAACCCATCTGCAACCTGTCTCTTGCATGCCTCCACCCTTAACTGCTTTCATCTATAAACGCTTACTTACAGATTACTCAGCCATTTAGAACTAATACTTACATTAACCCCTTTCATCACCAACTTTTAGGCCTGCCACCACCAACCACCATCAACAGCAGAACATGATACATGACAACAAGAGAAACTGGCATTTCAAATACAGGTTTCTTTCAGGGATTTGGCCAAACAGAGGCCCCAAACCCCGAGATTTGGGGGGGGGGGGCACACATTCCCTCCCGTGCCAAACATTGCCACAAGAGAGTTATGGCCACTGGCCCTCTGCCTTACCTTGCTTTTTCTTTAAACAATATAAAATTAAGTAGTTACCAAGGCTGGGGGTTTCAAATCACCCCATTGTGCCTAGAAATGATGCAACAGAGGTGGGATTTTTTTTTAATCCGGAGTAAACTGGATTAGCTTGAGGCATTATTTGGACGCCTCAGGTTACTCTAGAAAAAAACACAGGCTTTAGGCCTCTGTAGAGGGGACCGGAGACTTACACACTATTGTGATCTCTGGGCTGACCTAATGAAAGTACTGCTCTCATATAGGTTTGGGAATCTATTAAGAAAGACACAATTTTATGGGTCATGGTTGAGCATCAGGTTAACATTTGGTGATGTGAGGTACGGAGGGAAATGTTTGTGAGAAAGTGGTCCAGACAGTGGCAGTGATTTAATAAACATAGCATAAGAACCAATGAGATGGAGAACTCTTATCATGACATTATCAGGCAGAATTGCCACTGACTATTCACACTGCAGGGGCCTAGCATCTGGCCACCTTGTCATATTCCATCTATGGACTTTATACAGAGGCAGGCAACTCATATGGTTTAGTTTTTCATTTACAATGTGTGCCAATATAAATGGAAACCATATATTGGCCCAAATTATACCTGTAGTTAGATATAACCATATCAGGAAGGATAATAGTTTCATTTCCAGTACTCATATGTTGCTTAATAAATAATCTATCTTCCCAGGAAGGAATATTCTTGGGGAAGAGCATTTCACATGACTTTATCATATTTTGAGTTCTGAAATTCATGCCAAAAAAGAGAGGCTCTGGAGAACCATTTGGGGACTGAAGTAGGGAATGGAGATGGCTTACAACTCATGGACTCACTTTCCCAACTCCTGATCTAATCGTATCGGTAGTGTTGTCTCTTTATCACAGTCTCCTCATGACATTTTGAAATGGATAGATTTCACTGATGGCCTGAATCGTATTCATTGTCTTATTTAGAGCAGATGAGTGGATTTAATGAGTGGATTTAACGATTAGTTTTTCTCCCCCATGTCAGGAGTGACTTGAGAAACTGCAAGCTGCTTTTAGTGTGAGAGAATTGGCTGTCTGCAAGGATGTTGCCCAGGTGATGCCTGGATGTTTTGACACAACACTAATGTAAATCCCATTGACTTAATGGGTCTACTGTAGTTGAATCTAACAAAAGGATTCACATGGTACATGCAGGAGAGGGGAGTGTCTATATATAGAAATGTAAGGATAAGTCAAAACCCATAATTTCATTTCTTTTTAAAAAACGTTTGATGGCTTCAGTGCTTTCTCTTTATCCAAGTGATTGTGGTGTGTGAGGGTCCTTCCACACAGCCCTATATCCCAAAATATGAAGACAGAAAATCCCACATTATCTGAGTGTGTACTCAGATAACCCAGTTCAAAGCAGATATTGTGGGGTTTTCTTCCTTGATATTCTGGGATGTAGGGCTGTGTGAAAGAGCCCTGGGAGTGTTTGTAGTTGGTTATTCAGTGTTACAAACATGATAACTACACTGTCTTCCCAGAACTTGGAAAAGTTGCTATTTTGAACACTAAACCTATTTTGGATTCTGTGAAATTATTTTGCATCAACTGTTCCACAAACTTATTCTTCATAGTTAAATCATGTTTTAACTGGATGGACAGATTAGTAGCTGCCTCTGCTCAAAAGTACTCCTGAGTACATTATTTTTTTTAAAAAGAAAAAGTTTCTAAACTTGTTGCAATTGTGTAAATAAATGCTGGTGTCACCCAGTGCAGTAACTCGATGTGTTAGTCCCAGGGACCTGCACCAGTAACAAAAACAATGCATGCTTATACCATGTGCTGTGTTTTGAATAATTAGAATTGGGTAATATTGGCAGCTCTGTTAGAAACACATGTGCATTAGAAGGTTCCAAAACTAAATCAACAGAGAGTTTAAGCCTTATAGATATACTGACACAGTACACATAAGCTGGACTGAAAAACAATGTTTTTGTGGTTATATCTAATGACAGGGATATTTTTATTTTTTAAAAAATACATTCCCATAGTATATGTATGTATGTATATACATATACATACACACACACACACACACACACACACATATATATGTGCTAAAAAGACATTTTGATGTGACCAGCTCTGACAGTATTACTCGTGGGGTGTGTTCACACCTAACACATCTCACTAGTGATAGCACTGTAAATAAGGAAGTGTGCTAAGTGAAGGGAGAAAGATTGTAAGGAAACGGGTCCCGAGACCCTCCGGGGTCTTGCCAGTCTGCTATCGAATCGAAGCAAGAGTCCAAACAGTTAGAAGGCAAAACACAGGTTTATTCGTATTGCACAATAGGAAGACGGACAATCAGCATAACACACAGTATGCGAGTACAAAATTGTCCGCCCCGACCTGGGACGAACATCCAATTTATATACTCTACTTGTTGACAACTTTCAGAGTTCCCCTTTTCCCTTATTTGGCATAGCATTAAGCAAACATTTCCTTTATCATAAACAACCATTTCCTTTAGCATAAACAACCCCATAGCATAACACACCCCTTGTACCCTTGTGGGCGAACCTGTGGTCAGTTGTTGTTCCAAGAGGCCCATAGGGTAACCGTTATCTTGTGGTCGACCAGTTCCAGGCATTATGAGATAATATGTACCTTTGTGGTCGAGTAGTTAGCTATGCTGGAGGAAGCCGTCTTGGTCAACCATCCTGTTTACCAAGTACCAAGCACAGCACTTCGCTCCGGGCCCCTTGCAATGTTCTTTGTGCAGCCTACAACTCTAAAGCACCCCAGAAACCCCTAAATATGGTTTATGCCCCCCTCAGATGAATTCCTCTTCCCTTAATCACAGAGAGAATTGTTATGCAAGGCAAACACATAATGTACAGATGCTTCATTGAACCCAAACATCATAAATAGACGTGTAAAACAACAGTAGATCAGTACCTACTGCATCATTCAGAAGAATTCGCTTTCAAGATAAGAATTTTTACTCATACTGCAAGTTTGAAAGCCTTCTCTCCTTCCCATCAAATCACACTTGCAAGAAAAAAAGAATATGCCAAAAGATATGCTGTGCTTAGAACTGACAGGGAGTAATACATCTTGGGCGGGGGGGGGGGGGGTTCTACCCATGTAATTCTCTTCTGTGTGCAATTCTAAAATAACAGTAGATGGTGCTGTTCATAAAGAAAGAGAAGTGCTTAAAAGCAATTTATGAGATTGAAACATAGGGAAAAATCCCCTTACAGGTGACTACGGGCAGGTTTACATTTTCATACAAAAATGCCCATTTGAACTTCTAGATACAACAACATAAAACACATATTGTTTACCTACAATTACAAGTCATATTGTGGCTTAATAAAATGTACATGACCAAAATGCATTTAAAAAATGTTTATGATTAAAAATGTGCACATGCCACACAGAATCATTTAAGAAACAGTAATAAAATATGAATGTTAGAGAATGTGTATATTTGTGGAAAATGTACACCAAAACATTGTAAATTTCTTAGAGGAGCTAAAATTTTATTAATTTATTCTGTCGGAAGCGAGTTGAGGGTACAGTTAAAATGCATTTAAAACACAAAATTGAAAACCTTGGCATTATGCTAAATGTCCTTTGACTAGAAGTTGGCTACTTGGAGTGCCTCTGGGGTCACTGTGAGAAGGTCCTCCATTGTGTATGTGGCAGGGCTCAGGTTGCATTGTAGTAGGTGGTCAGTGGTTTGCTCTTCTCCACACAGGAAATAAAATAAAACTTCTGCAGTTTGATAAAGAATCAGAATTAAACATAAATGTCAATTCATTATTGGCCAGTAATCTTCATTATTGTAAGTAACAAACCTTACCATTATATCCCTATTACATTTTGTTCTGTGACCAGGTTAATGTGTTTACATTTATCATTTTGGTATCAGTGTTGCAACACAGTATAATAAACTTTTGTCGTAATCCTTAAAATGTTATTGTAAAAAAACCCTTCTTGGCAGGGGGTTGAACTAAATAGCCATGAGGTCTCTTCCAACTCTGTGATTCTAATAAATTCTGCTGATTCCAATAGAACTTACTTCCCTATAATGTCTGCTTACTATGCAATTAAAGTCATAATGTCCCCTTTGAAATTTCTACCATAGCTACATTTGCCAATGGGAACTTTTAACCCAACTTTGGATACCTTGACACTGTAGAATTAATGCAGCTTGAGACTCCTCTAACTGCTATGACTCAATGCTATGGAATCATGGGGATTGTAGTTTTACAAGGTGTTTAGCTTTCACTGCCAAAGAGTGCTGATTCCTCAACAAATTGCAACTCCCATGATTCCATAGCATTGAACTATGATAGTAAAAGTGATGTCAAACTACATTAATTCTGCATTGTAGGTGCACCCATTGTCAAGCAAGTCCATTCAAAACAGAGAGGCATGTAAGAATAGAATTCAAAAGAACCTGAGGTGTTCCTGCAAGTATCTCTGTAGATCTCGGGAAGCTGTTTCTTGATTTAAGTTGTTAGCATTCTGGCTGATATCCGAACAGAGGATGGGACGGAGATGTCACTGCCTTGGTCCTTACATTACTGGCTGCTACTTCCCAGTGGATATCGGGTGGTGTAATACCGGTTAACAGTATAATTTCTCCAGTGGTGTAGGGCATAGACATCCTTGATAATGCAGCATTTCTCATTAAGAACCACGTCCACTGTTTTAATGTGGTGAGATGTATTCCATACTGGGCATTGGATCCCAGTTTTACACCTTGGTTAACAACATATTAGGGTGAATCCAGCCTAACCCAGATTTCAGACAAATAAAATAAATATATTGGAATATATAAATATATTAGAAATTGAATATATAAATATATTACAATAAGTGCCAACTTGCTCAAAACATAACATGAAGACAGTCAACTTTTGCTTCAGTGATTCACATTGTGTTGTTCTTTCTCAGAAGGAGCACGGTATCACTATACTTACACCATCAATTGTAGATAAGTCTTTAGCTCCAGGAGTAAATCAAAAATTGACTTTTGTTAAGTACTACCCAAGGCACCTGGTAAATAATCATGACCAAGTGATGTTTCTTTCTACCCTCAGAGTTGTTACTCACTCTTTGTAGCTTCTAGAGTATTCTGCTTCAGGAGAAACAGTTTTCTATTTTGCCACTGGACTGGCAGGTTGTCATTTGTTTAGACTCAAATGAATTGGCTTCCACTGATTGAAATGCTATTAACATACCTGGCACAGATTTAAAGAAGGTAGACACAGGATTGTCTAGTCCCAAATCCAAGAATCCTTCATTCAGAAGTTCAGTATTAAACTGTCACAAGCAGAAGTTGTGTTGTTGACAGATTAAGAAACAGTATGTCCAAAAAGGAAAAAGGGCATGGAGTCAAATGAAGCCACCATTTACTCTAATGACAGAGTTGAGACGTTTTTAATAGTAGACCCTTAATGTCAGGACAGAACAAAAGAATCAGATTTGAATGCTGCCCTGGAACATAGCAGGATTAAAAAGAAAGCTGTCAAAGAAGAAAAATTGGAGACTTTTAAAGAAGCTTTGATATTATTATGATGCATGTAGCTGGGCAATAGATACCATTGATGTCCCTGGGTATAAAGTTTTACTAGTCAGTGAAGAATTAAAAGAAGTGCCAGTGCATTGGACCACATGTAGGTATGATGTTCTCAGATGAATGTTTTTTGAAAGGTACTAATAGAGTGGTTGACCAAGCTATCCATCTGAGAGATACATTGCTACTCTTCTCCAACATTGATAGTGAAAAGCTTTTGCATAAAAATCTTACCTCTCTATTACTAAAACCTTCCAGGATGGAAACTGCAAAATTCTAGAAAACCTTGCAAGGTCTTTCATTAAGGAGTTGGCTGGAAAGAAGCCCAGTAGTTAGCATATATCTGCATGTGAGAAGCAGATGGGAAAAGGGAGTTGCATAAATGCATCTGATGTCGATAACCTACATTTGAACTGCAGCTATTATTACTTCTTGGCAAAATGGCCATTAAATGAATACCTGTACTACATACTTATAATGATTAAATTGTAGCTTAATGATGCAGCAAAATAGTCTAATAATACAGTAAACATTAAAGCAAATGCTACAAGACATTTACAACAAGAATTTAGAGGAATTATCTTGTATCTCTGCATTTAAAGCTAGATTTGGAACTAGGAGCCCATTGACCCTATAGATTTACAGTGTTATTTCTCCACTCTAATTACCATTGTTCTGTCCAGCGGAGTTGGGAAATTGAAGCTCAGCCAGAGAGCTCCATTGCCTCACCAAATTACAAACCTTAGGACTCTGTAGGGTGGAATCGTGGCAGTTAAAGTGGAATCATAGCACTTTAATTCTATAGTGTCAATCAGAGTTCATCTACACAAGCCAAATGAGGCATGGTGGGACTTTGTGACATCCACATGACACACACAAACACACAAAAAAGGTTGGTTTGCCCTAATTCCTGGCAAAGCCACTTAAGGCACCCTTGTCCTGTTTTACTCAAAGTTAGAAGAGGCTTTCCTGAAGCTCCAGAGTTCATCCACACTTTGGGTATGTGTAAATAGATGGACTGGTTCTAATTTGGAACTACACAGCACCAGATTAGTCACAGGGGAAGGAGGTTGTTTTCAGGAGCTCAGCAAAGCAACTTAGGACCTCATCCCACCAGTGGGTGGAAAGTGTGGGAAAATGGAGGAACAGTCTTATCTTGTTCCTGTCTTTCGCTGTCTTCTGGGATGCCCGGCAAATCATGTCCTTTCAGTGTCAAGGTCAGTCTTTCCCACACTTTCTGCCACTTTGTCCCATGTTACCCAATTTTTGAAGATGGCTTTAGGGCTCCATTTCCATACACTGCAGAAACCGTCCCACCAGAAGTGCTCTATGTCATGTGATGACCTCTGTGGGACACTCCTGGGACTCCATTTTTGAAGCACGTGGAAATAGAGCCCTAAATCCATGGGATGACGTCTTTAGTCCCCTATTACCTTTGGCTTTGTCCATACAGGTGGTTTTCACATATAACTTGAAACTCTGTAATATGAACTCACACGATGTTTACATCTACTGTATTTCAGATAGGGGAGACTCAACCTGTACTTTCTTTTTAAACATTAGTGTCAATATAATATGTGATAGCTGGTAGGATGTTGCAGTATGGAATCTTTTGGGAGCTGAACTCTTTTACTCAGTATCAATAGTTCCAAAGAACTTAAATATTTATGTCTTGTCCTACTTTTCTACAAGTTGGGAGTTAAATCAATTCATTTTCACTCAGCACTGGACTTCAGTTTCATGGTTTGTGACGATAATGCTGGAAATAGAGAGCCTAGGGTCAAATAAGTTATTATTCAACTGCGATTCCATTCTCAACAACTGTGAAACACAGAATTCTCAGGGAAACTCAGTGAAGGAAATGCCCTTTAAAATTTCATACTAGAACACAATGGCCTATTCAGTAATTAGGTTTTTCATCTTTATTTAAATAGAAAGAATTCTGTTTCTTACCTGTGCAAATGAATACAATCGAAAAACCAATAGAAATACTAGATGATGTGATCTGCCTTAACACCTACTTTTCTTTCTGTAGATTTGGCACAGATAGATTCATGATGATCTCAACAAAAATACTTTTGCAGGAAGGACATTTATAACAGGACTTCTTAAACCTTTTCCACTCATAACCCCTTTCCACTTGAAAAAAAGCTTATGTGGACTGGGTATATAGGTATAAAAATAGATATAAAATCAAATATTTGTGATAATAAATCGGCATTTGCAAAGCAAGCTAAAAGACTGATTTTCCTTTTTGTGGAGTACAACTGAAGTATTTTCTGTGGAGTCCACTGTAAACTCTGCAAGTTGTTGCTAACAGATTGGTAGTAAATGGGTAGCATTCAGAAAGCAATAGTTCATCACTTCAGTAGCCAGAGTGAAATCTAGGTATTGGTGATTGATAACTCCCATATTAGTGGTACAGTTAATCCACTCTGTGTTCTAGTCCCAACTTTAAAGCAAATTACCTAAAGTGCTGAGCCTGTTCTGGGTATATGATTGAGCACCCTGGATATCATCCTTGATTCTGGGATTAAATTTCTGAAGCACATTCACACGTCCCCTGACATGAAGGTCCTCAATCACCATGAGGCTACCAGAGTATTACTATGGTTTTAACACTGATTATAACCTATTTCAAATTTTGGCACAATGAGCAATATTTACCCATTATTCCTGACACTACCCAGTGGGTATTTCTCTGATAATTTGGGATCATTTTCTGAAACTTCAACTTCTATATTTTAAATTCTTGGCAGTCTCCCTGAAGAATCACTCTAATCCATTCCCACTTTTTTTTGCTGCTCTCCTATTAAAAAGTTCCTGGCTCCCTGCCTTCCAATTCTTTTTAAAAAGCAAAACAAAACTATAGCAGCACATGCAAGGGTAGCTCAAATTACAGTCCATCGAAGTCTCCCAGAAGCTCTCATAGCCTTATTAAACTTACCATAGTGGTGTTGGTTTTGGGTGAAATAGATTCCCTGAGCCATTTATGGGTAAATCTTTATTTGAAACTTGGTTACAATTTTATTAGTTTAAAATTTCTTAAATAACACTGTTTTTTTAAAAAATACAATGCCTACCATTACATTAGTACAAGAGCATGATTTTGGTATCGCACATAACACATCACAGCGAGAGCAAGGTAAGAGGGAAGGCTACATTTTGCTCTCCAAATTTCTGAACACATTCCAATTTTCTCCCATTATGAAAAGGTGAAGATCACATTGCCTAAATTGGATATGATCCATTGCTCATTTGTTTCAGCACACTTCACATAAGCCAAAAGAAAGGGGAAATGATTGCAGGGCAAGTATTTAATCATTTCTAGATGTTTTCCAAATATGTGCTCATACAAAAAAGGTCCCCATAAATATGCTGCATGCATAATTAATAAATAACAATTTTGTCAATTATAGATGCTTCTAAACCACCAGACTCAATGTTGTGTGTCCTCCTTATTGTAAACAGCAGGAAAAGAAATTAAAATTTGTATGTTTGCAAAGCTGCAGTTGGGTTTTCAATTGGTGCCCTGAATCATAAGCAAGAAATAAAGAAAATGCAGATATTTTCTATATTTCTCTTTCTTGCCCTGAAGAAGACATTCAGAGTCACGGAAGATTCCTATACCTCTGTAGGAAAAAACAGTTTTTGAGAGTTAACCAGTGCTGCCAAAAACACTTTGCTGCATTTGTAAAAAGAGTAGAAAGACAAAGGACGATGGAGGCAAACTGACTCTTCTCCTATTCAATCCCTTCCACCTTGCTATTTTAGAGCTTTTTGTTTTCTAATTTATAATAATATTTTGGGACTGCAAAGTTGCTTTTGAAACATTATTTAAAAATAGAAAGCAATGGAAGTACAGAAAGGTAGGGTTGTGAGAATATGTTGAAGTATGACCATGAATCAGCAAATCAGCACTAATGCATGAATGGAGAGAGATGGTGTGATAGCATGGGTGCTCGTGTGGAATATCAGTTTTGTATGATAAAGTCCTTCATCCACTCTAATTGTTTTATCTTAGCAAACCAATGAGACTGAAAACTGAATCTTAATTCAGTACTTGTGATGGGAACGCACCTTCCTCCATACCTGAGGAGAGCAAGGCTAGCTTAGGACTAGTGGGGACTTCAACTGAGAAGCACAGTCCTCTTCATATCACTCACTTGTTGCCACTGAGGTCAATGCCCCATTTTGTGTTCTGTAAAGAACTGGTCCTGGGCTGAATTATAATTCCTCGTCCATTTTGAGGATGGCTTGAAGGAAAAAGTGAGTTGTCTGGTGGCATCTGATGTAAAATATCAACTTTGAAGTGGTTTTTTATCATTGTGATTTGTTCTTGCTCTGGGTATTTAGGGAGAGTTTTAGAAGACACAGCAGCAGTCTGTGACATGTTAGAGTGTCTTGCTTGTGGCTACCCATTGTATGTCATATCCAAATGGAATTTGAAGGTGCCCTTTCTCTTCCAAACAATTATCTTTATGGACTGGTGAATATCAATTTCCCTGCAGAAATGTAATGGTCTAGTAAATATTGGATGTGAGTAAAACATACATTTTTAACCAGAATGTAGCATTCCTTCTCAGAATAGTTCATTATCCAATATCCTTTAAAAAAACATGTCATACATGCTTCATGATCCCCAGTTAAAGCTTGGCATCTTTCCAGTTTACAAAAGCAAATTTCTAGGTATGCTAACTTTGTGCACAGCATACGTGAAGTATCTCTACCCAACCAGCTCTCGGCGGCCACCATGAAAGCAAAGTCAAGTATCTCCAAGTCCCATTTAATTAAGTAGCAGAATATTAGGTATGTACTTCAAATCATTCCCCGGAAATCAGTGGGAGTTGAGTGTGCTTCATTTGGGTTGGATCATGCCAAATACTTTTGCGATGCTAAAGCAGAAGCCTCTTTCCACTGAGTTCATTGAATATGGGATCAAGTCCTTCAGGAAGGTTAGGAAACATTAATTTAAAAACTCAAAATGTTTTTCTGTTGTACACTAAAGCAGCATCAATGTCTTCGTTTAAAATGAGATATCTCCTTTGCTAAATTAATACACTTGCTAATTATCCTCCAGTTGCTGCTCTGTACTTGCCTAATTACTTTAGCTGTGTCATCCTATTGTCAAACTTGCAAATGATTCAATTAATCTTATCTTGTCCTCCCAATAGCCCTCTGCTAAAATGAACAATCGCCTGGTATTTGTTTGCATCTATCTTTGAGTATAATAACTACTCTGCATTCTGTTGTAATATTCTCTTACTGTGAAGATATTTCTGTATAGCTCTTTGTACTAAAACTTCAGCTGTTTCAACAGTGATGGGAATTTCACTGATGAAGCCAAACACAAATGAAAGACCAATTGCCATCCCATTTTGGATTCTTTCCCATTGAGCAAATGTATAATGCATATCCTCAGATTAAAATAACAGAAAGAAGAAAACAGTTTAGAAATAGGGGATTGCGTCTTTCCTTTCAGATTCAAGAATTAATGTAGCACTAAATGGCACGAATAGTTCACCCTTTCTAACTGCTGGGGTTTGGCTCAAGTACCATTATATACAATGAATGTTCAAGCACCATTTATACAATGACATAGTAAAACGTATCCCTTACATAAAATGACAAATCCAGGGGTGAGGTTAGATTTTTTTTTAAAAAAATTCAAGCCATGGATAGATGAATGGCTTTTTTTTGTGTGTGTCAGGTGTGACTTGAGAAACTGCAAGTCGCATTTAGTGTGAGAGAATTGCCCATCTGCAAGAACATTGAGCAGGGGATGCCCGGATGTTTTTTGATGTTTTTACCATCCTTGTGGGAGGCTTCTCTCATGTCACCGCATGGAGCTGGAGCTGATAGAGGGAGCTCATCTGCACTCTCCCTGGGTTGGATTCAAACTGGCAGCCTTCAGGTCAGGAAACCAATCTTCAAGTCATCTGTCTTGCTGGCACAAGAATTTAACCCACTGCACCACCGGGGCTCCATATAGATGGCTAATTAAAATAGAAATGGTATTATGGAATGTATTTTGGAAATTTAGAATCCCTATATAGAGCAGCACTGCATTCAGCGTTATAAAAGATACTTATGGCAGATCTATAAGATGAATGCCCACATTTATTAGGCTAATTAAAAAAAAGACAATTCTGTGCAAGCTCTTGAAATATACATGGCATTTGTCAATTGTGGGTTTTATGAATTAGTAAAATGTTAATAAAAGTAGAAGTGTGATTATATAATAGCATCTAAAAGGGGTTAGACTAATTAGAGATAAAAACCAGATAATACAAGGTTTGTAGATTAGTGTTTTTGTTTGTCGGTTAGTTTTGTTTTGGGGATGTATGTACACTTGTGTGTTTTATCTTTGTGTTTATGCTTTGTAGGTTTTTAGCTATAGTCTAATATCAGTAGTGGTTAGTAGAAGTGTGCACGGTACCCATTTCTCCCATTTCATCTGTTCTTTTGTTCACTTCGTTTTGGGTGGGAACACAAAATGAAGACCCCCCCCCCCCCGCCAGAATGAAAATAAGCACAAAATGAAAGAAAGCAGGAGTGGGTACTGTTTCCTTGCCTGCTTTTCAGGGCATGTGGCACTGCAGACTGAGGGGAAAGCCTCAAAGTAGGCGTGGTATCTTAAGTAATTCTGATGCTTTTAATCCAAGTTGTAATGAAGAAAATAAGGACAAACCATGCCATTGCCAAAAATGATGGGAAGGGGAGGGTAATTCCCCCTCCCCATTGCCATCAGTTAAAGAACAAGTGAAATAGTGGGGCAGGGTGCTGGGCTGTGTGGAGCATTTTTGACATTTGGCAGGAAGGAATAATGCCCTGCCCTGCCCTGCCTCCCTCCTGCTGCTGCTCCTGGAGAAGTTAGAGGGCGAGGGAAAGGGAATGTTTTAAATTTTTTATTTATAGAAAGAAAAAAATCTCTAAAAATCAGTAGATGATCCAAACACATGGATCTTGGTTGGCTAGAAGTGGTAGATGTGCCCTCCATGTGTTTCGATTTTCACCCCCCAGCTCTAAAACTGAGAAGAAGGGGAGCCTGGGGAAGCTCATCCATTGGGGCCAATGAGTTGAAAATGTTGGTGTTTTCAGATGAGGAATAAAAACACCTATTTGGAAAGGCTCCCGTTTTTGGGAGGCACTAAAAAACGAAAACGGGGGGCTTATGAATGAAACAAACAGAAACGGATAGCAATTCTATATATATGCACAAGTCTAGTGATTAAAATTTAGTATCAGTAGTAGAATTAGTATCAGTAATGGTTAGAATTTAGAAAATAGCCCCTACATTTGTAATCTGTGCAAACATGTTTTCTTTTTTGTCTTTGAGGGAAAAAAATACTGAAAAAATGAAACATGCTTCTTCAGCAGGCAAAATCTATAAGAAAGCATGCAGTGGAAAGGGATGATCGTGGTTACAATAATATTATCTGCTAGGCCTGGGTAACAACGGAAAAATTTGTTTCTAAAATCAATTCGTTTTTTGGGGTTTTTTGCGTTTCGATATTTAAAAGAATTCCGAATTTTTTTTTAAAAAAAAGTTCGATATTTACGAAATTTCGTAAATGGTAAAAAAAATTACAAAACAATAACGAAACAATAACGAAACAATAACAAATCAATTCGTTAATGGCGGACGCGACCGCACAATACGCTAAAAAACCTCCAAATGGGACAGGGGGAACTTCTGAAGCTTCCCTCTCCCTCTGTTGTTGACTGTTGGTGTGATATTATAATTTTTTTTCACTAATTAAACAAAAAACAACTATAAAACTTGCCCCAGACATGCGGAAATAATAACGAAACGACCTCAAACCAATAACGAAACGAATACATAACGAAATACGAAGCATTTACGAAACGAATTGAAAAATTCATTTCGTTTTTAAGTTGCTCCAGAATGGTTCGTTATCGCTTCGTTAACAAAAAAAACGAATTTTTAACGAATTACGAATTAACGAAATAAAACCGCCCAGCCCTATTATCTGCATATGTTTTGTGATGGCATGCAGGAAGGGTTTGCAGGCTATCAGACCCACTTGCAAATATCAACAAGCTCACTGCAAAATGGCAAGACAAGGAAGAAGAGGAGGAGGAAAGGGGGATGGATAGGAATGAAATTTGGTTTTCCATTTGAAATACACCTACACACATTGAAATCCTTTCTCTAACCACTGTAGAGCTCACAAGCCTCTTTGAAGGAAGAGATCAGCATGTCTCTATTGCGGCTGGAGGTAAATTTATATATTGGATCAGACAAGGCAAGGCATGCTGATAGGAACCAAACTGAGCAGATTTAACTTTGGTTGCAGGGAATAACCCTCCCAGAAAATCAAATTCTACTTCCAAGTACGTATGAACCCCACAGTCTCCAATATAGGATCCTACTGCTGAATATCTAACTTGACAGAGAATAAGCTTTTTCAAAGAACTGTGTGCCCTTTTTGTTGGCATAACAAAGGAATTTCTAGAATAGTGACTTAGATCTTACACTATAAGGTATTTGGCAACTACATGTAGACATTGAAATGCTTAAAATTTGAGTCTTTGAGAATTATGAGCAAATTTATGACGTGCATATGAAGAAGAATAGAATTTTTTTCCACTGGTGGGTAAAGATCTCATAACACAAATTTTGTTATTGTTCTACAGTATATGAAATAATGTGGAGGGTAAGAAGATCATAGTATTTTATTTTCAGCTAAGTTTCTTTTGAGATGTCATATTCACAGTGGTGTTAAGTCTAAAGTGGAAAGACAGAATAATCCAACCCAAGTTAAGAATATGTAAAACAAGTAAATTTCAGTAGGATAAGTTTAAACATACCCTAAGCGAATTCCAGTCCGTCAAACCTCAAAGGTGTTTTGCTTATGTCTGAACTAGGGGAAATTGTGACATTTCTTTTTAATTTATCCGCATAGGAAAGGTAAAGGTTTTTCCCTGACATTAAGTCCAGTTGTGTCTGGCTCTAAGGGTTGGTGCTCATCTCCATTTCTAAGCTGAAGAGCCAGTTATGTCCATAGACACCTCCAAGGTCATGTGGCCGGCATGACTGCATGGAGTGCCATTACCTTTCCACTGGAGCAGTACCTATTGATCTACTCACATTTGCGTGTTTTTGAACTGCTAGTTTGGCAGAAGCTGGAGCTAACATGCCGCTCCCCTAATTCGAACCTGCAATCTTTTGATCAGTAAGTTCAGCAGCTCAGCGGTTTAACGCACTGTGCCACTGGGGGCTGCACATACGTAGGCTTTTTATGAAGTTCATTTACACAGTAGAATGAATGCAGTTTGACACCACTTTAACTCTCATGGCTTAGTGTTATGGAATCCTAGCAGCGACAGTTTGGTGAACCAGCAGCACTGTTTGTCAGAGAAAGTTAAAGACCTGGTAAAACTACAAATCCCATGATTTCACAGCACTGAGCCATGCCTATTAAAGTGGTGTCAGACTGCATTAATTCTACACTGTACATGCACCCATATAGGAGATATAAGATATCATAGTAGATCTCTCTAGTCCAGTGATATTGAAAGTATTGATTCATGGATCAAGGTTTGTCTGGTGACCTGAAGGTCCTCAGTGAGTATCCAGTAAAGGAAAGGGGGAAAAAAAAACAGTTGCAGCCAATAAGCAGAAATATGATGCAGGTCCCTAGTACATTAAAAAAAAAATCAGTGCTAGTCCCACACTTCAGATAACAAAGGAATTTAGGAAACATTGTTGTAGAGGAGTAACCAAATTTAGAAGCTCCATACAAAGCAGTTCTACACCAATCTACAAGGTCTGATTGAAAAAGCAAACATAGTCTTCTTTATTATATGAAAAAGTAGCTTACAAACTACATGTAATTTATGGAAAAGAGAAAAGGAAGAGAAAATGGTTGCAAGTTAGTGATGGGGTAAGAGAATAGGTATAAATCAGTAATTGAATGAGAAGTCAGCAAGCATGCAAACTAGCATTCAGTGAGCATAGGCATGCAAACATTACTAATTCTAAGAACTAAGGGTGTCCTGACATTTTTTTTATAAAAAACTAATAGCTGCTAGTTATACCAGCAAAGTTCGTTTAGGATGTCACCCTTGCATCGGCAGCACAGGAATACTAATGAAAGATCAGCCAGGAACATGTTGCCTGTCTGTCCCTCTTGCTTTCAAAAGGTCTTGTGGGCTATCCCAGTATTAGGACAGATTAAGCTTCAAGGTGATACTAGTGATGGTCCTTCCATTACTAGAACTATTACTAGAACAAGAGGGAAGTGGTGATCAATCTTCTCTTTGCACTGCAGCCTCCAAAATATTTCAGAAACCTGCTATAAAGATGGCAAAATCCTCCAGAAATTGTTTCAATGCAGCTTTGAGAGCCCGGGGGGAAGGGAGGGGAGGAAGAGGAAAAAGCTCCATCACATTGTCACAACAGAAGTAGATTAAACCAATTATTATTATTATTATTATTATTATTATTATTATTATTATTATGTTTAATTGCAAATAAAAAGAGCAAAAAGTGGGAAAGAAAAAATAACAGGGAAATAAGCAGATATATTATCTCAATATATAACTCTAGCCCATGAATAGATAGAATGTAATCTGGGACCAGAGTGAAGAGAGGGGTCCTGGAAGACAGTTCTATCTTGTTTCCTGCACTGTGCTAATAATATATATTATAATATATATACATATAATATTGATAATATTATAATGTAATACAATATAATAATAATTATACAATATTGTAATTGTATATTTTATATTACATGTAATCTTACTAATAATATTGCAATATAATGGTATAGTATATTTTGTTGTGGTAATAATATAATATATTGTATTTGCATATTACTTGTAAGCTGCTCTGAGTCCCCTTTGGAATGAGAAGGGCTGCATATTAATATCATAAATAAATAAATAGAATGTAATTTCCTTTTTTTATTCTTAAAAAATCACATTTATTGGATATTTGGCTGAGATGGACTGGCTTTACATTTATTTCTCCCTTTCAGCCCCATTTTTCCTTAGTCCCTTTGGCCTCAGTTCCTCTTCCAGCCCTTGCTGCTATGTCAGCTCCACTGACTGCCAGTCCAATTCCAAGCACAAAGTGCTGGTTTTGACCTACAAAGCTCTATATGGCTCCAGCCCAGCTTACTTGTCCAAACATATCTTCCTTTATGTTCCACCTCAAAATTTAAGATCTTCTGGGGAGGCCCTGCTCTTGGCCCCACCTTTGGTGCAAACACGCTTGGTGGGGATGAGAGACAGGGCCCCTCGCCTTCTCGGTGGTGGCCCCCCACCTGTGGAACTCACTCCCCATCAAAATCAGGTCAACAACATTTATTTTGTTTTGTATACCGAGCTTCTCAACCTCATTGAGGGACTCAGCCCGGTTTACAGCCATAAAAACATATACATTCATTAAAATATCATATCTCACAAATTACAAAACAACTTTAAAATACACTAAATATAAAACTACAGTGGTCAGTCGTCCTATTAAGATGGATCTATATCCACTTCCATCCAGAGTCCTATGGTGTTGTCTCATTCCTCGAAGGCCTGACTCCACAGCCACGTCTTCACCCGTTTCCTAAATGTTAGGATGGATGGGGCGGTTCTGGCCTCCAGAGGGAGAGACCAGAACATCCCTCCTTGCCTTCAGAAAGAAATTGAAAACTTGGTTATGGGACCAGTGGTCTTTGTGAGGGGAAGCAAATGGCTATTCAGGCAGAGCAAGGTAGCCAATACCAGCTGCTCCCTGGCGCTGGTCCTCCTCCACTTCTGCATGCAGAGTGCCACCATCTTGCTCCTTAAAACCATATTTTAAAAACCCCAGTTGTCTGGGAGTGCCAGCCAGAAGGAGCAGTCCTTGGTTTTTCTAAACAACAAACAACAAACAAGATGTCCATCCTCAAGGTCCACTCTTGCAAAATCCTTGACTCTCACCATTGAAGTCAACCTCTATACCAGCAAAGGTATCTTCTGGGCCATTGTTTCACATGGGGCTTCTATGAAGCCCTGGAGCTCCATGACAGTAACAAAATTTACTTCCTGGGGAAAGGTCTCTCAAAAGCACATCAATAAAATAATTGTGCTTTCACTGGTTAATAAGAACATTAGTGTTGTGGAGCAAGAGAAGACTGACAAGCTGCTGCTGGAGATGGATGGGTATGAGATATTTTAAAACTGGTTTGAATCCACATTTACTGAGTAGACTGGAGTCAGCAAACATCAGCCCATGGATTGGATAATATTCCATTTTGCACCCCAAAGATTAATATAGTTTGCCCCCTGAAATTTGACATCAAACAGTTAAATGCATTGTCATCAACAGCATAGTCAACATCATTGCAGTATATCATCTAGACAGTATCATGCCCAACATCATATAAATTATAATCACATTGAATAATAGAATCACAGAATTGGATATGGCCCTGTGACTTAATAGGCCCAAACCCTTGCTCAATGCAGGATCTCCAGCTAGAGAATTCCCGGCAAGTTGCTGTCCAGTCTCCTTATGAAGACATCCAGAGAAGGAGGCCCCTCCACTTCTCTAAGTAATTGGTTCCACTGAAGAATCACTCTCACTGTGAAGAAGTTTCTTCTAATGTTTAATCAAAATCTACTCTCTTGTAACTTCAAACCATTAGACCTAGTTCTACTTTCTGACTCAGCAGAGAACATGTCTGCTCTCTTCTTTCTATGTCAGCCCTTGCAGCTTCATTGAACTGAACATGCCCAACCTCCGTCAAACTCTCCTCATATATTTGTTCTCCATATCTCTTATCATCCTCATGGCCCTTTTCTGAACTTGCTTCAAATACATTATTTAGCAATTAAATACATTTACATTTTACTTTTATTTCTTGTGATATTATGAGCAATCTTGAGTCTCAGTTTTGGGGAAAAGTGGAGTATAAATAAAATGATAGCAAGTAGATAATTGCTTGTAATCTTTAATAGATTTTAAATAATTGGGATGATTTTATCTTTTAAGCCTAATAAATTTTACTATTGCAATTAAATCTGAATTGGTTTGGGGCTGAATTAATATTTTACTACTGAGATATAATGAATTTAATGAACTGAATAATATTCAATGAAATAAAAAGAAATTGATTGTGTGAGGAGTAGACCATTTGGCAGTACTGTGATTTGTTAACACAGTGAAAGTTTAAAATGTTGAAGGTGAGTATTTCTGTTGCTATGATATTTCCTTACATGATACAATTTGGGGGGAAAGGTTAAAATGCTTTTAATCAACTGTCAAATTATTTTTAGATTTTTTAAAAATAAAATGTTTAAAGGCATTTGGCCCATCTGAAAAATGGACATTGGCTCCAAAGCACCTGCCCAGTTCTGGAGAAAACCCATTAAAATCACTGAGATAAGTATGAGTCACAAACTTACAGAATTTGCTTGGATCTAGTCCTAAATGTGAATCTAGTTCTGCCTTGCTGGTATCTATGTATGGAATGTAGCTCTTCCATTGTTTAAAAGCTAACTGTGGATTTAACCCTAAGTGATTTGTGCATGTCCTTGGCATTTATCTTTGATTGTAGCAATTCTCATTATCACAATCTCATTTAGAGTTTGTGTATGCATCAGTGCTACCAGTAAAAGCATCATTAACCTGTCAGGTGATCTTAGCAAATACTCTTGCTTTTTTATTCCTTTGACAGAGGATCAAAGACATTGTAGAGGAATGGGAAATTTGTTGTGGATGGTTCTAGGTTAAGTAAATTTATGCCCAGTTTTGACTTGTTGATAGACAATATCCATTATTGAGTCCTTACTTCTTCTGGGCCCTGAACTATAGAATGCAACCTTAACTTTGTGAATGATTTCAAGTGCCTTGAGAAGATTCAACAGTTCAACTGAAGAAGCTAAAAGCATACTGAGATTAGATTAGATGGAAAGGTTTAGGCTGAGGGTTTAAAAAATGAATCACGGGGATACCATTATGTTTTCTAATTTGTTCTATGTTATCTACACATGGAATACAAAGCAATATTGAATATAGTTTCCAGTGTCATTACTTTTCCTCTTTTGTGAGTTGGTGATGTGTTATAGGAGAATGCTTTTAATTTTCATTATTGTGCATACTTTTATTGGATCATCTAAAGAGGAGCCCCCAGTGGCGCAGTGGGTTAAAGAGCTGAGCTGCTGAACTTGCTGACCAAAAGGCCGCAGGTTCGAATCCGGGGAGCGGCATGTTAGCCCCAGCTTCTGCCAACCTAGCAGTTCGAAAACATGCCAATGGGAGTAGATCAATAGGTACCGCTCCAGCAGGAAGGTAACAGCGCTCCATGCAGTCATGCTGGCCACATGCCCTTGGAGGTGTCTACGGACAACGTTGGCTCTTTGGCTTAGAAATTGATATGAGCACCAACCCCCAGAGTTGAACACGACTGGACTTAATGTCAGGGGAAAACCTTTACCTTTACCTAAATAGGCATGGAAATATCTCCAAGCATTTGAGATCATCTAGCAGACTATTTTTGAGAACTGGCATGAATTTTGTTTCCCAATTCATGCCATTTGACCATCTATTGTGAAAACCTTTGCAAATACAACTGGTTAAGTTTTTCAAGAAAAAAATAGACTTAGATGTAGTTGGTGGATTTAAGTGGAATTGATATGAATAAATATTTTTCAGCCACTTTCCAGCAAAGTCATACAATTTTGGTAAAGCTCAAAGGAGTTAAAGCAAATATATCAGCATGTTTCAGTTTTCTTTAATTTTATCAGTGGTTTGAACCACATTGTTATAGAAATATATAGTGTTTTCTTGTAAGGGAGGATTATTCACCCAAGATTTAACTTGGCATCGGATATGTTGGCTCAGCCTCTATGGATTTTCTGTCCCCAAAGTGTCAAATATCTGTAGTCCTCTTACTCAAAGGGTGCTCACTGGTGAGAGATTTATCTCTGCAAATATAATAGCTATTCTGGGTCAAACCCAATATGCTTTTCAGCTAACTTCCTTAACATCCTGACTTTAGCTATGTCCTTGAAAACAGCCAGCTGGGAATCTGATGAAACTGCAAAGGTTGTAGAGTTCTTCAAAGTAGAATTAACTTGAAAGGTACATTTGGAGGATAGGGTCGTGGGGCCACTCCGGATGACTTGTTGGCTTCATCTGTGTGAACTCTGCATGCTTCTAAGTGTGTGGTATTGCTTAGGGTTGATTAGATATGATTAGGACTGACACTTTTTTCTAGGACAAGGGCTCTCTAACTTTATGAGAAGTACAGATGTTTTCCTCATAACTACATGTGGGAATGTGAAAACAATATATGTGGAAACAATCTCGCTGCTGTTTAAGGGAAAGAGTGACTAATAAAAACAAATGTGCCATCATCCTGAACTCTTCATATTATGGCTGGAATAGTGTTGTTTAATTTCAAGAGGAATAAACCTATTGAAAATTGGTGAAAGGTGAATTAACACATAGATATTCAATTAAAGAGTTAATTCTAGTTAGGATTAACAATACCATTTCCACTTATACATTTCTGTTGCATTAATGCGTATTGAAAATGAATGCGATTACATGATCATAGAATGATGTAGTTATCTGCAAAAAGATCTGTAATACAAATAAATATAGCATGTTCTGCAGGATTATATTCCTGCAAAACTTCAGATAATATTGAACTTTATTGAAATGAAGGAACTCTAGTCCATGGATACAATTGAGTCTCACTGGAGGACATAGAAAATGCCTAGAGATCAGTGTATTAATTCAGTTCTAAGATACACTTTCTATAAGTATAGGCCAAAACACCTGGGGACCCAGGCATGTAGCCGGGGGGGGGGGGGGGGGGGGGGGGTTGGGGGGCTTCACCCCCCCGAAATTCTCATGGTGGTCCGCGAGAAGGCCTTACTGGTGCATTATTTAAACTGTTATGTTTATTCATATCATGATCTGATCACCATGCTCAATATATCCCTTCATTAATCCCTTCAATATATTGGGGTAACGATACAAAAGGTTTGCTAGGGTAGACCCTCTTTCACTCAGACTCAGCCCCCCCCCAACCAAACTCAGCCCCCCCCCCCCCCCCGAAAAAACTCCTGGCTACGGGCCTGTGGGGACCCATAGGTTGAGAACCACTGCTTTATCAGATCAAGCTCCTGAGTCATGCCTGAGAATGTTGAGATAAATAGTGACTGGTGGGGTGCTGTGGATTCCTGTCCTGGTCAGCTCTGACAGTGAGGATGAAGGGTTGTTAAAAAAGTAAGTGTTGAAGTTGAAGACCAGCAGCTCCTAGCAGCCCTCCCAGCCCAGCTTAGTTATTTCAGGAGAGGAGCCTTCATCAGTAAACACCACTTCCCTATAGGTGGAACAAGCAGAAGCCAGTACATCAGGGCAGGCTGATGAAGCATTAAATGCTCCATCCCTTTTAGAAAACAGACGAATGTATTATGACCTGAGGTCTGCCTGATTAGCAGAGAAATGGGTTCCACACAGGCTACACATGAGAACATAGGATAAAAGGTTCTCAAGGTTTCAGTCTTGTTGGAGGTGGTAGCATCTTTGCTTTGTGATGTTTGAATTTGCTGGAGTGTTTGAATTATCGGCCTTGTAGATTCTGGATTGTATGTGTTTTGGATTCTGAAGTGGATCTTGGTCTCTGTTATCTTTGTACTGCTATCTTTGTTGACCTTGGTTTGGAATTTGGTTGGTATTTGTTGCTACGTGGACTCTGTGTGGCCATGGTAACTTGGTCTATACTGCCATATAGAATCCAGATTTTCTGTTTTGAACTGGATTATACAATGGTGTAGACTCATATAATCCAGTTCAAAGCAGATAATGTGGATTATCTGCTTTGATAATCTGGATTAAATGGCAGTGTAGAAGGGGCTTTGTACTCTGAACTTGGGTGTTATCTTGTTCCCAACATCTGGTATGGGCAAAATTATGACAGCTGGGACCCTACACTACACTAGTTGCACAACGCGGCTCAGAATTAATGAAGGGAAGATGTGCGTGAGACAGCAGAGAGAGTGAGAGACGCAGCTGCAACAGGATAGCAGTCAAGTAATTTAACTCAGATGGGAGAGGATAAGGGTGAAGTAATGTAAGAGTTATTTAATGTAAAATGATAAACAACGGCTTGCAAAGACTGTAACAGGATAGAAATGTTACCTCCCCTCCCCTTTCAGGCAAACAATGTTGCCACAACTCTGACAGAGCAGTGTCTCTCACTCGCTACGCTGTCTCGCGCAAGTGTTCCCCTTGTTGATTCAGACCTGTGTTGCGCAACCAGCATAGGGTCCCAACTATCATACTTTTGCCCTGGTATCAACTAAAACTATAAGCTTACAAGGACTTTAGCCCTTGAGCTGTCTATGTGTTTATATATGTGGAATTTTTCTGAATCTTATGTTGTTTGTTTAACCAAAACTTGGCAAAACATGACAATTTTATTTCATGTATATTTATAATGTTAGGTTTTATTGTTCTTGCCCTTGATTAAATATGCTGATTTTCTGTCCTTTGGTGAAAGGGGTGTTATAAATATTCTGCCTATAAAATTCCTTTCTAGAAATAATAACAACTACTTCTGACTTCAGTGATGCTGTTTATCCTCTTGATAGCTCTGAGATTGTGTCTGAGCCTCTTTTAAATACAGTATCCAGCTTTAAATAAAAAGAACGGACTTCTCTTTAACTTGGATGTGGTGTGATAAAACTGTTACATATCTTTTTAGGGTGCTATTGTGTATATGTGCATGGGTGAGATTTATGCACATTATGGATATAGCTAAATACGTATAAATTTCTGAAAGTGAAGAATAAACACCCTAGCACGTATGAATGAAGGCATAAATTAGGATGATTAAATTCTTAAAGGAAAGAGATTAACAATAAGGAACAGGTATTGATCATTTAAGAAGCAGAATCCCCATCGTAAAGGTTTAATATTTTATAAAGCTGGAATCAAAGCTAAAAGATGTTAACAGCTGGTGGGCCTTGTGAGACATCAGAGCTGGACTAAAAGTCTGACTGAGATAATACCTTTCCTTTAAATCAATGTAAAAGTAATTATATTCTCCTTAACTACATTTTAAAATACCCACCAAGATCCAAAGAAGGCAGTTCACATTGCCCTGCTGCAAAGCAGGTGGATGAGATAAGATGTTAGACTACCTACCCTTAATTACTTGATTCAGACTTTTTTCCGACACGGCACTGGGGCTGAATGGGAGGTTTATTGTCCTATAATTGCCTACTAAGAGTTCTGTAAACTTTTAGGTTGCCTTAAAACAGCATGGCTCATGGCAGAATGAGTATATGACTGAAGTGAACTTTTACTATAATCCACTGTTGAATTTGGTCGAATCTTTCCACATTTATCTGTGGCCAAGACCACTGGACACATCATGATTATTAAGCCATACCATACATTAAAACACAGCTAGGAAAGATATGCTGCATATTCCATTAGATCCAGCCAGCATTGGAGTTCTGGTCTAGCACTGTTGGGAAGGCTACATATTTGCCTTTGCAGTATTTAAAACATCACTATACAGAGGTTACTATGCTTTTTCCACAGAAATCACTGTAGAAGGCTGTTCTGATACCACATGTAATCCTTCAGTGTAATGATTTAGGGCAGGAGTGTATGGGGATTGGGGAAAATGTCTTCGTAGAGTGCCGTTTTATGTCATTTTGTCTCCAAAGGATCCAGAAAACTTACTTACCCTACCATACATGTTTTCCTTCTCCTCTTTCTACAGAAATCATCTCTTTTCTTTGCCATCACATCATAGAATCATAGAATCAAAGAGTTGGAAGAGACCTCATGGGCCATCCAGTCCAACCCCCTGCCAAGAAGCAGGAATATTGCATTCAGATCACCCCTGACAGATGGCCACCCAGCCTCTGTTTAAAAGCTTCCAAAGAAGGAGCTTCCACCACACTCCGGGGCAGAGAGTTCCACTGCTGAATGGCTCTCACAGTCAGGAAGGTTTTCCTCATGTTCAGATGGAATCTCCTATCTTGTAGTTTGAAGCCATTGTTCCGCATCCTAGTCTCCAGGGAAGCAGAAAACAAGCTTGCTCTCTCCTCCCTGTGGCTTCCTCTCACATATTTATACATGGCTATCATATCTCCTCTCAGCCTTCTCTTCTTCAGGCTAAACATGCCCAGCTCCTTAAGCCGCTCCTCATAGGGCTTGTTCTCCAGACCCTTGATCATTTTAGTCACCCTCCTCTGGACACATTCCAGCTCGTCAATATCTCTCTTGAATTGTGGTACCCAGAATTGGACACAATATTGTGGTACCCAGAATTGGACACAATGTGGTCTAACCAAAGCAGAATAGAGGGGTAGCATTACTTCCCTAGATCTAGACACTGTGCTCTTATTGATGCAGGCCAAAATCCCATTGGCTTTTTTTGCCACCACATCACATTGTTGGCTCATGTTTAACTTGTTGTCCACGAAGACTCCAAGATCTTTTTCACATGTACTGCTTTCGAGCCAGGCTTTTCGTTTTTCCTGCCAAAGTGGAGTATCTTGCATTTGTCACTGTTGAACTTCATTTTGTTAGTTTTGGCCCATCTCTCTAATCTGTCAAGATCATTTTGAATTCTGCTCCTGTCCTCTGGAGTATTGGCTATCCCTCCCAATTTGGTGTCGTCTGCAAACTTGATGATCCTGCCTTCTAGCCCTTCATCTAAGTCATTAATAAAGATGTTGAACAGGACCGGGCCCAGGACAGAACCCTGTGGCACTCTGCTCATCACTTCTTTCCAGGATGAAGAGGAAGCATTGGTGAGCACCCTCTGGGTTCGTCCATTTAACCAATTACAGATCCACCTCACCGTAGTTTTGCCTAGCCCACATTGGACTAGTTTGTTTGCCAGAAGGTCATGGGGGACCTTGTCAAAGGCCTTACTGAAATCCAGGTACGCTACATCCATGGC
The DNA here is from genome assembly GCF_037176765.1 of Anolis sagrei. Classification (NCBI taxonomy): domain Eukaryota; kingdom Metazoa; phylum Chordata; class Lepidosauria; order Squamata; family Anolidae; genus Anolis; species Anolis sagrei. The sequence continues at coordinate 126,879,865 of NC_090025.1, read as the reverse complement.
ATTCCCGCATCTATCCATCTTGTAACTCTATCGAAAAAAGAGATCAGATTAGTCTAGCATGACTTGTTTTTGATAAATCCATGTTGACTATTAGCGATGACCGCATTTGTTTCTAAGTGTTTGCAGACCACTTCCTTAACAATCTTTTCCAGAATCTTGCCTGGTATCGATGTGAGGCTGACCGGACGGTAATTGTTTGGAGAGGTCAAGCTCTTCCCAGTTTCTTTCCCCTTTCCATCTCTCAAAACTTTTCAGTCTATATACCCTTACTTCAATACTAAAAATGTTCATTAATAAAAAATAAAATTAATATAATTTACCCTTTTTGCTATTGTTACAGCAAGAGTGAAAACTGTATCTTTGGAATGCATTTAAGGACCGCCCACAAGAAAAAAATCACAAAACAGAAACAACATGAGAGAAGAAAATAATTTCCATCACACCTAAATTTTTGTCATTTTAAGCTGCCTCTATGCATAGGGAATCATCCGGAGTTGATTCCCAATGTATTTAAAATCATTGGATTTCTACACACGTAAAAAGTGAGCTCTAACAGGGAACCCACAGAATGAGCTTGCATCGTCTGATGGGTCCATAGGGCTCGTAGAAATGTTTGGAGAGGTACAGTGGAATAAAATCCTTACATTCTACATGTCTGTATACAGTATGACTGTTTTACCTGAGGAACTCCCATCTGACAAATTATGTAATTTTCAGGAATTTTCTAATTTTAAGATGAATTTATGACATGCTTCTACTGGAAGTTGCCATAGAGTTGCCCTGGAGGACTTAGATCAGTGTTTCTCAAACTCTGCTCCTCCAGGTGTTTTGGACTTTAGTTCCCAGAAATCCCGCCCGGCTTACCAGTTGTTAGGAATTGTGGGAGCTGAAGTCCAAAACATCTGGAGAAGCACAGTTTGAGAAACTCTCACCTGCACAATTCCTAGAGGAGAATTGAGCTCATTCTTTCCCACCATTTCCTATTTCCATGGTACATTGAAGAATTCCCCTGTGGCTATAGAAACATGTACTACCGATATAATGTTAAGCAGATTTGCAGATATTTACATATTAAGGGATCTACATGTGGCAGCCACACAAGTTTTATAATGTCTTCTTTGTTTTCACAGCATATAAATTAGAAGGTCTTCATTTTGAATATGAATAGATGGAAGGTGACCTCAGATTTTGTAAAATTCCCGCTTGGAAGTTTCCTCATTTGTCTTGATTTCTAAATAGGAATTTTCTGTATGGAATTTTGCAAGGTGTGATAGATCCTCTAGTACTTATTTGTTAAAAGGAAATAAGTAACATTTTCAATTTGCTTGCTATAAAGACAAGTAAGATACTTCTTACCGAGTATGTTCGAAGTACTGTAGCCCTTCAGCGCAAGAATGAAAAATAAAAAGGCCTTTGTTGTTGCACCTCACTTATATGCCCTACCTTTTATCATCTTTTATCATTCCAGTGCCAAGTGAAAATGTGGCTGTTTAGAAAGGATGAAAATGGATCCAGAAAAGTGAATAGTTTTAAATTGTTTTAAGTATTTTCGCTGGGTTCTATCTGTTCTTTTAAAACTCATTATGATATATTGTATCCTTTTGAAATCACTTTACTATTTACATTGCTATAGACTGGTCGTGTTTTTTTTTTTTATTGTACTCCAGCCTGAGATATTTGAGCAGAAGGCAGGATATAAAGATTGTGACTCAATAATAAAAAATAAATACACTTGTAGCATCTTGCTTCCATTTAGTCAATTGAAGAATTTCTACAGATCCCAAGGGAGCGTGATTTCACAAATAGTCTTTGCACCAGTCACTCAGTTTCAACTGTGGCATCTCTTTTGGCTCAGCTAACAGAATGACAATAAGGAGTAGCGCTCTCTCTTCATACAAAATATGTCACGAGGCTGGTTCCTTGCCCAGTGTGCACTGCCTACTTCCTTTGCCTTGGCAGGTGTCCCTTGGCTTGATGAACATTTTGTATGACTATGTCCTTAACCTCTGTCTATCTCAGAGATATATAAGGCCATTACTGCAAATGTACCCCATCTCCTAAAGCACTTCCACTGACATATGCCTGTTATTTCTTGTGGCTACAGCTGACCCATATAATGCCTGAAGACATCATAACTCATCATTGCCTGGCAAAGGAGTGTGTTCCAGTAGTGCTGGAAAAATGCTTTGTATGTGTGTGTGGAATTGAAAAAGAAAGACAGAAAGGAACACCTCAGCTTCACTTTTGACAAAGGCCTCCAAATTCTAGTTTTGTGTGCATTAGTAATAGATCACTAAAATAAACAGCTCAACATCCTTTCCTTTACTGAAAACATTCTAATAGTTGGGCCCAAAATCATTTATTACTATTTGTTTTTCAACTCTTTTCCTCTATTCTGTTATGATCAATGGCTTCTTTATAAACTCGGGACCTCGAATCCTTTATTTTAGGGCTTGTCTGCATCGGGCCAGAAATTGCTGCTGGACATCTAGATGACATCCAGGGATTTCCAATTCACAATGCAGGGGAAAAGAAAATCAAACAATCCAGTTTTATTGTGTGCTATGAGATGTCAGGGAAAGTGTGGGCAGCTGAACTGACTCAAAGTCAAACAAATCCACTATCCAAGTGGCTCTGTGCCACTGTTCCCTCTTCCATGCACTCTGTGGTGCAGGAAAAGGGGAAGAGATTAATCCCATGCTCTCTCTCTCTCTCTCTCTCTCTCTCTCACTCACTCACACACACATACACACCACTCCTGCATTGCTAATGGCTGTTTCTTGGAGATGTTGCAGATGTTGGCAAAGGCACTCACATAATTAGCAGAAAAATATTTTTCTTTATTTTTATGAGCTCCGTAGCAGAGACAAGGGGTATCCAAGATAGTGACCATCCAGTGGTTGCAAACTGGTGTCAGTTCAGCTGGGTGGTGTGAAGTCTGTGGACTCCATCCTGCAGCCACTAAAGACAGAGGTAGCAAAGATATTCATGTCAGCAAAGGCATCTACATGACCTGAAAAAGGAGCTGCTTGACAGTTCAGGACTGCCAAGGAGTTCTTTTCCCTGATGACAGATGACACCCAAGACAACATGACCATCCATCAGGGCCAAAACAAGTTTAAACCAGATGGATGGTACAGATCCCATCTTGTAGCCAATGCAGAATGGAGACACATGGTGTCTTCACTCTTGGGGCTGATCTAGAGAATTGCTACTCTGGATCAGCCTTGGATTAAATGGATTGTGTATATATGCCCTTAGTTGAAGTGGCTTATTACAGGATATACGCTAAGATTTCATCTTTTACCATGTAATACCTCAATTCAACACAACATTTTTCACCACAGTGAAAATGGCAGGACTTGGAGCTACTGGACTTTAACAAAGGAAGAATCCTATGTAGAAGCAATTTGGGAAGCAGCATTTAAAAAAGAAAACTCAAAGCTGAGAAATCATTTTTCAAGCTTTCAAAGTTTTCAAGCGACTGTCACTATATATACACCTTCAGGATGTGTGTGTGTATCCTGTCACCTCGTGAAATGTTTCCTAGAAAATAGCATTCACGTGACTTCTTTTGTCCAACAGTCTGATTTATGTGCCAGTTCATTTTTGATAAATGTAGCAGTTTCTGCCATGTTTTCATAGTCTATCAAAACAATGGCAGTCTGTAGGATCAACTCCTCTTAGGAAGCCCCTAAGGAACATCCTTATGCTGCTGGGGTCATTTACAGCTTATTTAGATATGCAGCATTCTGCCTCAGGCTGTAAGAAGCAAATAAGTTATGGGACAATAGAGGGCTAGTGAAGATTAGTGGGAATGAAATGAGAAGATGTTTTGTTTGGTCTTTGCTATAAGTAATACCAGCCTATTAAAGGAAAGATTGCAGCCTGAGAGAATTAGAACTGAAGGAATCAGTAGGTGCCACTTTTGAATCAATATTGAATTGTACTCTGGTATGCCACTTTATGAGGCAGTATACTGATGTCAAATAAAGGCTGCATCATACCAAAGCATCTGTCAGACTCTCAGACCATTCAGCAGAGGAAAGAGAAACCCAAAGGAAAAGGTTAAAAAAAATTAATTATCCAAAATCCAGAAAAAAACCAAGATATAATGGAGAAATAAAAAGAGAAAGACAGTGACAAATATTTCATTTTATGAAAAGAGATAAAAGACACTGAAAAAAGTGGAAGAACAACAGCAAAACTTGGCATTCGATATATGCAAAATTAAAAATAGTACAACATATTTCAGGCCAAAGGTGTATATCCTACATTCTTCTACCACATTCCATTAAAAAAAGGAAGCTGGTTCCTAATCATCTTCAACATGGAATTTTATCACTGTGCATCTGATAAGACATCAGGGATGCTTGAGATCTTTGATGGGTTCCAAGGCCAATCTATTCCCAAAATTTGGAAGCTGAACACTCCCGATCTACAGCAACAACTATTGTGCACCTATAGGTGAAGCACGAAACTCACTCAGGCCCCTTCTACATGGCTGTGTAAAGTCCAGATTATATGTTTGGAACTGGATTATTTGGCAGTGTAGACTCAGATAATCCAGTTCAAAGCAACCAATGTGGATTATCTGCTTTGATAATCAGAATTATATGGCAGTGTAAAAGGAACCTCAATGACTTTAGCTTAGTAACTTTCTCTTAGCTTGAGTTATTTCACATTGTGAAGATAAAATAAATAGGCATGGGCAATCTATGGTTCTAAATAAGTGGTTCTTAACTTGTGGCTCCCAGAAATGTGAGCCAGTTTACCAGCTGTTAGCATTCCTGGGAATTGAAGGCCAAAACTTCTGGGGATCCACAGAGAACCACTGCTCTAAATGGTTCTAAAGTACTTACAAAACTAGAGGGTACTAGTGCTTTGCTTCTAAAGTACTGCTGAAGTTCTGGTGGTGAAAATTTCAGCACTCTAACAAAACTTTCAACATTTCATTATTATTTCGTTATTGGTGATTTTTATGACAGAACCAACTAGGAACTGTCATTTATAACAACATTTTCAAAGTTTTGTTAGTGTTCTGAAATTTTCACTGCCAGAACTTTAGAACACCTTAGAAGCAAAGCACCAGCACTCCTTAGTTTTGTAAGTACTTTGGAACCATGGATTGCCCATGCCTAAAAATAAAGTATAGAACCATATGCTAAGATGGGATATAAATAAATACATGAAATAAGAGACACCCAAGCTATCCAGCTAATTGGATTAGAGCTCTTTTCTACATTACAGAGATTTCATCAAACCTGTATCTTTAATAAAGGGAAAGGAATTCATGCATCCATGATATGTGGAATTTATTACTTCATTAATGAGTAACCCCCAGTCTCCTCAAAATCTACCTGTGCTCCCCTCCATGTTTGTAGTGTTTAGTTGTTAGTGGAGAGCAGAAGGCAGTGGACAAATTTCTGACATTTTTTGTGTGCAGACACACAATAACAAGTCTTTCAGTAGTCCCACAAGATGTTGTGCAATTGGCTCTAGGAACATGGCAAATGCTTCTGTACCATTTCAACTCTCTACTACCCACTGAATGGACATGGAAGGGCCTACAGGAGTAACTCCTATCTGGGGAGGGAAAAGCAAACTTAGGTGTAGTTCTGTAGGAGATTAATTTAACACTATGGACATTATCACATTAAATGAGGGATTTGCCATGCATCGGGGCAAATTCGTGCAGTCCTGGCAAGGGGCGCAAGCGACCCATCACCCCATGCCTCACATTGCCCGGCTTATTGCCAACCTCATCTGACAAGGAGAAGCATCCACCGCCAAGCTTTCCCCCATTGTAGCAAAGGCAACATGGGAAGAATCCTGTGTTTCCATGGCAGTGTAGGGGGACATGAGAGAAGCCTCCTCGCAGGATTGCAAGACATCCGGGCATCCTCTGGGCAACGTCTTCGTAGACGGCCGATTCTCTCAACCCAGAAGCAACCGGTGACAACCGGTGATGGCAGTGTACACCACTTCCTCTCCCCTTTCACCATGGAGCCTGGCCAGAAGTGGATATGCGTCATGTAGTAGACTCCATGGCAAAAGGGCGTACGATAGGCAAATTAGCCTGTATTATGATGTTGCAAGTCTTCCCTATCTAGTATCTTGTCCATAGTCTTTCACAGACCTTCCTATAGCCACTTTTAACTTTACAGATAACTCCGCTATAGATTTGTGCTGTAAGGACTTCAAACAGATTGCATTTTGTGTCACAGGAATGCTTCTGCAAATCATTTGTGTGTTTAAAAATAAAGTATAGGAAGATTTGAGGACAACAGTAAAACAGCTATTCATGTACATTCAAGGTTGAATAGCTTTACCTCTTTCCTTCAGAGTGAAAATATGTGAATGCTTTGAAGTCCTATGAAATATGTTTGAAAAATGGAGCTTAGTTTTTCAAAATGTGGATCTATCCTCACAAGTTCTAGAAATATCCAATGCATGCTGATCTCAAGGGACTAGTTTTAGATCTGCGCTGGAGTGGTGGTGTGTGCATTGGATTATGACTCTGGAGAACAGGATTTCCTGCTCAGCCATGAAAACTTATTGGGTGAATTTAAGCAATCATACCCTTTCAGCCTCAGAGGAAAGCAAAGGTAAAATCTTCTCTGAACATATCTTGCTAAGAAAACTCAGTGATAAATTGGAAATGACTTGAACGCATACAACACTAAATTCAAAATTAGTACTCATCTCAGTTTTTTTGTAAAATTGGTTTCATAATGTTTATTTCTTTGCTGAAATCTATTTCTGCACTATTCAGTTGTCTCCAGATAACCACTTGCAGTTTCATGACAAATCTCTGAGAATTTAGGCAGCAAAGAGCAACAATAAACGTGAACTATCCCTTCAGCTTTGCTGGTTTTTTCTTAGAGCAGATAACATTCATGAACAATAATTAGATGGAAAAGTGTCACATTCAATGTGACACTTTCCTATATAAGAGTGACTTGCGTGAACATTGACACAACGCTATGGCTCAGTTCTCTCTGTTTGCTGGTCACATGTAGCTTTTGTTCATTTACTTGTGAAATGCTACTGCAAAGTCTGCAGACTGAAGCAAAAGACCATACCCAAGAAATTGGGTTTGTTGCTATGTATCTTCAAATACATAGCTATGTATCTTCAAATCTTCAAATTGACTCTGACTTATGGCAATTCTATCATAGGATTTTCTTGACAAGGTTTATTCAGAGGAGATCTGTCATTGCCTTCTTCTGAAATTTAAACAATTTGACTTGTTCAAGGTCACTCATGGGCTTCCAAGACTAAGCAGGGATTTGAACCTTGGTCTCTCAGACCCCTTCTACACTGCCATATAAAATCCAGATTATCTGCTTTAAACTTGATTAAATGGCAGTGTAGACTCAGGCCCTTTCTACACTGCCATATAATCCAGATTTTCAAATCAGATAATCCACATCTGCTTTAAATTGGATTACTTGAGTTTACACTGTCAGATAATCCAGGTCAAAGCAGATAATTTGGATTTTATATGGTAGTGTAGAAAGGGCCTGAAATAATCCAGGTTAAAGCAGATAGTGTGGATTATCTGAATTGATAATCTGAATTATATGGCAATGTAGAAGGGGCCTCAGAGTCCATGTCCAGATGCTCCAACTATTACACCATAATGGCTCTTTTCAGAAAGGAAGTGTTTGAATTATTTGCCTTTGTGTTTAATATTAAAAATATTTTAATGTCCCACACGGGGACTGTATTAAATTGGAATGACAGTTACATAGATTGAGGCAACCATTGTATATAATGGTCTATCTTGGTTGTAAGTTTAGTACCAGGAAAGGAAAAGGCACGTATGAGATAAAGACAATTTGACTGCCTACGGATACTGTTTTACTTGATTTAGTGTGCATGACCAGTGCCAATGAGAACTGGGTTGTGATAGACATTTGATGTTGTACTTAAGACAGCAAAAGTTGTAGACTGGTTGTGAGATAAATGACACTATTGTAATAGTTACTTCTCTTTTAACTGCATATATATTTAAAACAAACTACATGTTTGTCCTTGGAGTGAAATTAGGGGATTTGTATGGTTACACACATGGGAGTATTAGAGTATCCGATTGGTTATTACAGGAAAAGGTTCAATGTTCACCATGTCTAGGGATGCTTTTTTTTAGGTGAAAGACATTAAAACAACAGCAACAACCAGATTATAAATGTTTGGCTTATTTGCAGGTTTATCCGCTCAGTAAGAACCCTCAACAACAATACAAAACTAGATTTTTAATTAAGATTTTGCCGGTCTATCACTTCAGCTTAAAATGTGGTGGGACAGCTCAACACTATTTCATTATTCCTTGTTTATATAAATGTGGAAAGACATTATTGTATAAGGACCTCATCACACTGAGGTCAATAAGCCAGGCAGCAATTGGGGGATTTGCCATGTAGCATGGCGAATTTGGCAGGCAGCAGGGGGAAACAGTTGCCCCACACCCAGTATTGCCTGCCATGCCACTTTCTCCATCACATGAGAGAAAGCATTGCTGCCCAACTTCCCCCCATTCTTCTGAATAAGAACACAGGAAGCCTCCTGTATTCTCTGGTAAACATCCTAACACATTGCCAGGATTCTTCTTCCATGGAGCCTTTCTGGAAGTAGCCTTACATTGTGTAATGGCATCTGGTGGATTCGGTCGAGGATGCGTCCTTGCAGTATGCTAGAACATTTCCAAATCTCCATGTGATGAAGTGGTACGAGCATCCATTCCCAATGGCTTCTACATCTGTGGAAGTCTTTCTGGATTTCAGTCAGAATTTTAAAGATGCCAATCACACTGCTGAATCCTATCCTAAGCATCTAGCTTAGTTCCTTTAATATTCAGACTAAAATCCAAAGTGAATAAAATGCTTCACTGACAGGAAGCCATCAGTCTGCAGTGACTTTAGCACTTTTAACACCCACTCACCCATATATTTATAAAGATTGTGGTGGAATACTTTTGTTCAGAGTGCTAGCCAGATAGCAAGCCATTTACCCACATTATTCCATCACTATCTCTTCTTCTAGAGGCCATCCCTTCAAGGTTTTCCACTTTCCTCTACACACAGCTAATATTCCATGGGTACTGGGTATCCTCAGTCATTGTTGAGCTGTTTTCCCCATTCTCAATAAGTTTTTTAAATTTAAAAACTTCATAATTCTGGAAACTTTGGGGCTCCCTGAAGCAGCCAATACTTCCTTACCGAATGTGGATTTTGTGTCATTTTTTACTACATAAGAATCCCATTAGAAAGTGAACCCCTTGCAGTACAGTTAAACGTTGGTCATAACAAATTAAAGTCTCTACTCCATGTGTGACTAAGGCTGGAACCATCCCATTGTTCTCCCCAAAAGTATGAAAAGATGTTTTGCCCTAAGGGCAAAAGCAGAATCAATTCAAGTTGGCTCCATCTTTTAAGTGTTTTTAGAGTTAACTTGAATTAGTGAACTTTACACTATAAGAAACTCTCTTTTCATAGTTTCATTCTGTTTTTAGCAGCAATATAAGATAGCAAACTCTCAAACAGGACCTCGGAGAAATGTCATTTGATAGCCATAAAACATCAACACAATCCTGGAATGATTTGCAGTGCCTCAAGAACTGGAAATGTGACTTGCAATGTTGAACGCAATTGTTTCTGCCCAAGTGCCAGGGCATTAACCAGCACGCTTGGCATAACTGTGTCAATTATGTGTCAAGAAGCCCAAATGTCATATGAAATCCTTTCTCTCTTGTTACTGCTGTGCAAATGTTATTTCAGCCATTTTGACTTGTGCCACCATCACTGACATTTTCCTTTTCAGCCCAACACAGCTCCTTCCTTTAACACATTCAACCCATTTCTTGGTCAAAATATTTCACAGGGAGCTAGAAATCAATTCTTCCGTTTTGCCCAGGGGTTTTGTAAATACCAAAAGCTTGACATTCTGTCCTTGTCATGAAAAACAAAATAAAAATGACAGAGCTCTCTTTGGTTCAGGGCACCCACAGTAAAAGAAACAACTTGTACAAAACCACTTCAACCATTTCCACTTTGAGACTAGGAGCCAATCCTCTGGAGACTTCTTCACATATTATAGTTTTACACATATAGTGATTCTTCTGAGGTACATGTCTTGCTTCAGTAATACATTTCAGAATTTTATGAAGTATGGAATTCTAGATATAGCTCCTCAGTGCCTTGTGTTTTTTCAAAAAAATTAGCATTATTTGCATTTCAACAACAAAAAATAACAGAGAAAAGCAAAAAATAAATAATATACAAAACATGTTCAGTATATGGACAAGCCACCCCAGTACATAATGAATATACTCATATATGTTTAGAAATTTTAGTCAAAAAACCTGGATTGACTTAACTATTGATCAGTGTAAGTACTGACTAGTACTTAGAGAGGGAACAGGCTTGTTTTCTGCTGCCCTGGAGACTAGTACTCAGAACAAAGGGTTCAAATTACAGGAAAGAATATTCCACTTGAACATTAGGATGAACTTCTTGACTGTAAGAGCTGTTTAGCAGTGGATCTGTCTGCCTCAGAGTATGGTGGAAACTCCTTCTTTGGAGGCTTTTAAACCTCTGGATGGTCATCTGTCAGGGTTCTTTGATTGTGTTTTTCTTATGTGATGGGGTTGGACTAGATGGCGCATGTGGTCACTTCCAACTGTTATTATTCTATGATTCTACTGTCCTTTATCTTTTATCTAAAAGCAAAACAAAACAAAACCACCTCTGTCTCTTGAATAGAGTAGCAACATGTAGAGCTTAGTTTGTCCTGGTAGAAAAGAAGGACCAACCCCATCTATTTTTCCCCTCAATGTGCTCTTTCTGCTCTTTCTGAATGTCTAAATGAGAAAATGATGGCAATGGCCAGAGGTGGCTGGTCACCAGAGGGAGTGCTGATGGTTTCTCTTCTCCATGGAATGATCCTCGACTTATCCATGAGTCACATCAAAATCCATAATTTTGGCTCCCCAAACCACCCTCAACTTATAAACGATTTTGACCTATACATGGGTATATATGATAATGATGTTTTCCTAAAGTTCTCAGATTTCCAGAATTGAGAAGAAGACAACATTGAAACTCATTCATTTGGAAAGTGATGGGGGAAATCATTTGAGGGAACTGAATTGTGATAGGAAAGCATAGCTAGACTCCCATAGCCACATCCCCAAACAACTGCCAAGAAGAAGGGAACAAGTGATATGAAGTCAACAATAACTGCTTCATGAGAACACACCCATCTTTAGACCCATCTGGAAGAGCAGTTTGTTGTCTAAAAATAATGATGGAAACCCAAATCTGAGGATGCCTGCCATAGATGTGGGTGAAATGTCAGGAGAGAATGTTTCTGGAACTTGGTCATACAGCCCGGAAAACTCACAGCAACCCAATGATTCTGGCCATGAAAACCTTCAACAACATATCTGAGATGTGTTTATCTACAAAAGCAAACAAGGGTTTGTCTCCTACCTTGGAAAGTCCACGGATATATATATACACTCCACTTGCCTCATTTCCAACAGACCTTTGAAAGAACCTCTAAAGATGCTTGCCACAGATGCAGTTGAAACATTAGGAAAGAATGCAACTGGAATATGGCATGGCCCCATAGCCCGAAAAACTCACAGCAACCCAAATGTCCATATGATTACCAGGATGGCTTGATTTGCTTGGAAAATGGCCGACTTTCATTCTGAAGATGACAATGTTGCTTAGAATACATTATAATAGCCCATCTTGGGAATTTATCCTGGGAATTTATCGGAAACAGCTACACAGTCATAACTAAGCTTTCATAATCTTAAGAAAGAAGAAAGACAAATTTTGAAAATGCCCACCGTGAAAGTTAAAATCACATTTCATTTTCTTGGGATTATTCACACTGACATGCAGTCTTATGATTTTTCAATAGCTATTTTTACCCATATAGCTTTTTTTTTTTTGTAAGGATAAAATGCAGTTTTTAGACTTAGGAAGGGAGTATGCAGATGCTATAGCAACAGCACCCTGAGAGTTGAAAAGGGCTTGCAAAATGCTGGGACAGACTTTGACTGCTTTTTAATCTCTGTTCCAGACCACCCCATTTAGTGAACCAGATAGGGCAAAACTATAAGTAATCTTTTAGAGAAATATATAATGATGAGACTATACAATTCAGACTATACATTCTTGTCTTGACTAGCATCCACTATTAACAAAGTGAGTTTCATTCTGGAGGTCACCTTTGTTTCTACCATTTCCTTGCATCTGAAACCACACTGGTGCTTTCTCTTCCCTTGTTAGGATTCCATTCTGCTTGAGGTACAGAAACTGGTAAGTTTAGAAGATATACCAAGAAAATTACATAATGCTGACCTGAATGACATTTGAGAAGTGCTTTCTAAAGACTATTATTTCAAAATATATAAGGAAATTGCAAAGGGCTTTCCAAAGAGTATCCCTCGACATAACTTACCTTAATGACATGGATTTTAATGACATAATGATATTCACGGGTTTCTGTAGACATGATAAAAGCCAGATGATAACTAGCAAATTGAGATTTAAATCCCCATTTAACTATGAGTGTTCTTGGCCAGACTCTGTTTCCTGAAGGAGATAAAATAGGAAAAGAGAGATTCTGTAGAGCACAGAGATCTCTGGGAAAAAAGGCAGTTTGATGATAGGGATGACAGGAATATGCAAATTCAAATGCTGGGATATTGATGTTTACCCATCCTTTGATGAGCATCATTAGAAATGAGGAAGATCAGAAGTAGATAGAAATTAGGAAAAATTGCAAAGTTCCTTCATTAAGTCAAGCTCAAGAAAGGTGTGGATTAAGAAAATAGGTATTGCCACAGTTATGTAGCAGTGACCAGATGATCAACAGTTCAGTTGGTGCAATTGATATCTGGCTATTAGTCTCACTAAAGTTGCAGGCTAAGAAATAATTTATTTATTTGTGTTGTCGAAGGCTTTCATGACCAGAAACACTGGGATGTTGTGTGGCTTCCATTCCATATAACCATGCTCAGTTATGTGGCCAATTGGGGTATAGGGTGGCAATCTGAGCTCGATGGGTTTACACTCTCCCTGAGGACACAGGTCTGCAGTCTGGGGGTCCTCCTGGATTCAGTGCTGATGCTTGATGCTCAGGTCTTGGTGGTGGCTGAGAGGGCCTTTGCACAGTTAAAGCTTGTGCGCCAACTGCAACTGTACCTCAAAAAGTCTGACTTGGCCATGGTAATCCATGTCTTAGTTACTTCCATACTGGATTACTGTAATGCACTCTATGAGAAGCTGCCTTCGAAGATTACCTGGAAATTGAAGTTGGTACAAAGGTCAGCATCCAGGCTGTTAACTGGAGCGAATTACAGGGAGCGGTCTACTGCGTTCCGATAAGCTTCCGTTCCCAATTCAAGGTTCAGGTTATTATCTATAAAGCCCTAGATGGTTTGGATCCTACCTATCTTTGTGATAGCATCTTCCCCTATGAACCAGCATGAGCTCTAAGATCTGGGGAGGCCCTTCTTTTGCTCCACCCCCATCACAAGCATTGCTGGCGGGGATGAGGGAGAGGGCCTTCTCGGTGGTAGCCCCCAGCACTGGAACTCTTTCCCCAGAGAGATCAGATTGGCGCCCACCCTGTCCACCTTTTATAAAGAACTAAAAACATGGATGTCCCACTGTGCTCAAATTGCTCTTTACTATTGTCCCTGCCCTATAGTTGTATTGCTCTAATTGACTGAGCCCTTCTAGCACAAACTTATCATCTGGCTTTTGCACTTTCCTACCAGCCCTGTCCTCAAAACTGTATTGCACAGGCCCCTGCCTCACCCCATATCTCAGTATATGGCCACTATGTTAGGCTGCTGGTTGTTATTGATGGTTATGTTTTTATTATGTTTGTTTTTGTGATTTTTTTATGTATTATATTTTAATCTGTGTTTGACTGGGCTTGTCCCCATGTAAGCCATCCCAAGTTCCTTCAGGGAGATGGTGGTGGTATACAAAAATAAAGTTGTTGTTGCTGTTATTATTATTATTATTATTATTATTATTATTATTATGTTCTAGCAGTATTTTCTCCTGATGAAGATTTTTTATATAGATTGTACTAATGGTATACTATTGGTGTGTCATACATAAGAAATCTCCCCTACTGAAATGATTGAAAAATTTTATCCAATGCAGAATGGCTGTGTACTGTTCGAGATGGCAGACATCTATGTCCCATTGCAGTCCCATTGTACATGGATGTATGTAGCATGTATGCAGCATGTAGTACATTGTTCATTGCAGATGTGTCACATCTCCACAATACAGAATATTCAATTTATCATGTATTTATTTACACATAATAATAATAATAATAATAATAATAATAATAATACTTTATTTATACTCTGTCACCATCTTCCCAAGGGGACTCGGGGCAGCTTACATGAGGCCACGCCCATCAATACAGTAAAACAATATAACACATGAACACAACAAAAAATAAGAAAATAAAATAAGATACAAAACTAATATAAATAAACAGCACAACAATATAAAATCAGAACATTAAACACTGAAAAAAAACCACAGTAGGCAAGGCCAATTTCAAAGATTAAAAATTTAAAAACACTGGGTGATAGGGCAATGTAATGTATCAGGACAGGGGATCCAGGGGATAAGGTAGGATTTAATTGCACAAACCGGAAAATAAAGGGCATTACATGCCGAGTTTGGTCAGGAATTATCATACATTCAATCACTGAAGGCACACTGGAACAGCCAAGTTTTCACACCTGCACACATGCACAAAATAACCCTTAATTTTGGAACTGGTTTATGAATCAAACCAGTTTACTGCAGACCTAGATGTAGTTTATACATGTTAAAGGAAAAGAAGAATCCTCTTCAGGTTTCATTTAAAATGGAAGAAGGAAATCTAACCTCTCGCTCCCACAGATCTACCATATAAAGAAGCCTGACACTTCCCTTCTGCATTTTGCTTCAGGTTTTTAAATGTTTAGTTTACAGATCTCTAGTCATTAAATTGCATTTTTGCCTCGGTTACAAACAGGTATAGATTTTTTATGAAATAGCAAAGGTGAGTAATAAGTGGCAGACCTTCCAGTCTTTGAACATATTTTATTTTTACTATGCTGGTTCCTAAAGGGAGAATAATTGGTAAGAGACGTCCAGACATCGATTGATTCTTTTCAAGGCATCCAGAATGAAGTAAATTGAAAGGTGCTACGGCTTTCCTTTTAAATGGCCAATATAAATGAAAATGATCTCTGACAATATTGAGTGATGCATACCAGAAGATTTTAAAGGTTGATCAAAATATTAGTACATTGTTCCCCATTCCCCATTATATGGACAGATGCTTCTGACTATACATAGGCATTTTGATAGGCAATCTTAAGAAAAAGGAATCCTCCCATTAGGATATAAATTGTCACTTTTTTGTTCTTGCAGGAACCAGGAATAAAAAAAAAATATTGCATAGTAGGGTTCTGAGAGTTTTTTTGTGTGCTTTTCAACTTTATTTGAATTTTGTGATTTTTTGCAAAAGAAATTGTTTGCACAAAAACATTGCTTTTGCACAATCTTTCCTACTTTGACTTACCTGCTGAAAAAAAATATGCATTTCTGAGCTGAACAGTCTATGATTACAAAAAATTAAGAATCTGAAATTCATGCTGTGGCAATACCTTTATGAGGCCAGCAAGCACAAAAATGTTTGTAAGCTTCTGATACCTTCAAATATTTTCATTGGGCACACTGTAGCAAACTGAAGGTGGGGAAGGAAAATCATGTAGTCTGTATATTTCCTTTAGATGGAAGACGGAAGAAGTATATGTAGACTCTGAAATGGGGTTTATTGTGTGATAGGATGAAATAAGATTTCACCCCAAGTAGCTCCTAGGCATACAGGGAGCAGGAAGTAAAATAAATTACCAGTCTGAAAATGCAGGACTCCACTGGAGGCTCAGAATTGGACTTCATCACACAAACCCACTAGTCCACTACAGCTGATTTATTGTTGAGAGTAGATTACCATACCACATTGAGCACCTTTGATATTTCACCCCTCTTCTTTAGTGCAATTGCACTGATTTGCCAAATTGTGGTGGCACTATCATACTTCTGCACATCCTTGTAATGTCAACTTCCCGTACTACTATCTTTCTTCCCCTCCTCCTTTTCTTTCCCCTTCTTCTTCTTCCTCATCCTCTACTTCTTCCTGCAGTTATAGCATTTAAAAGCAAAAGGGGACAAACATGATTAACATCCTTTCTTCCTTTGCTTTTCGTATCTTTTATGAGAGATTGGGACTAATTATACCTCCTCTCCTTTAGTTTCCATGTAGAGCTCTGATCTGGACCTGATGTACTTGCTCGGAGGTTTTATTAAAATGCGGTGGAAACAATAGCATTTTTTTTCTTTTCTAAAACCTGTAAGATTATGACACACACAGGTATAGCAACTAGACTTGTCTAATGGTCACAATATTGCTAACTTTTAAAGTTGTTCTCATAGTGTTAACCATATCTTCTATAGCCTGTAGAATTTCTGAGTTGGCGAAATAGTGCCATGGGGCAGTAATAGAGTGAGATATTAGAAATTATGTACTTTTTCAAAGGAATTTCCAAACAAATATGTAATTATTTTTATATGCAATTCTGTAAGAAGTAATGTATCTAGTAAATGGTATTTTTTATTTCAAACCGTATGACAAAAATGTTATTTTTACTGTGTTTTTTTAATGTGCTGCCTAAAGTTTTGTTGACTAAAATAAAAACTATTGTAAA
Organism: Anolis sagrei; assembly: GCF_037176765.1. Classification (NCBI taxonomy): domain Eukaryota; kingdom Metazoa; phylum Chordata; class Lepidosauria; order Squamata; family Anolidae; genus Anolis; species Anolis sagrei. The sequence goes on along the minus strand of NC_090025.1, from coordinate 126,863,049 downwards.
AATAAAATAAAGTAAGATAAAATGATAACTGCCAGCTTGGAAATAGTGGGAGGAAGAGGTGATGGAGTAAAGAGGAGAATCCCAGCCCTTGACTTCACTTTACTACTTGTCAGCACAGAAATGTGAGAGATCCATCACATCAAGGTAGATTGTGGGGTTGGTTGCATTTTATCCATCAATAGTGAGGAAAAGGAGAATCAGAGAGAAAGGAAAGGGAGGCAGGCAGACCAGAAATGGGATGCACATGGAGTCTTAACCGGATTACCTGCTTTGATTAAGTCCCATGTGGGAAGTTCACTTGCTCTTTGGTATTGTAAAATGGAGGCCAGTGGTAATTGAAAGCAATTGTAAATGCTGAAAAAGATAAGACTAACAGAAGGTACATGTGGCTCACAAAATGTTTGAAAACTATAGTCTTTAGTAGGAGCATGATTATTACAGTTAAAGAAAGGGGAAAATAGTGCTGCATATACATGATGCCATATATTTACCAAATACATTCTATACACATTTGAAGGAAGACTAGAAATAAGTAGACTCCTTCATGCACTTTGGCTCGCTACATGATTTAGGCTAGTTCTACACAGCCACATAATGTGAGTCATAACTGGCATCCAAAATGCTGGTTCTGGCCCATAATGCAGCTTGACAGGGGCACCCTGCACTGCCTTGGCGGTGAGGGCAGGGTGGTGTCCCTAGTGCCCAGATGTGGCAGAACCAGTTCCGCACCACTGAGCAAAGGCCAACTGCCACCCCCTCTCCCTCTCTGTCATTGCCAGTTACAATGGTGACAGGGCTACCTACCTCATACTTGGAAATCTATCTTTGTGAATGTCAAAGAAGCTGAGAGAAGAGAGAGGGGTGCTTTTCCTCCTCACTTTTCCCAGGCTTCTTTCACAGTGACAGGGCAAAGAAGGACAAAGGAAGACTCCTGAGTATGAGATAGCTGACAGTGCCGGGGACACTGCCTGAGCCTGGGGACCACAGGATGACTGTAAGGGCACCTGCAGCCAATTCCGCATAGGAATCAGCTGCAAGTGTCTGTGTGTGTCTGCAATGAGTTATTTTAACCCTGGGTGCAGGTGCATTAAGCAACTTACTGCAGATCAGCCCATGTGCATTTTGCGGCCACACACAGGCTGATCTGACCTAAACGGCCAGTGTAGATGTGCACTTAGAGCCCTCTACAGTCAGAGTTGTACAACTCTTCATGTTCTGACTGTGAAATTATGGCACTACCTTTTTTTGTATCAGGAGTGACTTGAGAAACTGCAACTTGCTTCTTGTGTGAGAGAATTTACCATCAGCAAGGACATTACACAGGGGATGACCAGATGTTTGATGCTTTACCATCCTTGTAGGAGGCTTCTCTCATGTCTCTGCATGGGGAGCTGGAATTGACAGAGGGAGCTCAACCTGCTCTCCCTGGATTCGAACTGCTGACCTGCTGGTCAGTGGTCCTGCCAGCACAAGGGTTTAACCCATTGCGCTACTGGGGCTCGGATACTACAATGAGCAGTTTGTGAAGTGAGAATACAGTGAAAAGTGAGGAATCTAGAAAAATACCGTGCATCATGATGAACAATTTCTTCAGGTTGGGGGCTGCACTAGACTCCTCAAAATCTTCCATGGATCACATTTTTCCACTGTCAAAATTGCAGTGTTCCTATGGTACAGGAGGATGTCAGAGGTTCCTTCAGTACCAAGGAATAGAGAGCAACATGTGTCAAAAGTTGTATCCCTGAAAAAGAACAAAGGCAAGTGATTTGGGGAAAGTGTTGTTGCTTAATGTGGTAGGTGCAGTTTTGGTGGTGTCTCACATCACACCAACCACATTGGCATGGAAAGATGGCCCCAGAAAACGATGAGTTAATTTCCTAGCTGACTGCTCTCAGGCAAGTTGTTAGATAGCAGTTAGAAAACTTATTTTTGTCTGCCGTTACTTATTAAATCCTAGCTTGCTCTGGAACAAATACAGGGTTTCACAGCAGAACATGACAAAACAAACTACTTTTAAATAAATAGTCAGAGAGAAAGAAGGAGAGAGATTATTACAGCTGCTATTAATAACTGGGACTGTATGATTTCAGAAACGTGTATGCTTAAAAGCCTTTAAAAAAACTTGTTTTGGTTTGACTTGCAGGAATTATATTTGTTGTGTTTTTATAAACTGCACATCACCCTGAAAGCTATTTAGCTCAACTAAAGTGATAAAAGCTGCTGTTGGATAACTATTAACTTTTAAAATAATGATAAGATCTTTATCCAATAATACATGAGCCAATTGCAATTAGTTACTTGATAAGAGAAGGTCATAGAAAAATTTTGCTATATAATTCTACTCAGGTCTACCTCTTTGAATTCAGATAGGCTTATTCTCTGATAAGCAGGAATAGGGTTGCAATAATAAAGCAGAAACTTCTGTGGCAAAGAATCCCTCCCACACTCTTTCTACCTCTGTGTGAATGTATTTGGAGTACAGACTAATAAATCCATGAGGGATGCAATTTCTAATCACTACAGGCATAATCCAAAATAAAGAGAAACTACAGAAAGGAACAAAAAAGAGATTATACTAATGATAGAGAAACAGCAAGATGTGTCAGCAAACTCATAGCAGTGTATAACCCCTGACCAGGATATTAGTTTACAAATAAAACTCAAACTATGTGCAAAAGTTAATAGAATGCACATAGAGGCTTTGGGGTGAATTTCTTGGATTGGGTATATTTGTTTAGAGGCAAGCAGCAAATCCACAAATTTCACAGAGTTTGCTTTTATGTGGATAATGCTCTCCCTCATACATTTCTTAATGTTTATGTTGCTCACAACACTTTTGTCTGTGCATTGTTTCTATTGCTTATTGGTTTAAATATTCCTTTTGAACTCATCTACCAAAAAGGGCTAATGGAAAATAGAGATTTTCAGATGAAGCAGGAGGCAGGGGTTGATGATCATTGCTGTTGCATTTTTATAGCCACTTGAAAACTGGATGATATTAAAATGGCTTTTCTAAATTATGTTTTTTAAAGAGTCACAAAAGCTTTAGCAAAAACATTACTTTCCTATTTTTATTATATATTATAACAAAAGGGCAAATTTCAAATCTGCAGATGAAAGGATGAATATGTTAGAATCCCAGCATGCTTTTGTTTTGCATTTTCAATGTATTCCACACATCAAGCTGGGAGAAATGTGGGGTGGCAAAGACAATTTTTCAGAGGAAAGGGGAGAAAAGGGGGGGGGGGGAGGATTTGGATTATGTTAGAAATTCTCCTGTTGGGATTATATGATCTAATTTTATTCTGATTTAGGAGAAAAAAATATGGCACAGCTTTTGAAATTGCTTAAAGAAGTAATTCCAGCCTAGTCAACATCTTTAACCAGTGATATAGGTTTGGACTAAGGGCCCTTCCACACAGCCCTATATTCCAGAATATCAAGGCAGAAAATCCAACATTTTCTGCTTTGAACAGGAATATATTGCAATGTGGACTCAGATAACCCAGTTCAACACAGATACTGTGGGATTTTATGCCTTGATATTCTGGGATATAGGACTGTGTGGAAGGGCCCTAGGATTGTGTATTCCATTCATTATATACCGAGCTGCTTAGTTCAATAGAAGTTGAATGTTTATCTTCTATCCCCAGACATCACATTCTAAATATATACTTGACATGAACTGCTATTATTTGTTCCCTTGTTGCTATCACCAGCTCTTCTAGGACCCTTTCAGACAGGCCCTATATCCCAGGATCTGATCCCAGGTTTTTGCTTTACACAGGAATGTATGAGTCCACACTGCCAGATAATCAGGGATAAACAGAAAACCTGAGATCAGATCCTGGAATATAGGGCCTGTCTGGAAGGGCCCCTAGGCACCTTTCAAATTGAGTTTTAAGTTGCATAGAAGAGTCAAAGATCTGTATAAGTATCATAAAACAATTGTAAAATGTGTTGTCGAAGGCTTTCATGGCCAGATTCACTGAGTTGCTGTGAGTTTTCCGGGTTGTATGGCCAAATTCCAGAAGCATTTTCTCCTGATGTTTCACCCACATCTACGGTAGGCATCCTCAGAGGTTGTGGGGTCTGTTAGAAATTAGGCAACTGAGGTTTATATATCTGTGGAATGTCCAGGGTGGGATAAAAAACTTTTGTCTGCTTGAGGCAAGTGTGAATGTTGTAATTGGTCACCTTGATAAGCATGTAATGACCTTGCAGATTCAAAGCCTGGCTGGTTGCTGCCTGGGGGATCCTTTGTTGGGAGGTGTTAGCTGGCCCTGATTGATTCTTGTCTGGATTTCCCCTGAGTTTTTTTAGTTTGTTCTTTGTTGACTGTCCTAATTTTAGAGTTTTTAATACCGATATCTAGATTTTGTTTATTTTCATTGTTTCCTCCTTTCTGTTGAATTGTCCATGTGCTTATGGATTTCAGTAGCTTCTCTGTGTAGTCTGATATGGTAGTTGTTAGAGTGGTCCAGCATTTCTGTGTTCTCAGATAATATGCTGTGTCCAGGTTGGTTCATCAGGTGTTCTGCTATGGCTGACTTCTCTGGTTGAATTAGGGAGCTCCCGGTGGCGCAGTGGGTTAAACCTCTGTGCCGGCAGGACTGAAGACCGACAGATCGCAGGTTTGAATCCGGGGATAGGCGGATGAGCTCCCTCCATCAGCTCCAGCTCCTCATGCGGGGACATGAGAGAAGCCTCCCATAAGGATGATAAAACATCAAATCATCCGGGCGTCCTCTGGGCAATGCCCTTGCAGATGGCCAATTCTCTCACACCAGAAGCGACTTGCAGTTTCTCAAGTCGCTCCTGACATGACAAAAAAAAAGTCTGTCGTGCTTTTCATGTTCTTTGATTCGTGTTTGGGCACTGCATTTGATGGTCCCTGTGTACCTTGTCCACAGCTGTATGGTATACGGTAGACTTCTATAGAGGTGAGAGGTGTAAAATGTTGTAAAAAGTTTTGTACATGAACATAACCATGATCTGGCTCTGAATCTTCTCAGCCTTCTCAATCCCAATTGAAGCCTAATCTATTCTATGTGTGGCAAAATTGCCTTGGCTCATTATTTCTCTTTTTAATATTGACTAATGGTGTATTGTCAATTTAACTTTTCTACTTGGATTAAAGACTTGCACAGATGTTGACGATTAAAACAGGATTATTAAGGAATACATTTACTATTGTTTCTTCTAGTCTGGGATAAGGGTAATTCGGAGCTTAGACTACATAAGGCTGGAAAGTAAAGTTCTAAATTAGTGTTCAACATCAATAATGGGTTGAATGAAGGCAAGTAAATAGAAGATTGGCCATACAAAACAGAGGCATATAGGGATTTCAACTTTTATTCCACCATTACCTACAACAAAGATATGTGCTTATATCCCACCAGTGCTATCAACTGTGAGTATTTCTCTCCCACCAAATGGGAGGCCTTCCCAGTGTTCTCTGCAAGGACATCTTTCACCAAGAGCTGCTGGATCCTGCAGAAATCTTAGTTGATTGTGTCGTTGGTTTGCATCTGGCTATGGAAATGTAGTCAGCTACTTCGCTGATTGCCATCGTTCATGGAATGGCCATTCAGGAGGGCTGTCATAGAACAAATATGAATCTCGGGGAGGGTGGGGTCCTTTCACAAAAACAGCATAAGACATATACAGGCATGAGACACCTATATATGACACTGACAGAATATCACATCCTGTGTATAACTTTAGTATTCTGAAAAGTGAGAAGCAACAATGTTTAACCAAAAATGGGTTATGGTTGTTGTGTTTTCAAGTTTTTTCTGACTTATGAAGGCTGTGAATCTACCTTTGGCTTTTCTTGGCAATATCTATTCAGAGATGTATTGGCATTGCCTTTTTCTCAGGCTGAGAAAATGTGACATGTGCAGAATCACCCCTGGGATTCTATGACTGAACAAGTATTCAAATTGCAGTCTCTCAGACTCACTCCAACACTTAGACAGCCTTTTAGATGTAAAGCTTTTAAAGAAAGGGCTGTATGTAAGAAGGTGTTGTATTCTTTAAAACTAAAAATTAGGTTCTATGATTTTTTTTTAAAAAAAAGCCATTATCATTACACTGAGAGAGATGTAAAAAACCCTTTTTTGTTACTTTAGCAGAATAATAAAAAAAATCTACCGTAAATGGAGCAACCGAAAATCATTTCCCACCTCTATCTTTTTCATTTGGTCCTCTTCAATAACTACTGCATTTCATCATTTAGCTAAGAAATTGGATGCCTTGGGGCTTGGCTTTTATCATGAGCTAATAAAATGGAGAGAAACAGACCTTTAAAAAATAATCGCCCAAATAGCGCCTGTCAGTAAGTATTAGATTCAGAACAGGCATTGACTCAAAAAGGTTGTGTTGCATTAGAATACATTAAGCATTCATGCGCCTCTGTCAGGTAAAGTTTCCTGTTGTTGTTTACATATATCCTGATTTGAGTAGATATGCTTCTAAATTGTTTTTCTTTTAAAAGAATGCTCTCAGGCTGATAGCCCCTTCATTTCAGGCCTACATATATGAATTGCTAAAACTCAAAAAGCAAAGGATTACTCAGTCAATAGATTTTGTTTAACAAACTCATCACTTTGCCATCTCTTAAGCTACAGATGCTCTATTAAAAATGGGAAGAACTAAGCAAGTTCATGGATGTGTTTCTCCATTACTGCTTCATGCCGTAATTCTGACGACATGAAATTATCCAACAGGGTGGAATTTAAGGAGGTCTTGTTCAACTGGATTCTTACCATTTTTAAGTTAGGCATTTCAGAACCCTGTCTTGCTGGAGTGAAACATTAATCGTTTCTTGTGCTCATTCAATTGTCTCCTTCTGGACTTTTTGCTCAGCCAGGACAGGCAGAGATCCAGCTCACGTGTAATGGCTCTCACCTCTCAAAGGCTCATTTCCACATCATTGGGCTGTACAAGCTGAAAAGTTTCCATTGATGTTCCATTAATATCGATGCACTATCAAGAGTTTCCATTTACCTTAATGGTCCATTAAAAGTTTACATTAGTATTGGACAAATAGGAATCAAGATTTATCCACTGGGCCAGGATTAATTACTGCATCTAATTCAGAGCAGATCCAAGCAATTTCATCTGCAAAGTTCTTAGCAAATGGTTCACTATTGAGTGGCATAGATTCTTCCTTTCTTGTTTTCTCTCTCCATAGCAGCTGAAATGTAAATACACCATTTTACTCCAGTTTGACAATCCACAGTGATATTGTTTTTTAATTGAATCTAGTGACAAAAATGCTGCGTAGATGCATATATTTACAGGATTAGTCTTTAGAACTGGTGCATCTTCTTCAACAGTAAAATAGAGGAAATAAAATAGAAATTCAATGCAAGTATCTGATGGCACAGGAGGCATGTCATTAGGTATCTTCATGTTATTTAGGGACCATTTAACAGAGTTTTTGGCAGTATTTTGTCTATCAAATCATACAGAGCAGTCTATTCCTCACTATTTAACAGTGATTCCAGTAATTATGTACATAATTTTGGTGTGCTTTTTCACAGCGGGTCTCTCAGATGGCTCTCCTTTTTAAAATAAAGAACAAGTGAAGTGAGACTAAGATGAAAAACTATTACATGGATGGATGTATCTATTTATTGCAAAGTACACGGTGTAGATATTCTTCTCTAAACCACTGACAATTACTTGTTTTATAGGTCGCATGGAAAAAGCAGCACAAGTCATCTTTCAGTTTCAGAGAATCATAGAAGGAAGTCAGAAATAATACCGATTCTTTCAATAATCCAATTTCAGGAATTAGCCATTTTAACAGGCCAGTTTTAAGTTAAGCATGAGAAAAATAAATGGATTCTTCAGTTACTCAAGGAAATATTTCAATATGTAGGAATTCTGAAGACCATTATACAACTTGGAAACCATGCTAAAACCTAGAGTCAGACAAAATAGAAGCACATGGTGATGAGTGCTATATCATCTTTCCAAAATACATTTTTGCCATGTCTGTATAATACGTATATGTGGCTACTGTGGTGACCTCTGAAGGCTTGTCTGTAACTAAATAACAGTATCTCCTTTGGACAACTCAAATGGCTGTGACCCAAAGTTATACAGGAATTGTACATTGGTGGAGTAATTGAAAATTTTGTTTGAGAAATACATTCAGAAATGGAAGATCCTCTAGAGCAGTGGTTCCCAACTTATGTTCTGTGGAATCCAAAGTGGTCTGTGTGCTGGGAAGTATTTGCTTCAGTGGCTGAGCTAGGCTGGGCAGACTGCTGGAAGCTTCTTGCTTCCATCTCCTCTGCTGGTCCTTCTAGCAACTCCTCGTCTTTGCTATTTGAGCTGGCCATGACACTTAGGTGAAAAAAAAAGTCAAATATTTTTATACATGGCCTTTCACTTTCAGGGGCCCTAACAAAAGAGAAAGTGGGTGGCTGACTGTATAGACATAAATATTTTATTTAGTCTTCTAATCGCTGCCTATCTATAAGGGGAAACACAATGATTATGTCCTTTCTCCATATCAGAGATTATAATTGGTTCCAATACAGGCAGTCGCCAAGTTACAAACAAGATAGATTCTGTAGGATTATTCTTAAGTTGAATTTGTATGTAAGTCAGAACAGGCACATATTTTAATTGTAATTCCAGCCTTATGCTTTGTATAGCATAAGGAAGGATTAACAACCCCATTGTATTTGTTTTGCTGTCCATGCCCCTGTTCAGAAGATTTCACCTCACTTTCTGTCCCTGTGACCATTGGATTTTGAAAAAAAAAGGCTTGTTATGAAAACAAGTATTGGTGTTAAAACTTCAGTGGAGACACCTTTTCCCCATGATAACTCTTTCTGGAGTGAATTTCCCTTCCTAGGGGTGGATTTCCCCAACCTGTTGTCTCACCCCCTTAGCTAGGAGTTTTTTGTAAGTTGGGTGCTTGTAACTCTGGGACTACCTGTAATTACATACGTAATTTTGGTGTGCTTTTCATTGAATGTCCCTCAGATAGCAGTTCTTTTTAAAGTAAAGAACAAGTGGAGTGAGAATTTGTAGATAATTTTGAATACCAGATTCTGTGCACATCCATAAGAAAGATTATAATACCTATTTAAACATTAATTACATGTCATTTGGGCAATTAGTGTCCTTTAGCTGTACAGGTTCTTGGCATAGAGAGTAAGGGAGGCAGCTTTGCAGATGAATTTGTCCTGCCAATTTTAGTCCTGATGTTTTTGGAGACATCGATGCAGTTTCCTGAGTACAGGAGCAGCAGGGCAGGTACCTTGGGATTGCTTTTGTTTCACATCCCCTTTTTCTTTTTCACAGCCAAGCACAGCAAAATCCAACAGTCGTGCTTGGTGCTTTGAGAAAGGGAGACTGCTGACTAATTACTATCATTATGATAGTAGGAATCAAACTGCTTACTCCTCAACAGCTGTAAGGTCTGGGGGTCATCTTGGCTGAATCTCTTGTGTGCCATCGTGCAGAATGGGATATATAAACTATTGGAAAGAAATGTCCTACAGCACCTCACAAGTGTCAAAGCTTCACTTTATAATTAAGCCCAATGGGTGCCCATTGAGCTTTTCCTTACACAGAAAAAATATGTTTGGGTTAACGTTAATATTTATTATTCATTTTTGGAACAGAAAGGAGAGCTGTTTGATTTTCCTCTCTGCTGACAACTTTAAAAGGGAAAAGTGAATTGCTAATCCCCATACGCTTTTTCTTAATATCCTGTGTTTCAAATAAAAGCACTTGATCCTTGTTATATCTAACAGTAGACTTCCTCTGAGACGTTGGCATTTGCACATTATAATGACTTGCAAGCTGTAAAGTCGATCACCTTCATTCCTTTTTTAAAAAAGGCAGACAGGAAACAGATATAAATATCAGGCAAACCTGTGAAAGTGTGTTTCTTTTCAATCAAGTGGCTTAAAAAGATTGTCGTCAGCAGCAGAAAGGGAGAAAATAAACAGTAATACATATGAGAATAAGAGAAAGAAAGAGACATTAAGCCATTGAGATAGTCTGAAAATCAATCTTCTTTTGTTTGAAACAAAGCCAGAAGTTAATGAAATATACCAGTCAGCATAGGGAGGGAGGGAAGGGGAGAGGGAGGGAGAGGGAGGGAGGGAGGGAGGGAGAGAGAGAGAGAGAGAGAGAGAGAGAGAGAGAGAGAGAGAAGCAATGCTCACCCCAGACATACTTGGAATCTATCTGGTATCTTATGAGTGGCTTTCTTTCCAACTTTAAATTTTGTGAGTAACATAAACTGCTCATAATATAGGAGCAGCAGAAATCATTTGCATGGGCAGATAATAAAAAAAAAGGAAAGACTGGGGGCATGAATGTAACCTCTAAATAGCTGAAGAGCAGAAGAAAGGAACCAGTAACTCTGATGGAATAGTTCAGTTAATTGCAGTTGTCAGAGTTGGATTTCTAGCATAGAGGTTTACATAATTACAGGAGATTTCAGATTACACAAATTGTTCAGGGAGAACTTATGTGCATATTGGGCACAACCCAGTCTCTCTTTTTTAGTTCACATGTATTTATTTCTTATCATCAAGCATGTGTATAACTTTTAATTATTGCCTCCTCTTCTGCTTGTGTTGTGCTTTCAAATGTGTTTGGGATGAGCCTCCAAATAGAAAACATACCAGTTATCTAACAATGGATTTCAGTGTTAGGTGCTCAAATATGTTCTAAAATGTGCATCTCCCACTTCCCCTTCCCCTTGCCCATGTTAGATAGGGAATGCCCACAGTTGTAGTTTTACAACATCTGGGGATCTAGGCCATGAACTACTATCATAGTGAATTGTTTAAACTGTGATAGTGTCTATTACATAAACATCCAGGTTCTTTTCATGAAAATCAGCACAACGTTTCTTCCTTACAACAACTCCACAGAAAGGCCAGATAATAGCTTGTTCTTTGTGATGGAGAAATTATCTTAAAAAGGTACCATGCCTTCCGTTACCTGACAATCAAGGTTAAAACCACTCTGGAGTTTCCCTAATACAGTCTGGAAGTGTTTCCAGAACTATTTGGGTGTTCACATGACTGGTCTGGCTGAGGGCATCATAGTAATTGAATCACAGCCCACAAGAAGCTCCCTGCTAGTGTGGCATCCTAGTGTGACTCCATCAGAAGCAATATCAGTAGTATGGCAGGGAATTGTTTGTGTTCACTGAGGCAGCTCTAGATCTGTAGGAGCTATGAAAAGTGGATCTGTGTAGATCAGGCATGGGCAAACTTCACCCCTCCAGACTTTTTCAAATTCAGCTCCCACAATTTCTAATAGCTGGTAAGATGGCTGGGATTTCTGGGAGTTGAAATCCAAAGCAATTGGAGGGCTGAAGTTTGCTTATGTCTGGGCTAGATCCAGCTTGATACAGTTGTTGGCAGCTCTGAAACTCCAGAGGTCCTGGAAGGCCATGAGTAAATTCTATTTCATCCTGAGCCACATTAATGGTTGGATGCAGCACTTCTGCTGAAAATCCAGCCATGTGTCATCTGGACTTCCTACAGAACCTGAAAAGTAGATGCACACTATTTGGACTATGCAGAAGGTGACCTGGATGTCTATCACATGTATTCTAATAAAAATGCTACAAAGTATGAATGTATAGCAAGAAATACATTGTGTCAAATGGGTCTCCTCTGCTCCTTTTTGCCTTCCACATTTCTAGGAAAATGGAAATCAGCCATTGACCTTGCTTCTTCAGCTGATTGTCTTCTGAGTAGCAATAGGTGGAGATGGAATCTGGCTTGGAATTTCCCTAGTGAGTTAATTAGTCAATGGCAGATTTCAGGTTTCTCTTCCACTGTCTTTATTCATATGCCAGTGCAAAGTTTTATGTCACTCTAGCATGGCTATCACCACAGTGACATGAAATTGGGCAGCCTGTTACAGTATTCTCTGTAGGCTGCCTTGTATTCTGATAGTAACTTGACATAGTCATACTTCTGCTCCTAGTAACTTAGGCACTTTGGAAACCTTTCCCTGCCAGCCAAATTAAACTGGTCAAAAGAATAAACCCATATGAAATTCTTCAGTCAGGGTTAACTATTGTTACTATACACTATTTGCACTGCCAAACATACCAAGTTTGTATGAAAATGTGACTATTTCCTGTGCTGATCTATGACTGAAATAAATGATTTGATTGATTTGATATTTGCACTGGTAACTGTGGGGAATACACTTATACCACTTTAGAGACATAAATGCTTTTGCTGTTTACCAGAATTAGAGCTATTGAACCTATTCTTAACTGGTGAGTCAACACATACAATGGATCTACTCCAGTCGAAAGTAATATTATTTGGATCAGTTTCCACTGCATTCCTTAACCAACTCTTTTTAACTAGCAACGTTTCTCAGTAGGTCATAGGGTGGTTCCACATTACCATTTACTGCAGTGTGGAATTGCACCACACAATGCACGTGCGAGTTAACCTGGGGCAAGCTACTTAACAGGGGGCCCTGGTGGCACAGTGGGTTAAACCACTGAGCTGCAGAACTTGCTTACCGGAAGGTTGGCAGTTCAAATCTAGGGAGCGGGTTGAGCTCCTGCTGTTAGACCCGGCTTCTGCCAACCTAGCAATTTGAAAACATGCAAATGTGAGTAGATCAATAGGTACCACTTCTGCAGAAAGGTAATGGCACTCCATGCAGTCATGCTGGTCACATGACCTTGGAGGTGTCTATGGACAATGCTGGCTCTTCATCTTAGAAATGAAGATGAGCACCACCCCCCAGAGTCAGACACAACTAGACTTAATGTCAGGGGATTATGCTGCTTTACCTTTAAGCTGCTTAATGCACCTGCACCCCAGGTTAAAAAAAACACAGGGGAAATCCAGATCCTGCTCCAGGATCCAGAATTTCCCCTTTGTTAGGGCAGTGCAGACAACCATCCTCGATCCCTATGAATTACCTTTTTAAAGGAGCCCCTGGTGGCGCAGTGGGTTAAACCCCTGTGGCAGCAGGACTGAAGACTGACAGGTCGCAGGTTCGAATCCGGGGAGAGCACAGATGAGTTCCCTCTATCAGCTTCAGCTCCTCATGAGGGGACATGAGAGAAGCCTCCCACAAGGATGATAAAAACATCAAATCATCAGGGTGTCCCCTGGGCAATGTCCTTGCAGATGGTCAATTCTCTCACACCAGAAGCGACTGTTCCTGACATGACAAAAAAAAAAAAAAACCTTTTTAAAGATAGATGAAGATTATTGTGTGATCCAGTCTGTGCTTTATTGTAGGTATGAGAATCTCAATAATGTGGATGAGGGTATATTTTGCATCAGTGGCTTATAGCATTCAGATTTTTAAAGTACTGAAAAATAATTATATTAGAACTTATCAAGAAAAGTCCCTGTAAGTATTGAGATTCTTTCAGTTCTTTTTGCTTTGATATTTCTAACATATTCATACTTTTGCATCCAAACATTTTCTTTGAATATCCTGGGTTTCACTCTCTTGGGTTCCTCTTCTGAACCCAGGCACTGGTCACATGTTACATCTAAATTCAGACATCTTTTCAGAAATTAACTTTCACTAATTTTCCCAGAGTTCTTTAAATTATTATTTAGGAGTTATAGTCCAAGTGTTAAAGTACCTTAGCAGCATTACACTAGTTGAGCAATAGGGTCATTTTCTTCTATTGATAGAATTTATTTTTCTACGTTTGCTCTACATTAAATTTGGGCCTTGAAAACAATCCCTATTTTTCTTGGTAGCAGGCATTTTAGCTATTTCTTCAATAATACAAATAGACACCCATGGAAAGTACATTTCATTTAGGGAAATATTTATTGAAACTGACCTTGGGAACATGAATTAAAAGTTCTTAGTAATGTCAGAAATTCCTTGGGAATGCTTTAGGATCAGGAAAATGTCACAAAGATCTCTCCCCCCCCCTCAAAAAAAAACCCCCAGCTCTAAAAGGAACAGAACATGAGACTTGCATATACTTTTTTTTCTTATTTATAGAGGCTCTTCATTTTGAGAACCATGATTATAAATAAAATAACAATGTTAAGTACTTATTTATGCTAGCCTTTAGGGCTATGCAGTTCACCAGTTGCTTTTCAAAGTAACTTCTAGAGCTCATAATCTCTGCTCAGTATAGCCAATGTTGAGAGTCGATAATAGCTGGAGTCCTACATTTGGAGAGGCACATTATTCCACACCTTTAATGGTCTCCAGGGCAGTTACATAATACAAGCATTGGCTAATGAATGTAGTATAAACATAAAACCAATTTTCATTCAAAATCAAGCAAGGAGATTTGATTTAAAATGTTTCTATTATGTGTACTTTTAGAAGAGGTAGGCAAATAGCTAACCATCAGCATAGGTTTATTAAAGACAACCCATGGAAAACAAATCTATCCTCTAGTGATATCTTCAACAAATAACTAATGTATTTGATAATAGGAGCCTGGTGGATCAATAAGAGCCCTCCAGCATAACGTTAGATAGTGTGCCATATAATAAATTTATAAATGCAGGCTGAGTAAAAACTACTTTAGCATAGATTAGAAATTGATCTCATATGACACAAGGAGAAATTGCTAATAGGAAAAGACTTCTAAATCTACCCAGGGATCTGCCTCGGGAACGACACTTCCTGAAATAAAATGCTAAAGGAAGTATAATTGGAGCTTTCTGAAAAGAAGAATGCATTAAAATTGCAGGTGACACGTGAATCAGTATAGCAAAGGCATGCAATAAGTGCATGCTTATTGAGTGACCATAGTTCCCTCCTGTCATATTTAAGATTCCATATCAGAAAAAATGGGAATAATAATAATCTGAGATGTGTAATATTTTAGGAGGTAAATTGGATGAGCTGAGTCTGAGGTAGAACATAAAATGACACACCTCTCACTAGTCTGTGGTCCACAAAGCTATTCAAGTTATTCTGAAATATGAAACTAGGAATGTAATATTTTCACTTTCTTTTCAAAGGAATAAAAGACTAATGTAGCAATTTTCTTCTCCCTGTGACTAAGTCTTTGGACTTGTGCAGTTTCAATTACTATTTGTTGTTCAGAACGTATCCTACACAAAATTTACATGTGGCTCTTTTGTTCAGAGAACACCATTTTCTGCACAGAAACAAGTGCATAATTTTCCAGTGCATAATTTTTATATTCTGTGCAAAATTGCTGTGTGTGAATTTTGCATGAACTGTGAAGATGATCATTAGTCCAAAATTCATCTTATTCTGTTTTTCAAGACATGAGAAATTTGTTTTTCAAACATTCTTCCAATTCCTGTCAGATGCAGAAAATCATGAGGTTCTTTCCCTGGGATTAAAAACACAAAAACAATAGGATTCCAGGCTTGCCTTCACTAGTCCTTTTGCCCAAAATAGATGAGAAGTCAAACTTGGATGTCCAGATTATATTGGCTCCATCTATACAGTCCTTTAATGCAGTGTAGGGGGCATATTCTTCCGCATTAAAATAATATCTGGAAAGGGGTTTCTTCAGAGTTCTTAATGAATCATAATGTTGTTTTGGAGAAGGAGATGAGAATTCTTCCTCCAAAGCTCCTGGTATCATTTTCATGCACCAGAGAAGCTTCATGTTTCAGTACTGAGGCTTTTAACTGTACATTTTGGGATTAGTCAGGGAATAGAAAGGACAGTAGGGCATACCTTCCATGTGATTGCAAATTGGTATTGGAGGGTTTCTAGCCACCCCTTTCTAAAAAGTCAAAATTTCACACACACACACGCCCCAATGTGGCTGAAAAATGTGGGTGAAATTAGTGTAGAAGGGTCCATTAATGAAAGTCAGGAAAATGTAGCCCTACACTTCAGGTTGAATGTGGACAACAGGCTGAGTTCAAAATGAATCAGTCTGCTGTAAACATGGGCCAGCCCCATCATCCCCTTTCCCTGTGCTCAGAAGACCCCTTCTTTCTCCCTGGTATTGTAGACACTAGGCCTGTTTGATCAAGAAAAAATTTGTTTCTAAAATCGATTTGTAATTGGGGTGTTTTTTTGTTTCGATATTTAAAATAATTACAAAATTTTCCAAAAAAAAAAGTTCGGTATTTACAAAATTTTGTAAATATTAACGAATTTTTAGAATATTTTTTGTATTTTTTAAGAATAATATTAAAATAATATTTAAAAAATATTTTTAAATGGAAATGCCCTCTGGAAATGCTCCCAAGCCTGCTGCCGCTGAGGGCGAGGAGGAGGCTACTGGCGAAGGGGGCCTCAGCGGCGGCAGCTTCCCCCTCGCCCCTTTGCTCCTCCGTCCTCCTTCTTCCCCAAGCTGGGCGCCAGGCTTGGGAGCCCAGCCCGGGGAGGAAGGAAACTTTTAGCCACGGAGCAGCAGAAGGGCGAGGGGGAAGCTGCCGCCGCTGAGGCCCTCTTCGCCAGCAGCCTCCTCCTCGCCCTTCTGCTGCTCCGTGGCTAAAAATTCCCTTCCTTCCCGGGGCTGGGCTCCCAAGCCTGGCGCCCAGCCTGGGGAAGAAGGAGCACGGAGCACCAAAGGGGCGAGGGGGAAGCTGCTGCCGCTGAGGGGGAAGCTCCTGCCAAAGAGGGCCTCAGCCTAAGGGCGAGCGCGCGCGGGCCGGCCAATCGGGAGCCGCGCTCGCGCCCAACAGGCAGGCGCGGGGCTTGGCTCACTGGGTGCGCGCTCGCGCCGCCCCTTCGCCCCTGCCCGCCCCATTTACGAAACGAGCGAAAGCTCATTAAAACTGTGGGGGTTGCCGTTTCGATATTTAAAAACCCTTCCGGGTTTGGAAATATGTTTTGTTATCGTTTCGTATATGCAAAAATTAACGAATGTTTAACGAATTAACGAATTAACGAACGAAACCGCACAGGCCTAGTAGACACCTTTTCTGGTATCAATAAAGGCACCCAGTGATAACAGCAAACTTTCCAGAGGTCTCCAACCAAATACTACAGCCAGGCCCGTAGCCAGGATTTCGTTTCGGGGGGGGGTGAATTTTTTTCAGGGGGGGTTCGGGGGGGTGTGAATTTCGGGGGGGGGGGGCTGAGTCTGAGTGAAAGAGGGTCTAGCCTAGCAAACCTTTTGTATCATTACCCCAATACCCTCATGCATATGGGATATATTGAGTATGGTAATCAGATCATGATATGAATAAACATAACAGTTTAAATAATGCACCAGTAAGGCCTTTTCTCGAACCACCATGAGAATTTCGGGGGGGGGGGTTGAAGCCCCCCAAGCCCCCCCCCCCCCCGGCTACATGCCTGCCTACAGCAACAGAATGACCAAACATATAAGGGTAATAGTCCAATTGAGGGGAATTGGTTTCAGCCCAAATGGACCAGTTGATTCTGCCCTGGTCACTGTGTGGGTCTTGGATGGAGTGTCTGAACATGGCATTGGGGGACAATTCAGAGCATTAATTGGCCTTAGATTTTTGTGTCGGTTTAAATGATCTTACAGTCAATTAACCATTTTCTGAACATTTATGATATGTCATCCAAAATCTGTCTCCTGAAGCTCATACTTGTTTCAGCCTCAACAGGATTTACTGCTGTTGAAATATGACAGCATTCTGCAAATACCTGAAGCTGTTTCACTAAATCTAACAGTGTTAAAATGTTGGTTAACATTAGATCATATTTTAGTTCAGTGATGAAAAGCCTCTCCGTCATATGAAAGTTATCCTTTAAGACTAGTGGGCCCTCTCTTGCTGCAGATTTTCAAGCACAAAGAAAGCAGCCCTTTATTTAAGATACTTGAACTGTGGGTTTTTTGTGCTGAGCAGATTAATGTGTATGGCCCACAATCTCCATTGAGCATGTGATTACAATGTATAGTTTACAAGCATTTAATTTTGTAATTCCAAGGCCACTGAGCAATTGAATCTCTCTCTCTCCTTCTCTCTCTTACAATAAGAATACCAAACTTAATCTGGGATCTGATGCATTCAGTATTCACCAGTTTGAAAACAGCTCATGAATAATAATAATAATAATAATAATAATAATAATAATAATCTGGATGATCTGGACAGAAAAAACAAGAAAACTGATGACAATCCACTACTCATTACACCCACATAGTGATGTCAACAGACTTTACTTGCCCAGAAAATCAGGAGGCAGAGAGCTTCTGCAAGTGAAACAAATGGTAGAAGAAGAGAAACATGCACTGACAGATTATGTAAAAGGCAGTCAAGAACCAATATTGAGGGAAGTCAATAGTAGTAAACTGCTTAAGGTGCAAAAGACAAAGAGCGAATAACGTAAAAACACAATCCAGAGCAGAAGAGAAAACTGGTGAAAGAAGGCTCTCCATGGACAGTTCCTGGGAAAAACTGAAAGCCAAATTGACAAAGAAAAAACATGGTTGTGGCTCACAAATGGAACTTTGAAAAAGGAGATAGAGGGCCTGATTCTGGCAGCCCAAGAACAAGCCATTAGAACAAATGTCATCCAAGCCAGAATTGAAAAGTCAGCGACAGATCCCAAATGTAGACTCTGCAAGGAATTAGATGAAACAATAGATCACATCCTCAGCTGCTGCAAGAAGATCGTGCAGACAGACTACAAGCAGAGGCATAACGCCGTTGCTCAGATGATTCATTGGAACCTGTGCCACATATACCATCCGCCTGCAACAAAGAACTGGTGGGATCACAAGCCTGAAAAAGTTACAGAAAATGAACACGTCAAACTACTCTGGGACTTCTGAATTCAGACTCACAGAGCTTTGGAGCACAATACTCCTGACCTCACAGTTGTGTTAAAAAACAAAGTATGGATCAGCAATGTTGCAATCCCAGGTGACAGCAGGATTGGAGAGGAACAACTGGAAAAGTTGACATGATATGAAGATTTAAAGATCAAATTGCAAAGACTCTGGCACAAGTCAGTCAAGGCGGTCCCAGTGGGGATCGGCACACTGAGTGCAGTGCCTAAAGACCTTGGCCTGCACTTAAACACAATCGGCACTGATAAGATTACCATCTGCCAGCTGCAGAAGGCCACCTTACTGGGATCTGCACACATTATTCGCCAATACATCACACAGTCCTAGACATTTGGGAAGCGTCCGACATGTAATCCAATACAACAGCCAGAAGAGTGATCTTGTCTGCTGTGGACTCATCTTGTTGTGTTTCAAATAATAATAATAATAATAATAATAATAATAATAATAATAATAATTTAATTTCTTCATCCTCTCCTTATAGCTTGAGAGGTGGGTTACAATGCTAAAAACACACATCTAAAAACATTCTACAAAATTCACATATTAAAACATGCTTCTACAAATACACAGAAGATTAAACGTGAGACACAAGTTTAAAATCTGTGATTAAAACTGACTGGGCAGTTTAATTTTTTTTAAAAAAAAAATCCAATAATTCATTTAGCTGTCGGAACTCTTCTGGTAGGTTGTTCCACAGTCTTGAGGCAACCGATGAAAAGATCCTCTGGGTTACGGTTGCCAGTCGGGTTCTGGCAGGCTGGAGTAGTCATGCCCCAGAGGACTTAAGTGTTCTGAGTGGATTGTACTGATGGATGCACATGATGGAATATAGCAGAAATAAGTGTCAGTTTTTTGCTATCTTTTGTGACTCAAACCACAGTGCACAACTACTGAGGCCCACAAGTTTCTCTAGTACATGTCTCTCTCTTCGTAGAGAGAACTGTGGCTAAGCAGAACAGCCTGAACTTTTAAGCAGATGTCCCTTCTAGATGTAGCCAGAAAAACTAGACAGAGAAGAAGCTCTCCCTTCTCCTATGACATAGAGACCTGCCATGAAAATATAATTACATTCCCAGTGTGAGCCATCTTTGCAGTGGACTATGATTTACAGGCTTCTGAGGGTCTTACATACAGTAACGTATTCCTTTCAAGTCCATTAGACTTTTGTGAACAGTTTGCATACTTTGCAACCATTTTTCTTATATATGAGATCACTATGCTGCCTTTACCTCAGTTGTAATCTTTTATGGTTCAAGTAACCATTCTCATGTATATACTAGACTTTCCTATAGATATTTAGCCATTCTAGGATCATATTGCTGAATGCTGATATCAGAAACAATGTATATAAAAGTTCTCTGTGCCCCCTGCAACTACCACTGATGACCACAGCAGATAAAAACTGCACAGAGAAAATAAGCAATGGCTATTTACTCATAGCTTAAAAAAGGAAATACAGAAAGAGCAAAGGATTTCAGGATGGCACTGTGCAAAGGCTAACAGTGCAGAACATCCCTGTTCTAGCCCCAAAGCTGTAGAAAGAAACACACAGAAAATCTACAATGAAGAACAGCAATGGACATACCCTATCTTAGTTGAGAGAGAAGAATAAGAGGAAGCACATTTAAGAGATAAAACCCCAGAAGACTCGAGGGAAAAATCGTCATAGTCTATAAATATATTCAAGGTAACAGAAAAAAAAATGAATGCTGGGATTTATTCAGTCTCAGAAGGATGTCTGACAAGATGCAATGGCCTAGAGCTACAGAAGGAAAGGATTTAGTTAGACATTAAGAATAAGTCTTTAATGGTTACAGCAATTGATGCGGTGTATGAATCTATCCAGGGAGACATTTAAGGTGGTTTTACTGGCAGGTATATTCAAGAGTTTATTGGCTCATGCCTTTGGAATAGTGTTACTAAATGTAGTCTGTCAGTTGGGCTAACCAGGTTGTTTCTTGTATGCTAGTAGGTTTTTGATGCTATGGCTCCCACCGAAAGTAAGTGCAGAAAGTAAGTGCATGTGCATGTGCTGGTTCGAAAAATATACTCCTTAAAATCTGTTTGCCAGTACTTTAAAACAATGCATGAAATTACAGAAAAAATAAGGGATTGATGACTAAAGAAGACACTATACCACTGTATTTTTGAAAAAAATAATCACAAAGCAACATTATACTCAAAGTAATAGGACAGAACTTGTCCTTCTTTCATTCTCTAAAAAAATAAAAGGAACAAACTCCTGGAGCAAATGGATTTCAAGGTACTGAGGAATTGATATTTATACAAAGCTTTGGATGAAAATAAAACAGCAAAAGATTAATTTTTCCACATGATGTTCTGGTGGAAAAAGAACACATTTTTACAATGCTTTTTAAAAGAGATAACCGAAGAACATATTTATATACAAGTGACAATTGAGGCTCATCCAGGTGTTTCTGCATTGAGACACACAATAATATAATAAATGATACAAATATGCAGTTGTTTAATATTTAGAATCTGAAATACAGCTTTGATCACATGCTCTTATCACATTCACTCCCATCTATATCAAAATTTGATCTGGCTATTTCAAGGCCTATCCAGACAGTCCCAAAACACGGAACCTATCTCGGTTTTTACATGAGGTGTCCAAACAATGCCTTTGGTAAAAACAAATTAATTTGGAATAAACCAAGGTTTCTGTCAGGATCAGTTATGAAGATGAAGATGAAGGGCCTCTCTGCCCAGCATCTGAGTCTGCAGCAGAGTTAGAATAGCAGACTGATCTGGGAAATACTAGCCCTGCTGATTCAGAAGCCTCTAGCAAATAAGGACAATGAGTCAGAGCACGACCAGGCACTTCCAGTAGAAGAGCAGGAGTTGAGTATCCTAGCTGTGCTGCAATTGAGGACAGAGGGCATTCAGTTGAGAAGATCTCATCGGTTGGCTCAACAGGAAAATAAAGAGATGAAGACTGGACTAGTTCTTTGCTGGGAGTAACTTTTGTTGAACTGCACAGCCAGAATCCCAGATGATGAACTCTTACCTTGGACTCTTGTTGGATTGACTATGCTATCTTTGAACCTTGACTTTTGCTAGATTTTACTATGTTTTGGAAGACAGTTTGGATTTGTTGATACTGCTTGGCTTGAACCCTGGACTGAACTCTGACCATTCCTGTGATTTCTCTCTGCTGAATTGATTAATGTGTATGACCCTGGACTAACTGTTATTGTGACTGGTGAGTGGCTGATTTGGTTTGTTCTGAATTAATTAAATACCCTATTAGATCCAGACCCTCCTGAAGGGCCTGGGTCTAATGGGTTATTGGGCCAGTGGGGACTGACTTCTTGGGTTGTGTTCCATGACACTGAGGGTCAGTCCCATAGCCATCTCTCCGAAGGGACTCGGGCGGCTTACAAGGCACTCCAGGGTGCACGTATAACATACAACAAATAAAAATGGTATAAAAGTATAAAACATGTCACATAAAATTATAGCAACAACCCCCATGATGGCGAGAATGAAAATGTAATTATAATTGCATGAATTGAAAGAACTTCCAGACAACACTGAAAAAAAATTATATCCTCATTCCTCTGTGAAAAAGTCCTAGTCTATATCACACATATAGGTGCTGTTTAGTCAGCCAAAAATGACAAATCATGGAGAAATGAAGCTTTCTCTGAACCTCAGGTAAACATCATGGTATAGAAAGATGCAAATATGTTCCTGGAGTTTGACTTTTGTGACAGCTTGTGTTTAGAAGACATTCAATACATTGTGCCTGGAAATTCCTGAGGCAATTTGGCATGATAGCCTATTATATGAAAAAGCAAGGTGCATGATGAAGATGATTCACGCTATAATGTAAGGTAGACAATGTAATCACTTGTTTGTTTCTTCATAGCATTGCTTGAATTTTGCAAATCTGAAGCAGGTGACACTTCAAGCCTTTTATTGCTGGTCAGTGTTCTGTAAATAATTGTTTTTCATTTCATGTGCCGTGTATTTCTACTCATGATGAGACATAATCTTTTTTTTACTCCAGATTGAGAGCAACAGTCTGAAGAAAAAACCCAAGATTTCATTTCAAGAGCTTGAGTGACACACATTCAAGATTAGTCAAGTTTCCCCCCAAGCAGCTCTTGTACTATATTTTAAATTAAAAGAAGCACCATCAACAAAGTACTGCAGTGTGCCATCTAAGCTTCTTTTAAGCCTAAATGAGAGTGAATATTTGTTCTGAAAGCTGAAGAGGGAAAACCAAAGACCAAATGATCTATTAAATACATCTTTTGTCTCAAATACTTCAGGTCTCTTCCCCACCTATACTAGTGTTGAGTGTAGAGAATGGAAACTCCCAAAATCCCCCAGCTAGTATGGCTTGGCCAGCACAAAACCTTCCAGAAGAGCTGTTTTGTGTGGTTAGAAGCATAATCCAACCTGGTCCAAAAAAGAATGTTGGCCATACAACAGCATGCTGTGAGGAGCTTGCACACTGTTTTGCCAATGAGATCACTCAGATTAGCTCTGACGTAGACACCAGATTTGATACAGCACCAGTGAATGTAACCTTGGCATCTACTTGTCCAGTGTTGATGGATGCTTTTCAGTTTGTGCAGCCTGAGGTTGTGGACAGGATTCTTGAAGAGGTGAGAGCCACTACATGTACCCTAGACACTTGCTCTTCTTGGCTCATAAAATAGGCCAGAAGGGGACTGGTGGAGTGGGTCAAGGAAGTGATTAATGCCTCCTTACATCAGAGCAGGGTCCCTGCAGGCCTCAAGGAAGCTGTGTAAGACCACTTTAAAACGAACTCCTCCCCATACCCCTCTGTATTGGACAACAACAGATCAACCTCCAGTCTCCCATTTTTAGGCAAGGAGTGTGTGGTGCCTTCGCAACTGCTCCTAATCTGGAGGCCCAGGTATCAGTAATGACCAGGAGTGCTTTTGCACAGTTAAAGGTTGTGTACCAACTGTGCCTATTCCTGGAGAAGTTAAATCTGGCCACGGTGGTACATGCTTTGGTTACATCCCAGTTGGACCACTGTAATGTGCTCTACATGAGGCTGCCATAGAAAAGTGCAGAGACTTCAGTTGGTCCAAAGAGCAGCAGCCAGACTGCTAACTGGGGCTGGCTACAGGGAACATACAACTCCTGTTGCAACAGCTCCACTTGCTGCCAGCACATTTCCAGGCACAATTTGAAGTGCTGGCTTTGACCTACAAAAGCTTTATATGGCTCTGGTCCAGGTTATCTGAAGGGCCATATCTCTTTATATGAACCTGGTAGACATCTACAATGTGTCCCACCATCCATTCAAGCACACTTTTTCAAAAGAAAAACAACCATAGTGTGAGAGGATGAAATCATGGAAGTTGCATTGGAGGATGAAATCATGGAAGTTGCAGTTTTACAGAGTCTTTAGCTTTCTTTCATGAAGGGAGCTGATGACTCACCAAACCACAAATCTGATGATTCCACAGCATTGAGCCAAGGCAATTAGACTGGTGTCTAACTGCATTAATTCTTCAGTGTAAATGCAACCATGTCCTACATCAGGATTGGGAACATTGATCCCTCTAGATATTTTCAAGTCCCACAAGCCTTCCTGTTTTCAAGTCCCACAAGGTCTGCAGTTATTCACTCAGGAGTCTTTCCGAACCATACCTGGAGATCCTATGGGTGACCTGTTGTCTGCAAAGTTGGTTCTTCCTTTAAACTATGTTCATTCTCCAGACAGGCTGCTGTGGACTTTTAAGAGCCAAACTGGATTTCACATGGGAGAAATGAGAAGTATATTGTGAAGACCTTTTATTCTTTACTTTTATGCAATATCTTTGAAGCATGCTTAACCCTTGGATGTTATTTTCACAATCAGAACTATCCTTTTTCTCTTTGGGTGGTAAGAAAGACAAGATAAAGGAGTTTTTGGTCAGGTTATTTTTTTCTCCTTCAACTTTCAGCTATCTTTATATATAATTGAATTTATGATAAAAAGTGCTGCGTTGATAAAAATAGAATCCACTGTTGTTGGTCTAGGGCTCCTGTTAGAGTCACCATACAAGATGCTTCTGCAGCTGGGCAGTCTGTTGATAGCATGCAATTTGTCTTATTTATGCCAGTCATTTCTTTTTCTGGCACACATTTCTAGCAAGCAAATGTTTTCTGAGTGCCTCGCCAAATGTGTGGGTTGTTGCAATTACACATTTACTGACAAATTAATATTTTCTCTTGGCTCATGTCTTATGTTTATTTTGCTCAGATTGTCAAATTTTGGTATATTCCTAATCAATTGACCTGCCTGACAGAGTGAATTGTTCTCAGGATTAGAGAGAAATGGGGTGGAAAGAGGGAAGGGTGTATTGAAAAATACAGTGAGAAAAGCATCCGGAATTTTCCCTCCCCTTTATTTTTTGCAATCTCTAATGTTTCAACCTTTTGGCGGATATTTTCTGAACTTTTTTCCAAGCAGCTCACGTGTTAAGTGCATGAGGGATGAAACGCTTGGGCAATTTGATTTTTGCCACTTTTACTATGGAACTTCTTTTAGAAAACCCAGAATGTCTCTTAGAGACATCAAAGGATATTGTTATTCACACATCTTTGATAGATAATTGTGGGATCTAGCATGAAAATAAAGGGTCCCTGCAGCTGCTTAACATGATTATATTGGTCTTTTTATATCACTTTAGTAATTCAGCATATTTTCTACAGGCAAAAGTGCCTAACTCTGAAAGCTCTCAATAAGTTTCTTGTCTACACTTACCTCAAATCTCGAAGTGGACCAGAAATTGCTCCTGGAAATTCACATGATGTCCAGGAACTTCTGCTCCTTAATGTAGGGTAAAACAGGGATAATTGCGTTAGCCCCCCATTAAGAAAGTTTTGGGACTGCTATGCAGTTTCATTACAATTCTGTAGCCCAACTACAAGCCCAACACTTCAGACAGAGAGTGGACAACAGACTGACTTACCAGTGCAAGGAAATGGGGATGGATTGGGCATGTGTCAATTTTGCCACCATGGCATTTCAGAGAGTTCCCAGCCATTGCAGACAACTTTGCTGATGTTAGCAAAGACATTCAGTGAAGACCAGGAACTTTCTGGAGTTTTGTGGCCATTCAGCAGCAATAGTGACAGAAGAAGTAAGTTTGACAGCCCAGCTGGATAAATCATATAGAAATCAGCATTATAAAGCTCCAATGTACAATATTGATTGGCAACTGCATCACTGAGGATAAGACAAAGCCACAACCATGCTGATAAACATCCATGTCTGTAGGCTCCTCTGGATGCGTCAGTAGTTCTCTGCATATGGCACTTTTATGTGGTTTGGTTACATGACTTGCAGAATAATGTATATTATTTTCCTGGCCTACATGACTTGTTCCTTGCTCTGTCTTTAGTCTGCCTTTGCCCATATCCATTCTGCTCTGTCCTTGCTTGTGTAGTGTGAACAGGGTTTCCTCCTCATTCAGGAAATTGAATGAGGGAAGGACGTTCAAAGAAGAATCTCTATGGAAAACGCGTAACACTTTCCCCTCCATCCAACACATCATCATTGAGGCCTCTCAGAAGCAGAGTAGGAAAGTAAACAATTGAGTCAATCATGAGTGTTAAGCCCAGCATGTATTAGTATCTTCTGGGGGACACCCACTTCCCCTAGGTTTCAAAAGCTGTAACTCATCCTGGAAACTTTTCAGCAATAACCAGGCAAGATCTTTAACAAGATCTTTAGTCTTCTCTGTCAAAGACTGCTGGTGGCTCACCAAACTCTAGCTCCCTGGATTCCATAGAATTGAGCTATGGCAGTTAAAGTGGTGTCAAGCTGCATTACTTCTACAGTGCAGATACACATGAAGACTGTGAGAACTAAATAACTAGTGATTTCAATACACAGGATCAATATCAAATATTTGTTTGTTTGTGAAAAGTGATAAGAAAAAAGAAAAGAGTAACACCAATGTGGCTGAAAATAAAATTGATGGGTGGGGAAGCCTTTCTTTAGCCTCTGATAGAACAGAATTACTAGAATCTAAGAAATTAAAACAAGCAGTTGAAGGAAATGTTTTACTTAAGTGTATCACTATCAACAAAATAATCGATAATAATTATTCTGAAACACATACAATTTGTCAGTTCACACACTTAGTCTGTAATGATGAAATGGCAATAATCCAGTAATAATAAAATGGCAATGCTAACAAAAATCAATAGAGCAAATTTACATTTCCTGCAGTAGGATATCAGAGTGGAAACCTGCAGGCGCTAATATGCTAATGTTTACTCCCAGTACAGTAAGTAGTAATCTGAAATTAATTGTCAAGACGCCATGGAGTTTGCTTGAGGGCAATAATATCTGCATCAATTCTCTTCAGTTTTTCCCCTCTATGGGAGCAATGGGAATTTTCTAGCAAAGATCTGTCTGCACAGTTGTGGGTATTCTGACAGGTCAATGACAACTTCAGCAGACCTCCTTTTGATGTCTTCATTTTTCTCCCCCTGGGTGAATTGTTTTTGTACACCTATCTTTTTCAACACTAATGGCTATGAAAAGCCTTAGATAAAATACAACCCCTCCTTTCCTTCCTCCTTCCCTCCCTTCCTTTATCCATCTGTTGTTGTTGTTGCTATCATTATGGTGTTTCTGCAAGTAGCAACAATTGTTATTGTGCCAGCAGTCTGAGTAGTCTTTTCCATCTTCTATTGTGCCTCAGACATGGTGGAATATAGTGATGATCCTGGGCAAAGCAAAGGGGTGGGATATTTCAGTCCATATTTTATTTTTAAAATAGAGGAGCATATTTAGAAATAAATATGCAATGTTTCCCTCTTTTTGTTTTGAAAGAGAGAAGGAAAAATAGAAATTTTTACAGGTAGAGGGGAATTTTCTGGAAAAATGTAATCCTGATTCTTTTCTAAGATGTTGAGAACTATGGAACTATCAAAGAAATTAAAGGAGAGTTTATTTTTTCTATCTCTCTGCACTGGGGAATGTTCCTTGTCTTTCTAGTTTCACTTGTTCACCTCTTCTCAAATTTGCTCAGTCAATCTCAAAAGTTTTTATTTTTACAATCATATTGCAGAAATTTCATTTTAATCATGGTCAAATACAATACATTGGTGTAATTGCTTCCACTCCTCCCCCCCTCCCAAAATCTACACATATATGTATACATAAACAATGCACTTCTGAATAGTGCCTACAACAGTTCCCCTCCACCCCTCCTGTTGCAGTGATTTCCTGTCCTTTTGGTTGAAGACATTAATATACAACCTTTCCCTTTCTTCCCACTAAAACATTCACCTATTCTTCCATCTAACACAAGAATCATTATCTAAAAAATACAAGCAAAATTTCTAACACAGACCAAATTATGGAGCCTATTCTAAAATGTTTTTTCTTCTTTCCACAAAGTTCAAAGATCATTTTCATTCTTTAACAAAGTTCTTCTTTACTTCCTCCCTATTCATCATAGCCAATTCCTCATTCTAAAAACTTTCACAATCAATTTTCTTTATTTTCTTTTTTCTCCTTCAGTGCAAGTCCATTTTCCTTCTTCCCCTCCCTTTTCTAATGTTGCACCCTCCTCCCTTCTTGCATCAAGTGTTTCCCAAATTTATTCAAATTTAGCTTCAGAATTAATTTTGTGGGAAACTTTAAGCCAAAGTTTCATTTGCACGAAAATGAAGCCATATCAGTCTTTGCTAATCTTCCATATTATGGTTTTCCTGAAAACACTATGACATTTTATTTCACTAATAAGGTATCAATTTATCTTCTTACGTGACTACTTTTTGCATATTAAAGGGACTCTGGTGTATCAAACTTTGAAAGATGTGCTACAATGAATGTGTTAGATTTTTAAGACTGTTTATAGGACTAGAAAATCAGGATGAAGCTGTAGAACCAAGGCCTTGGGTGAACTTGGGTGATTTTATTTAATTCATTAGTAATCCTAGATTGGATAAGCATATCTATTTCATGAAAGAACATAAGCATGACTCAAAAATTTTACAACCAGATTGCCTACATTATTTTGGGAAGTCAGCTGCTTCCTAGAAAAGCAGGTGGGTATGAAACTCCTACCTCATCTCTTAAGCCACAACGAATAGTGTGAACAATGAATATTTCAGAGGTACTCCCTCCAGAAACTTCATAACTGCAGACAATTGAGTCAGGACAACTCACAAATACCCACTATACCCCCTCCCTTTAATCTAAAATCTTCCTGCACATGCCTCCCAAATGTCATGTCTACTATCTAGCATAGAATGCCTAGTATAGTCTAGGCCAGTGGTTCTCAACCTTCCTAATGCCATAACCCATTAATATGGTTCCTCATGTTGTGGTGAACCCCAAACCATAGAATTATTTTTGTTGCTACTTTGTAACTGTAATTTTGCTACTGTTATGAATAGTAATGTAAATATTTGATATGCAGGATGTATTTTCATTCACTGGACTGACCAAATTTTGCACAAATACCTGGTGGGGTTGGGGGAGTTTATTTTGTCATTTGGGAGTTGTAGTTGCTGGGATTTATAGTTAACCTACAATCAAAGAGTATTCTGAACTACACCAACAATGGAATTGAATCAGATTTGGCATACACAACTCCCATGATCAACAGAAAATACTGGAAGGGTTTGGTGGGAATTGACCTTGACCTACATCCAGAGAGCACTGTGGACTCAGACAATGATGGATCTGGGCCATACTTGGCATGAATACCCAATCTGCCCAAATGTGAACACTGGTGGAGTTTGGGGAAAATAGACCTTGGCATTTGGGAGTTGTGGTTGCTTGGATTTATAGTTCACCTACAGTCAAAGAGCATTCTGAACCCCACCAACAATAGAATTGGGCCAAACTTCCCACACAGAACTCCCATGACCAACAGAAAATACTGTGTTTTCTTATGGTCTTTGGCAACCCTCTGACACCCTCATGCGACCCCCCTCTGGGGGTCCCAGGCCACAATTTGAGAAATTCTAGTATAGGCAGGAAAAAAGTATGTTCATGTGAAACTTGATGTGCAGATTTTAAAAGTCTACTGCTACCCCTAAAGAACAATCGAGAATTAGAAAGGTTTGCTTTTTTGGACAATAACTTCCAGATTAATGCAACTGTGAAATATGACCATGCAGGTTCTGTGCCTGATAACGAATATTATGATGGATTCCAGAGATAAAATGAGAGGGCAAGGAACAAAAATATAAAAATATAAAAAAGGGAGAGTGGTGGACTTAACAGGTAAATAATAATAATAATAATAATAATAATAATAATAATAATAATAATAATAAATAACAACAAAATCAAATGTGTGCATTTGTTTTATCTTCACTCTTTCTCTGTATTATTTAAGCTTTCTTTCTGTCCAGACATAAAATGACCTGGGTAAGAAGAAGTGCAGTTGTTTTCATAAAAGCATTGCTTGCTTATTTGAATTCAGTAACTCCAACAGGTTAAAGATCAAGTTAGCAGTATCAAAATTCGGGAAATTATGACTATACCATCTGGTCCGTGCAAAGGTCAGCTGTAAAATACTTGCCAGGAAAAGATCAATTTTTCATTAGGTTTCCCAAATGATTTGAACACTTCCCTTTGTAGTCTATGAACCAATCATATTCTTATTAGGAACCAGAAGATGGAGCTCTATTAATAAGATTTCATCGCTGAAATGGCTTTTAGAGGGAAATTGCAGACAAGTTACAACTCCTTGCAGATTCCAAATAACTGCTTTGTTTTCCCCTGGAGCTGAAAATATTGAAAACAGGTCACAGTTGCTTAGGCTTACTCTAAACCCAAGAAAATAGTTTTAACATGTTCAGTGTAAGAGGCTATATATCACTTTTAGTTTTATGCCATTGATTCTTTCCTTTCCTGCCATGTAACAATAAGGCCCTGCTCAATTTATGGTATATTGTGTGGAGAAGTAAGTTAAACAAGAGCTCCATGCTGAATTTGGAACTGATGAAAAAACCTAGGATCTTCAATATGCTGCATTCTTTTTGAACCAAAAATCAGGACTTATGCCTGTTTATAGATCTGAACATGATAAATGTTCTTTTACAGGATACCCACAAGGATTTTCTTAATGTTCCATATTATGGGAAAGGCTTTCAGGATCACAGTGCAAAGAGTTTGCTTTCTCTCTCATGTATTCACTCTTTCTCACTGATGGCAAATATCCAGGGGAATGGAAAGGAATTCAGTTCCACTTAAAAGCATTACTTTGGAGACAACGGGAAAATTATATATTTCCAAGCCATCTTGTATGTGTGAGCTGACCTTTAAACAAGAATCAAAGCTTTTCTAGATGACTGTGGAATTGTCATGTTTGAAACACTGGATTATTTATGATGCTCTGTCAATCTCCTTCCCCTTTTTAAAAAAAGCTGCAACATAAGGACATGTCTACATGGACCACATACTCCAAATTAGTCCAGACATTGTCCTTTGAACTCCAGAATTGCTCTGCACTTTGACATTGGTTGGGACAAGTTGGTCTGTTCCAATTTGGTGGCATGGGGTAGTGCTACCAT
The DNA here is from genome assembly GCF_037176765.1 of Anolis sagrei. Lineage (NCBI taxonomy): Eukaryota > Metazoa > Chordata > Lepidosauria > Squamata > Anolidae > Anolis > Anolis sagrei. Next base: position 126,831,770 of record NC_090025.1, on the reverse strand, counting down.
CTCATTTTCACAGCAATCAGAAAAATGGCCTTTTCCTGTTATTTGTCACTGCAGGAGCTTCTGGCCATCTTCGGGCACCTTTGCTGATATCAGCCAAAGTGCCTGTGTGACTTAAGGGAAGGAAAGGGGAAAGAAGAAGGGAAAGGATGGAGTCGATGCTTTTGAGAGACCCCTGATTTAGATACATATGTAGACAGGACCTTAAGATTGCAAGAAGCACTTGAGCAGCAGTCATGACATATTTTCCCCATTTTTATTCCTTTCATAATGTAGAAACAATGTAGCCAAACTTCAGAACCTGAAGTCTACACATCTTTTAAGGCTGAAAATCAATGTTATATTGAGGACAAAAATGTCACCTGTAATTCTCTTCACCTTTCTGCTGAGTTTTTCTTTTCCCTTTTTTCCCTTTCACTTTAACGGCAAGGCTCACGTTATAGTGTGTAGGCACCAGACAGCAAAAGTGAATCCTTTCTAAAGCATATTTACTTAACATTAAATGAGTTTGATGGACAGATGCAAGGAAGCTCAGCAAGACTTCAAAAGCTCTGTAAGTGATGATGCCTAATGATGACAAGAAGAGTGGGCATACCATTGCCTCAGGATATTATGATTTCATATTCTCATATTTGTTCCATTGCAGTGCCTTTTGTACCTCAACTTTTCTTGCCTAAAGCTTCTTGAAATTATCCAACAAATATTGTTTCTTGTGGTCTGTTGAGTTCCATGTCTAAAGTTAGTATTTGTTAAATTGTTACAAAGAGGAAAAGGAAGAGTAAAGGTGCACTGCATTGTAGAATTAGTCACATTGACACCACTTTTAACTGCCATGGCTTAATGCTCAATGCTTTGTTTTTAATTTGCACTGTGTCATGTTTGCCATTAGCCACCTTCAGTCCCTGTGTGAGAAGAAAGATCATAGAATCATAGAATCATTGAGTTAGAAGAGACCTCATGGGCCATCCAGTCTAACCCCCTGCCAAGAAGCAGGAAAATCACATTCAAAGCACCCCTGACAGATGGCCATCCAGTCTCTGTTTAAAAGCCTCCAAAGAAGAAACCTCCACCACACTCCGTGGCAGAGAGTACCACTGCTGAGCAGCTCTCACAGTCAGGAAGTTCTTCTTAATGTTCAGGTGGAATCTCCTTTCCTGTAATTTGAAGCCATTATTCTGCATCCTAGTCTCCAGGGCAGCAGAAAACAAGCCTGTTCCCTCCTCCCTATGATTTCCCCTCACTTATTTATACATGGCCATCATGTCTCCTCTCAGCTTTCTCTTCTGAAAGCTAAACATGGCCAGCTCTTTAAGCTGCTCCTCATAGGGCTTGTTGTCCAGACCCTTGATCATTTTAGTCGCCCTCCTCTGGAAACTTGATGATCATGCCTTCTAACCCTTTATCTAAGTCATTAATAAAGATGTTGAACAGGACCGGGCCCAGGATGGAAACCATGCGGCACTCCACCCATCACTTCTTTGCCAGATGATGAAATAAAAATAAAGTAAATCAATAAACAAACAAACAAACACTATGGAACCCTAGGATTTCTTGTTAAGTGAAGCTAAGGACCTTGTAAAATACAACTTTTGGGATTCCATAGGATTAAGCCATGGCAGTCTAAATGGTGTCAAACATTATTAATTCTATAGTGTAGACCGGGGATGTCAAACCCATTTCACCAAGGGTCACATCAGCCTTATGGTTACCTTGTAAGGACTGGTTGTAAATTTAAGACTGTATAAGTGTAACAATGGTGTGCTGGCATTGAAAGCCTCAAGGGCCACATAAAATAGAATGGCAAATTGGATTCATCATGCTGGTCTTTCATTTGACATGTGTGGTGTAGGTGAACCCATAAAGTTCTGAACTCTATTGAAAAGCACCACATTCAAATTTTCTTCTCAAGCAACCCAAAATGGATAAAATAACTTGGACAGAATTTCCTGACATCAACCATGAATTTTGAAGTATATGGGACATGTACTTACTTTCAAAGTTTTATATATTTTGATCCATGAGGAATATATTACATTAGTTACAGTTCACAAGACCCAATAATATACTGCCAGATCCCAATATAAATGAAACTCGGATTTTCTTTCCCTTCATCTCTATCTACAGCCCTTCATGGTGGCTAAACACAATCCAGAACGTTTTCCAGACCCAAGGGGGGAAATAGAGTTGCAAATAGAGGAGGGCAGACAAACAAACAAACAAAAACCAGAAGCATCCAATATGTCATTGATTATTGACTTAGATGCCCTGTGACAATTTTTAAGTCTATGGAACAGACTGCCTGTAGCATAATTTTGTCAACAGATGTTCAATAATAATCTTATGCATGTTGACTTAAAAGTAAATATTCACATGTATTATATATGACCATAACTGCAGTCTTTAAATATGTCTTGCACCTACAAATCTGGGACCAAATTATATGAAAGTCAGTGGAATTTACTACAAAGACAAATAGAATTGTGTTTTTAATTCTCATATTCTCTTCTTGGGCTTAACTTGTCCAGCAAAGGGAACTCATAATATCTAAGTCATTTCTCAGCACCATCACCAAAGTACTTATTGCAGGATGCTGTGAGAGAAATCATGAAACAGTTTTAACTGATATACAACTGCTAACAATAGTGTGGCAGAGATATATGACTTTATTGGTTTTTCATAATACAAAGGTTGTTTTTTAAATAGTTTTCCTGTGTTGTTCACAATTTATGTGAACAATGATAGCAAGAACAAATTTATCTCAGTTGTACTACACCCAAACAAGAGGAAGTGGAAAACTTTTTGTTGTGCATTTTAATGCACACTTCCCTAGTTATGCATGTTTTGACCAATATATGAAATGAAATAAAAGGATGTTCTGGACCAAGCATCCATAAATAAAGGGATTGTGTTGTGAACATTGCTTGCAAAAATGCTTATATTGTACAAATTTGTGAAATTCTGTTTTTTATGTGTGCGGTTTCCATGTTAGAGGTGCAATGTATCAGCTCTGGGGGTTTTATGCAAGAATGTAAAAAAAAAAACACAACAACAATTGAAGGCATGGAACATTGTTCCCAGATGGGTTCAGCATCTTGGATAGCTGAATCTATTTTGGGATAGTGTTTTTCAACTTTGTGAAGTAAAATCTGGGATAGGTTCCCTGCACGCCTGACATGGAAAACATTGGCTGCCATTGAACGTGTGCACAGAAATATATGCAATCAAGGAATGTACAGAAAAAGCATACAAATGTTCACAAGCAGACTTAAAGCTGAGGATGAAAGGAATTTAAGATTAAAGAAATGGCTACTGTTCAAGACAAACCAAATAAGGCTGAAGAAATGAGAAAAAGAAAGACGTTAAAGCAGAGGTATTTATCCACTTCTGTTCCAGACCTATCATCAGCTACTGCATCAGGCCTCCATTTACAAAGCTCAAGTGCCCCATGTTTTTGGTCCATTTAACACTCATAATTTGGAAATAATTGACTTGGAACATTTTGGTTATTAACCATGATGTTGAAGTCATTTAAAAAGTGTTCTTAAATATGACAAATAGACTTTAGTTAATTAAAAGCATGCTTCACTTTTTGATATCTTTATAGGCACACATTTTCTTATGAAAAACTGTGCAAATAAAAAGAGAGGTTCAACAGAAACAACTGTACAATTAACCCTTTGAAGTCAGTAAACAGGTAAAAGGATAGAGAAATACAATCTACCCATGTTAATGCAAGAGAATTTTTGCCTAGTTTCCTAGGAACTAAATACCCCAAAGGCACCAGATTTAATTTGATCTTGGAAGTTAAGCAGATTGTACTCTGGCTACTAGGTGAGCCCTTGGTGTCTGGTGGGGTTTGGTTCCAAGGGTCCCTATGGATACCAGTATCTTTGGATGCTGAAGTCCTTTGATACACAATGGTGTAGCAAAATGTTGTCTTTACACAACATAGCAAAAAACCAAGCTTGGTTTTTTTGGATATGTTGGGGAAAATATTTTCAAAATATTGATGGTTGATTCTGTAGGTACAGAATCTATGCATATGGAGGACTGTTTGCACTTGGATAAATATCAGGTGTTGCGGGATATGTTTATGAGAAACAAATTGGCAAGACCATCTCTGAGTATTGCTTGACTATGAAAAGTCTATGAAATTCATGAAATTACCCTAACCCAACAAATAACTTGAAGGCACATACGTGTACAGCTTCTTAGTCAATGTCATTTTTTTCCTACCAGTGGATTTATACATTTAATTTCATGCACCAGAATGCTTCTGGAGATACACTCACACACACACACACACACACACACTGTAGATAGCATGGGTAAATATGCAACTATGTGCATATCAAAAGTGTAATGCAACCATCTGTATACAAATTGATGCATACTTGATTCTTTTCTTGGTAAAGGTTTCAGCCTAGCCTAAGAATTTGAAAAATGTTGGTGCCCAACAATGTCCCAGAATCTAGTCCTTGCACTTTACTATTGTTCCCCACCCAGAGATATAGTGTTCTATTTCATATTGCTCTCTATCCCTAATTTTGTCTTCTGGTATTTACTCTTTATTCATCAGCCCTGTCCTCATAACTGATTTGCACCATCCCTCCCACTTGAGCCCAGAAACTGCTTAGTATTTCAGACCACTGGTTGTTTGTTCAATGGCTGTTTTTACACTGTGTCATGTTGTTGTTTGCTTTATATTGTTTTATAATACTGTGTTATGAATTTTTATGTGTTATATTTTAACTGCGTTGATCGGACTTGTCCCCATGTAAGCTTCCCCAAGTCCCTTGGAGGAGATGGAGGTGAGATACAAAAATAAAGTTGTTGTTGTTGTTGTTGTTGTTGTTGTTGTTGTTGTTATTTCTCATCCTCATCCCAATTCCTGTGTCTTATCCCCTCCCCCTCCTGTTTTTCCTTCCTAAATTCTTTCCCATTTGTCTAGATTTTCCTCTTCCTCTAGCATAGTCTTATCTTTCCTTCTTCTCCCTTCCCTTTATACTTTACACGCAAATATGAACATAGCCTTGTCTTAGGGCCAGGAAATCTATCATTTTGCAAATAGCCTTCAAGGGAATGGCCAGTGACATACATGCATGTATAGAATTAATTGCCTCAATATCATAGATAACAGAGTATCAATGTAACAGATACTGTATATTTTTGGTTTGATGAGAATCAGAACAATTTTAAAAATCTGCATGATGATCTAAATCAGTTATTAGTCCCAAACCAAACTGGCCTTATTGAACCAAAAGAATCTACAGAAATACATACATACTTAACAGAACCCAATCATTCAATGGGTTCTTGCTCTTGTAGTGTCTACACTGTGGATTTTGGTCAACTAGGTTTTTTCAGTACTAAGATGTTGGTAAATGTTTAATGTGATCTGAATTACAACAAAAAATGTTATAGGATTTTAGGTGATAATAGAAACCAGAAAGGTCTGTAAAACTGTCACATGAAATTGTTTTACCTAACACCAATCATAGTAAAGATAAAGGTTTTCCTCTGACATTAAGTCCAGTCGTGTCCAACTCTAGAGGTTGGTGCTCATCTCCATTTCTAAGCCAAAGAGCCGGTGTTATCCGTAGACACCTCCAGGTCATGTGGCCAGCATGATTACATGGAACACAGTTATCTTTCCACCGAAGTGGTAGCTATTGATCTACTCATATCTGTATTTTTTTAAAACTGCTAGGTTGGCAGAAGCTGGGGCTAACAGTGGGAGCTCACCTTGTCTCCCAGATTCGAACCTACAACCTTTTGATCAGCAAGTTCAGCAGCTCAGCGGTTTAACCCACTGCACCACTGGGGGCTCCAACACCAATCATATGTCTGTACAATGAAAAAATAGATATATCTATAATCTAAATACCTCAGCAAAACTGAAAATCTAATCCTTGATGCCTAATCCTTTTGCTTCTTCTTTTTTTGCAGTCTTGCACCATAGAATCTACTCCTTTGCCCAGTTTACCTTCTTTACATACAGTTATTTACTTAGAAAATGCCAGGTAGTGGTTATATATTGCCAGTGCCATAGCTTTAAAGTACAAAATCATTGTATTACGAGAAATGTCATGTAAAACGTGACTGAACAAAGATATTTATCAAAACAGAAAGGCCTCTGTATGGCTTGTTACTTTAAGACTATACATCCTTATAAATTACTGAACTTAAACTCCCAGGTGCCCCAGGCAGTATGACCAGTGCTCAGGGACAGAGGAACTGGAAGTTCCCAAACATCCAAGTTTGAGAGTCACTGTTTTAATGAAAAAGTAAAAATCTTATCATTTCTGCATCCTTTATTTATTTATTTATTTATTTATTTATACACTTGTATACCGCTAATATCTCAGCCTAAGTCGGCGACTCATTGCGGTTTACAACAATTAAAAAACAGTATTCAATTTAAAGCATAAAAACACATATACAATACAAATTATTGGGCCACCAATAATGATCCCATGCATCTCGTAACTAAAATCACAATCCAAAATTCGTCGTCCATGATTACCAGTCCTTTAGTCATCAAAATTCGTTGCAACGGATTAACCGAATGCTTGTTTAAACGTCCATGTCTTCAATCTCTTCCGAAACACCATCAGCGAGGAGGCTGATCGTACCTCTATAGGGAGGGTGTTCCAAAGCCGAGGGGCCACCACAGAAAAGGCCCTGTCTCTCGTTCCCGCCAGCCGCACTTGTGAAGCCGGCGGGATAGAGAGCAGGGACTCTCCAGAAGATCTTAGGGTCCTGGTGGGCTGATAGGCTGAGATACGTTCGGATAGATAAGTTGGGCCAGAACCGTTTAGGGCTTTAAAGGCCAACGCCAGCACTTTGAATTGAGCCCGGTAGCATATCGGCAGCCAGTGGAGCTGGTGCAGCAGAGGAGTTGTGTGCTCCCTGCGCCCCGCTCCTGTTAGTATCATGGCTGCCGCCCGTTGGACTAATTGGAGCTTCCGGGCTGTCTTCAAAGGCAATCCCACGTAGAGAGCGTTGCAGTAGTCAAGGCGGGATGTAACCAGAGCGTGGACTACCGTAGCTAAGTCAGACTTCCCAAGGTACGGTTGCAGTTGGCGCACAAGTTTTAACTGTGCGAATGCTCCCCTGGTCACCGCCGAAACCTGGGGTTCCAGGCTCAGCGATGAGTCCAGGATCACACCCAAACTGCGAACCTGCGTCTTCAGGGGGAGTGCGACCCCGTCTAACACAGGCTGTAACCCTATACCCTGTTCGGCCTTGCGACTAACCAGGAGTACCTCTGTCTTGTCTGGATTCAATTTCAATTTGTTCGCACCCGTCCAGACCGTCACAGCGGCCAAGCACCGGTTCAGGACCTCGACAGCCTCCTTAGTAGCAGGTGGGAAGGAGTGACAGAGTTGAACATCATCTGCGTACAGATGACATCGCACTCCGAAACTCCGGATGATCTCGCCCAGCGGCTTCATGTAGATGTTAAACAACATGGGGGACAGTATTGAACCCTGAGGAACCCCACAAGACAAAGGTTGTGGGGTTGAACAGGAGTCTCCCAGTAACACCTTCTGAGACCGACCCTCGAGGAATGAGCGGAGCCACTGCAGAACAGTACCTCCAAGACCCATCCCCGCGAGGCGTCCCAGAAGGATACCGTGGTCGACGGTATCGAAGGCCGCTGAGAGGTCGAGCAGCACCAACAGGGACACACTCCCCCTGTCGAGCTCCCGACGCAGATCATCCACTAAGGCGACCAAAGCTGTCTCAGTACCATGCCCCGGCCTAAAGCCAGACTGTGCCGGATCCAGATAATCCGTGTCTACCAAGAATGCCTGGAGTTGTGAGGCCACCACACGTTCCATGACTTTGCCCAAAAAGGGGAGATTGGAAACAGGCCAATAGTTGACGAATTGAGTGGGGTCCAGTGATGGTTTCTTCAACAGCGGTTTTATCACAGCTTGCTTTAAGCTGGCTGGAATTTTGCCCTCCCGAAGGGAGGCATTAACCACCACCTTCACCCACTCGGCCAATCCCCCTCTGGCCTCCTTTAGAAGCCAGGATGGGCAGGGGTCTAGGATGCATGTGGTAGCTCTCATTCCTCCAAGCACCTTGTCCACATCCTCGGATTGAACCAATTGAAATGAATCCATCAAAACCGGACAAGCAGATGCTCGTGTTACATCCTCAGATACTGCCGTTAATATGGTATCCAGTCCAGAGCGGATCAAAGCGACTTTGTCTGCGAAGAACCGAGCAAAGGCTTCGCAGCGAGCTGCCGAGTCATCAGGGCACCCATCCTGAGTGGCGGGTTTTAATAGGCCTCTGACAACTCGGAACAGTTCGGCCGGACGGTTCTTTGCAGACGCAATAGTGGCCGCAAAGAAAGTTTTCTTTGCGGCTTTTATTGCCGCGGCATATGCCCTTAAAAAGGACACAAACCGTGTTCGATTTGGCTCGCTCGGATCCGAATGCCACACGCTCTCTAGTTCCCTCTTCTTTCGCTTCAACGCTGCCAGCTCCTCGGTGAACCAGGGAGCTGGTTTAGCTCGGCTACTTGAGAGGGGACGTTCTGGAGCGATCGTGTCTATTGCCCTAGTCATCTCCCCATTCCAGAGAGCGACCAGAGCATCAACAGGATCACCAACCGAGGTGGCGGGAAATTCCCCAAGAGCCGTCAGGAATCCATCCGGATCCATAAGCCTCCTGGGGCGGACCAATTTAATGGGTCCTCCACCTCTGCGGAGGTTGGGGGGTGCAGTGAGTCTAAAGCTGACCAGGTGGTGGTCGGTCCATGGCAACGGAGAGATGGATAACTCCTCGACACCGCCACCTTCCTCCCATCCCTGGCAGAAAACCAAGTCCAATGTATGTCCAGCACTGTGGGTGGGGCCAGATACCTGTTGGGACAGCCCCATGGTTGCCATGGTAGACATGAAGTCCTGAGCCGCTCCCGATAAGGCGGTCTCGGCATGGACATTGAAGTCCCCCAGCACAAGCAGCCGTTGGGACTCCAACGCCAGGTCCGAGACCACCCCCGCTAGCTCAGTCAGGGAGTCTGTAGTGCAGCGAGGTGGACGGTACACTAACAGAATCCCTAATCTGTCCCGGTCACCCACCCTCAGGTGGACGCATTCAAAATTTGTTGACTGCGGGATGGGGGCCCTGGTCAGAAGAATGGAATCTCTATAGACCACTGCAACTCCGCCTCCCCGCCCTCCGGATCTCGGTTGGTGCTGCACAGAGAAGCCTGGTGGGCAAAGCTGGGTTAAATTTACACCTCCCGCTTCGTCCAGCCAGGTCTCTGTGATGCATGCCAGATCTGCCCGTTCGTCCAGGATTAAATCCTGGATGAAAGTTGTTTTACCGTTGACAGATCTGGCGTTCAACAGCACCACTTTCAATTCGGAGGGACCGCCATCCTGGTTACACCGACTTACCATATCAGGAGACCAATTTGGGATTACTAATGTTGTTCCACGTTCCCTAGGCCGAATTCAAGGTCTCTTTTTCCCGTATCTCCCCCTCCCCACCACGACTTCTATGGGGGCTCCCCGGTTAACGGAACCCTCTCCCTCCTCCATGACGCATTCAGTAGCCAAGATATCTGCCCATAATTCATTGTAGACTGTATGGTATGTTATAGTTCCAGAATACCATAGTCCTGCCTTCCGTTCATTTCCTACTCCTATTATATTAAACTCCGGTCTTTCTAATCTACTCCGTTCCCTTTCTCTACCAAAAACAATTAGCAGCAAGATTAACAGATGCCAGGGAAAGGGTAGTGACATGGATAGTAACTATTAACACTGTCAACGGAGTTCTTAAAGTGCAGGAGTTCTTAAAGTGCAGATAGATAATTGAATCAGCATACACGATGGTATCAATAATTAAAGTGCAATAGCTTGGTCAGTTGGCTCTAAAGTGCTCAATTAAAGTGCGTCATGGAGGACTAACTCTAATGCTAGACGGTTTAGTCGATTAAAGTGCTGCGGCTCAGTAAAGCTAATATATCACTGAGATATTCCTTCAGAATAGCTTTGTTGCTTTGTGTGATGCTAATTACTGCTACATTCCAAACTGGGATTGGAAACATTGCTCTAAATCCATCCTCTCTCTAAAGGTCTTTTGTAGACACACTGAAATATATAATGGTGGGAACATATAGAACAGTATTTATAAGCCTGGGGGTCGGGACCCCTGGGATAGAGTCATGAGGGAGTTTCAGAGGGGTCACCAAAGACCATTAAAAACCATATATTTCTGATGGTCTTAGGAATCCTTTTGGCAGAGAAGGCTGAGGATCTCTCCTCCTCTCCTCCTCCTCCTTTTTGGAAACAGAATCCTCCCACCAAAAGCCCTCCTCTGTGATTAGTCGGCCTCTCAGCCAAGCAGAGGTCTGTTTCTGAGGCTCTAAGTGGGAGGGGAGAGCAGGCATGCTCAGTGCATGGCAGCATGGTGCGAATGTGCTGGTGAGGGAAAACATGTGAGGCTGAAGGGAGGCTCACACCAGCAAGTCCCTTCAAAGTATGAGGGTTCTGTGTGAGAAGGCTGGCCCAGTTCTATTGTTGGTGGGATCAAAAATACTCTTTAATTGTAGGTGAACTATAAATCCAAGCAACTACAACTCCTGAATGTCAAGATCTATTTTCCTCAAACTCCATCAGTGTTCACATTTTCGCATATTGAACATTTGTGCCAAGTTTGGTCCAGATCCATCATTGTTTGAGTCCACAGTGCTTTCTGGATATAGGTGAACTACAACTCCAAAACTCAAAGTCAATACCCACCAATTCTCCCAGTATTTTCTGTTGGTCATGGGAGTTCTGTGAGCCAAGTTTGGTTCAATTCCATTGTTGGTGGAGTTCAGTATGCTCTTTGATTGTTGGTGAACTTTAAATCCCAGCAACTACAACTCCCAAATGACAAAATCAATCCCTCCCTCAACCTAACTAGTAATCAAATTTGTGTGTATCAGGTATTTGTGCCAAATTTGGTCCAGTGAATGAAAATACATCCTGCATATCAGATATTTCCATTACAATTCATAACAGTAGCAAAATTACAGTTCTGGAGTAGCAACGAAAATAACTTTATGGTTTGTGGGTCACTACAATATGAGGAATTGTATTAAGGGTTCACGGCAATAGGAAGGTTGAGAAACACTGGTATAGAACCTACTGTAGCTTTTCTTGCCATTGACAACATCTCATTTGAGAAAATATTGTTATCAAAGCATAATGAAGGTATTGAGTTTCAGTGATATCCCAAACTGTTATTTCTAGCTTAAGAAACACATCAACAAGTCATATTTATTTAATCCCTTTTAGTAGTATTACAGAATTAATTTATTTGAGTATGTTTTCCCTTCCTGTATCACGCGTTGATAGAATACTCAATAGATGGCTTATTATTTCCTTTCTTCCAGTTTTCCACCTTAAGCATTTATATTCCCAGGTTCTAAAAAAATAGACATGTATCATATGAGAACTTAAAAGAGATTGATTTGTGTCATTCACTTGTCTGTATAAGTAAAGATTACAACAAAAGATGGCTACGTGGATTTAAGTTCCCTCCTGCATGACTGATAGATTGAAAGTAGTGCAAAAAAAAAAAAATCCTTCCTGTAGGAAGTTGCAGAGAAAAAGGATGATTCATTCTGCAAAAGTGGGAAAATACTGTAGATAAAGAATACTTCAATAGCACTAATATCAGTGGGAGGTTCCATCCCTGCTTCTTCCCAGGCAATGCCTTTTTCATCCCCTAAAGATGTTCTGTCTCTTCTTCACTTCCACTGCTATGATTGCAATTTGTTCCTATACTATGTAGCTTCGCCAATATCTATTGAACTCAATGCAGAATGACTTGGGTCCCTTGGTGTGAGCGAAGCTTTGCTCCTGCCAGCCTTTTGCACAACAAAGCATCTTTCTTCTTCTAAGTGACAGATCTATAGTTCGCTATTGACACTGCTCATTTGACCTCTTCATTTCAAAGAAACTCTTTCAGGATTGTTCACTTCCCAATAACCCACTACATTAGATTTCTATCATATGGTGGACTTGACTTGAAGCAAGATACTTAGATGTACATCTGAAAAATGGGATGGGATGGGGAAAAATAATGGAGTTTTGCTAACAATAAAACTTCATTAAGCCTCTGAAACTCAAGTTTCTGATTCTCACTTACAGAAACTAGGAATACATTTGTGCCCACATTTTGAGAAAGAAATAGATTTTTGGGGTAAAGTGACACTCTCAACTGTTTCATCATCTTTGTCCAATGAAATGATTTTTCTGTGAACAAATCCTTATATGTTAATAGATTTTTCACAAAGGACTTGGTAAAACCATGGAATTTTCTAGCAAAAAGATAATGGTGGATGCTGGACAGCTTTAAAAGCAGAATAAAAAAAACATGGAGAATTGGTCTAGCAGTATTTGTCATGATAGTTATACATATATTCCCTCCACTACTAGAGGAGGTATGCATGTAAATATTGGGGTCAGTTCATGAATCTGCCTCTGTGGTTGCAGAACATTCATTTTGATTGTACTTCCATTACTTCCACAGCTGTTTTAAGTTGCGAGGGATAGTGCCAACCATGTGAAGAAATCCTTTAAAATTCAGAGCAGAAATAAAATCAAGTGTATTCCCCTCCCTCCACATTGGTCAGTTTGCTAGTCACCCCTACTACGTAGTAATTGCTATTGAGCATACGTGCAGTGTAGTGGTTTGAGCATTGGACTATTATTCTGGAGTCTCAAGTCCCCACTTGGCCATGGAAAACCACTTGTTAACCTTGGGCAAGTTGCACATTCTTACCCCTAGAAAACTCATTAAAAGTTTTGCCTTAGGGTTTCCATAAGTCAGAATTGACATAAAGGTATACAACAGCAGCAATAGCTGTGGCAACAACAACAACAACAACGGAGGGTACTGTGGTCTTGGAGTGGATCCCAAAGGCAACTGATGTTCATTTTGTGAACAGAATTGCAAGAATAGACATGCCTTTGCTAATATATCTGATTATTATTTTTCAGGCTCTTTGATACAATTACGAAGGCTCCTTAACCAGGTAAGAATAGACAGTACATCCAAGCCCTCCACTAGATTGATTGATTTGTTATAGAAATGCAAATATTTCTGTCTCTTAATGAAACAAATTATTTTTACTTTACTATATTGTTTCTAGTAACGTGCATTCAGGTCAAAAGGCATACCATTTTTGGGCCTATTTCCATCTGATGCTTATTTTGTGTACCAGTAAATTACCTGAAAGGGGAGGGGTGTTTTCTGTTTCATTCATTCAAACTTTAAAAGCTTAATCCTCAGCCATTTTGAGGAATATCTGCATGAAACTTATCTCAGTTGTAGACCTCATTTATAACTACAGGCCTGCCAAGTTTCAAAACAATTCACTAATCTACAAGAGAGGCTTTTGGGAATTGTAGTTACCGTTTGTGTCCATTTTCAGCCTATCAGAGCATGGACACCACCAGGTCTTTTATTGACACACCGAGAGAAAAACTTCAACTCCCATCATGTTCCAAGAGGAACTTTCAATGGCCACCCTATGCTAGAGCCACTGGGAAAGTGAGGAGAAGGGAACTTTCCAAGAAAAAAATGGAGGCTTCTTCTGCTGGGAAAAGAAAAATACATCACAGACCCCCCCCCCCCCTTGCCTCAGGTATTTTGTGGACTTAACTCTTCCCGAAAGTATTGTCTCTCTGAATTAATTTCACTGGTCTTTCGTTGCTCCCTTCCCCCTTCTGTTTTCAAAAATTACATGAAAATTGCCATCCAAAAACTACAAACCTTTTCGTTAACATTGACTTGGGGCCAACCATAGTTGTTACAATGAAGAAATGTTGGAGAACCCAGGAGTTGTCTTTTATGTGAAGAAGCTATATTGTTTACTTTATTCTAGTATTCAGAACAAATTCTTTCTCTCAGAATTGTGCAATTCTCAAGATATGTGTTGTGATCAACTCTCTTTGGTGAATCTCATGGTTCTAATTAAATCACAGATTATCATGTCTATGTCTAGGATAGTGCTCTGAACTGTTGACCCTCCAGACATTTTAGGCTTTGATCTACAGAATCCCTAACCATTGGTTGAAGTTCTTGGGGCTGAAATTCAAAACCATGCTGGCTGAAGTTCTTGGAGCTGAAATCCATAACATCTGGAGTCCAAAAAGCTTAAAATGGCATTTCTAATGTCTTTGCAGTATAAATATACATGACTTATATTGAGTTCCAGTAAATATCCTCTGTCCTAGGAATGCCATGAACATGTGAAGAAATCTCATTGTTTCTGCAATTCTCTTTGAGATTGGCTATCTCAGCAGAAAGAGCAAGACTGATCCCCCCTCACCTCCATTTCTTCAGTTTTCACTATACTCTGAAATTTTTCTGCCTCTGAACAAACTTAGTGTCTTTTTGTACCTTTGTGAAGCGAAACCTACAAGCACAAGCACAGCAGGCCAAGCTGATTGATGACAAGACACAAATAACCAGTGCTACTCCTTTTACTGCAATGCAACAGTTATATTTGCCAGAACTAGACATTTTTCAGAAAAGTACAACCATTCAGAAATTTCACACATTTTCTCATTTGCCCCTCCCCCCCCCCAAAACCCTAACATGTGGCAACTTGACTTATTTCTTTTAAGTTTCTTTTTCTGAAAAAGAACAAATCAAGTACAGATAAATTTTAAAAGCCAGAAAATATTTTTATATCAATTGTAGATGGAAGGAGAATTTTACATCCTGACAGAAGATAGTTTTACATTTTGATGCTGCAATATATGGATTTTTTCCAAAGTTCAAGCTGCATTGTTCAAAACAGCCTTCTTCAGACCATTTCAGGGTGGGGTTTTGTTTTTTTTGCAGGAACTTCCATCATTCATAAACATTTGGCATGCTTTCCAGGGCTGATGAAATTTGCTGGCCAAAACATCTGGAGAGACCCAGGTTAGGCAGAGGAAGTTTTAAGAGATTATCAATATTCTTCTCAGCACGTTAGGATGTAACTTGGGATGAAGTGATAATGGGCATGCTAGAGAAGCAGAATATGGGGAAGTATGGGAAACTTTCACAGAATTGGAAATTCCAAACCCTAAACACAAGAGACTCCAGTCAAGGTTGGAATATCATTAGTGATCCATAACAGAATTTGAAGCTGCTACAAAGATAACTCTCTGTGGATACAAAAAGGGCAGCACTGTATTGTACAATGATACCTCTAAGGTATGGTCCCTTGATTGACATTGAAAATTGGAGTGATGTTGGGAGTGCCGGTTGGGGATATAATTAATGAGACTAGATCTCTCGATTTTAGTAGTTCAGCAGATGCTGTAAGCCTATTTCCAAGCTTCTTTCTGGAAATGAAAAGTCAAAACTAAGTATTTCTAGCTCATCACTGTCATCACTGTCTTCCATGGATTCTTGCTTTCTCAAGAAGGGAAGGGGTAAAGAGTGAGAAAGCAAGTGAGCAGAGAAAAGAGGGGGTGCTTGGTTTGTCCTTTCCTTTGCCTGGGCAATAATACACATGCCACACTGAGCAACAAGAAGAGGGCCCCAAAGGATGGGGGGAATCAAAGTCAATTAAAGTGGCATCAGTATCATATGGGGCCTGCTCCTTCTCCTCTTCCTGTTGCTATATGACAAGTGTGTTTGTTTCACCTGGGCAGGCCCGTAGCCAGGATTTTGTTTCGGGGGTGGGGGGCTAAAAAATTTTCAGGGTTTTTTTTGGGGGGGGCTGAGTTTCGGGGGGGGGGGGGTGAGTCTGAATGAAAGAGGGTCTAGCCTAGCAAACCTTTTGTATCATTACCCCAATACCCCCATGCATATGGGATATATTGAGTATGGTGATCAGATCATGATATGAATAAACATAACAGTTTAAATAATGCACCAGTAAGGCCTTTTCGCGAACCACCATGAGAATTTCCAGGGGGGGGGGGTGAAGCCCCTCAATCCCCCCCCCCCCCCCCGGCTACATGCCTGCACCTGGGCAAAATAAAAGGTAGAGGAAATGGGCACTCTTTCCTTTCTGCACGTGCCTGATTCTTCACTGCATCCCTCCACCCAGGTACCCAATTTCTCCATGCCTTTCTTTGCCCCCCTCCCCTGCAACTGTTGCTGTCCTACATTATTTTCCATAGGAATTTACAAGCCTGACCATGCATTTCCAGCCTCTTCAGTCTTCCAAGGCTTGCAATCCCTATTTAAAAATGGTGAAGGACAGCAACAGAGGCAGCAACAAACAATATGCAAACAATCAAATTTACAAAAGTGAAACTCACTAAAGAAGAAGGCTGACTGTACCTTAAAAGGTTCTAGAAAGTAGCAAAAGGCAGGTAAAATAGTATTTTTATATTTAAAAAATAATTGCTCATATACATCGTATTTTCTTTTCAAAGTAAATTCATTATGTCCCCATTATATAAAAAAGTAAATTTTGTTAATTGCAACTTTTACTTCTAACTTCTAGCTAGTATTAAAAATCTGATGAAAAGTCTTTGGGAACATAAAATATGGAAAGATACTTGAGAAGTAGGAAAGAGACATTAAAATTTAGAAAAAGTCGTAATAGTAGAACTCTTGGTCTTTCCTGTTTCACTCAATCTCTTTTTTAACTGCTCATTTCTACATGATTTCCATGCCCCATTAGTTTCATCCTTAGGAAACTACAATGGTAATGAGAAAGTACAGAGATTTTTCTCCTACTACATATGCTCATTTGACTTTATTTTCCTCCTATAATGTAGCAACCTCCCTTTTTAGCACGACAGCAGTTAGTAATTATTGTTATATCATTTTATGCCTTTTTATGTCCTCCTAACTACAGAGCAATATGATGTTCACGGGAGAACATTTTCACCCTATAGACTGTGGTTTGCATAGTGTTCTTAACATCTATAGAATATGGGACAATTCTTTGAACGCTATGATTTTCTCTCTCTTTTTAGAGTAATGTTTTAGTTTTTAACAAATAATGGACTCATTCCAACCCAGACTTGTGTTGACAATAGGGCTGGAAAGCATTTCAAAAAAAAAAAAAAAAAAAAAGGGGGGGGGGAGGTTGCACACAATATGTCCTGAACTATTAGTAGTCTTCAAAAAATCCACATTTTGATTACAGTACTTCATAAGGTCTCAAGCCCCTTCTACACTGCCATATAAAATCCAAATTATCTGCTTTGAAGTAGATTATATGGCAGCACTGACTCATATAATACAGTTCAAAGTAAATAATGTGGATTATCTGCTTTGATAATCAGGATTATATGGCAGTGTAGAAGGGGCCTCAGTCTCATTATATCCCTGATTGACACTTCCAGCATGAAATTGATGTAGCCATCACTCTAATTGCCAATGTCAGTAAAGGAACCATACTGTAGAGATTCTGTTGTGCAATACTAAGCTGCTATGTTAAAGAGGAGAATGAAAGAACTCCTCCAGATAATGAAAAGAAAATGCATAAACTTTTGCATTTCTAGTTGCAAAATACATCCCACTCTATCTCCAAATAGATTACCAAAATATGTGACAGAAAATAGAGAATTGGCCAGTTCTTTCTAGTTTGTTCTATCATTTGCTATTCTTTTGCATGAATCTTCAAATCTTCCCAGACTAAAATAGGAAACAGTCAGTGGACCATGTCTAAGACATTTACTCTTATGGCATTGTGCCTGTAAAGGAGATGCCCTTATGACCAAAATGCTTCTCCTGGGATTTCCTATATCTGAATTTAAATCCATGTCTCATAACTAGACTAAAGTTAGTGGTCATTTGCAAATGCATTCTGCTGTTGCTGATTCTTTGTACATGTCCTTCCTTGAATCCCTTATTTAGTGTATGAATTTCCCTGACCTTTCTTGTTCTCTTCCTGTTTTGTGTGTGCAATGAATACATTGAGAAGTTACTAATCCATTGCTGTATATGAATTCTACCTACCTACCGGTGTTTTTCTGAAATGTTCTTCTTAAATGAAAAGTGTAAGTTTAACCCTTGGCACCCAAACACTTGTGAGCATTTACTTGTGTATAAGTTGACCTCATGTATAAGCCAAGGGCAGGCTTTGGGATCAAAATTATGGATTTTATATGACCTATGGATTATCAAGAATGATTCCATTAAAAAGGTGAAAGCACCAGCACTGCCTCAGAGGGCCAGCTGCCCTGGTCACAAACATGCCACTATCTCAACAAGGCATTTAAAAAGGTATTTCACCACACTACTCAGAGGAGATGGTTACTTTCTTTCTTTTTTTGATAAATGTACATCTTATAAAAAGGAACCATTCTTTTCTCTGATAGAGTGGTGAGAAATGAGAACTTAGAACTTAAAAAATATTGGCCACCTCAGACTCTCTCTCAGCACTTCTTTGGGAGATGTACCAAAGAGCCACTCTCACCACCATTTTCCTACCTAGGCATTCAATTAAGATAAGAGAGCAGACCAATGGAGAGAGTAGAGGATGCCAGTACTTCTATAGGTTCTGTCAGGATGGGCCTTTCACCACTCTACTCAGTGTGCATTGCAGCTGAACAATAACTAACACAGAGATGTTAAAAAGTGCATGACCCCAAATTAATTTTGTTTTCTTTTTGGTTTTGACACATTTATATTTTTCCCCAAGATAATCCAAAGAATGTTTCATTGTATTGTGCAAAAGTACTCGTTTGGTATCTGATTGTGAACATCTTTTATTCATGACTGTTAGTGTAAATCCACAAGATGAAGTATTGAAATCAAACCAAGTTGGGATGTCCTGGATTCATGAGTTTTAGGGTTTTCATTGCATACACTGAAATGTTTTCACAGTCTCAGTGCCCTTATAGCATACTTTTCATACCATTTCCAATTCCACAATAGAATATAATGTGCTCTTTGTAACTTATGCAGGCCACACACATCTCTATCATGACCTTTTCTATGGCAGCCTTTCCCCATGGCACTTGTAAATTATACATATGCACATATTTTAGCACCTAGGAAGCAGCAGCAAGGTTTCCAGGTAGGTCAGTGCTGGTTTTGTACTTGTTGTACACTATGTGCTTGTTTTTTTAAGGTTACATACCATGCCAGTTCAAGGATGAACCATCAATACCTGAAACAAGCAGGAGAAGGTTGTTCAGAAACATCTATGACTTCCATCTACTTCTAGTTCTCTACAAATATATAGAAAACATTTTTTAAAAGTTTCACAACTCATCAGCTGTGTCACCAATCATAAGCAGCTCTAAGTAGCTTCTCAACAGAGCCTTGTTGACAGCATTACTTCTGCTGATCATATAATCAGATGCCTTCTTATCATCTGACCAAAGTGATATCACTAATAAAGTTTTGCCAGGGGACTGTTTTTGGTGAAACATCAGCAGTGATGCCACAAATGTGCTGTTCATTCAGATGGTCATCTGGAATTGAAAATGTTTTGGGGCACTCCTGTGTTGTATTTGGGGCAGTTCCAGAGCACAGTATTCTGGGATTTTGGTTGGTGTACATGTAATCTTAGATATCTTATCTTGCTTTATTAACCCTTTCCCAAAATATCTGGTTTTTACTATCAAGCGATCCAAGAAGTATTTTAACAAGATGTAATTCTAGATACAGAAATGCAGTTAAAAAGAAATAAAAAAGGATTGAATTTAAGGGAATCAGTAGAAGAAAAAATGTTCTGCTATTTAGCTCTTTTGCTAGATAATTAAAGGAACAATGATAATGGAGACAGAATTCTTGAAAATAAGTGTCATTCTCCTATTGTCATATATGCAAAGCCTAGAAAGTCAGCGTCTAGCATCCAATATGTTTTCTGAGACACCATGAGAAAAAACAAACTACAAAGTTTATATCCTTACTGTGAATGTCTATTTAAGTTGGGTGTGCTACTCTTTGTCTAACAGGGTTAGATGCATTATTGTTGATAATGGATGTGTACTTCATGGAGCATCTTACTCCAATGTATTAGTCCAATTGTGCTCATTCACCAATTCATGGTCTTTCAATCATGTATCTTCACATCCTGCCTTCCATTCTACTGCTGTTCATTATATATTTTTCTTTCATATTGAAGAAAAATTCCAAATTTGAAAAAGACAGATATACAGTAAATAGAAAATATGAAATATTAGCAAACAACCAGCTTGGGAATAATAAGGGGGGGGGGGGGGGAAGAGGAGGAGAATCCCACTTTCTGATGGTACTTTACTGCTAACATGCTTTCATAGACATGGAAAGGACCCATCACACCAAGGTTGGACGGGAACGTTGTGGGGTTGGGAGCTATGGATGAATCACAGGGAGAATGTAGATTGGCAACTGGATACATTGCACATACTCTCATGCAATAGGGATGCAAGACCAGTTTGTCATCCTTGAGTGAGAAAGTCTGAAGACTAGCTCATAACTGTGCAAACTACTTCATGTGAGCAGGCAGAGTGTACTGTACAATAGTAAGGTTTTGTCTGTTATGTAGAATTGTTCCTGACCTAAAGACATTTAGTAAGGTATCCTAGCTTTTCTAGCTTCAGGTTTTTTAGGTTTCAGGTTGGTTTGCACTAAATTGTTCCAGTCTAGTTTGAAACTTTTGGTCCTGACATGCTTCTTTTGTTTCAGTCTAACCAATTCTGTGATGTTCTCAGTATGAGTTCCAACTACGTTTCATTTTGATTCAGGCTTGTCATACTCACTGAAATTCATGTTCCATTAAAATGACTTCTCAGATAGAGATCATTCTGCATTAAGTCAGCTAACATTCATATACTATTATTCTTGTTTTTCCTTTCCAAGCTCTGTCTGCTAAAATAATTGATTGGAAAGCTTCTAATTGAAAATGTTTTATTTTAGACACACCTGTCCTAAAATCTACTTTAGCATATTAGATAGTAGAAAGCTTGGACGAGTGAGACTTGGATTCAAATTCTTATTCAGCAATGAAGTTCAGTGTTTAAACAAATCATTACTTGCCTTTACAGGTCATGATTATTTTCCCCTTGAATCATTTTAAAAACCGTATTCCTCAATAAGGATCATACCTTTGTTTGATAACTGGATTCAGCAGAATGCCCTTAAGAACAACAAAAGAAACCATCAACTCTTTGCATTTCTAAGAAATTTGAAGGAATAGGAGAAGGGGCTGATAAAAGTGCTGTTTTATTGCTTCCATTTCCCTCCTTCTTTCATTATGGTTTAATGAGATGAGTTTCTGGAAACGATTTCACAGCCTGAGTAAATTACTCACCTCTTGAGATCTTTCTGTTGGATTCCAGAAAGTACAAATGTAATATCTAAGAACAACTCTTGCAAGATTCTGCTCACAGACATCATCCTTCTGTAATCAAAGCATACCTGAGGAATTAAAATGGGCCACTTCTTATGTTAGTCTGAAAACTGCAAACATGCTCACGACATCATTAAAAATCAAGTAAGAATTCAGATGAGAGAAAGGCTGCTGCTCATTACAATTATGCCTGAGTTTTCAAGCTTAGTGAGCATCTGCATCCAGACTTTTACCTAACTAGATAATTTATAAGCTTAGTTGTAGCTTGTTAAATTTGCATTAGTCTTCAGTTGGTCCTCCAATTTTGACTTTTGTGGATTTCATTAAAACAGAAACTCTAGGTCCTCCAATGTGACTCTACAGGCAACTTCTGCCAAAGTACAAATGTGTCATAGATTCTGCAGTCTATTGTTAACAGTGACATATATTGTTGATTTTATCTCTAACATGATCATGCAGAGTATTTATTGAACTGGATTTTATAGATTCAAGGAGTTGGGAGAAACCATAGTGACCATCCAGTCTAACGCTCTGTAATGCAAAAATACAGAAACCATTCAACTTCTGTTTAAAAACCTCCAAAGAAGGAAGCTCCACCATAATCCAAGGAAGCATTCAATGGCTGAACAGCTCTTACCTCCAGGAAGTTTTCCGTAATGTTTAGATGCATTTGTTCTTTTGAATGGTTTTGATACACTTCTGTCTTTATCTCTATTGCAATTGAACCATATTGCAGTACGTTGATTCTGCATGCTTTATCTGATAGTGATAATTCTACCTAACTCTACATAACCAGAGGACTAACATTTCTTTTGTATGAACCAAATAGATCTATAAGTTTTGGTTTATTATTTGAATTTAATTTCTACCTACAATCAGCTGTATTTATGTATAGGGTTTTCAGAACTTCAGACTTAGCCCTGGGTCTTGGGATTTAGGATCTCTTATCTGAACTTCATGCCAAAGGCGAGGAATCTTAGGGTAAAAGTACTACTTTATTCATTTTTATTTTATTTACATTATTCATTATTCATCATCCTGACTTCCTTGTGAAATTAGTACAAATCAAAAAGAATTTTAAAGCATTAATAGTACAAATACAAGATTTTAAAACAAACAAGTTATTGAGTTAAAACATTAAACACTGAAACTATTAAAATGCATTTAGTGACTATATACACCCTTTAAAAGAGCATAAAACCTCAACCATAATAAGTTTTTAAAAGCCTAATGGCACAAAGATATTTTGATCTGCCAATGGAATGACACCAAAGGTGGGCCCATCCTGGGATGGACCCATCCTAGGGAGGCCAGGAAGTCTGAGAACAGCCACTAAGAAGGCTCCTTGTTGTGGAAAGTGTGTAATTTTCTTCTTTTGTTAAACTTGGTATTTTAGATTTGGCATACTATTAAGTTCAACTGTGATTGATCATTAGTATTATGCATACTTAGTATTACATAATGATCATGGGATGATCCTTGTCAAATCACCAGGACCATCCCTTGCAACATTATACAGGATCATCCCTAATTTCAAATTTTAGGTCAGTCAAGATCTGCAAACGCACTTCATGTATCTGCTTAATTAAGCTTTATTAAGCATTATACCACATGCATCATCATTCCACTATATGTTTTAGGAGGCCACTTTGTTTTTGTAAGTGGTTTAGCACTGTAGTGAATCAGACAACCATACAGTAGTGCTATGTTGAACTTAGGTAAAGTTTACTGGATTTGTTAAGTTTAGAATAGAGCGTGCTTATTCGTTCATTTTAATTATATCCCATCTTAATCCCAACTTGGTATTCAAAGTGGTTTACAGATAGATTTTAAAAGTTACAAGGAAAAGCACAATGAATTAGAAAACTAAAATATGTGTAAAGTGAAATGTGTGTCAACACAAAAAGGAAAGTGTACTTCCTATTGTTAAAATCCCCTTCTCAGAGGGCCAGATAATTGTCAAGAACTCACCTGAGGCTGAATCTAATTTGTAGAATTAATCCAGTTTGACACCATTTGAATTGAATCTTAGGACATATACTTCAGCGAGGCACTCTTTGAAGGCTAAAGACCTTGTACTACAAGACTCATGATTGCATAGCATTGAGCCTTAGCAGTTAAAAGGTGCCAGACTGCACTAATTTTACAGTGTAGATGCAACCTCAGACAAAATCAATTCACCCCATTGATGTCTGTGGGTCCTCTCTAATGCAAATAACACTGCATTTGAATTTAACCACTGTTTTAAATTCTTTTGTTTCTATAATAAGTAACATTTGATGAATCTCCAGGCTAAAAAATACTGAGAGGTTTTTTTTCTTTGTGTAGAAATATTAAATTTAAGAAAGCCACACATAAAAATAAACAAATCCCACAACCCAACATCACTGTGTTATGGATGCTTTCCTGCACTTATCTCCTTAAGGCCTCTTATGCGAGCCTTGTTCAGTAAATCTTTATTGCTCAGCTTTTACCATCACAATAGAATTACATTAAACTAAAATATAAAACAAAACCATAAATCTCCTAGTGCAATAAAACACAGAGCATAAAGAAACATATATAGAGATTTGCCACCATAAACCACCAAGATATTAGTCTGAAAGTTAAAAAAAAAACATATTCAGCAACCTCTTTAAACAACATATAATTCTTAAAATGACCAATGGTCAGTGTTTGTGCAGAAATAACCCAATATTAGAAGTTCAGTCTCACTAATATGATTCCAGCTTGGAAAAAATGAAATCTTCGCTTAATTAGCCATCATCTTTCATAGTCAATGAAAACCTTATTTTACTCTGAGGGTGAAGTAAAACAGCTTCTTTTCCATATGGGCTATAATTCAAATAACTTTGTGCTGCATCTCTGAACAACAAGATAAGGGGTGAGGGTGGCTGGGGAAGTTGACTGGTCATTGATTTTCTCCTAGTATGTCTCCATATGCTATGTCCCATGATAAGTTTTCAGATAAGTAAAAGAGCTGCAATAAGAAGTGGGAGGGAGACTTGAAGTAGACAGAGAAATCCATGTGGATCATCATATGAAGACAAGCATATTTACCAACTGTTATTTGAAAGCAGTGAAAAAGAAATTCCAGGTCTTTCAGAAGTTGGACTATATCTCCCTTAGTCCTAGCCAGTGAGAGTGATAGGATTTGTAGTACACCAACACTAGGAAGGCATGTTTTCCACATATGCCAATTGAATCTGACAACCCAACCACACTTCTGCCTTATGTTTCCATGAATAGCTGTGACTCCTCATTAATACTAATCTAGCCAAGTAAAATGGGTAGGGGAAAACATGACTGTTTGTGACTACAAATACCAGAATACTCCAACCATAGTTAATACTCTTTCAGATTTACATAAAAATCAACATATACTTTGAAACTTATATAGAGCACTATAATTCTAAGACAGGTATGGGCAACCACATGAAAAACAGGGTAAAGTTTTTAGTCTCGTGGCTTTTTTTAATACATTCAGATGCAGAAATTTAGTCATGTCCTCTGCTCATCAGCTTGGATCATTTTGATTTTTCAATTTTTTTCTTTGGAGGGGGGAATTGCAGCAGATTGCTGGAACTAGGGTGGACATTAAACTGTTCCAAAACTAAGGTTAACCCAATCCCCATGCTAAGTCTATGAGATACAAAAAATTGAGAGTCCCTCCAGAACTGTGAGCACTATCTCAAGCAAATATTGACAATTTATTCACACTGTCATTACTTGCAGCAATAGCCAATGTAGTGAAGCAACCAAGTTGGGTGGGGGAGGGGTGTTGAATGCTCTCATTAAGGAGGCCAGACTTGGTGGAGGTGGTTGACAGGGGTGGAGCTGCAGGCTATTGAAGGCTGTTCTGCCCCCTGCTGTGCTCTTTGCTTCAGCGTGAGCTAGGAGGCAGGTTTCAACCCCCCCCCCCCCCGAAATTTTAAACCCTCCCTGAAATTTTCAAACCTCCCCCCCAAAATTTTCACACACCCCCCCCCGCCAAAATTGTCAACCCTCCCCGAATTTTTTTTTTCTGGCTATGGCCCTGCATGTACTCTGTAGACTTCATGCAGTTTGACACCATTGCAATTTTTTTTCATGTCAGGAGCTCCTGTTGTGAGACAATTGGCCATCTGCAAGGACGTTGCCCAGGGGACGCCAGGATGATTTGATGTTTTATCATCCTTGTGGGAGGCTTCTCTCATGTCCCCGCATGAGGAGCTGGAGCTGTTAGAGGGAGCTCATCCGCCTCTCCCCGGGTTCAAACCTGCGACCTGTCGGTCTTCAGTCCTGCAGGCACAGGGCTTTAACCCACTGCGCCACCGGGGGCTCCATTGCAATGGACTCAATGTTATGGAATCACGGGATTTGTACTTTTATAAGGACTTTAACTTTTCCTCCTAAGGAGTGCTGGTGCCTCGCAAAACTGTTGTCTGGGATAGGGACCCCAAAAGTGCTGAGGTCTGGGAATGACCACATGTTACCCCACTCAGTTGAAAAAAAACTAAGAATGACCCACAACTGACCACACTGCCAACTCCTCACTCCTTTACCAATAATTAATAAATACCAAGGAGGCTGCAGCTCCAGTTTTTGACCAAATAGGCTCTAGAAATGCACATTCCCACCTCTGCACACAATAGGTCTTGAAACCCTAAACTCATCGGGTTGAAAATATCATCTATTGTTCTATCAAAGGAGTCTTTTACTTTGCCAGCAATGCCAACCAACAAGCATTGTTTATCAAATTAATCCCATCTTGAACCTGATGTGCTCCCTTGGCAGCAAAAAAGAGAGGCACGGATATAGGAGATGGACTTCGGAATTTCCTGCCAAACCATGAACCAATCATTAACTTTAAATAAATGTACTTTTGAATCAATGAGATGGTGGATTTTAATTTTCACTGATCACTGCAACTGTTCACTCTTTCAAAAGTCTGTAAAATATCAATAAAATGCTCATGCTTGTAACCATAATTACTGTATGTCAGATTTGGGAGATTTCTCCTGACATCTTGCCATAACCAAGGAAACAATAATCCTGCCCTGAGTCTCTGCGTGTCTCTGTTGGAAAAAGATTTGGGACCAGCATGCTGGAAAAAGTGAACCATGAGATTTTGGACATCAAATCTACAAATTCCACAATTCCATTGCATTCAGCCATGGCAGTTAAAGTGGTGTCACATTGCAATACTTCTACAGAGTAGATGCCCCTTTAATTGCCCACAACATTTTTCATTTTAAAGAAATGACCTTAGACTATCTCTGTTTTAACATTTATTGCATGATTATGGTTATTGCTATAACACAACCCGTTTCGAAAATAATTACATTAGTTGGTAGGAACTGTACTTTCATGTTGGATTTTTAACTTCATTTTTTGGTTTACTTGCTTCTAACTTTCTTTTTTAGACCATGTTAATTCAGACAGTACTGTCATTTTCATATGTTAGCCATTTCTTTGGTGGGAAGTACATTTGGGGGAAATGGATACACAAGAAGTTCCCAAAGATGGCAACATTGATTCAGAGGCTGACAGAAAAAAAAAAAGCACATCATTTTGCCATTCAGGAAAGTTAACAAACATAGCTTCTGTCATATTGGTATTAACCCGGCTTCTATGTTCTTTCTCTAGCACCTTTTCTCTTTTTGCAGGAGAAAATTTATATAATATCACCACATGTAATGACAGCCTGTTCTGTAAGACATTTTTTCATGCAGACCAAACAACTTATCTCATGGGTTGCTTAAACCATTTCATTCAGTAGAACAGTTTTAAGGCAGTGGGGTCTTAGAAGACATCAAGGTAAGCAAGGTCAGACAGGCCAAAGCTGCAATCCAGAGTAGGAAGACAGGCTATTATTCAGCTCATAAAGAGACAGATTTCAGAGAGGGATGAATGAATCACATCTATCTCATTGCAAGACAACAGCAAAGGTAACTTGCTGACCCAGCTCACCAGATATTTTGCTTTTCCATCTGGCATACAAGACAGGATGATACAATAGTACGATTGAATATCAGTCACCTGGCAAACCTCCCACAAACAGGCTAAAAAGCATCTCCTTTGATTCACTGGGATTTTTTTTGTATTGGTGCCTATCATGTTGCAATGCTTTTTTAAAAATCAAGACACTAGCATTGTCTGAGTCGGGAGAAAATGCAGTGCTTTATTGAATGAGTCATCAAAGCTTTGATGTCCTAAACTTCAAAGATTGTAAACGTGACAATAGCAAAGTGTCCCATGATGATTTGTTTCGCTTTTTGTACTCAGGA
The DNA here is from genome assembly GCF_037176765.1 of Anolis sagrei. Lineage (NCBI taxonomy): Eukaryota > Metazoa > Chordata > Lepidosauria > Squamata > Anolidae > Anolis > Anolis sagrei. Next base: position 126,804,236 of record NC_090025.1, on the reverse strand, counting down.
TGCATTTCATTCTGTAGAGGTCTATAGACTGTCAAACCTATATTTTGGAAAAGAATCATAGAATCATAGAGTTGGAAGAGACCTCGTGGGCCATTCAATCCAACCCCCTGCCAAGAAGAAGGAAAATCACAATAATATTTTTCCATCTACTAGGTAAAGCTATACTACTTTGAAGTTACATCATTTAAAAAAATCAATTTCTTTGAATATTTTGAGTCCGAGTTTATGGGCAAAAGCTGGGACATAAATGAAGTTATCAGCACAGCTATGACTTGCAGCATGTTAATATAATTGCTATTTATTTATTTATTGTGTCAGGAGTAATCAGACATTTGTATTACATTTTTAACAAAGCAAACAAACAAACAAACAAACAGACAAAACACAAAGTTTGCAAGCTTGGTAGTTGATTAAAAGTCCTTTGACCAGTATCTAGCCACTTGGAGTGCCTCTGGTGTTGCTGCAAGAAGATCCTCCATTGTGCATGTAGCAGGGCTCAGGTTGCATTGCAGCAGGTGGTCAGTGGTTTGCTCTTCTCCACACTCGCATGTCGTGGACTCCACTTTGTAGCCCCATTTCTTAAGCTTGGTTCTGCATCTCGTGATGCCAGAGCGCAGTCAGTTCAGCGTCTTCCAAGTCGCCCAGTTTTCTGTGTGCCCAGGGGGGAGTCTCTCATTTGGTATCAGCCATTGATTGAGGTTCTGGGTTTGAGCCTGCCACTTTTGGACTCTCGCTTGCAGGGGTGTTCCAGCAAGTGTCTCTGTAGATCTTAGAAAACTATTTCTTGATTTAAGTCGTTGACGTGCTGGCTGATACCCACACAAGGGATAGGCTGGAGATGTCACTGCCTTGGTCCTTTCAGTATTGGCTGCTACTTCCTGGCGGATGTCAGGTGGTGCAATGCCGGCTAAGCAGTGTAGTTTCTCCAGTGGTGTAGGGTGCAGACACCCCGTGATAATGCGGCATGTCTCATTAAGAACCACATCTACTGTTTTAGTGTCGTGAGATGTGTTCCACACTGGGCATGCATACTCAGCAGCAGAGTAGCATAGCGCAATGGCAGATGTCTTCACTGTGTCTGGTTGTGATCCCCAGGTTGTGCCAGTCAACTGTCGTATGATATTATTTGTAGCACCCACCTTTTGCTTGATATTCAGGCAGTGCTTCTTGTAGGTCAAAGCACGGTCCAGAGTGACTCCCAAGTATTTGGGTGTGCTGAAATGTCCAGTAGGATAATTGCTGAAAAATAGAGATAGGAAGACAGAAGACAAAAGAAGACCCCAAAGATACCGTGACGAAGTTATTTTCAAAAATTGCAGATTAATCTTTTTGTACCCCCTCCCCCAACACTTAGAAGACATTTCCATTTCCTGGAAGAGCATATCCTTTATGCCTTCTTTCTTTTCCCATCTTAAGACAGAAGTTATATGCAAGTTCCATGGTTTACATTTCCCCCAATTTCTCACTTTTTCCCATGGTTTAATAGAATCTTAGATCTCAGAACATGACCTTGTTTCTCCATTTTTCCTGGGTCACCTCCAGATGGGAGACAAGGGTGCAAATTCTCATTTTTTGTGCACTCAGCTCTAAGTAAGAAGAACAGGAAGTATGCAAATTTCCAGTTCTGCTAGTAGAGCAATATCTTGCTACAATTTGTAAGGCTTAATTAATTTGGTTATGCAATTTGCAAATATTCCCCAAGGAGGCTTTATATTTGTTTAGTAATTCTCCTTTTCTCACAGTTATTATAGTAAGGCTTACCCACTGGTAGGAACTGAATATACTGACTAGAAACAAGTAGGATAGAGGTAAACATTCCTTATCTGGTCTCACCAAGTAAATGAAGAGGGATGACCTCCTGATTTCCCTTTAGCTTGCAAGTATCGTCTTAACTGATATCTATCTGATTTTTTAAAATGGAAAATATGTTCTCTTTGTATGTATTTGAATGATAAGCTGAAAGCAACTGCAGTAGGTGCTTAAAGCATCACACTTATTAACATCACCAGACCTATGTCTCAAGATTTGGATGAGAAACCTCAGATCCTGGAACAACTCTGAACTGGCAATCTTATTTAACAGTTGCCTGACAAATCTTTGGAACAAACACACTATTTAATTGCCTTTCAGTTGGCCAAAAGATGAATACTGATGTTTTGTTTCCCTTTTGCCTACTTTAGCTTTTTTTCAGAAAAAGAGAGGGACAGTAAAAACCATGATAATTCCATTGCTGAATCATTAATATTTGCTTTTGACAGAATACTCAAGACTATTCCGGTGTGTGCAGGGTCTGCGACTTCAAGAAACAGGCTTAGTAGCACACATATTTTTTCACATTATCCCTCCCTGTGATATTACAAGGGAACACAGCTAGGTTTTAGATTTTGGCCCCAAAGTCTCAGAGTCTGTGATAGCCTTACGTGAGAATCCTAGGTCTAGCCCTTTTTGAACAGTGAACACGCTCCTTCATGCCTAAAGATGACAGGAAATATATGCCACACATGAAGCCAATATTTGTTTCCTGTGTTCATTGTTGTGTTCATTCTTCTTCTGATAGTGCTCACTTTATCACATATTCATTCTTATAACAAAAATACCTCTCTAGCTCGCAATGTTTACATCTTCCTTTCCCTAGAATAAACATTTTGAAGCAAAAGCTGCTTATAACATTGTGTGTCATGTTCATTGGTAAAGGTAACATTTACAAATGATATTGAGAAAATGGTTGCCCAAATTTTGATAGGGAAATGTATAAAAGTATGAAAAACAGAAACTATTGCTGACCAGACCAAGTGAGAGTGTGCCCATGCCCCACCTAAAGCTATGTTATGAATTGCCTTTGGAATGTTGTCCAGCCGCACTCAAATTCCCTTTCTTTAATTTCCATAATCCCCCCAAAATGAAATAGGAGATTAATGTGTGTCAGAGCTCCATGAGTCTGTTCCCTGTTTCCACTGACATGGTTAGGGTTATTTATTTATTTAAACATTTATATTCAGCTCTTCTCATCCCTCAGGGACTCAGGGCAAAGCACAACATATATATGGCAAACATTCAGTGTTGGGACATAAAACCATAAATATATACAAACATTAAAATCACTTATATCCACATTAAAAATTGCTTAAAAACCATCTCAGGACACCATTTTGCCTCATTGCACTGCCCCAAAGGCTTGATCCCACAGCCATGTCTTCACCATCTTTCTGAAGGACAGGAGGGAGGGAGCTGATCTAATCTTGCCAGGAAGGGAGTTCCATAACCGGGGGCAATCACTGAGAAGGCCGTGTCTCTCGTCCCCGCCAAATGCGCCTGTGATGGTGGTGGAACCAAGAGCAGGGCCTCCCCAGAAGAGCTTAGTTTCCGCAGTGGTTCATAAAGGGAGATGCATTCAGACAGGTAAACTGGGCTGGGGCTGTTTAGGGCTTTATAGGCCAACAGGCAACCAGTGGAGCTGACGTAACATGGGAGTTGTGTGCTCCCTGTATGCCACCCCAGTTATTAACCTGGCTGCCTCTCGTTGGACTATTTGAAGCTTCCCAACCATCTTCAAAGGCAACCCCATGTACAGTGCATTGCTACAGTCTATCCCAGATGTAATGAGAGAGAGGACCACCGTGGCCAAGTCTGACTTCCCAAGGCACAGGCACAGCTGGTGCACAAGTTTTAATTGTGCAAAAGCCCCGCTAGCTACCGCTGCAACCTGAGAATCCAGGCTCAGTGATGAGTCCAGGAGGACTCCCAAGCTGTGAATCTGCACTTTCAAGGGGAGTATAACCTCATCCAGCACAGGCTGTAACTCTATACCCTGTTCGGCCTTGTGACTGACCAGGAGGACCTCTGTCTTATCAGGATTCAACTTCAGTTTGTTCACTCTCATCCAGACTGTCACAGCAGCCAAGCACAACCTGGACAGCCTCCTTAGCATCTGTAGAAAGGAGTAATAGAGTTGGACGTTATCTGTGGGAAGATCTGTCACCCATTCACCAAACCAATTTTACCCATTGAAACAGCCATCATTTTTGAGTGCCCATTGTGTGCCATGGACTAATCCTATTGGGTTCACCAGAGTCAGCCCAATAAGCTTATCAGGGACTTTTTGCATATTGCTACACTGCATTCCTTTCCAAATGCACCACTTTCAAAAGCAGATCATTAAATGGACTGACATTTCAAATGCTCCAATGACAGTTTATTGAATTTTTTGCCATCACAAAGAGCCAACCAGAGACAATGTCCCATGGAGTCCTGAACCACTCAGAGTGTGGATCCTTGCCGGACAGTTTTTCAGTTAATCAGAAGCTAGTGTGGGTTTCTTGAATAGCTGTCAAATGAAATAAAAATGCTCTGTATTTTCAGCTGTGACATGTCAGTACTTGCAGTAGCTGAAATCATGCAACACAAATGCATATTTGTTTGAAATCCTCTTCATGTCAAAGTATCAAAGTCTCCTAGCACATGAAAGTCTAGCCTTTTTCATTCTGGGACAAAAAGTATGCAAGATTATATTTCAGAAGCTTGGAGTTGACTGGATTGATATGTTAAGAAAATATGTGCTGTGCATTCAGATTGTGACAGTGGAAGAAATGAATGAAATTAACTCTGGAGCAACTTAATTAAGAGCTGTTCCAGATGGTCTATAGAAGCATGAGTTTTTGTGAAATAGCTCTTTGAATTTCTGTACCACTGAATCTACTGGTTCAGCTTCTTTCACAGGTTGCTTGTAGTGATTTCTTGGATTCAAGAGTCTTCCAAAGGTTTTAAACAACAATAACACAGAGTGCCACTGGCTGAGGTAATCCTATGGTTTGAAAGACAAAAGGCACATAACAGCAACAAAAGAAAGTCAATATAGGACAACACAGTGATCAGATAGTAAACATGCACTTTGGCCACATCTATACTGCCATTATAATGCAGATTGAACTGTATTACATAGTCAGTGTATACTCAGATAATGCAGTTTAACTGCATTGAACTGGATTATATGTGGATTATCAGTGTGCTTTCATAATGCAGTTTAACTATGTTGAATGGATTATATGACTATATAATACAGTTCAATATGCAATATAGTGGCAGTACAAATGGCAACTTTTTTCAGTCTGTGGAAGATGTCACAAATTAATTCCACTTTCTTATATAATTATCTTGCCCTGCATTTACTTCTAAGTATTTATTTCATATGCACAAAGATTGATAGCATATTCAATTTGAATTGCTGTTGTGTACAAGTATCTGAGTATGTGTGTGTATATGTGTTTGCCCTCCTTTTGAATTTATGACACTCCTAAAGGGCTTTTCTTGTGAAGATTTCAGCCATTTTTCCCTTTGCCTTCCTTTGAGGACAGTGGGGCTTGCTTAAGGTCATCTAGCAGTTCCCTTGGACAATGGGGCATTCAAATTATGGCCTACAGAATCCTAGTCCAATGCCCAAACCCCAATACAATGCTGGCTTTCATTTAGAGTCCCTGATATTGTTTACAGAAAACCTTGGCCAGAATTATGTTAGGGCACTAAACTTGTGTAAAAGTGCAGTGAGTCATTTTACAAGCAGAAACATAACTTCCTCTTATCTTGGCAGGTGTCATGGAACTTGTTATCCAACTGTTAGATCCAATTTGTACTTATACTAAAAAAGGTGTATATGCTCTTGGCCAACAAGCTGGGTGCCTTGTGCCTGGCTTGGAGAATGTCAGAACACTGTTACACTTACAGTCAATCCAGTTCTGACTTATTTCTATAGATTCTCTATCCGTAATGTTGGGATAAAAGGTGGGTTGGAATAACCAGCAATAGTTATTTTTCTAATTATTCTTTAATATTGGAAGGGCAAGGCATTACTGTTATAGAAATACTTGCCAAGAATAGAGGTTTGTACCCTTGTAGTTGTTTTCATGTTTGCAGGATTCCTGTGGTCCAGGGCATATCATTAAACAGAGTGAAGGGGTTCCTAAGATAAACAAAGGACAAAGCAGGTTCCCTGGAAGAAACTGTTTTCTTAGCTAAGCTCCTTTCTGTGTGGAGTACAACCATTGATTTAATAGTCAGTCTGGTCAGCTTTGTACAGAAAATAAGGTATGTTCTTCTTCACCTTCTTAGACTAATCTTATCTAATATTTCTTCCCATAACTTTCCATAACTATTCCTTGGAATGAAGACAGCTTGAAGAATTCTGAATTTCCCCTGACTCTGAAGAGTGGAATTAGGTACTTTTCTCCATATTAGGAAACTCTCAGGTAATGAAGATTTGGTTTGGCTTATTCCTTTTTGGCGGCTTGCTTAGCACTGTGGCTCATGTATCCTGTAAGTGAGCATTTGGATCCATTTGCTAGTTTGTTTTTACAAAACAAAGACATTAGTTGAAGTTACAGATCATAGTGCTGGAAGAAAGCTGGTGGCCATATGGTATTTGCTTTGACCATCTGTAGATGAAGTTTGCTATTTAGACAAGTAAGCAAACAACAACAAGCCAGAGATGGAACAGACCTAATAACAACCAGCATTTTTAATTCACTTCCTTTCCCATTTTTCTGTAGCCAAAACAAAGGCTGTTCAATACTAGAGAGCAAAGTTACTATAAGGACATATTCAACATGTACTACAGATATCCTGTGTGCATGTCTGCATTTGTATGTGTGTACACACACACACACAACATCCTAACAGCTCAAGTTGTATTGTACGTGTACAGGTGCATGCATAAATGCAACAATAGGAGACATAAAAAACCAAAGGGATTTATTTCTAAAAACGCAATGCTATGTAGATGATGTTGTGGGACAGGTATGCACATTTTCTCCCCATGTAGGTATGATTTCTGAGTACATGACAATCCTTAAGCTCAGGGTCCATCTCAGTCAACTATAACCCCTCCTGGTAGCCTTGCCAGTAAGCAGCAAAAGGATTGTATGCTAGTTCTCATGATGACATGAAGTCATCTTCTGGACTACATTTGTCCAAACTGTTCAACAGCCAGTTTGGCTCCCCTGCGTGGGGAGAAAATGTGCATACCAGTTCACAAGATTGCATCCCCACCTTTTCCACAGTTAATAGAGACCCAAATGCGGTGTAATAACTCTCCCCAACAAGCATTCATTGTAGTTGTCAAGCATGAATAATAGGAAAAGCATTTAGTCCTACTTTATGTCTCACATATGAATTGAATGCTTCCTTTGAGCATGAACACAGAATCCAACTTCTGTCACATTATTGCCTGTACGAACTGCAATGCTTTTATCTCATTATTCATTAAGATACATAACCCTGCCTATCCTTAGGGCTCTCACAAGCATATCCCAATATTTATAGTAATACAATGATGACAGCAGTTCCAAAATTTAATGGCTCAGTAGTAACTGAAGTACTGTCAAAGGTTAAAAGCTTTTCTTTCAAAGTGTTATGATCAGATTGGAGTAGATATGTTAAAAATAAAATACCATTTTGCAATGCACTTGTGTAAATCACTTAGCCACAAAATAAAACTCTTTTTTGAAAACAACTTTTAGTAAACATTAGCATAATGAATGAGTGGAATAATCTGTTAATTTTGGTTTCTACTGATTTCTCATTTTTACAGTTCTTTGTTTTTCCTGTGCTGTTTTTACAGGGGTTTGCTGTTTTAAAACACTGACATTAAATGTGTATGCCTTTTGTGCACATTTCTCCTACTATGTCCCATAAAAATTGTATGTGTTTTCCTCAGTACTTTCCCCCCTTAGTATTTGTTGGTTTCAGGACCCTCTAAACCAAAATCTGTGGATACAATCGTGTAGTAAAATGGTAGACCTTATATGAAATGCAAAAATCAAAATTTTCTTCTGGGTATCACTTCTGCATATTTTCAAGACTTGGATGGTTGAATCTGTGGATTCGGAACTGGTTGATGTGGAGGGTAGGCTTGTGCAATTTGGCATGGCATTTTGGGGTCTATTTTCAGCTAACCACTCATTCTGTTTACTGAGAAGTTACTCGAATTGGAAGGACTTTTACCGTTTTCATTTGGCAAAGATTTGGCCCATTGGTTGCAATGAGAAACTTTAAAGGCTCAATAATAATAATAATACTTTATTTATACCCCACCACCATCTCCCCAACGGGGACTCGGGGTGGCTACCATGAGGCCAAGCCCAACAATGACAACAAATCAAAATAAAATACATACAGCACATAATAATATCAAATGAAATATAAACAATGCAAGTTAATACAAAATCAAATACAAGAAATGAAATAAAATAATAAAAATGTGCACAGTGGGCTGGGCCAAGTTAAAAGGGGTAGAATTAAAAATATAAAAAACCTGGGTGAGATGGATGAATAAGGTAATGTGCCTATTCATTTGAAGTCATTTTAAGGCCTATCTGTGCAAAACCTACCTCAGTTTTAGACCCCTAACTCAGTTTACAATTGCAGGCTTGCCACATTTTAGGACAATTCACCAATCTACTGATTTCTTAGAATTCTTCTAAGTTTTTACCATTAACTCTCTTGATCTGTTTTGCCCAGCTTTTTGGTTCCCTCCTCCCTGTTCTATTTTCAGGGATTACATGAAATGGACCACCAAATCACTTTCGGTTAAACTGATCTGGACCCAAACCTAATGGAGGGTGTACTGTACATGCCTTTTGAAAAGCAATTTACTCTAATGTATTATGTTTTGTATATTATTTCCACTAACAGGCACATATTAATGCATATCCTTTAAACATGGACATGTTACAAAATCTAGAGAAGTGGAAATATCAGTTGATAGCTGCATTTCAATTCATATATTAGTAGTGCAATTATTAGAGGTCTGCATGTATCCGTTTTGCCTCAGGGAGTTCAGCTAATTCGGTATTTGGAACAGCCAAAATGAATTGGGGAGGGCCAGCTGAAGCCCTAACCTGAAATGGGTTATGAATAGCCAAATCTTTCAGCTATTGGGGGTTGAGCAGTAGGCATGGTTAGGTCCAGTCGGAAACTTCATAATTCGGAATAAATTCAGAAAAAATACCTTTTTGAAGCAATTTTGAACTTTTTTTTAGGAAACCGGAAGTCCCTTTGCCCTTCTGAAGCTAGTCTCTCCATTTTACTTCCGACTCAGGAAGTGATTCAGAAATTATTCTGGTCCCTGCCTCGGCTCAAGCCAGAGAAGCCAGTTTTAAACCAGGGAAGGTTGAATTTCCTCCCTTTGCTTTCCCCGCTTCTGCCTCAAGCCAGAGAAGCCAGTATTAAATCGGAGAAGGAAGGAATTTTCTCTGCTTGCTTTTCCCCGCTCCTGGAGTAAAACAACTACTTTCATAGTAAAGACCACCCAATGAAACAGGAAATAACATTTTCCAACCATTAATGAAAGGATTTGGAAGTCTCGGAAGTTTCAAAATGTTTTGAACATTTTTTTCTGTGAAAATCGGAATTGACTTTAGAATAAAACCACCAGGGCCCCCTGCATCCGAAACGAGTTTTGAACCATTTTTTGGGGCTCAAACAAGCCTGCTGAACAGCACTAGCAGCACTCTACCTCCTTTCTTTTTGTTTTCCATCTTTGATAAATGGTTTGCTTTCTCTTTTCCTGAATGCTTCTCAGCCTCCTTCCTAAAGGCCCCTCCCTGGCAGAGTGCATGATGGGAGTTGTTTTTCCTCTCTGTTTCTCAAGTTTCTTTTTCAGCCAATCAGCGCTGATTGTACCCATTATCTGATTGGCTGAGAATGGACATACCTAGCAGCAATCTCTGATTGGCTGAGAATGGACACAACCAGCAGTGACTACAATTCCCAAAACCCTCTTGTGGTAATGGTAAAACTTTTAAAAATTTTCCCCCAAAATTAGTGGACTGATGAAACAATCTGAAAATTGACAGGTACTTTTCAGTCATGCATGTGGCCTACAAATGAGGAAGGTTTCTTCCTGCTAGGCCTAAAAATGACTGAAAAACAAGCATCTACAATTTTCCCACTGTGTCCAATGGGCCAAAACTTTCCAAAATGAAAGTGGCACACCCCTCCCTATTTCAGCAATGGCTCAGAAAACAGAATTGGGGGGGATGGAGACGGGACTGAAAGCAGCTCTAAAAAATGGTAAAGTTTTTGGGGTGTTATGCATACTCCTAGTAATTGTGTGGGTTGCTATTAAAATGGAAACTGAAAGAACTTCTGCATCTTTAACAGAGTGTCATTATTATGTTGAGTGATGTGTGTTTAGAAAGGCATATTTTATATTGGGAGGATCTCTGGAGAGATGCTGCATGGCGTACATACATATCTGTGTTCCTGTCAATTCGTAGGTGGAGTGCTATACTTTTCTACATAGATAGGAATGACTACTAGTTACTGGGAGAAAACTGTGAACTCTGTTTTTTTGCTCTCCAATCACTGAAGGGCATGTCTGTTCCATTTTATTGTACCTTTTTCTATCATACTTATTTATAAAATAGAGGGTTATTATTAGTTCTGATAAAAAAAGTTCCTCCATCTGCACTAATCAGTTTCATTAGATGTAACAGTTCTCCTTTTCTGTTATGTGCCTATAGTTGGTCATGACATGATGAAGATGTCTTCTGGTACCTCCTTGGCATCCTGAAGATAGCATCCTAATGGTATAGGCAACATATACAGAAAGGAAAGCTCCTTCCTTAGATGTAAGGAAAAGATAGTGCCTGCCTGCCATTTAGTTGTTAAATATAAAAAGCCTTTTTGAAACAAGAGAAGTAGCAACCATAATTCAGCACCTGATTTGACGCACAGGGATTCAAATGATCTCAAACCCTGTTCTAAGCTTTGTTTGGCTTAATACATTTTGTATACACTTTTTGAGCTAGATCAACTTCCTTCTGTTTATGAGTAAATGTGCACATTTGGATAAGTTCTGATCAAATATTGAACTGAACTAAACAAAATTCTTATCCATTTTTTGTCTCGAGCTAATTAAACTTCAGCAAGTATGAAAATGTCAAAAGCAGGAGATACTCAGAAGGAATGGCACCGTATTAGTGACACATGCAGCTCAAGAATAATTCATGGCTCAGTGCTTTGGTGTGTAGAGAAAATAACTGACTTCTTTCTGGCACAAGTTATTTAATTATTAAATTTATATGAGACCTTTCTCCTTATACAGGATCCAAAGTGCCTTAAATAATCAAAGCCCTACTTGCCCATGCTTTCCTTCCCTGATCCCAGACTCAATTGTTCACTGTCTAGTAGTCAATGGTGAGGTAAAAAACTATTTTCTGTTATGTGCCTATAGTTGGTCATACAATGATTGAGATGTCTTCTGGTACCTCCTTGGCATACTGAAGATAGCATCCTAATGTTATATCCAAAAACATACACACAGAGGAAAGCTCCCCCCCCCCCCCCCATTATTCTCATACATTATTAATGCAGGCAAACTATGTCTTTGCGGATTTGGATGTGGTCTTGGATCTGTTAGTTTTTAATTGAATGTTTTAATTTATTGTTTAGTTAATGTTTTATTTGTGAGTTGATTGCTATTGTTTTTGTGGCATCTAATGAGTGCTGATTGTAAGCCACTCTGAGTCCCCTGTTCGAGGTGAGAAGGGCGGGATATATATGTCCAAAATAAATTAAAAAAATAACTTATCCACCAGCCACTAATTGGATGGGTCAGGGCCCTAAGTGTAGAAAAGCTTAATTTCAAAGGAGAGAAGGTGGAACATAATTCCATCAGGACAGGACTTCATGCTAACTTCCCAATGGAGAGTGAAAATATCTCACTCTCCATTACATTGCATCCCTTGCATATACTCAATGCATCTCTTGGTATGCAGTGTTTTTTAACCCTCATGCTTCTAAACACAGTTATCTGAATGAACTTTTTTCTATACATTTTCAGTTGACTAAAATGTATTTGTGCCCCTTTCCAAATTAAATGTTTTAAGCAGAGTTCATTTATTTGGGCACAATTAAAAAAAAGAGCTAAAAAGGAAGGGACTCAAATTTAACATCTGAGATTTATTCCTAGAGATGGTGAATAGAGTATATATAAATACTCTGTATACCAAATCTGAGAAAACTTTGGCCCCCCAGGTGTTTAGGACTTCAAATCCCAGAAATCCCAGTTGTTAGGTTGTGAGAGTTTAAGTCTAAAACATCTGGAGGGCTGAAGCTTGCCTACTATATATTTATGTGTAAATTTAGAAATGTTAGTCAAAAAATAAATTCCAAACTCCAGAATCAATATATCCGTGGCTCAATGCTATGGAATTATGAGAGTTGTAGTTTGGTGAGGGAATGACACTGTGGAGCAGAAAAGGCTAAAAAATTCAACATTAAATCGTTTTCATAGCATTGAAACATGTCAAAGTGGTGTTAAACTACATTAATTTTACAATGTAGATACACCCTTAGTGGGCCATGTTAGGTTCTTATACTTTTTGCTATGTCCTAACTGAATTCTGTACTAGAAGAAAAGTGGGATCTGCATTTATTTGTTTATTTAGCTTGTCTTTTCAATTGTTATTCATATCTTCCATGCTATATCAATGCCTTCAAGATTACTTCTAATAACATTTCAATTCATGTTTGTTCTGTTGATGACAGATGGGGAAAGGAAGCATAACTAGAGGGAAGGAAATTTCCTGAAAGGACTTCTTAATTAGAACTCATGTGAATTATTTAAAAAAAAACATGGAACATAGGTCAACTTCTCAGCTTGATCCCACAATCTGCTACCTTCCCTGCCAAAAATGCCATTTATGTTGGAAAATTTGCTAATGCTATATAAATGGATGGAGGCGGTTTATCTGAGCAGAAAGTAAAACAAGATTAATGGTGAGGCAAGAAGGCTTCGAGCCAGCTGCCATTGACTCCAAGAAAAATATGTCCACTTGCCCTAAGTGAAATTGTTTGTGCCTCTGGAAATGGCAGAGGTTAATGAGCCCTGGGAGAAAAAGAAAACCACACTTTGCATACAAACAAGAAGGAAACTGACAAAAATGAAGAAGCAAACCATCTGATTTCTCTGCTTAATAAAATATAATTGCACGATGGACCATTAGCTCTGAGCAGATAATGCAGGTGGTTTTTGGTTACACAGAATGAATGAAAGTGCCAGAGATCCAACCACCCTATCCTTCATGTTTATACTCTTGAGAAGTTTTTTCTGTTCAGCATATACTTACGACCTCATTAGACAGGTTACTTTGCCTATCGTACACCACTTTCTCTCCCCTTTCACCACAGAACCCATTACACAGCGTGCATGTACCTCTGGCCGGGCTCTGTGGCAAAAAGGAAGAGCAAGTGGCTTCCTGTGTCCCCTTAAGATCCCTAGATAAAACACTTCTGTAGGAATCTTGAGGTCCTCCAGAATGATTCTATTGTCAATTTTTGGTGGAAGACCCTAACCTTAGCCCCTGTGAATTTGGAGAACACACTCTATTTAAGGTGCTCAACTTATAGAAGATAGAGGCATACCTTAGTTAACAAAGCCTCTGATAAAGAAACAAAATCTTTTTTTTTTCACACTCAGTGGTCCCTCTTTTTTCCTATTTCTTTGTCCACTTGGAAGTTTCCTTTTTCTTTTCTTTTTTTTTAATAAAACATTTTCACTATGAGGATGGTGAAGGAGGATTGGAGAAATGCATACTTTAAAGTTTAGTAGAAATTTTGTCTCTATAATAAAAAATGCAGTAGAATTAACCTGGTATGGGATTCTACTCTCAACAGTCCCACTATATCTATGGACACTTGCCAAAAATAAATAAATAGGCAAGGTAAACAGTAGCTGCATCAAGAATCCCTAACTGAGCATCTCTCAACAGAAAAACAGAGAGAAAGGAGTAAACAGATAAGTCTTCCGCATCAGCTCCCTCTTGTCTCCTTGTTTTGCTACAATCGTGTTCTCACCAGCTTCTCAAGCTGGTTCATGTCCTCTGCTATCACGTAGCAATCTATTTTCAAGTGGAAGTTTGTCTGAAAGTAGCACCAGCTGAAAATAAGTTGGTGATGAATGCAGCAGGTGTTTGTGGGACTTTCCTGTGGTTGTTGTATTCTTCAAGGAGTTTTGAGAAACAACCTATGGTTTGTAAAAGAAACTAAAGAATGCTCTATCAGCTGTGTTTAGAGAAAATGCAGTTTACTATTTGTTCCATATTTTCTCCATTTCCCTGAAGATTTTTTTGTGTTTGTGTTTATAATAACATCACCCCCCCCTCCCAAAAAAAGCCTATATCTCAGGTATTTACATGCAGCAGGTTAATGTTATGGACAACCCAAGAAGGAAGATATTGCCATGTACATGAAAAGCAGTTTCTTTCATGTGCTAACTTGGTATGTGAGAATGGCACCCTGTTTCACAGGTTCTATTACTTACTTACTTACTTACTTACTTACTTACTTATGCGATCCCTCATTGTCCGAGTAAGATTGTCCTCCCAGTGCAGTGTCCTGGCGGTAGGTACGTAGGTGACTGTGGAGCCCTATGCTTGACCTGCATGTTCTCCTGCAGTGAGGGTATCAGTTTCCAGGTGGAAGGCGATCCCAGGTTGGCTTGACGCAGTTTCCTCTTCGCACGTTTCTCTCTTTTGCACTCCATTCGTGCCTCTTCAAATTCTACAGCACTGCTGGTCACAGCTGACTTCCACTAGAGTGCTCAAAGGCCAGGGCTTCCCAGTTCTCAGTGCCTATGCCACAGGTTCTATTATCCCAAAGAGGTACTTGGTATCTTAGGAAATTTACTCTGTAGCTCCGTTGTTATTCTTCATGTTTGAATGTTCTGATGAGAAGATCTTATATATAAATCTACTTTGTGATCTGACCAGGCTGGAGAACTCTTGAAAATGGAAAAAGTGATACGATAAAAGCATTCAGTGATGTGTGAAAAAATTGTTTTTCATGCAACCAGGTAACAAGCAAAACCTGCTAGAATTTGCTCTTCTACAAAACATTAAAGGTAGAGTTTTTTTCTGTAGTTTTCACTCTAGCCACCCTGCTTTGACTTATAAACTTTTTAAAAAATGTGAGTATGTAAAAACAGACTCATTTGAAAAGACATAAAAGAACACATCTACAGTAGACTCTTGCTTATCCAACATAAACAGGGCAGCTGAACGTTGGATAAGTGAAAATATTGGATAATAAGGAAGGATTAAGGAAAAGCCTATTAAATGTCAAGTTACATTATGATTTTAAAAATTAAGCACAAAAACACCATGTTTTACAACACATCAACAGAAAAAACAGTTCAATATACAATAACATTATGTAGTCATTACTGTATTTACTAATTTAGTACCAAAGCATCTCAATGTAGTGAAACAGCTGTGAAACCGGGCAGGAGGCAGACTGCATTGGATAATATAGAACATTGAATGAGCGAAGGTTGGATAAGCAAGACTCTACTGTATTTGTTGCACACTGAACTCAAAGACTCAAATACATGTTTGATGGAATTGGTTCAGCTTGGAAAAGGAGAAATCATGTTTACTAGCTCTAAACAAGTGTTGACAAAATCTTTCCTCTTTCTAGGTCTGCTTGGGACCAGAAGTGTTTGGGATTTCAGATGTTTAACATTTTGGAATACCTATATTTGCATATATGTACTTAATGAGATATCTTGGAGTTGGGACACAAGTTTAAAAGCAAAAAATCATTTATTTTTCGTATACACCTTATCCACATAGCTTGAAGGTAATTTAAACATGATATTTTCAATAATGTTTATAAAAACAAAGTTTGTGTACAGTGAACCACCAGAAAGCAAAGATGTCACTATAGGTCAAAGTGCTGGTTTTGACCTATAAAACTGGTTTTGACCTATAAAACCCTATACGGCTCCGGCCCAGCATACCTGTCCGAACGTATCTCCTTCTATGTCCCACCTCGGAGTTTAAGATCTTCTGGGGAGGCCCTGCTCTCGGCCCCACCTTTATTACAAGTGAGACTGGTGGGGACGAGGGACAGGGCCTTCTCAGTGGTGGCCCCCTGCCTGTGGAATTCACTCCCTGGGGAAATTAGGTCATCAACATCCCTCCTTTCCTTCAGAAGGAAGTTGAAAACATGGATATGGGACCAGGCCTTTGGGTAATCTGGCAGACTGACAAGGTAATGACGACCAGAGTTGGAGAGGATTATGATAATGCTGAATGGACTTACGGATTTTTAGAACCCGGTGAATGTTAGCCACTAGATTGGCTTTTCTTTTAGTTGTTATTGTATTAATTGATTGTTTTTAACTATTTGTGATTACTGCTGCTATGTATTTTACTTGTTGAATTGTTGGCATCGAATTGTGCTGGTTGTAAGCCGCCCCGAGTCCCCCCTAGGGTGTTGAGAAGGGCAGGGTAGAAGTACTCGAAATAAATAAATAAGTAAATAAATATATATCTCAGTCAGTTTTGGATTTTGGAGTATTTCAGATTTTGGAATTCCAGATAGGGGATGCTCAACCTGTATATTGTAGAAGATTATGTGTGGGAACTTAAGCAGTTTAAGAGAAATTTCTGAGTAACCCTAAGCTACTGATTCTATCATTTGATGATAATAGCCATATAACACCATGCTTCAGTTCAGCTCAGCATAAATTAAAATGAGGAATGGAGGAACTAGATCCTAGAAGAATTCTAGAAAAACCAGTTTTTATACAATAAAAAGTTTATACAATAGTTGTCTTTTCAAAAGAAAAAGAAAGAATTACTCGTCATATACTGAAACAAAAGAATAGCTATTTCACAGCGAAAAAGTAGCTGAAACACAGATTATTTGATGGACATTGCTACATTGCTTCTTTCCATTATACTATTTCTTTTTCAGTGACTGCCTTTATCTAAAGGCAGCTCTATTTATTTATGCATGTTCTGTCACAACTACGTGGCTTCTGAAATAATTGAAATACTTTCTATATAACCCTTGCTGTTCTCGTTGCTCTTTTGTTTATTTTCTTTTACAAGTGGGGAAAGTTTCTTTCAGATACTTCTTGAAAGATGTGTTGATTATTTGTACTCTCAGGGCCCTGAAGAATGGTTACACAATGTGAAGCAGAAGCTCTTTCAAATTATTTTTTCCCTTAAGCTTCTATTTAGATTCTGGATCCAAGGAAAAATTATAATGGGAAAGTAAAAGGTATTCAGAATATAAGAACAGGGATTTAGTATGTATACAATGAAACAAATGCAAGCATACTTATAAGTTTTGACGTTAAATGTCCTCATGAATTGAATTGACTTCAGCAAATTTTCATTATCCTTTTAAAAAAAATTAGAAAAAAATAAAACCTAAGTAATTTCTCAGTCCAACTTGTTAAATTCCTCCATTGTCTTAAAACTATTTAGAGGTCATTCTCATTATGTTCCGTGGGACTTACACCTCAATATATCTTCACAAGAGCATAGGAAATTGTTATTTATTTGAATTTATCCTCTGACATTAGTCCCATTATCCAGCATGGATTACTTTCTAGTAACTTTGTATGGGATAGTCACAATCCTAAATACAATTTTTACACATTAAATTAAGTTTCTATCAGTTGGTTAGCTCATCACTTACCTCTACGTTGCTCTGAAATATAAAGTGTAGCTAGCAATACCTATTTCTGTACTATTAAGAGGAGAACTATTAGAGAACTTTGTAAATGAATGGCAACCAATTATTCAACATCTCAATGTAATGTTAAACTAAAAATATAGAGAGAGGATTCTATAAGGCTGTAGACAAGGAGGTAGTGGATATTAAGTTGGAGCCTATGATACCTTTATATGTACTATTTAAATAGAAGACTTTGACGCCTTAAAGACAATATGTTATCTGAGAAATTATAATCGAACACTACTAGCTGTAAAGTACTGCATTATATGTAACAAACACTTACAAATGTATCTCTATTTGAATAAATAAATAAATCTAAAATAAATAAATAAATATATCTATTTCATTTTTTAAAATCCTCTCAGAATGACTTTACAGATTTCCACAGGGACAAAATATAGACTATATATATAGACATACATATAATTCCCAGGAGAAAGCACTGAACACCTCTATTATTTTTTTTTTCAATGAATTGCCACCAGATTGGAAGGGTACATTTCAGATGTTCTCACATAAAATGTAGCCTATGTGGCACCCATAAAATTCACTACTTACCTTGCAGAGTGGGGCATAGGAGGTTTTTAAAATTATTATTGCAGAGTAGTTTGGCACACCATTGGAAAGATTTAGACTGTTTTAAACTGTTTAATTGGTTTTATTTTATACTATCTTCAGACCCTTGGATATAGGATGAGATATAAGTATTTTAATAAATGAAAGTAAAATAAAAACTATCCAAATTTAATTTTTAGACATAATTATATATATATAGTTTAACTTTTTCTCAACTTAATATTTTAAACTCCCCAGAAAAGACAGTAATGCTTGGCAAGTTAGAAAGCAACAGGAAAGGAGGAAGACCCAATTTCAGATGGATAAACTTGGTCAAGGAAACCACAGCCCTGAATCCATGAGAGCAGAGCAGGGTTTTTGATTTTTTTTTCATGTCAGGAGCGACTTAAAAAGCTGCAAGTCACTTCTGATGTGAGAGAATTGGTCATCTGCAAGGATGCTGCCCAGGGGATGCCTGGATGTTTTGATGTTTTACCTTTCTTGCGGGAGGTTTCTCTCATGTCCTCGCATGGGAAGCTAGAGCTGACAGAGGGAGCTCATCCATGCTTTCCCCAGATTCGGACCTCCGACCTGTTGGTCTTCAGTCCTACTGGTACAAGGTTTTAACCCATTGTGCCACCTGGGGCTCCTAGGGTTTTTGATAATAGGATCATTCATAGGTTTTCCAAAAGTCAAAGTCAGCTTGGTGGCAACTAACTACAAACAACAACTTTATGTTGGGCAACTTCAGGAAATCTGGAAAGACATGCTATTTCACAGCCAACTAGTCTTCATAATGAAGAATATTTGGACTCACAGAGTCATAGGTATTTATCTCCCAGAGCTGTTGAAACTGAAAAATAATTAACAATAGATAAATATTCTTTTGAGCAAAATTGGAAACTACAGCAAGCCAGAAATAAACTCCATTGGTTTGAATCGAATGTTTAAAATAAATACACTGCAGTTTTTTTCATGCACCATGGGAATTTATTTCAAGGTGGTAGTTTTCAGTTGCCAAACAGGAATATACGAAACCAGTCAAGTTCCAGGGACAGTGAACTCTATTGAGGATTGCTGCCATTCCTTTGAAATGTTAACCTCAATTGATTTTGGGGAAATGAACTTAGAGGTAATTATGCTTGGGACAGTAACTTCAGCTATTTTATACTGTGAAAGACAGAACTGAGTTCAAAGGCCTCATAAATCTAATGGGGAGTAGCAAGAAATTTGCTACACTATAGTTGAGTAACCTCCCGAAGAAAAAGGGGAGTAATGGTGATATATATAAGAAATTTTTATATTACTAAAGATTTATAATGCTGTTATGCTACTGTTGCAGGCAGATGGCCAGTGGATATGGTCAATCAAGCATCTTTGATATTTTGCCTTCATTTACATTCAATGACATTTCTTATGTCAGGAGTATAAAAAATCCCAAATAACTCTTGTGTTAAAATTGTATCTGTGATTCAGCAGCAAATTTCATAAAATGCTAAAGTACTTAATTAACCCGGTTCTGTTTTTATTTTCATGGTCTGCAAGCAAATGTCAGCATTTGCCAGTAATAATGTTGATGAAGTTTACAACTAATGGCCATAATCTTGTAGCTCTATAGCAGCAGCTTGAGTAAGGATGTCCTTGCACAAGCATAAGGTCTACAAGCATGAAGAAAGTAGAATTGCTAGTGTAATAAATAATTACATCTGTTGAGGTATTTTTGGACACCTCAGGTTAATCCAAAACCCATCATGAGTTTTGTTTGGGACTGTGTGGAAGTCCCTCGGTTACTTTCAAAAGGATCTTGTAGTTAGTCCTACAAGATTCCTTCATATCCATAAAGTAGGTATCTAGCCAAGTGGGACACTGGTTTAAGCTGCCTTGGGTACCTATAGTTTGGGAAACTCATAGGGCCCATCCAGACAGTACCTTTATTATAGTATCTATCACAATAAAGGAGGGGCTGTCCAGACAATGTTCTAAACAATCCTGTATTAATTTGCTACAAACCAGGAAAACCATGGTTTGTAGTGAATTAATTAGGTACTGAATTTATTCTGCGCCTTCTTGGATGGCGCAGGATAAATCCACTATTTCCGGTTCTGGACTGCAGAATACCGCAGTTCAGATTGTATTCCCACAGTTTACTGGACTAAATAACCCCGGTAAACTGTTAGAATACTCACCCCCTCCCCTAAAGCACCCAGACCCCTTAAAAAAGTAATAAAAATGTATGCGGCCTCCATTACAAGCTTCGGCCAGCTCTCCTGCCACATAGAAATGACATGTCAGGAGAGCAGGGGAGGGGAGGAGGGAGGAAAATTACTCCCCCTCCTGTTCTCCTGGGGTGTCATTTCTATGTGCCAGGAGAGCTGGCCAAAGCTTGTAATGGAGGCTGTGTAAATTTTTATTACTTTTTAAGGGGTCTGGGGGCTTGGGGAAGGGGGAGGGGCTTCCAGACGTTCTCTCGGGCTAGTCTTGAGAGAATGTCTGGACATCCACCCCAAAAAGCACGCACTTTCTGGGATGGGTGTGGACAGCCGCCCAGAAACACCTGCGTTTTTGAAACATGGATGCTTTTGGGATAAAAGGCTGTCTGTCTGGATCTGCCCATAGGCTTGTGTGCAACTGGAAACCTTGAGTTTGTACAGAAAAGAGCTCTGTAATATGTCCGATATTCAGATGGAACCAGAAACTCCAACTCCCCTTCCTAGTAATACCATGATGCACCTAAACCTACAATGCACTGAAATAGATAAGGGAGATGTCAATGTCTTCATTGTTGTGTTAAATGGGGGCTAGTACCTTCACTAATATCAAAATTCCACGGTTGTCTTGCCTTTCTCAGTGTGTGTTCTTACCTGGTACCTGGTGTTTATACTCTAGAGGAAGAGGTGCTCAACTGTAGGCACTGGCAGGCACGTGTGCTTTCTGGACCTGCCTGCATGCCATGCCACACATGCACCCTCATTAGAAAGAGAGTGCATGTGTGGCGGGGCATGCATGCCATCCCGGAAAGCATGCATGCCTGCCAGTACCTACAGCTGAGTGCCTCTTATTCAAGAGCAATAGGTGCTCAGTTGCAGGCATGCTCCAGATCTGCCTGCACGCCCCGCCACACACGCCCTGCCACACTCCTAGAGAGTACATGTGTGGTGGGGTGTGCAGGCAGGCCTGGAGCACACCTGCAGCCAAGCTCAGCCTCCCTGCCTGCCCGCCCTGTTACAATGAACTCTTCCCAAAGCAAGGAGGCAAGTTTGGATGCTGGCTTTTGTGTCAAGCAGATTTTAGTGTGGGAGGGGGTTTCTTGTTCTGTGCTTCCAAAGAAAAGGAAGACATCAAACAAATGGTAGAAACGGTAGGAATGAATTCTGCACACACCTCTATTGGCAATGAAACAACAAGCTGCCCTTAAATCAAATAGGAACATTTTCACTTTGAAATTTTATCTTGTATCTGTGCTGCTGCCCAATATTTTTCTTTTAAACAATGGTGGGAATGCACTTGCAAAAGTACATTTCAGTTTTATTTTCCTTGTTAACAATTGTAATGACAAAACATGACTTCAACGCAAAAAAGGATTGATTACCATATTGCAAATGAGTTTTTCCCCATATTCTTTTTATATCACTATGTGAGAATAGATTCAAAATATTTATATTGATTGAATATGATTTACATTCTCGTGGGCTTTTTTCACTTTGCTAATTCTTAATCCAAGTTTCCTTGGCAGTGGTAATATTTTCTTCTTCTCTCCTTTGGTTAATAACTAACATCATTTATATATCCGCTAATATTAAATTAATTCCTGCTGCAACCAGAGCAGTTCATTTCACCTTAACAGGATCATGCTAATTGTTGCAGTGGGGTATATATGTGTGTGTGTTCAGTGATGTATGTTTTAATCCGGTTTAAAGTTTTGATAGTTTAATCTAGTTTTGTATCTTGGGAATTGTTTAATCTCTTTTGGATCTTGTGCAGTTTTAACAATGTGCTTTTACATTTTGTTGTAAGTCACTTTGAATTTGAAAACGGGGAAAAGGCAGGATAAAATCATTATACTCACCATCATTCTCCTGGTTAAAAATACCTAAATATGTCTGGGGGAAAAATACATTACTTAAGATAGACAAGCTGTAGTTCTTCAGATGCTACTGAATAGCAGCTTCTAGCAACCCTAGAAAGCATAGTCAATGAGAAATTCCAGAAGTTACAATCCTTCAACATCTGGAGTCCCTCTCCTGTATTACACAAACAATGTTTAAAACCCATGAACATTAGCAGATGACTAATAATGAAAATTATGAAAATGGTTGATGTTGGGAAATGATGCTTGCATACAAGATCTGTTGACATTTGCCATCACTCCAATACTATTTATCCAATACTATTTATGTGTGTGCTTTCAAGTGATTAAACAGTGCTTTATGGGTTATTATGGCACATTTTATTTGTATTATATAGATATTAATGTTTTAGGAACTTCGCTTGAAATTTCTTCCTTTCATTGTTGCATTTATTTATTCCATAGCTGTAGTTCTATGACCTTGAAGTTGAAACATGAGAAAAGTTTTAGCCTACTGTCCTCACAAGATCTAACTCACGTGGGCAAAAGTAAGGGATTGTAGGTGCTGTATTCCAAAGACTCACCACCTTGGTGTACCCACTTACTTCAGAGTAAGTCTTATTCAAATAAAAGTGTGTTACTTTTGAGTAGACATACACTGCGATAGGCTATAAGTGACGCTTTTCTCTTTTTGATTAATTTGACGTGGGGGAGCTTATATCTTATATTAAGATATGTGCTCTCAGATGTATTTTTTTGGAATCATGAGTCTAAATAATATAGACATTCACAATATAAATTTAAATATCTGACTTGCTTCATTCATAATTCATTTTATTCTGATATATCTAATATAGCTAATGGCTCATAGTGTAGCACAGACTGTCCTTTATGATAAAGGTTTGTTACACTGCGGCAAAGTGCTCCTTGTATTGGAAAATAACATACCCCAAGTTCATGGTTAGTTCTTAAATTGACTGTGACAGATACAAATGAGAGTGAGCTGCCATACTGGCAAACCTTGCCTAGGAAATGCTGTAAAAGGCAATACTCACCATTTAAGAAATTCTGTAAGAAATGTCTAGGACATTCAATTGAAAAAGGAAAGTGATTAAGTTTGCAAACTCCTGAAATATCACATTTTGATATATGGGTGCTTGGGTGCCATAGTGTCAAGGTCACAGAGCTCAGGGGGAAAGGAGATTTAAATCTAAATAAAGCAGTCCTTTAGCTAAAGTAATAGTGTAGATATATGGTCTGTGCAATCAATGAAAAAAAAGTTTCAGTACTGGGGGGTGGAGGAAAAATTCTTTCTAAAGTATTTCTGAAATTGGACAGGATCTGTATAATAAATATAATGATTTAACTATTTTTTCATTACTTTTCTTTAAGTAATTGATAGTGCCAATGTGAAAATGTCAGGGGCACCCTTCCCCTTCATTGTTAGAGTTATTGGCATGAAACTTACTACAGTTTTATAACACATTTACCATTGTTAGCCCATCAAGTTTCAGAACATTTCACTCATCTGTGGATTTTTTGGGGGAAATTTCAAAGGTTTTGCAAACAACTTTTTAAAAAACCCTACAAGAGCTATCTCCTTGAATATTCTATACAATGACAGGGGATCATTCCCTTCAGACTTCAGAAATATTCACACATCTATTGATTTTTGTGAATTAAAAAAAATTTCACCAAAAAAAGTTTTTAAAAAAGCCACAACAGCGATCTCATTGAATGTCTGCCATACAACTTCAATTTAGGGATTTCTTCCCAGTTCAGCAGTAATTTACTTACTTGTATTGAAGTATCAGTCAGTCCTCCTCTTTGCAGATTCAACAATTTATTGGAACTCTAAATGCTGCTAGGAGGGGGAAAATCTCTCCCCTATCTTGATTGGATCTTTCTCATGCTGAGCAGAATTCTGGGAATTCAAATGAAAAAGTTTTGGGTGTTGATGTGTTTTGAAATAGTGTAAAGTATTTTTCAAAGTTTTGTTTGTGTGTTTTGAATATAATGCTATGTAATGCAATGTGGCGAGAGTGTAATTCCTGTGTGTCATAAAGAGATCGGCATTTCTAGAGAGAAAATTTCTCCCCTTTGCTGATTTCCACACCTTTCTTCAGATACCATTTACTCCATTTTAGTGAAGATATTGTATATTACAAGTTATTGTATCTTACTTTGAAATAGGGGAAAAAACTTTGTTGACAATTTGCATGGCATTAATACCTATATTTCAGAGGAAAGAAGCACCAGAAATACTTCTTGAGTATTCCTTGCCTTAGAAAGTCCTATATTTTTTTTTATAGTTGGCATAAGATGAAAGGCAACATGAAGACACATACAAACAATCAGTACCAAGTTGTCTGGTCTCTTCCCATTCTCACTCCAGCATCATCATTTTCTCCATAAGCTTTTGAAAGGTTTTATGTCTTCTCAAAACAGCCAATTTATCAAACCATTGCTGGACTGTAGGAGGTCTTACTTCACCTTCATATCTTGCATAATAAGATGAACAGTAATCTGACCTTGCATGTTTTTGGTATAAAAGCTCTTCTATGATAACATTGAAGCTGAAAATGTTTGTATTTTTTTAAAAAAAAACCTGTGCATTTGGGTGACCTACATGAATTGCTTTTCCTAACTAAAGTCTAAGAGCTTATTGTGTGTCTTGCTGAGAATTCAATGACTCCCAAACTTTCATTATATTTCAGATTCAAATCTGAGATGAAATGCATGTAAATTATTCCCATTTTAATGCTTCCCTTCAGCTGATAAATAAAAACAAAACAAAAAATGAATAGCAAGCACACATTTGAGGAAAAAATGCTGATGCAAAAAGTGGGCAGAGACACTTTGCTATATAGAGTTTTGCATAATAATGATGTGTTCTACTAAAATATTTTTTAAGATCTAATATGAAAATGTTTGCATTCATTTTGCATATGGCAATGTAAATACATAGTCTTTTTCCTTAAGGATCTGGCCAGATGAAAATGCTTCTGCCAGTTGAGAACTCTTTTTGGGAACATTAATGTATTTGATAATACTATTGTTTTTCTTGAATAAATATATAGGTAGACTTGCTAGAACAGTCCTCACCAAGACTTTCTTTTATTTATTTATTTATTTATTATTTATTTATTACTTGCATTTATTGACCGCCCCTCTCAGCCCGGAGGCGACTCGGGGCGGTGAACAACAACAGCAAGAAGACAATGTACAGTAAATAAAGACAATACAAACCAGACGGATACAACATAACATACACTTATACTAAAAATCCGCTTCGTCAAGTCCTGGGGTCATAGCCAAAATTCGTAGTCCTAGTTCATTCCATTGTCAGTTTAACTACACTCAATTGAAGGCCTGTTCAAAGAGCCATGTTTTTAGGCTCCTACGAAAGGCCATCAAGGAGGGCGCCTGTCTGACTTCAGCAGGGAGAGTGTTCCACAGCCGGGGGGCCACCACCGAGAAGGCCCGCTCCCTCGTCCCCGCCAGACGTGCCTGTGAGGCAGGCGGGACCGAGAGAAGGGCCTCCCCGGAAGATCTCAAGGCCCTCGTGGGCTCGTAGGCCGAGATGCGGTCTGCAAGGTATTTTGGGCCGGAACCGTTTAGGGCTTTGTAGGATAACACCAGCACCTTAAATTGGGCCCGGTAGCAAATCGGCAGCCAGTGGAGCTGGGACAGCAGAGGCGTTGTATGCTCTCTGCGTCCAGCCCCCGTTAACAACATGGCTGCCGCGCGCTGAACTAGCTGAAGCTTCCGGGCCGTCTTCAAGGGCAGCCCCACGTAGAGAGCGTTGCAGTAGTCGAGGCGGGATGTGACCAAAGCGTGTACCACCGTGGCCAAGTCAGACTTCCCAAGATACGGGCGCAGCTGGCGCACGAGCCGAAGCTGTGCAAATGCTCCCCTGGTCACCGCTGAAACCTGGGGCTCCAGGCTCAGCGATGAGTCCAGGGTCACACCCAAGCTGCGAACCTGCGCCTTCAAGGGGAGTGCGACCCCGTCCAGCACAGGCTGTAACCCTATACCCTGTTCGGCCTTGCGACTGACCAGGAGTACCTCTGTCTTGTCTGGATTTAATTTCAGTTTGTTCGCCCTCATCCAGACCATTACAGCGGCCAGGCACCGGTTCAGGACTTCGACGGCCTCCTTAGTAGCAGGTGGGAAGGAGTGACAGAGTTGGACATCATCTGCGTACAGGTGACACCGCACCCCGAAACTCTGGATGATCTCACCCAGCGGCTTCATGTAGATGTTAAACAGCAAGGGGGACAAGATGGAACCCTGAGGAACGCCACAGATCAACGGCTGTGGCGCTGAACAGGAGTCCCCCAGCAACACCTTCTGAGTACGACCCTCCAGAAATGACCGGAGCCACTGCAAAGCAGTGCCCCCAAGACCCATCTCTGCAAGGCGCCCCAGAAGAATACCGTGGTCGACGGTATCGAAGGCCGCTGAGAGGTCCAGGAGCACCAACAGGGACACACTCCCCCTGTCTAGCTCCCGGCGCAGATCATCCACTAAGGCGACCAAGACCGTCTCGGTACCATGTCCCGGTCTGAAACCAGACTGTGCCGGATCCAGAATATCCGTGTCTCTCAAGAATACCTGGAGTTGTGAGGCCACCACGCTTTCCATGACTTTGCCCAAGAAGGGAAGATTGGAAACAGGCCGAAAGTTGTCCAATTTAGTGGGGTCGAGTGATGGTTTCTTCAACAGCGGCTTTACAACAGCCTGTTTTAGGCTCGCTGGAATCTTGCCTTCCCGAAGGGAGGCATTAACCACCACCGTTACCCACTCGGCCAATCCCCCTCTGGCCTCTTTCAGAAGCCAGGATGGGCAGGGGTCTAGGATGGACGTGGTGGGTCTCATTCCTCCAAGTATCTTGTCCACATCCTCGGGTTTCACAAACTGAAAAGAATCCAACAAAATCGGACAAGCAGGTGCTTGTGTCACATCCACGGAGACTGCATCTAATGCGGCGTCCAGCCCAGAGCGGATCAAAGCGACTTTGTCTGCAAAGAACCGAGCAAATGCTTCACAGCGTGCTGCCGAGTTGTCAGGGCTCCCACCTGAGGTTGGGGGAGTTAAAAGACCTCTGACAACCCGAAACAACTCCGCCGGACGGTTTTTTGCAGACGCAATAGTGGCCGCAAAGAAAGATTTCTTTGCGGCTTTTATTGCCGCGGCATATGCCCTTAAAAAGGACACAAACCGTGTTCGATTTGACTCGCTTGGGTCTGAGCGCCACACGCTCTCTAGAACCCTCTTCTTTCGCTTCATCGCTGCCAGCTCCTCAGTAAACCAAGGGGCTGGTTTAGCTCGGTTACTCGAGAGGGGACGTTCCGGAGCGATCTTGTCAATAGCCCTGGTCATCTCCCCATTCCAGAGAGCGACCAAGGCCTCGACCTGATCACCTACCGCGGCGGCGGGAAACTCCCCAAGAGCCGTCAGGAATCCACTTGGATCCATTAGCCTCCTGGGGCGGACCATCCTAATGGGTCCTCCACCTTTGCGGAGGTTGGGGGGCGCAGTGAGTCTAAATCTAATCAGGAAGTGGTCGGACCATGGCAACGGAGAGCTAGACAACTCCTCCACACCGCCACCCTGCTCCCATCCCTGACAGAAAACCAAGTCCAATGTGTGTCCAGCACAGTGGGTGGGGCCAGTTATTCGTTGGGACAGCCCCATGGTTGCCATGGCGGACATGAAGTCCTGAGCCGCACCTGTGAGGGTTGCCTCGGCGTGGATGTTGAAGTCCCCCAGCACAAGGAGCCGTTGGGACTCCACCGCCAGGCTCGAGACCACCCCCGCTAGCTCAGGTAGGGAGACTGTAGTGCAGCGAGGTGGACGGTACACTAGCAGAATCCCTATTCTGTCCCGGTCACCCACCCTCAGGTGGACGCATTCGAAATTTGTGGTCTGCGGGATGGGGCTCCTGGTTAGATGGATGGAATCTCTATAGACCACTGCGACCCCGCCTCCCCGTCCTCCGGCTCTAGGTTGGTGTTGCACGGAGAAGCCTGGAGGACAAAGCTGGGAGAGATTTACGCCCCCCGCTTCATCCAGCCAGGTCTCCGTGATGCACGCCAGGTCTGCCCGCTCCTCCAGGATTAAGTCCTGAATCCAAGTTGTTTTTCCGTTGACCGACCTGGCGTTCAACAACACCACCTTCAAGCCAGAGGGCCCGCTCACCTGGTTACACCAAATTACCTTAGGAGACCTGTTGGGAATAGTTAATTTAGGAAAGCGGTCCGAATTAAGCCGAATTCGGGGTCTCCTTCTCCCGCATCTCCTCCTTCCCACCACGACCTCTATGGGGGCCCCTCGGCTAGTGGAACACCTCCCTCCCTCCATGCCGCAGTTATGAGCCATAAGGGTATTTCCTCCTATGCTTGTTGTCAAGCTTATTAGTTCTTGCCAGCATCTCCCCTCCCCCTCCTCCCCCCTTCCCAGCACACTCTTAATTCCAGATTCCGGGCCACCTCCTCTTCCGCCCCCTCCGCCACAGTAGAGTAACGTAAACAGTATCCAGAGGGGGGCAGGGGACCACATGGGTGGCGACGATTCGGATGGTGGTATGGATATAGCCAGTTCTTAAAGTGCAAAATATCGTTAGGTCTTAAAGTGCCAATTCTTAAAGTTCTTAAAGTGCAACAATTTCTGGAACAGTCCGTCAATGATCGAAGATGATCGTAAATGATCACTCAGCAGCAACACATATTCAAAGCACACTAATAAATGCTAGATCTAAAGTGCTCTACTTAACGGTATAAAGTGCGGCACGGAGGAACAGGGAAGGGGTGAAAGTGCTAATGCAGTCTAGCAGCAGTTGGAAGACGCTTGAGTGTTCCAAATCGTTCTTATAACAATGATAATAATAACAACCAGGCCTACCGGGAAGTGCTAGTTGATAATTATACAACTACCCGTGTCACCAAGATAGTTGCACACACATCAATTTTAATATAAACCTTTGACTGATATGATTCCTAATATGGGGAGCATACCATGAAAAACAGTGACAAATGCAAGATACTCCACTTTGGCAGAAAAAATGAAATGCAAAGATACAGAATGGGGGACGCCTGGCTCGAGAGCAGTATGTGTGAAAAAGATCTTGGAGTCCTCGTGGACAACAAGTTAAACATGAGCCAACAATGTGATGTGGCGGCAAAAAAAGCCAATGGGATTTTGGTCTGCATCAATAGGAGCATAGTGTCTAGATCTAAGGAAGTAATGCTACCCCTCTATTCTGCTTTGGTTAGACCACATCTGGAATATTGTGTCCAATTCTGGGCACCACAATTCAAGAGAGATATTGACAAGCTGGAATGTGTCCAGAGGAGGGTGACTAAAATGATCAAGGGTCTGGAGAACAAGCCCTATGATGAGCGGCTTGGGGAGTTGGGCATGTTTAGCCTGAAGAAGAGAAGGCTGAGAGGAGATATGATAGCCATGTATAAATATGTGAGAGGAAGCCACAGGGAGGAGGGAGCAAGCTTGTTTTCTGCTTCCTTGGAGACTAGGACGCGGAACAATGGCTTCAAACTACAAGAGAGGAGATTCCATCTGAACATGAGGAAGAACTTCCTGACTGTGAGAGCCGTTCAGCAGTGGAACTCTCTGCCCCGGAGTGTGGTGGAGGCTCCTTCTTTGGAAGCTTTTAAGCAGAGGTTGGATGGCCATTTGTCAGGGGTGATTTGAATGCAATATTCCTGCTTCTTGGCAGGGGGTTGGACTGGATGGCCCATGAGGTCTCTTCCAACTCTTTGATTCTATGATTCTATGAAAATATGCTTCAGAGGTACAGCACTAACAGGACAGTATGGAACTGAGGATGCAAAACATATTTCTAATGTGACTAGGTTGAAAAATGTCATTCTCAATAGTTAAGAACAATAGAGCATCAAGAATTTTGTGCAATTTTGTGCTGGTATGCCAATATTTTAAATTATAGTGGAAAAACAATTTTGTGGACAAAAACAAATCTCTCTGTGTGAAAGAACTGCACAAACCCCTCTGTTTTCTGCTTGAGGGAATATTCTGCAAAGGAATATTCATTTTCTTCTATACTGTGTGTGAGAGAGCAACTAGGGACCTTGAGGACACCAAATCCCATGTGATCTTGGAAGGTAAGGGAGGTTTGTCTGGTTAGTACTTGGATGAGTGACCACCAACATATATCAAGTTCTGTATGCTATGTATCAGAGGAAGGAACTGGCAAAACTGAGTATTCTTTGACTGAGAAATAAAATTCATGGAATTGTCATAAATTGACATGGGATTGAAGGGACATATACATATACATAAACAGAGTGTCCTTGCATATGAGGATGAAACAGTGAAGGCTTTACATCTCCGATAGAACAGGATTTTTTAAATAACATGGAACTGGATTAATAAGTCCCCAGCTTCTTACTCTAGCTCTATATAATACTACATTGTTAGCCTCCACAGTCACATTGTGGGTAGCAAATATCCCCAAAATGTCTTTTTTGTAGAGCTCTTGGATCCTTAACCAAAATCTTGGAAAGTCCATCATCTATATTTCTCAGAAATCAGTAGCATATAAACTCTGAGAACTAATAATTCTGAGAACTGCAGTTTCTTTAGAGTCCCAGAACATAGAAACCCTGTTTTTTTTTTCATTCTCAAACATCCATAATGCTTTTTCACTAAAACATCAACAGCAGTCACTAGTCTTCCTGTCAATCTTGTAAAACATATTTTAATCAAAAAGGGAAGAAGACAAGGACTCACAATAGGATTGGAAAGGTTATCACATTCCCTTGATAGTGTACAGTTGAAGACAGAGGCCTCCAGGTCTTATTCATGGCATCTTTAAGAATGCAACAGACTTATAGTGTGAAAGAATACACAATCACATTTCTGTGTCTTGGTTTCAATATTAGAAATTTGCCTGACACCCCATATCTTTCTTCTTCTTCTAAGACCAGCACTAGAAATAGATTAGGTCTGCAATGCAGGTATACTGGATCTAAATCACCTAATGTATAAAACTATATTTTAAAAGTCAATTGTGCCATATATTGTTATAGGCCCTTGGACAGCACAACCTCTAACAGGTCTGAGACATCTGCATCCAACATAACTGTTAGTAGAATTAGTAGGACCCTTGCACCTTATAATTGTTCTGTACCCAAAGTTATAGTGCTCTATCTCACATTGCTCTCTATTCTTGCTGTTGCCAATTGACTTACACACTTTATCCATCAGCCCTATCCTCACAATTGATTTGCACCAGTCCGCCCAACCATGCCCAGAAACTGATTATTATTGCAGGTTCATTGGTTGTTGGTTGATGTTTGCTTTTATATTTTGTTATAATGTTGGTTTTATTTGGTTTTATGCTATTGTTTATGTCTTTTAATGTGTTATATTTTAACTATGTTGATTGGGCTTGTCCTCATGTTAGCCACCCTGAGTCCCTTCGGGTAGATGGAGGTGAAGTACAAAAATAAAGTTGTTGTTGTTGTTGTTGTTGTTGTTGTTGTTGTTATTATTATTATTGAATTGTTTACTTTCTACCAAATAAGCTGACAAGGCAATTATACCTAATATGTGTCCAGGGAGATGCCATTGGTACAGCTTGCTCTAAATTCCTCTCTCATACTCAGATTGCACCTAGAAGACACCTGGCTAAATTTGATGTATATTGTTCAGCCAACAGATTGTCAAATGATTATGACAAGACCAAAGTTGTAGTCTCCAGAGATGGAACTGAAAAACACAATTGGAGTATTGGGAAAAATAAGATAGAACAGGTAACTGTTCCTTGGCTATAATTTGGCTGTTTCTGGCTTATGTCAACCACAAGTCAAGATCAAGGCTGAGCAGCCCACAAACACAATTTTTAAGTTTTGCTGTACCACATGAGGCAGGCAGGTGTCCACCGTTTTGCATTTAAGCATAAATTCTAGTAGTAGGTATTATATGGATTTGGGACTTTTGAGTTGCTACATATTTTGATGGCATCCAGAGTAGAATTTTAAGAACTGTCTTAGAAACTCTAGAATATAGCCTGGTGCAATCCTTGGGGCTAGAAACAGGACCACAGCCCTAGTTCATGAAGCTATGTCTGTTTATCTTTAATTTCTGATCAAGACTGAAAGGAACTCCAGAAAACCATTTAGCAACTACATTTTCAGGAACAACTGGTTCTTAACTTAACTTCTCAATAGAATAAAACAAAAACATAATTATAATGCAATCTTGGTTATCAAAACCTTACATGTTTTCTTCATGAATTTGACTTTTCAGAAACCTATTTTTTCCAGAAAAAAAATATCAGCAAAGAATTTAAGTTACATACCAATGATATTTTCTGACAAAAAGACATTGTATCTCTCAGCTAAGGCTGTGTCTTATGTGTCTGGTAAATTTGGGATAAGTCTGGCATATTAATGTTCTGGACTAGCCCCAGTGGCAGTCACATACACCTTCCCAAACTCATTATGGCAGTGGGTTAGAGTCTATGTGGTCCAACCAGGCCAAGAATGTATCAATCCCACTGGCAGCAGAGGTGCCCACACATCCAGGAAGAATAACATAATTAAAGTTGGGTTGGTGTGGTACAGCTCATACATCTCCTTACACAGCCATAAAATTAGATACATTAATTTCAAATCACCACCTGAAGGAGCATTAGCCATTCTTAAAAAGAGATATACATTACCGCTTCATTTTATGGTGGCTTTAGAAATTGTAATATTGCCTTGTGTGAAGGGCACCATCAGTTTCTTAAGTGTGTAAAAAGTAAACTGCTTATTTATTGCTATTTGTGTCAAAAAGCAAGCCAAGCCACACAGAGCTGCAAGTGGCACTGAGAATTTAGATAACTGATCTTTCTCCCTCAGAAACCTGCTCACAACAGAAAAATGGAAGCCCAGCTTGGTAAAAAGATGCTTGCAGCTGACTCTCTGTGCTCCATATGAAGCTGAAAGAAACCAAAAGCAGTTGTTTTCATGGTTGTTTGCGACTGGGAATGGTGGTGGAATGTGTGCAATTACGGCTGGCCAAAAGAGCCCGTTTTGAAAAATGGATCCATGCATAGCTCTACAATCTATATCTAAAAGAGCAGAAGCAGCAGTAAAGACATGGTGGAGTTGTTTCTGTCTGGCTGTCTACCACCCAGTGGCCAGCAGAATGGCAGAAGAGAGAAAGACTGTCTTTCTTGAGGAGAGTACTAGCTGCAACTTTACAGTGGGTTACCTGTGATTTCCTTCTTTAGCATCTTTATTCTATCATATCATCATTTCTACTTTGTACTTTCTACTTAAAACTACACTCCCAAGATCTGCAAAGCTAAAAGCAACAGATATTTTAAGGGAACTGGCCCTAATGTGTGGAGTCAGTTGCCATTAAACATTTATTATACTATCTACTTTCTTTCCTGTCCTCCAGGGATGTTCCATTCTCTTCTGTTTCCATAGTTTGTCTTGTCATAACCTGCTTTTGCAATATATTTCTTAGTCATTTTGACATCTTTATAGGAATGTCTAAGGAATAGAGAAAGACAGGTTGGATTAGCCCATTTAACCATGCATCATGATGCTGGCATAAAAGCTAAAGAAGTTATTGATTAACTTGGAGGAAAATCAAAGTAAATGGATTTCACTTTGTATGGGCTTTTCGTACTGTACATAAAGATCTCTTTCCCTAATGGGATTTAAACAATGGATCAGTCCATTAAAAACTACAATTTTCTCCTGTATTTCTTTTATATCCTTCTGTGTTGGTTTCCGCATCAACAAGGGAAATATATACATTCCACATACTTTTATTTAAGTTTCAGCCAGAGAATTCAAAACATGGTGTGGGTATATGATATGGAAACTTTAATGCATGAAGACTGAAAATAATTGTCTCATAAAACTCTAGGTACTAAGGGAGACAGAGATTTTTGTTTAACAATTGAAATAATTTGAATATTGTGTCCAAACAGCAGGAAGAAATGGGACCAGGAGATATAATGAGAAGTGAATGGACATACCTTGTCATTATAACATAATGAGGGATATAACTATGAATGTTGCAGTTCCATTCCTATGAGAGGTGGAGTTGCTTTTGCTGACCTCCAAATGGGGAGAGGAGTCCAAATGTAAAT
This sequence comes from Anolis sagrei, assembly GCF_037176765.1. Classification (NCBI taxonomy): domain Eukaryota; kingdom Metazoa; phylum Chordata; class Lepidosauria; order Squamata; family Anolidae; genus Anolis; species Anolis sagrei. The sequence continues at coordinate 126,769,950 of NC_090025.1, read as the reverse complement.
TTCTGAGACATGATTGCAGCTGGGTACCAATGGAGGGAAGTGAAGCCAGAGGATATTTAAGTCCTCCTGATTCCCTTCTCTCCCTCTTTACTGCTGTGTGCTTCATGGAATTTGAACTTCAGCAGCAGCATGATCAATGAGCAGCAGCTGGATCTTCTGAATGATCAATGGCACAATAGAACAACACTGAAGACTGAACAAGAAGGTTGTTTTTTTCCCTACAAAACAAAATGACAACCTTTCTCCCAAAATTCTGGAAACACTAGAAACAAAACAATGTTTTTCCACGCATACTTAAAATAATTGGCATGCAAAAAAACTGCATCCATTTCTGCACAAAATAATCCCCTGAAACACTTTTGCAGGTGTGAATATGGATGAAAATATCTGCAAAATTCTCACCACTTTTTTATCCTTTCTGACAGGGTTCTCTGATCCCCAAATACCCATTTTGTCATGCTGAAAAAGGATGAGTGAATATTTTCCTCCTTTTCTACCAAATCAATTTATCTAGGAATAAATTCAATGGTTTATGAGCCCAAAGCTGCCTAGGATTTTAGTCTAGGTATCTTTACACAAAAAGGATTCTAATCCCATTCGCTTCTCTTCTATCTCGCTGTTGCAAAATATTTTTCTCTTTTACTTAATCATACAGAAAGGAAAACGGTGGCTTTTCAGAACATTGTTGATCTTGGAATTGATGGGTGGAGTTTTAAATACCATCTGGAACCACGGGCTTTTGTGTGTGATGGATCTGGCTGTGATCATAAGAAAAGAGTTTTGAGAGGTTTTTGATATGCTCTTCATACAGTGTCCTTGTCTTCCATCAAGTCTTTGAAAGTGCAAAAAAACCCTGAGTTTTTTTTAAAGGAACATAGTGAGATGCTATCAAAAAGATTTGAAACCATATTAAAACATAATGTTGTAACACTCATTATTGCTACAGATAAAAAGAAATGCTCCAAGCAATGTCCCAGCCAGATTCTACCATTTCCTGCTGATAAAGGTAATGCAGTAGGCAATTTGAATTACAGAAACAGGTAAAACAGAATAATTTAGGGAAACAATCTTCAACGGTATATTATGTAAAGATCAGCACAACATCTCATGAAAGGTCTTTAGCAAAAAAAAGATAATGTATAGCCTCCTCCCAGTAGACTCAAATCAAGGAAAAGCTTTATGAGAACTCCCACTCCTCTTGGCATCCCTCCAGCAACAGCAAGGGTATCCCTCTGGGCAGCTAAATCAGGAAATCCCAACTGGATGGCCCCCCGCGAGGGTTTTCCTCCAGAGGCAAACCAAGAATGGGCAACTTGGAAGTCCCTGAATAGACTCAGAAGTGGAGTGGGCAGATCAAAAGACAACCTGGCAAAATAGCACTACCTAAAAGAATCCCACACCTTATGTGACTGTGGAGCAGAACAGACAACTCTGCATCTGTATGCTTGTCCACTATGCCCTGCCTCATGTACAGAGGAGGAATTGTTGGAGGCTACAGACAATGCCGTTGCTGTTGCCCGTTTTTGGTCAAAAGATATTTAGCCGCCTGCACACCTTCTATTTTTATCAGTTTTATATTAATTTATGCAATGCTTTTGATATGAAATAAATAAAATAAATTATCATATTAATGATGATCTGCCCCAACAATAGCCAGTGAAACACAGGGCTGCTAAATACAGTTCACCACAACATTTCATGTGACCCATGAAGCTTTCAAAGCCAGGGCATCATAGTTATCTATATAAATAAAAATGTAATGTTCATTTGTGGGATTAACAGAACTCAAAAACCAGTGGGCCAATTGACACCAAATTTGGATAGCATACACCTAACAACTCCATGTATGTCCTTCACTCAAAAAAAAATTGATTTTGTCATTTGGGAGTTGTACTTGCTGGGATGTATAGTTCACCTAGAATCAAAGAGCATTCTGAACTCCACCAATTATGGCATTGAACCAAACGTGGCATACAGGACTCCCATGACCAACAGAAAACACTAGAAGGGTTTTGTGGGCATTGACCTTGAGTTTGGGAGTTGCAGTTCACCTATATCCAGAGAGCACTGTGGATTCAAACAATGATGTATCTGGACCAAACTTGGCACAAATATTCCATATGCCCTAATATGAACACAGATGGAGTTTGGGGAAAATACACCCTTGACATTTGGGATTTGTAGTTACTGGGATTTATAGTTCACCTACAATCAAAGAGCATTCTGAATCCCACAAATGACAGAATTGGGACAAATTTCCCACACAGAACCCCCATGACCAACAGAAAATATTTAAGGCCACCCAACTCTCTTCACCAGAGCAAGAAAATGTAATCAGAGCCCTCCTGGCAAAGAGCCATCCAGCCATAGATATAGATAGATAGATATGATTCATACACACAGAGAGACATAGCATCATAGATTTGAAAGGGATCCCTAAAGAAGGACTATGATATGTTGCATATTCCAGAGTAGGCAAACCAGACAATCTCCACATCAACACTGACAAAGAAACAGCAAGAAATAGTATTTACCCACAAGTATAAAGAAATTATGTGTATTAGAAACCAACACTTTCTCATTACTTTCTTTTCCAGATCACCAGACTGGGCCACAGCAACACGTGGCAGGGGACGGCTAGTATTCATATAATTTTATAATTACAAGTTGAAGGCTGGTAGGACAAGAATAGTTGAAGGCTAATGTGACCCTCAATAATAATAATAATAATAATAATAATAATAATAATACTTTATTTACATTCTGCTCTATCTCTCCGGAGGGACTCAGGACAAATTCCAAACATAAAAGGCAAATGTTCAATGCCCAAATACAAGAACAATACATCCATACTAACAAAATTTAAACAACCCAACATATAAACACAAATTATGACTTAACAACTAAATTCAATAAAAAGTACAGCCTGTTATAACTGACATAAGACAAAGACAAGTTTGAGTTTGAGTTTCACACGTCTGTTTTGTCCAAGCTTAAAGGTGCTCTCCAGTATACTAAACCATATTCCCACAATAAATTCAGTATTTTGAATCACTCCTTTAAAGTTCAAAAGCCAGAATGGGATTCATTATCCCACTGATACAGGGCTTTCCAACCAGTACTGTTTCTATTTATTATCTGGATCATTGGCATTTTGAAAGTCAGAAAAATCTAGAATTTTTATGGAATATTTCAAAAAACAAACCTTGGATAACAGCAGATGGTGCAAAACAATTCTTCTTTTGGCTTGCTTTTTAATAGTGATAGTTGCATCTAAACCTGGGGCATTTCTCTTTTTAGGACATAACTCTCATAATACCCTAAGCCACTGATAGAGAGATTCCAGAAGCTGCAGTCCAAAAAAGTGTCTTTTCCTAAACTTAGTTTAAAATAATTTAAAGGAAATTTTCTTTGGTCTCTATGGGTCTCATTATCTAAATTTAAATTCCTATCGTTATTGTTTTTTGCTATCCTACCACAGGAATAACAAGACCAGAAACAAGATATAGGATGAAATAAGGACAACTTCTATGGTTATATATTTAATTCTTTTTTGGTGATAAGCAAATTCAAAAAGAGAACAACCAATTGTGGGATCCCACTCAGACCATACACCCCAGCTTCCACTGGGTGAAACACCATAGCCCAGGAAAGAATAAGTATTTAATAACCCTAAGTATTAGGTGCAACCCTAATACTTAGGGTTGTGCCCAGGTCAATCGCAAACCCAAAGGGTGACTAGAGAGTATAAACCACTAGGCTACATAGCCCTGGTAGGAGACAGAGATACAGGGATAGATAATTTCCCCCAACTCCCCAAGATCACATGATACACAGGAACAGTTTCAAATTCCCAACCTTCACTGAAGGTTAGCATTTATATTGTGTAAATGCTATTTTAGACTGTAAGTCGCTCGGAGCACCTTGGTGAAGAGTGACTAATTAAGAAATAAAGTGAAGTGAAGTGAAGATGTGCCAGAAGGTACACACTGACTGGTATCTTTCCCAAATATGGCCACAAAGTCATATTCATGATACTACCCTATGGCAATTGTAAGATAGGTGGAAAACGCCCTCCATGAGATGAAAAAAATCCTGCCCAGCCCTGAAGTGACCTGAAAACACTCTGAGAGGAGGAAGGAGGGAGGGTCAATGATCTCCAAAGAAGGGGAGAAAGGAGATAGTGCTGCCTTAAGTAGACTAGCCAAGCCTTGCCCTCTTTTCCTTTGTCCTGGAACATGGTAATAGGACAAATTAATGCTGGCTTCTTCCCTCTGGAAGTCAACAAATTAACCTCTTCTCCTCACCATTGCACTTAGGTGAGAAAAACATGGAATCTCTTCCCCTTTTCTTTCAGTTGGTGAAATATTTAGCTAAGGATGGTGTGAGGAAAAACATAACTTGATATTATCCTTCTGAATTTCTGAACCAGGGAGATAAGTCTGTAATCCATTTATTTCAAACCAAGGCATAAAGTTCTGCTTGAAAGGAGTTCAATTTTCTCAAATGTAGTAGGTTCCCCCTTTCATTATGCATTTCCAAATTACATAGAGAGATTTGGCTTTAGTACTTGCACTCAATTATCATGCTGTAGTCCACATTAACTGCTATGGTAACACTCTACGGAGTACTGGGATTTGTAGTTAAGGAAGGGATATTATGTATTCTAGTGCATCACCAAATTACAAACCACAGTTTCAAACAATGCAGCCATAGCAGTTCAAGTGGTAATACGGTGCTATCATTATGTTGTGGAAGAAGACTTCCCATTTATCTGCCAGAATTCTGTTAAAGGGCTTCAATGTGGAATTGGACTGCAGTTAACAGGTGTGATGTTCCTCAGATGTCTTTTGGGTAGAAATGGGACAAATGTTCAATAATCTAGCAGATAAATATTGTATGCTACAGTTGCTCACAGTCATATTGTGTGCTTTGCTTGATATAGAATATATATATATATATATATATATATATATATATATATATATATATATAAAGAAGTGATCCATTATGTTCTTGTCCCAAACAAAATACCTTGAAGGAACAGCTCCACCCCAACATATATAAATTAATAGCCTCTTTTATTTTAAAAAAAGAGGCCCATGGGCAGGTGAGTATTACATTTGTTACAGAAAATGATGTGTCAAGAAGTGAAACTGACATATATGTAGGAGTAAGCAAAAACAAGTTACTAGTTATTATAAAAAATGGTAGTGTCAAAAATACCACCTGTTTTAATTTTATTTCAACCTTGCCTGTAAAAAAATTGCACTTATTTATTTGCATATAATCTTCTAATAGCTTTCACCATGGAATATGTTCATTATTAATCACTGTGACATCATTTTCATAATACAGTACATAGCATAGTTGCCACTCCAGATTTGCAGGTTCACCTTTGCAGATTTAATTATGCATGGATTTGATTGATAAGTTGTTGCTATAAATCTCTAGGTACTCCAGTGATACTCAAGTTACAACAGAGGGCTCTAGAGATCCCTAGAGAAATGATCTCTCAGGGTCCTTTCAGACATATGAAAGTCCCAGGATATAAAATCCCGATTCCTCTTGAGACTTTGTCCCCACTCCAACTCCTAAACCTTTGCTTCCTTTCAGGGGATGGCTAGATGCCCTCCCTGGTCTACAAAAGACTGACCCAGAAAGGTATCCAGGCCCCCTCCAGGCCCCTATTCTCTCCCTCAAAACGTACTCAAGGGGCCTGCCAGCAATGCAGGCCCCTACTGAGAGCTCTGTAGTTGTGTCAAGATTACTCTTAAGGAGGTGGGGGTGGAGAAATTTTCCTTCCTTCTCCACTCCCTGAAGTGTCATTTTGATGCAACTATAGAGCTCCCCAGAGAGGTCTGCTTGGCTGGCAGGTCCCTTGGGTAAGTTTTGGAGAAAGGGATGGGGGGCTGGGCAGGAAGAGGTGCCATCCTGCTTCTCTAGGCTTTTTGGAGCCCGAAGAAGTAGAATGGCTGTGGGAACTGACCCCTGGGGCTATGGAAGCAGTCTCAGGAGTCAGTCCCTACAGGGCTCTCACTTGTAAAGCTCCAGACCTTAGCTTAAGGTCCAGATATTTATAGGTGCCTTTAAAACCTGGAATAAACTGAGTTTGAAATTCCATTTTGAAATGGATTAGCCTGAATTGTCATCTGGACATCTTGGGTTAATCCATTTTTCAGCCTGAGCTTTAGTGCTGTGTAGAAGAGTCCTACGTTTATTTTTTTTAATTTGCATTTTCCCATTTTTGGGAGGGAGTTATGTACCTTAACCCCAATAATTGTGGAGGGCTGACTCTATCATCCAATCTCTGCACAATTCCTGTTTTATTAAAATTCTGTTGGTAGTGACACCAATGAATACTCAAATATGATTGGTGATATAGAATCATGGTATTATTCTAAAGGGTTAGATAATCCATGTGACTAATTCAGAAAATAAACAAAAGCTAGAAACAGGGAAGTGGCAATAGGGCAGAAGCATATGGGGGAAATATAACAGAGACAAAAAAAGTCTTTATTATCAAAGTATTTGTTGCCAATCATCCCCCCCCCCCATCCCCAATTGATATTCCTTTCTTCAACAAAGAAGAAAATTTTATTTGTACTTGTGCTGTGAAAAATCCCAATATGACTACAGATTCCATCTTCAAATATGTATCATGAATTAAAATGAGTTGTCATTTGTTACATGTTTTTTTTCTTCTTCTTCTTGTGATGTTTGGATTGAGGCTATAAAAGAAGTAGTATTCTTTCAGTGAACTTTTTATATCAGCGAGAAGCCTTCTGCATACAATGTTATCGGAAAGTTTTGTTGATAATATCAACTGCAACATACTGTATTTTGTTTACTTGTGCTGGTCGACAGGAGTGTCTATCCACAAAAATGTTATAAATTTGACTCCTTTGGTCACAAGTTTAGGCTGGAATAAGTAGAAATTAGTCTGTTCATTAATGTAGGTTCCTCTTTGATGATATAGTCATAAATCAACCACCAATATGCAAGAAAATACTTTGCACTAAAACATAGAAAAAGTCACTAAAAGCTGAAAAAGATGTGGATTTTGTAGCAGAACCAGTGAAAGAAACAGCAATTTAAGCGATGCCTAAGAGTAAATGCATTAAATTGATATTAGAGAGTCAGGGGAAATTTCTTAAAAATGAGATCTGAGTAGTTTCATGCAGAAAGAGATTGGAGATGTGGAAACCTATCACACATGTAATTCATTTTGAGCAACAAAAGATTTCTTTGACATCTGAGCAAAGAATCACACCCAGGGAAATGAAAAACATTCTGAGAGCTGGACTCAAAGGTTCCTTTGTGGAAATTATGGGCCGTTTAAAGTTCTAGTTTCTGGCAGTCTTCTGTTATTGACAGTAAGTGTGGAATAGGAAAGGAAATTACCATAGAGGAGGACTTTGGGCCAAATAGAAATACTGAAATGGATGTTTTCCAGATTACAACAAAGCAAGGAGATGGGAATTTCAACTCAAACAGGTGATGGAAAAGAAATGAATTTGATATGGATCTCAATTGTCTAACCCAGAGGTTCTCAAACTTTTTCAGCTGCGAAGTCCTTTTTGAAGCAAAAGTTTATGTGCCCTAAGAAATGTTTATATACCATATTATCTTATATATTATTATATATATCAGGCATGGGCAATTTATTTGAGGAGGGAGGAGGAGGAGGAGGGGACAACGGAGCCCCTCAGTATGCTTTGCGGAGCCCCAACAGCTCTGCAGAGCACACTTTGGGAACTGCTGGTCTAACTCAACCAATCACTTTGTTTGTAGCTCACCTTTTCCCCAAGACGGAGGACTCATCGCATGACATTATTATCATGCTATTATAACAGTTTAACTACTATGGCTGCACCCTGTGGAATTCTGGGATTTTTAATTTAGTGAGGCTCAAGAGCCCTCTGGTTGAAAATTCTAAATGTTCCACCCTAAACTACAAATCCTGGCATTTTATATGATGGAATTAGTTAAAGTAGAATAATATTTTTTATAAAGTTTAATGTGATAAGGTCCTATCGCTCAAAAGTTTTACAAGATTAAAAAATGCACACAAGTATGATCACATGTAGCTGAAAACATACAAAAGATTAAATTTAAAATAATCCTTCTTGGCTGTCTGCATTCAGTTTCTGCCCTTCTCTATGTTACAGCTGACTTCCAAGAATGGAAAGTGTGTGTGTGTGTGTGCATGCATGTGTGTTTATATTACAATGCTGCCACTGTGTGATAGCTGAAACTTTTAGTACTGAAATAGCCCTACAGGCATATGGTGGCTGTAGGAATGCATGTGCATTATTTGACCTTCCTATTATATATTTTTTTCCCACAGCCAGCACTGATTCTCTAATAAGTTGAAGGGGAAGAACAGGGAACGATTTTCTAATTTTATTCTTAAATAAAGAAACAAGAAATTTTAACACCTTTCCTATCACTGTGAGAAAATGCACAAGTTTTGAATAATAGTCATAGTTTGAGGTTTATTCTGTGTAAAATTTACACATTTTTTTCTACAAGAAATATCATTTATTATATTTTTGCTTAGAAGTATAATTAGCCTTTCCTGCCAAATAGTGTTAATATCTTCACAAACTACAAATTCAAGGATTCCATAACATTGAACCATGGAAATTAAAGTGGTGTCAAACTGCAATAATTCTACAGTGTAGAGCCAGCCAGAATGAAGTAGCCTCCTGAGACATCAAATTGTAGGTATCCAAAAAATGTACCAAGTGTTACTTACTTATTTTTCTGTTATTGTTGTTGTGGTGCCAGGGAAGGGGAGTAATACTTATAGGGTATTCAGCCTTATGTCCACATAAAACATAGTTGGATTTTTGCAAACTGGTTGATGTGGGTGTGGGTGGCTGTTCCACCAGAAGAAACAAAATGCCTTGGTCTGGCTTTTCAGTCAGAACATGGCTCAATTCTCATCACGCCTTCAGTCTAAGAAAATGGCATCTAAGAAATGTAATGAATAATAAACAACAGAACAACAAACACTATAGAGGAAGCTTGTGTTGCCTCCAGTTCAGAAAGAGTCACTGTGTATAGAGCTCTGTGTGTTGACATAAGGTTTTTTGCTGCAGTCATTTAATCTATGCATGGTATTCCCAGGATCCAGTCTAGAAGACAGTCCTGGTGGAATCTTGATTATGCTCATAGATTGCTCTGGTTGAATTGACTGTATTAGTGCTGATTAAAACTTGTTTTACTGAAGTCTATTTTTTTTTTAAAAAAACCCCAATTCTAATGTATTTTTTCTTTTGATTTTTGCTAGCACTCTTGGTTCATGATTGCCTTTCTGTTATTTGCCAGACATCTTTCATTTTTTAATATCAAAAAGTATGGATTTGGGGGCAGGAAAATGCTCATCCATCCATTGATTACTATAAAAATCAAACTAATCCTATAAACAAACAAAAACTATGTGCCTTCTTTCGAAGATTTATTTCAGATAAGCTTGGTAATGCTATGGAACAGAAATGAAAACATATGGAATCATACCAGCATTTCCAACTACAAGGAGAAAGCAACCAGTTCTAAACCGTTGCAACAAGAAACAGTTCTGATTAGAAGATACAAGCAATTAAGAAGAATTCATGGGAAAAGTAGATTAAATGTATTCTTTCATTCTAGACAATATCCAATTCGATTCATGATGGCTACACAAAACAAGATGCCCTCAATGAGAAAATAGTGTTCAACTCCTCATTTCTTTGAGAATCATCAAAAGGAATTTTTTGTCAAGGATGGCTTCAGGAGCCTCACATGAGTTTTGTTTAGGTTTTGCCAATTAGAATACATTCTACACATCAGAATGGTTTACTACTACAACATAAAGTAGCAGATGTCTGGGTGTAAGAGATTAAATAACTTTTTGTTTGGATGCAAAGAGAAAATTTAATTGCTTTAACTGTCCATTTTCTGAGTTCTGAGGTCTACTCTGTTCTCCATTCACAGGTCTGAAGACCAATAAAAATCACTCCCTCATAGAGTCCTCTTCGTTCATCTAGCTTCAGACATAGTGCATGTGATGTATAAACTTCATAATTATGCTACTAGGGTGGGATGAGCATATAAGAAGTGATCTTCAGACATGGAGAGTTAATTGCAATAAAATACACATGAAAAAGCACATGGAGATTAATAAAAAAAACCCTGTTAATTGGGGTTTTACTATAAATATTTCTATGATAGTATGATTATTAAGGTTATTTTTTCAAAATACTATACACATACTGTAAGTATTTCATATTCTATTTTGTCTCTATAGTTTTATACACCCCCTGAAGGAGGTATTTGAGATCATATACAGGCTGGAACACCTTGGTATTTTCTTTTAAACAATTAAGACACTCATCAGTTGATCATCTAGAGATATGTCTACATTTTTTCTAACTGAGATGGCTTTTTCTAGGCAACAAATTCAAATTAATCTTGGAACTAGCAAAATAATATTTTGAAATCAATATGTGTACCGTACTTTGGAAAAAAATAACCTTAATAATCATACTATCATAGAAATATTTATACTAAAACCCCAGTTAACAGGTTCTCAAATAATAAATAAAGATAGACAAAGGAACAGAGATCAGATGTGCTGCATCTTTTCAGAAGCGGAATACATTATGTATCTATAACAGCTTCTGGAGAGTAACAAAATGATGTCCCGATGAAGAATAATGATGGTGGCACCTTCTTGTATAGTGGATTTTTGTGGGAAGAACTATATTTTTTTCCCACAGCTATATGCCTTAGGTGTATGTGTGCTCTTATACACATATACATGAATTGTATATAATGATGAGGTAGTTATTCTAATGAATGCTAGGGAGACAGCGTGCTGCTTTTGGCTCTAGTAATGAACTGTGACATTTTCATTGAAACCATTTTGTTCATCGGACAGCTTTTCCCAAGATGCAAATTGACAATAAGTGGTATGTAAAGTGCCTATTCTACAGTGCATCTTCCGGTACATAAATGTAAACACTGACCTGGTTAGTTGAAGTCAGGCTGTGTGGATGCTTCTCTGAGATAGAATGTATTGTCTCCCTCCTTTCTGTATATCCATTGCCCATGGAAAATGTACGTGGAAAATAGCATTATAGACTTTTTAGCTGATACGGGGAATCACAATAATAAGAAAGCCTGGCAGATTAATTTTCATTTGTACTGATTGCTAGGCTCATTTCAAGACTCAAGTGTAGCATTTCAGATGGAGTTTAAAAAAAATTTGAGATATGCTAAATTTGCAATGCATTGGGTTGGGGAGGTGTGGGGAATAATATTACAGAGCTACGGAGATCCCAGACTTTTATCATAACTGCAATATGCCTCAGAAAGGCTTGAGCACACTTAAGATATAAAAACGCTTATTAAATCTCCTTGTCCATCTTTCTTTATGTTGCTTCCTATTGGAAAAAAAAATTGAGTGGAGTGTAGGTCCCCCTCCCTTTATATTTATAATGTAAATGTGAATGTATTGCTTGTGAATGGCGTGATGGAAGCACAGTGATGGAGACGGAAATCCTCTTATTTATTCCCCACAGCGTAAGCAGCAACAGCTCATGCTTGACCACGAGGAGCTTCTAATGGGCTTCAGTGAGATACAGCTCTGAAAATAGATCTCAACTGTGATACTTCTTCTGATTTCTTTAAGAAAAATAAAGCCCCAAAGAACTAAACAATTGTCAGGATATTGTTTCTGCTAATGGAGTTTCTATTCCACAGCAGAATGGGATTGTGTTGGGAATTTATTTAACACATAAATATATTGTGTTTGAAGGAGCAGTTGGATGATACATTTAATACAAATCAAAATTCACTGTGTAAAGTCTCCTTGCCTTATAAGAAACTAGCTGTGCCCTGCCACACGTTGCTGTGGGCTATAGTAAGAATTTTCGAAGTAGAGGTAGATATCTGGACTATTATGAAAGAGAGGTACCACCTATTCCTTGCCCCCTTTTTCTTCCCCTTCCCCTCCTTTCTTCCTTCTCTACCTCTTTCTTTCATTCCTTCTGTTGTGCTTTGGTTTCATTCTTCCTTCTCTCTTTCCTTCCTTCTCTCCCCCTTTCTCTACTTCTTCCTTTGTCTCCTTTCTTCCCTCCCTGTTTCCTTCCTTCTTATATATAATAGTAATATATAAAGTATTGTAATGATACACACACACACACCATCCAGTGATCCAACATCCATCCATATATATGTGTGTGTGTGTGTGTGAGTTTGCATGTGTGCGTGTGTCTACACTGCCATATAATCCAGTCCTAAGTAGATCATCTGGATTTTACATGGCAGTGTGGAAGGGGTGACTTTGGGTGCATCTACACTGTAGATTTAATAAAGGAGGATGAAGCTGGGGAGGGGAGGAGAAAAAGGAAGGAAAGAAAGGGAGGAAGGGAAGGGAGGGAAGGAAAGGGAGGGAAGGAAAGAAAGGGAGGAGTGAGGGAGAAAAGGAAAGGAAGAGAGGAAGGAGGGAAGGGAGGGAGAGAAAGAAGTAAAGGAAGGAGAAGGGAGGGAAGTAGAGAAAGGGAGGAAGGGAAGGAAGGAGGGAGGGAAGGAGAAGGTTGGACTGGATGGCCTTTAGGGCTCCCTCCCAATTGGTTGGCCATCTGTTGTGAGGGCTTTGATGGTGTCTTCTTTTACTGCCAAATGAGGTTGGGCTGGATGGTCTTTGGGGCTCCTTTCCAAGCAATGTCAGTTTTGTGTGTCCCTATTACCCCCATCACGACACCTTCCTCCTTCCCTTGTGCTGTGGGAGTGTGTGTGTGTGGGGGGGGGGGGGGGTAGAGAGTCAGAGTGTATGCACAGAGTGTGGCCCGCTTCCCTCTTTTTTCCTTCCCCCCTCTCTCCTCCCCCTCTTCCTTCTCCTCATCCTCTGCCCTTTGATCCCTTGCCTTAGTGTTAGTTAGGGGCCAATAGGCATGCAGGGAGCAGCAACCATTGCAGCCGCTGCTACTTTGGAACCCTCATTCTGTGTCCTCAGTGTGAGGGGGGACAGGAAAGGTGTGTTGTCTTCTTCCTTTTTTGAATTTAAAGGTGATGTATGGTTTTTTTTTTCAGTGATGGTCACTCCTTGGATTGTGAGGAGTTTTGTTGCCAAATTTGGGCTCATTTGGCCCCATTGTTTTTTTGTTTTTAAGGTACTCATTATGCACAGAACATTTATACATAGATAGATAGATAGATAGATAGATAGATGATAGATAGATTTGCAAGTGTTCTCTGCATACCTACTTTTCATACTATTTCTAAGAGTTTTCTAAAGGGGTCCATCAAAGAGATTTTACTATAGAATTCCTGAAATTTAGATTGTGGGGCTTTAGTTCAAATGAAAACAGTGCTTGGCTTATCAGCTGTCCATTGTGAACTATGAATGTGGAATAGAATATATCCAATATCCTGCATGTTGTTTGTGGCAAAAAAAAGATAAATAGTGAATGTCCAACTTCTTCATGAAGAACTAGTTATAAACTTCCCCCTAAAACTCCACACAGCAACAAAACACTAGGAGAACCATGCACATATCATATTCTTTAATATCCGACAGCTTACTTGATTTGATTCAAGAATGTGTAATACTCAGGAGTATTTGGTAACTGACATGCACCAATGTTATTTCCTAGACTTTGACACATAGTATGCAATGTTCATTAGGACTTGCAGTGAAAAAATTGAGATTTCATATCTGAAATATCAGGAGAGACCAATAGATCTTTCAAGTTCAGAGTTTGGTTTGAAGTGAGTATGTAAAAAAATATGCAGCAAAAAACCCCAGGATTTTATGCTTCAGTGGTTTTTATGAAAATGCAAATGGTAGGGTGTTTATGTTTTAATCTAATGTTTATAATCTTATTGTTGATTTTGTTATTTGGTTATTTGGTTATGCTGTATTTTTATGTGTTGCATGGATTGGATGTGTTGTTAATTGTTTATTTCATTGTATGTATTTTTCCGTACTGCACTTTATTGTATTGTTTATGCTGTAAACCACCCTGAGCCCCCTGGGGAGAGAGGGTAGGATAGGAATTCCACATGATCATACATTCTCTGCAGTTGTTTATTTGAGAAGTATATGGTCCCTCATCTAAACATATGTCTACTCAGAAACATATCTTCTAGAGCTTGTTCATTGGACTGTTGTTGCCCTGGACTATTTCCCAGGTTGTAAACACAAAACTTAAAGACAGAAGAAGAGTAACTGGGTTGTGGTGCAAGCATTTGTCATCTTTGGCAATGTTCATTTTTCACTTGGTTTTAGTAGTCTGGCCAAAAATGGGATTGGAGCCCCATGCTTTTAGGAGAAGAAAGACAGGCAAAAATTGAACTGATACAGTTTCTGTTCGTGAGAAGCCATTGTTTGTCTCCCATTATCAGAGAGCATGTTTTTCTGCATCTCTGTAAGTGAGGCTAAATTATAACAAATTGCCATATAAAAACAAAATATAAATTTGTTAAAGTCTTATTTCCCCATAGATTTCCTTATAATTTAGCATGTGACAGGAGTTTACATTATGAAGAATTTTTCATGGTTAAAGCTGTTTCTGCTTAAGACAAATGATGCTTGATAAGTCATCTGTGAAACAGACATTTAGATTTCTTTCCCTTCAGGTGTTTTATGCCCCACACTCACCCTCCCCAGCTCTTGTAGCACTTGGCTGACAGTTCCATTCATTTATCAAGGCTAGGCATTAAATCTGGAGTATATATTATTTTCATAATTTAAGGTGTATCAGTAATATCCAATAAAATGTATAAATCAGGTATTATGCCACCCCACGCTCTCTCCATATAATTTATATGGCTGCTTACATTTGATCAAAAAGGAAAACCAATTTTAAAAGCTTTTTTCCCTCCTGGCTGTCTAATTCTGACACTAATTCCAAAGTAAATAGAATGCCTTCTATGGCTTTTGAAGACTTCTGAACTAGGTATTTATTGATATACTCATTCAGCACAGTAGAAGCAGGTCAGTTTAAAGTATAGAAATGAAACTGAAATGTTGGCAAATCCATCGTACAGTTCAATTTGGGGAAAGTTTTGGACAATGGCACAGTTTTGGACAATGGCAGATGGTGACTCAGCCCTAGTTTTAGTCTGAACTTTAAAGGAATAATCCAAAGTATTAAATGCATTTGGGGATGAGGTTCAACAACCAGTTTTGGGGATGTATCAGTGGAAATTCAAACTGAAACCTGGAATGGATTTACCACCCTGTGATGGAAGCCACCAGCTGCTACTGGCTTTAAAGTCAGTGCTCTGACATTTTCAAAGTGTGCCATCAATGCAAGAGCAACATCTGTTAGTCTCCTTCCATGTCTACCCCCCCTTAAACTATTTCCTTCCAATTAACATTGGGGGCAAAATCATTGAAGTTAGGGTTGAGCAACTTTAGTGGGTGAGAAGACCATTTTTTCAGACCCAGGACTCTCTGGGATCTGCATCAAGTCCTCAGTAGAATGGAAGAAAACATCTAATTTAAACAAGAGAACTACAGCCCTAAAGAAATAGCTAATAATTTTCATAAACAGTTCACACTTGGGAGTAGGTTGTGTTCATCCTACAACCCAGTGTGTTATCATTTATACAATGTTGGACTCTGGAGACTGAGGCTGGATCTACACTGCCCTATATCCCAGGATCTGATCCCAGTTTATTTGCTTTGAACTGGATTATATGAGTCTACACTGTTAGATAATCTGGGATAAGGCCAACAGGAAATAAAAGTCTAACAGCATAAAAAGAACCACATGTTTTCCTCCCCTTAGGTAGCTATTTATTTACTTAACATGTCAGGAGCAGACCAAACAGTTGCATTGCATTTGTTAACAAACAGACAAACAAACAAAACACAAAGTTTGCAAGCTTAGTAGTTGGTTAAATGTCCTTTGACCAGTAGCTGGCCACTTGGAGTGCCTCTGGTGTTGCCACAAGAAGGTCCTCCATTGTGCATGTGGCAGGGCTCAGGTTGCATTGCAGCAGGTGGTCTGTAGTTTGCTCTTCTCCACACTCGCATGTCGTGGATTCCACTCTGTAGCCCCATTTCTTAACATTGGTTCTGCATCTCGTGATGCCAGAGTGCAGTCAGTTCAGTGACTTCCAAGTCACCCAGTTTTCTGTGTGCCCAGGGGGGAGTCTCTCTTTGGTATCAGCCATTGATTAAGGTTCTGGGTTTGAGCCTGCCACTTTTGGACTCTTGCTTGCTGAGGTGTTCCAGCGAGTGTCTCTGTAGATCTTAGAAAACTATTTCTTGATTTAAATCGTTGATGTGCTGGCTGATATCCAAAGAGGGGATGAGCTGGAGATGTCACTGCCTTGGTCCTTTCATTATTGGTTGCTACTTCCTGGAGAATGTTAGGCGGTGCAGTACCGGCTAAACAGTGTAATTTCTCCAGTGGTGTAGGGCGCAGACACCCCATGATAATGCGGCATGTTTCATTAAGAGCCACATCTACTGTTTTAGCATGGTGAGATGTGTTCCACACTGGGCATGCATACTCAGCAGCAGAATAGCATAGCGCAAGGGCATGCATCTTAGGTAGCTGTAGTTACATGTTATATATTGCAAGAATGAAGACAATACAATTCACATTCTCCTGAATCACATCGAAGAAGGGTATGAGAATATTAATGCAACGGTGATATTGTTGATGGTGACAAGAGTTACAGCAAGCGATATAACTTCAAAGATATACACAGTGTCTGACATTTTGTTGAACATATTTTAAAAGCTGAAGTTTATGTAGAATATAATAACTTCTAAGTTTATGCAGCTGATCCAGTCCTTGCTCATAGTTCCATTCCATTAACTTCATGTGAATAAGATTGCAAAACTTCACTCCCTTGTTTTTATCCTCAAATTTTTATTGAACACTTTTTCAACAGAATAGGGAAGGCAAAGACAAGTGTTACCATACTGACTGTGTGGGTGTGGATCTAATTCGAAACAACACACCATAGCATAGCAATATAAATAAGGATTGGGAGTATACTCTCTCTACCTGGTCTCAAAATAAAATTGAGAATTTGAATTGTGACTGTGATTCTACGTATACCTAGCAGGGAAGAAATCCCATTGACCTCATCTGGATTTTCTTTTGAGAAGAGACTTAATGAATTGCAATCCAAAGTATTAGACTGCTATGTTATAATGGCCACTATCATGGCTTACTTGGTCAGGTGGCCTGGAAAGATATGGGAAGGTAGAGTGGGGAATGCATAAGGACAGTTATGTTGTGTTTTTAAATAGTTTTCATATTTTAAAATGTTATTATTAATGTTCTGTGGGATTATGTTCCCTGAAACAAAGTCTATTCCTCAAAATAAAATCACCAGTGCCACAAAGAAATAGATCCCAACCTGCATGTGAGTACAATAGAATCAATGGAGCAAAAGGTTATTCATTAGACATACTGTTGAGTTCAATAGGTCTGTTCCATATAGGATTACATCTGTATCAAATCTAGAGTGAATAAAGTAATCTACAAGTAGGGGATATCATTCCATTCTGTGTACTTAAAATCTGTTTTAAAAACAAACACAACATTTCAAACTATACACTGACATTTATATTTTAACATAAACTTAACCTTCAGTCATGAGGACTGGATATAGCATGCTGACACCCCAAAAGTAATATTTTGTTGCAGGATCCACATTGAAGTACGACCCCATCAGATGGGGTT
Organism: Anolis sagrei; assembly: GCF_037176765.1. Classification (NCBI taxonomy): domain Eukaryota; kingdom Metazoa; phylum Chordata; class Lepidosauria; order Squamata; family Anolidae; genus Anolis; species Anolis sagrei. Next base: position 126,752,245 of record NC_090025.1, on the reverse strand, counting down.
TACTTTGGCAGCATATACCAGATCAACCATAGATGACCCATGGAATCCACTAGTTCCCATCTCACAATGCAAATGAACTTCTGACAGGCCTCCATGAGTCGACTATCATGGATCTAATGTATGCCACCACAGCAACAACACGGGAGGCATGGGGCAACATGCCTCCTGATGGTGATTCTGGGGGCCCATGTGAAGAGCTCACCAGACATGCAATGTAGGTATTCTATGGTTTACAATTACTTTACATTTTACACATGTGCCATGTACAGATAGCTCTACCAATAACTACCCTCTCCCAAATCTGTGCTGAATGAAATCTACTGCTTTGTCATTGGGGTGTTTCCCAATGTCCAGAAATTAACAATATATTGATAAAAAGCAAAGGGGAGGCAAAGTCGGATGGAAGAAAATACTAGATTTACTGAAAGTTATTAGGTGCTTTGAAGTCATTTCCATCTTATGGCAACTTGCATGCAGTTTTCTTGGCAAAATTTTATTTATTTATTTATTTATTTATTTATTTATTTATTTGCAGTATTTGTGTACTCCCCTTCTCAATCCCAAAGGGGACTCAGGGTGGCTCACAGTGTTGGCAACAAGTCAATGTTATCAGAAAAACCCCCAATATAAAACATCAAAATTGACTCCCTCCCCATAAAACATTAAACATTATTAAACACATCCCATAAAATAACATCACATATCACACAAAGACATAGCCATTGTTCATAAACAGTCCTGGATTGCTGCACTTTCAACTTTCACTTTCACTTTAAATATTCTTATGATGGGATGAATGCTTGGTTCCACAGGCAGGTCTTTAGAATAATGGACTTACCTTTGCCCTCCTCTGAAGCTAACATGGTATCGCTTTGCTTAAGATTATCCAGTGAATTTTCCTGATCAAGCGGGGATTTGAACCTTGATAATCCAGAAAAAACATCTTAGTGCTCAAACTATTGCACCATGCTATAGCATCAGTAATGTAGCCGGGGGAGGGGGGGGGACTTGGGGGGCTTCAGCCCCCCCCCCCCGAAATTCTCAGGGTGGTCCACGAGAAGGCCTTACTGGTACATTATTTAAACTGTTATGTTTAGTCATATCATGATCTGATCACCATGCTCAATATATCCCATATGCATGGGGGTATTGGGGTAATGATACAAAAGGTTTGCTAGTTGCAATTTCCAGGAGATTCTTCCACAGCCGCAAGGGAACAAGATTCCCTCCACTTAGTATCAGAATTAGACAACCAGGAGGAAAATTCCAATACCTTTTGTTATAATTTAAGGAAATAATACGTCTCAAAGAGATCACCTTCTCTGATCTCTTTTTCTCATACCTCTAAAATGCCTCCAGAAAAATGTGTATCATAGACATATTTTCTTCCTTTCCATTTGAATTACCCCAAGGATTTGATAGCAGCAAATTCTGATATCCATTGCCAAGACTAGCCACAGCCACTGAAACTGGCAATGTAAAATAGGAAATGTACAAGTGTAAGCTGAGATGGTCTCTTTTTTCTCCAATTACTTGTTTCACAGCCTGGTGTGAAAGATTAAAGCAATTACTTTAAGCATGGTTTATAAGGCTAAATACATTAAAAACTTGACAAATTCTTATTTTCAAAAATATCCATATAGATTTGATAATGGGAAGATGCTATTGCGTATGGAATTGGAATTAATTTGGTTTATAATGGATGGATGATCAAATCACAGGATCATAGATAGCTAGAATGCAAGTGGGGGGAAAGGAGACAAATACCACTGCATTATCCTTTCACTAAAATCATTTGTTTCTATGAGATTTTGACTGCAAGTAGTGCTGAAAGGTTTCAAAGAACTTTGTTATGGTCAAGATTATGAAGTCTTGAGCCAACAATTGGTTGAGGAGGATGAAAAATAAACAGTGGGGCTAGACAAGGAGGATGTAGTACCTTAAAAGTGAATGGCATAATAGGACAACAATGACCATGCCAAGGATTTATAGAAATAAATAAGTTTGAAGAGCATATTGATTTTCATAACTAAACATCTCTTCCACCCCAGGCCTCTGTCCTCACAATATATGTATTCTTTAACTGGATGGATAAAATGAGGCTATTTGACATATATATATATATATATATATATATATATATATATATATATATATACAGGTTTTAGTTCTGTGCAGGATATGGCTTTACTTGTGAAATATCTGTCTTTCTCAGAGCTCTTGAAGAGGCAGAAAAAGAGTCTTGCTGTGTACGATCTCTCCATGATCTTGTAGCCTGAGGGCCCATCTAGACAGGGCCCAAAATGCGCGAGCTCTCATACTTTTACCAGAAGCGTCCAAACAACGCCTTCGGTAAAAAAGAATTAATTCAAAACAAAGCAGGAAACCCCTGTTTTATCCTGAGTTAATTAGATAGCCCATTAGGTCTGAGCCTTTCTGAAAGGCTCGGTTCTAAGGGGCTATGGGCCTTATGGGGACAGAATACCGGGTAGTCCTGGGACTACCTGGGGGCCAGTCCCCACACCCATCTCACACCTTTTAGGCTCCTGGAGTCCAAATATGCGATGTGGCACTCCACCTTCCAACCCCCCCCCCCCCCCAAAGCCCTAAAAACTGTTAAAAACTTACTCGGCCACCATTAGGCCTCCCTGTATGCCTCCTAGAACATAGCAATGAAATTGGAGGGGGGGATCACTCCTCCCACCTCCTTGCATATCATTGGTACACATTCCAGGAGGTATGAGGGAGGCCTATTGGCAGCCTAGTAAGTTTTAAAAAGTTTTTAAGACTTTGGGGGGTTTTGAGGGGTGCTGGATGCCATCCAATTGGAAAAGCCCAGGTTTTTTGGGGGGATGGGTAATTAAACCCACACCAGAGCAGGTTTCTTAAACCTGCTTCAGTGCAGGTTTAACTGTAGTCTGGAAGCACCCTGAGTTGCACTAGGATTATTAGTGGTTGAGGCTGTAACTTCAGTTACTTGCTCTTTCTTCCCTTCCTCTCCTTAAGTCAATTCTATTGAATCACTAGCATACACATCACAGGTTTTGCATTTCAGTTCTTGGATATAATAAGGGCTTTCCCTTTTCAGGGATTAAATGTGATTTGCTGTTGGTGTGTCTTACTTTTGCAAACTGCACAGCCATTACAGCAGCTTTCTAGTCTGCAACGTCTACCCTCTCCTTTGCATTATCTGATGCCTCCTGCCGGAGAACATGCTGCTTCCTGATAGCCCATTTATCATCAGCTTGCTATTATGCCTACCAATGAGTGGTCTCATTTTTCTCCCATACACTTCAGAGTTCAGGAAGCAAGACTCATCCTCACCTTGCTAGTCTTCTGCCCTCCCTTTCTCCCCTACTTTCAAAAATTGCTGACACTTTGCCATAGCATTTAGGCTAGGGCCTCCAGACACAACCAACTCAACCTTCTATAACAGTGATGGGGTTACCCCATTCAATATGTGTACCACTGGGAAGTAAGCAGGACTTCATGGCCATTCAGGAATATGACTCAAGTCTGTCTTCAGCTCACTGTGACAATTGCCCAAAAAGGATATATGAGAAGAATACAGAAATCAGTTGGATAATCATAGAATCATAGAGTTGGAAGAGACCTCATGGGACATCCAGTCCAATCCCCTGCCAAGAAGCAGGAAAATTGCATTCAAGGTATCCCTGACAGATGGCCAGACAGAGTCTTGTATTCTCTGTTCAGTTGGTGGAAGCTCAGTACTGACCAGGGCAGCCAGCAAGGGTATAGATAACCTGGGGCATAACAGCTTTTGTTACCCAGAGCTCCCAACAACTGAATGGAGATGTAAGTTCACTTAGTTTGGTATTGTAGGGTTTGTGCCATCATTTGATGTCTTGTATCTTAAGAATTGCCTGTTGTAACAATAAACTTATTAAAAGTTTTCACCCACTGGAGTGTTTATTGTTTCCACATCCTAAAAGAACCACTTGCCTCTGGCAAAACAACACTCCACTACATTCTGCAAGCAGAAGTAGCTCCCTAGGAATCATTACAATGAAAACAATGGAAGTCAAGTGTATCATTCAGCTATCACTGCTGCTTTTAGTTGTGTTTTGCCACTTACGGGAGCAAGTGTGCGACAGCGTGTCAATACTTTTAGACAGCAAAGTGCTACCCCATGCCAGATTGAATTGATGCCATGAAAATGACCAGAGCAGTAAATGCTTGAGCTCTTGAGAATGTCCTGCTTTGGTATAGAATGAAATTTGCCTCCTGTTTTACTAAGATGCTTCTGGTGCTGCAACAAGAAGAACATTGACTAGAGTGACTGTTGGAAATGTTAACATAAGTCCAATTAAACATGGACTACATCACATAGAAAATACTGATGCTGACAGTATTTTTCTGTTCTTATCGCTTCTGAACAGATTCATCTAAGTAGCTCCTTAAAGTGATCATGTTTTTTTAAAAAAATTCATGAGAAGAGAATATAGACTATTTGGCATCTCACTGAGAATAATTTGCATGATGCTTTGGAGATAAAAATCACTTGGATGAGCTCTACCTTGGATATTGCCATTAATACTGTTCTGGTAGATGTAACTTTGGATCCTGGTTGTCAAGCAGCAGTGAATATTTTACACTTCTACAACTTCAAATTATAAATTGGAGAGATGTCTTTTACCATGTTCACACCGGACACCTATTTTCCCTGGTCAGGGCAAATGGTTGATTGAAATGGTAAAACTAACAATCATATTACTGTGATCATTTTTCCCTTTTATAGTATTGGTAACCATTATTATTACTCTGACTGTTTTTGCAAACATATCACAGGTTCTCACAGAGAAGAAATTTATTTGGTAAAAAGGATTTTAGCACCATTGTTTCCTCAAGGAAAAAATCTTTTCAAGATGCTATATCTCAACACAAGGGACAGATTTTTCTGCATAAGCATAGGAAATGGGTGAAGATGCATAAAGTTATGTCTCATACCAAGTGTACATATTTTCCTCATCTGAATAATATAAAGCCATTATTTCCACATCTTTCATTGGTTATGTTCATGACAATGGATGTGTGCTATTTTAACTAATAGAGTAAGAGCTTAGAATGCACTTTTTTTCTTTGCAGAGTTATCTTTTTATTTATTTAGAGTAATTGAAGTCCACATCACTGAGATGCTACACATCAGCATGCTTCTTACTGGATCTGTTTCTTCTTGTTTTTCTAATCCTGTGCCATTAAACTGAATGCAGAATCTATCCATATTCCTGTATTTCCAATAAGTGAAAAATAAGCCCAGTAGGGTATTTCACCTCACAGGCTCTACTGGATCTGCTTTATCAGTTTGAGGGCCTCCTCTGTATGGGAAGGAAGCTGCTTTATTTGTGGGGACTTCTTTTATAGTATGCAGCTCTGATGTGCAACCAGAGGCAGCCCTAGGTAATTTTCAACAGTAAGCAAACAGTGTTTTGCCCCCCCCCCCCCAACCAATCACTGATATATATTTTCTGTTCATCGTGGGAGTTCTGTGTGCCATATTTGGTTCAGTTCCATCATTGGTGGAATTCAGAATGCTCTTCAATTGTAGGTGAACTATACATCCCAGTAACTACAATTAGCATATGTCAAGGTCTATTTCCCCCCAAGAGTGCCTCAAGAGTGCCTCTGGGCAAAATCAACTATACTGCAAATGCTTACTTTGCGTAATGGGTTGAGCCGCCCCTGTGTGCAACCATGGATGGAGAGAGGGAATACTAGTCTGTTTGCCAATTCATTGTACAGTTGGCTTTTATTTAACCAGCAACCATGGGGATTTCTAGATGCCAGACAAATGTAGTTTCCGGTGGCTTGAGAGTTATTATTAAAAATGGACCCATACTATTCCATACTACAATCTCCGTATTGACTTGACATTAATATTGAAATACAGTAATTAAAAGCAAACAAAGTCAGTTTTACTATACAGTAGAGTCTCACTTATACAACATAAATGGGCCGGCAGAATGTCAGATAAGCAAAAATGTTGGATAATATGGAGTGTCCTACTGTTACCCTTTCGATGTAGCACTAGGCATCTAGAATACTAACAACAGGGACTCAAAAGGTTAAGGTGAAGCAATGCCTTGGGGCTAGAGCAGCCCAGCAGGAGGTGCACAAATGTGGAAGAGGAGCATGGAAATCACAAAGGGAAGGAGGGAGGATGCTTCCACTTCTGGTCCTTCCACTTTTCTTCCTTTCCTCCCTCCTCCTCCTCCTCCTCCTCCTCCTCCTCCTCCTCCTCCTCCTCCTCCTCCTCCTCCTCCTCCTCCTCCTTGTCTTGCCTTTTTCACTTATTGGGAATGGAGATAGAGTTGGGGAGTGCTCCTTTTTTGAAAGGGAAACACTGGAGGAAAAGAAGGGTGTCTAAGGGTGTTGAATAAGACAGAATGTGGGATAAGTAAAGGTTGGATAAGTGAGACTCTACTGCATTATAAAAACAGGTTTTTGAATGCAGCATTTTTACTTCAATTTTTTGCTTTTTTTTTTTTTTTTAGAATTCTGGTTATTTGAATGATGGTTAATTGGGTCTACTGCCAAATATCCTAACAGAGGACCACAATAATTGGTACTGAATTCCTCTGTGTTGGTGGAACTAACACAGACACATTACCCTGTAACAATCATGCTGTAGGTTATGAAAGTTAGAAAAGATACATATGATGATGATTTGCTGTGTGGCATTGTGATACCACAACCTGCTGTAAGACCTTATCTGAAAAATCAAACAAACCCTAATCAATTATTATTTACAATAGAGGAAACAGATTAAAGCTTGAAAGTTCCACAACTCTGTACTTTTTTTTTTTAGATCACGGGGTGCGTAACTTCCAGAAGCTAGATGCTCAAACCTCCTATCACAGCACAAATATTTGGAGGTGGAATCAACAGCATATCTGGGACCACCTCAAGCAGCTCAAGCAGGTGCATGACTCTTTAACAGGTGGGTATACAGTAGAGGAATCCCATTTTATCCCAACAATCAATACATACAAATGTTGGAGACTCCTACAGATAGAATCTCAATAGGAAGAAGAATTTATGGTAGATCACTCCAGCTTTCCTTCTTTACCCCACTGCATCTTGATCATATGGATATATATGAATAATGTATGATGTGTGCTTATGAGAATCTACCATGACAGTAGAGACAGCCACCAGTTTTGAGTTGTATCTTAGAACAGAGAATTCATGACGTTGCTCTAATGTGTATGTATTCCCTTTGTTATGTCCTCACCTTCAGAGGTAACATCCTATCTGGCCATTATATATTATGTGATTAAGAGATTCCTTTTACACGAAGTTTCACATGATGTTCTCAATAACTTCATAAAGAACTTTTTATAAGCCAAATTCTTTGTTGGGGTTAGATATGTGTCATTTCAAGTGCTTGAATTTATTCAGACCACATAAAACAAGCAAATTAACCTCCATAAGGTCAGCCTAGTCTTTCTGATCATTCAATATTTCCTTTGTGGGATTTAATCTTTTAAATTGGTAAGTAGGTCAGGCTCAGAAAGAGCTTGCAGAACTATGAAGGGAGGGCTGCATAGTGTCTGTTTCATTTCATATTCCTGATTTTAGCTTCTGCCAGATCCTCATAAAAATTCATCAAATTGAGTGACTTTTGCAGAGAGAAAATTGATGAAACCTGAAAGAAGAAAAATCAGGCGTAAATGAGCTGATTGTATTATATGAATGCTGGCTTGATTTTTCTGTATTATGGAAAACATCCTTGAGCAACAAGTGGATGTCTCTGCTATATAAATAATGCCTTTTTTACTCTCGTAATTTATAATAATAGTAAATAAACACTACAACATAGAAATTTTGTTGACAGAACCACAATGCAAGAAATCAAGATTTTTAAAATGTTAATATTTCTCTTGAGTTTTAATCATAATTGATCCAATTTGTATTATTTGGATTGATGTCCCTGGATAGATGTGGTCTCCCATTCTGCTAATGAGGAACATGCACTGGATCTTTAGTAATTAAATTATATTCAAAGATAACATTTTGAATTTGACTTGGCAGGGGACTGGAAGAAGAGCTGATGAAGTGTTAACATAATAACTCCACTCATGGGGAAACAAAATTTCCTTTTGTTTCTCTGGTACTGCGATCTCAGAACAGGAAGGAAGGAAGGAAGGGGCAACTGTCCTGCTTCAGAAGTGCATAGAACTAGTTAAGATCAAAATAAAGATCATTCCCTTCAAGTGTGATGAATAGGAGAAGTTAGGGCTGACACCCCCCCCCCTCCCCATTTTCCTCACATTTAGTAGGTCCGCTGGAGAAATTGACAAAAATATTGGGTAAAGGTTATGAATTGAATAAAATGGGGGTGAGGAACTTTGTGTCTTAGGGGATTTCAGCTTCCATAATCTTTTACCATGGTTATTCTGACTGCAGTTGCTTGCATCTGAAAACTTTCTGGAGATTAAAAACTTCCTCTGTGACTGTACAAATGATATATGTAACTGTACTCTGCCAGGATATTAAATGTTTTTCCTTTGTGTTGATCACCCATATTTCAGAGTCTGTTTCATAATTCATACATTATGCGTAAAATATTCTCTAACATTCAACATTATTTGCAGGATGCTATTTACATTTGCTGAGCATAGGGTGCAGAACTCCCACAACAGTGAAAAAATGCAAATAATGAAACTCTTTTCTAACTTGAGAAAACACCTCCCTAGGAATTTCTTGGTCCTGCATCACAAATTCTAAAATCAACTTCAACCAGATGGTGAAGAATCAAAGAATCTATACACATTCAGAGAAATGTTCTTCCTAGGTGTTCAACTTTATGGTTAACTTCCAGCAGAGGCTAACCATAGAGTTGTACTGGAGAACCTGCAGATTCCTATAGAAACTGCAATAATAAAGTCCTCAAATAATCAAATTGGAAAAAAATAAAACTCACCAATGTGGAGGGCCAACTATACAGAGAATTAATTTCCAAATCAATCATACATCAAAGCCAGTTACCTATGTGTCATCTTCTTAGTTGGGATCTTAAAAGCCGAGTGTGTGGGGATTCTGTTGAATGAAATATCTGTGACAAACTAACTTTTCACAAAATGGCCACTTCTAAAAGCTTTGGGACTTCAATTCCCATCACATTAAATCATCAAGAGCTTCTGTGACTTGTAGTCCAAAATATCTAGGAGAGATCACAATTGAGAAATCTGCTCAAAAGGGCTTGGTGATTCTCAGTGGTTGCCATTTCTAGCTCCAGGATTTTTTTTATTATATCTCATTCTACAGCATAGGAAGAAACTTGAGTACAGCATGAAGATCATTTGCTTGCCCCTGCATCTTTTATGTCAATACACCATGACAGATATCAAATATTCCTTACATGTAACAAAGGACAGATAACTTTGTTGTAATGCTTTTGTGTCTGTGGCATCAGTCACATAACCAAAGATATAAGCCAAACTCTGCATGCAGTGAAAAACTAAAGCAACACTTACAATAATTTATTGTACATGCACCAATCACTATTTGACTGTTTGGATATCTCTGAATACCTGCTGCTACACACAAAGAAAATTGAGATAATGGAACAATGCCATACCTAATATCTAGTGTTTGCCTCTAAATGGCTTCATTTAGCTGGATTTATGTCAGATCTTTAATGTTACATTATCACAGTTTTACTGTGATACACCTTGCTTTGTGATCTCTTTGTCACAGTCTTTAAATTTAACATATAGTGTTTTCCCCCTGCATGGCAGATAGCTTAAGTCTAGAGAACAAGCTGTTTCTAGTCTAAATGCATGTGCTATCCTTCAGGGATTACAGATGACATCTATGCAAAAAGTAAGATTTACGTTTGAAACTCTGCAGAAGTCCATATTTCCCCACTTCTCTATATTTTTTCTTAACAATTTTGCAAAACCAATACTTGTGACTTTTTCTTTATGGCAAATGTTCTATGCTAGCTTTATAATTCACTTGTGTAATATGTGTGTGTTCTTCTACATATAGGTTTGGGAATGTACTTGAAATCCTAGTGCAAAAAGTGGGACACACAACACAGTTCAGTCTCCCCCCTCCTCCTCTGCCCCTCCTGCTATTGAATAGGGTACATCAGTTTGCTGTTTTCATGTTTCCCATGAGCAATGTCAGTTGTCAGGAAGAATTGAGATAGGGAATCTATTTCTGACTGTCCCATAGGAGATTGTTGAAATCTGTGTGAAAATGTCAGTCAACTGCAGGCCTGCAAAAAATGTGGCCCAGAGGCCAGATGTGGCCCTCACAAAAATTGGGAGAAGCCTGCAGAGGCTCTGAGTCTAAATCTTAGAGACATCACATGCAGCAATGCAACAACACTGCAACAAAGTAGCAATTGGAAGTCATCAATCCCTCCTCCAAGTGTTTTATCTCTACACATTTCCTTTCTGGATGCACCAACGTTACCAAACTAACCTGTGACATAGGGGGTAAATAAGAACACCTTCAGTTCTTTCCTCTGCCGCTCTTCCTTTCTGTTTGCCTCTGTTGTCTCATTCTCATCCTTTGGCAAAACTGCCAATTCTGCACCATTTGCTTGTGAGGGAGAAATGTGGCTACACTGCTCTTCTTTTTCTTTGCCTCTGGGTTGCCTCTGTCATCTCTTTCTCCTACAGAGGGAAAAACTGCCATTCATTTCCCTCACTTGTGAGAGAGATAAGTAGTTTCACCATAAAGTTGTTGTGAGGTCTCCATGGCAAAGCTACATTTCTCTTTCATAAATGCGGGAAATGAACAACACAGAGTTGGCAGTTTTTCCCTCTGTAGGAGAAGGAGTTGACAAGGGCAACCCAGGTGGGGAGGACTGCAACTCTCCAACACATTGAGGGGAGGTGGGGAAATGGAAGCTAATTCACTTTGCTGCTTGCTTTGAGGAAAAGATGCTCTCTCACAAATATGTTTAGTCTAGGTTCCTGTGGGTTTTTTCGGGCTATATGGCCATGTTCTAGAGGCATTTCTCCTAGGAGAAATGCCTCTAGAACATGGCCATATAGCCCGAAAAAACCCACAAGAACCTAGTGATTCCAGCCATGAAAGCCTTCGACAATATGTTTAGTCTATTTAAGACCTCTGTTGCTAACAGTGGCAACTGCCTATTAATTCAGGATTGAAGGAGTTGGCCTGGAAGGTGCTACTTAATGTAACTGAGTAGCACATGTAAAATCCATAGCTAGTCCCATAATTAAGTATTTCAAGTAGAATTCCAGCCATCATCTATTACCCTTTATTCATCTCCCACAGCTGTACAGAAAAATTCAATCAAAAGAAAAAAAATACATATATTTCCTCTTGAGCAAAATGTCTTAATTTTTGCAGCCTATCATCTAAAGACAGGCTAATTTGAAAACATGTTTGTTGTTTATTTATTATAATCTTACCATTTTTACAGAGTAGATCACAATAGGCCAATGATGTAAAAAGAATGGAAGTAATTAGGTCTCATTAAAACACAATTGAACAGTTTAAAAATGATTAAAAACATAACCAAGGGAGGGGGGGGGTTCACCCACCCAATTCCAACATTCTTTAAATAGCTATGGTGGTTTATGATTAAAGGGGGGGGGGGCTCAGACATAAACATGAAAATTATACAGGTGTTTCATTGCCTTTTATTTGGTGTAGGTAAGTGATTCTCAGCCTGTAGGTCCCCAGTTGTTTTAGAGTACAACTCCCAGAAATCCTAATGGTAAACTGGCTGGGATTTCTGGGAGTTGTAGGCCAAAACACATGGGGACCCACAGGTTGAGAACCACTGGTAGAGATTATGTATGTTTTGTGATTTGGTGTACAGTCTGTGGATGAGATAGTGTGTTTCATTTATTTGTTTTGCTCATACTTTTAATGTATGTTTTGCACTTATGGCACATCATTAAACAATGACTTGGTAACTCTATTTGTATATCATTAGAGAGGTGTGTGTTTGTATGTGTGTGTGGTACCTTCTTCTTGAGTTAGAATCTATCTCTGTTCCATTCTGTGCTCTGCCAGTTTAATACAAATAATTGCATCATGTGTATAATCTTCTGTTCTTGGTTGCTTGCTAAAGTTGCTCTCTGGCAGAGAAAGCAAGATGCAGCATAGATAGAGTAGCACCAGTGAGAATCGGTATCTATGATGAAGGATACAAAAGAAAACACATTTAGAAGGCTTTGCCTTTCCTTTCTTTACTTAAAGCAAGAATATCGGAAATCTCTTTGTTATTTTTGCATTTGAGATAGATGTCCTGTCTTTCTCCAAATTATATATAGTGACATTCATGATCAAAATGCATATAAATGAATGAGATAATCAGACAGTATTAAGCAGGTCAGTCCAAACTCTGCACATATTTTAACCCAAAAGCATTTGAAGGGTGATTTTCAAAAGCTTGCTCAACTAAATATCTCTAGCATTCTTGTAGCAGTGATTGTGTATTAGTAGCATCATGAAACCCATTTGGTATAGTTCATCAGGAGACAAGGAGCAATTTATTGTCCTGGAGATATATCCCACATAAAAGCATAGAGAAAAGAAATTGGAGAGAAACATAAAGTTGTCTTTCAAGAAATGAGGTGGTCTGCTTACCTTGGGGATTTTCTAAAAGCTCTGGGAGCAATCGTTATAAAATATTAGAAAAGCCTCATAAGCCTGTCAAAAATCCACTAGTCTGTGCTTGGCTTTTCTCAAATCCACTTTTCTTCCAATGTGGATGCCCACCAGAAAGAATGAAAGGAAAATAGCCTGTCATCCTAATAAGGATGTTGTGAGTCATGTCTAAGATTTCTTATCTCCATCTTGCACAAAAATCATACAACTATCAAGGAAGGAAAAGGAATTGCAGGGGGGACAAGAGACCTTTGCAGGTTTTAACTACAGTGTTCTCATTTATCATCAAGCTGTATTCCAGAAATAAAGCTATAGAGGTCCATAGGAACACATTTTTGTAATTAGTAATTTAAGTACATAGACATCATTTGAAAATTTTCACAGGAAATTGACTTACAATAAATTATAATTATCTGAAAATTTTGTTTATTGGTATGAAAAATCACAAATCAACTCTTGTAAAGTTTTGCACAAAAAACTGAAGCTGGAATTAGCCATCAAAATTACAAATTTATAACTGTATCCATAGCTATACTGTACATAATACACTGTTATTGATGTGTGCCTTCAAGTAATTTCTGACTTATGGCAACCCCAAGGCATCAATTTTTGCTGTGGTTATTATAGTGACCACACTGAGATGAGTCTCCTTTCTGATCCTATTTAGCCTTCAATTGCTAAGATTAAACAAGTTTCTTGGCAAAGCAACATAGACATAAGCTGGTCTCATGGAAGCCTCCCTCTCCCCATTGCCTAGGGAAGTGATGGGGAACATTTTAGAGATAAAGTGCCCAAAATGCATGTGTGTTGGGGGGGATGGGGGATAAGCAATGGGGAGTGGTGAGTGGCAAGTGGGGGGGGGGGCAGCCAGGAGGGCAAGCAGGAGGGTGGTTGTGGTTGTAGGTATGTGAGCAAGTGCACAGGCAAGTAAGCAAGGGGGTGGGCAAACTAGGTATTACTCAACAGCCAACCCATATGGCTTTTTCAGCATGGAATGGGGATACAGCTTTATCTTGCCCTTCACTTAGGGGAACAGTAAGGTTTTGGAATGTACTGTGTGAGATATTCTAGTAGAGATGTGATCATTCAGGATTCCACATCATACCCATTTCAGTTATGCCCTAGCTTTAAAAAAATCATTCAAATATATTTGTCAGTTCACCCATGAGTAAAGTTGTACATGTACCAATGTTTGAATTAAAAGATTTAGGAAGGATAAACTAGGTAGTACACCCAATTTAGCATATATTCAGAAATAGCCACTATGAGGTAGTCATTTGAATGTGGGACAAGGATTTTGAAATAACCTGCTTGGCTAAGTTGACTTTGTGCAAGTGACACACTCTGCCTCACAAAGAAGCAAAGGCAAACCCCTTGAACAAATCTTGCCAAGATAATCTTATGATTAAGTTCATTTTAGGGTCACTATAAGTCATAAATGACACAGCAGCAATATCCTGAAGATCCTGAAGGCCAGAAAATGGTTCTTTTGTACATCTCTTCAGAACTTCTCTTTGCCTTTCATTATACAGAGAAAACTTTAAAATTACTGTGTATGTTTTGTTGCCGACAATCAAAGATTTTTTTGCTCTGAAAACCTCCATGTGGGTTCTCTGACCCTTTCCAAGTGAATTTTCCCATGAGACAGTAAAAATACTTTTCATTAAATTGAGCAGAAACACAATTTCATTTATAAAAAGAAAGACTCCTACACCTGACAAAGCTAACTCAGACTCCTGCTGTGTAATAACCACCACTCTTTCAGAGTATCTTCCACAAAACATTGTAATGCATACTGTATCAAGAAGCCATTGGTGTTAGATGTTACTTATCACACAGTTCTAGCTTGCAGTTTTCCTCTTAGCATGCATAAATAAGAGGGAAAGGGGCCATTTGACCTGTACTGCAGAGGAACAGAGGGAGGGGGACACTACTTTCCACCATTTTTCTGCTTTCTCAGAGGCCAGACCACAAAGCTTGTAATGGTGCCACAGGGACAGGAAATTTTGCAAATAGTGTGATTCTAGCCTATTGCAAGGTTTCAAAGTTGAGATTTGGGATGTACAAGATCTCAACTCATATGTATGTGAGTTTCCTTCTCAGCTAGTAATCCATATCGATGGTTTGAGTGACCTCTTTGACTAGGGAGCACTCTCCAAGATTGATACCAAAAGGGTTACAAATCAGTTTTTAGTCAACTTTAGATTTGATTTGGGGTGCTGATTCAGAAAATTGCATTGGATAGACCACATCAGCTCTAGTTTCCGATTCAGAACATATGCCATGGTCAGCAACAGTGAAGGAGTGGTAGGTGGTGCGAAAGGAGCGGAAATTATACACACACACACACACACACACACACACAATAAATAAAAGATAAATAAAGAGGAAGGAGGCTTGTGGACCAGATTTTCATCCTAACAGCCCACTGATAGTCTGCAGCCCACAGGCTAAGAACCACTGGACTACTGGGATGATGGGTCGGTCAGGGATCTTACACCCATATATACCTGATACAAGTCAGTTTCAGAATTGGAAAGAAAAGGGCAAATAGGGAAGCCTCACTTTGGCACCTCTTTTGTGTTCAGCTGTATTCCATCGTAAGTCTAGTTCTATGTCATGGCTTTGGTAGCCACAGATGCAGGTGAAACATCAGGAGAAAATGCTGCTAGAACACTGCCATACAGCCCAGAAACTGCACACACTCCAGTTATTCCAGCTGTGAAATCCTTTGCTAATATATAGACAGATATTATGAGTATTTGTAATATTTTATTTATTTATTTATTTATTTATTTATTTATTTACTATATTTCTATATCATCCTTCTCAGCCCGAGAGTGAATCAGGGCAGTTTACAAAAAGGCACAATTTAATGCTACAATAATATAAAAACAGTTAAAAGCATATAAAGTAAATAAAATTCCATAAACAGTAAAATCAATAAACGCATAAATCTTCTGCATCTCAATACCAAAATCGTTATCTGATCACAATTGTCTAGTAATATTATTGCCATCATCATCACCACCATCATCATCATTTCTTTTATAAAACTGTAAATCAAGGAAGATAAAAAAGAAGTCTCTTCCACATGAGCATCAACTCTCTAGTTAAGTGAGCATTTTAGTTTCATTCAGTTGGCCTGAGATTCATGTTATCAGATATGTTCCTAATCCAGACTCCTCATTGAGATCTAAAATAATTATTTTTCTTAGGCAACATCTAACTTTTCTCTACAAAAAATGTTTTTTGGCATTTCCTTGGGTCTTGGTTGGCTCATTGTCTAGATATCGCCTTCAGGTCACTAACCTATATGGATCAATCAGTAGGGTTTTCTCCTTCTAGGAAATATTATAGATCAATAGATGAATTGATCTGATTGCAGGAAATGGCAAGTAACATCAAAGATTCTTCTTTATTTCTGATGAAATTTCACTTTAGTAAAGGAGTGGAGGTGAAGAGGAAAATACTGAAATTCTGTTTCAGATGCTGATAGGCCATATAGTTTATGCTTAGCTGGGTCACTTAAACTGTCTTGAAAACTATTTTCAATCATCTGATAAATTCTTATTTCAAAATATATCAGTAAGAGTAGTTATTGCCTTGCCTAGACATTTGAAATAAAAAAAAAATATGAGGAAGAAAGCCAGAATTACAACTCTACATACTCGTATACAGCATTTTTTTTAAGGGAAGAGGGTTTTTTTTTGTTATAGCTGTGTTGACACCATCTTAGTGTTGACATGTTCTTCACATCCATTGCCCACATCAATACCATACAGATGAATACACAATATCCTTATAGATTACCACAAACAGCAAGCAGGATCAAACAGGATACATTGCATGAGATATGCCAGACTGATGTGCCAATAAAACAATTCAGAGTTCCTTGGCATGTGCTTTAAGACAAATCTATTTTGCGCAAGTGTTGAATGAATATCCTTCTATTTCAGTCAAGGTTCTTGTTGTTGCTACTCAGGAGAACTCAGCTCATGTCTCAAGGCATTGTGATTTTGATATACCATTTGCAAGAGGCCTGTCCTTTAAAAATTATTGGTATTTTCAGTAAAGATTGTTTGAGTATTAAATGACTTTTCAACTCTCTGTAGAAATTAAATGCTACCATGCACTGTCAGAAAAGCATTCATTGGAACCTTAAAGTCAAGTGAATATTTTTAATGGGATTTCACAGTATTTTGTTGTTGTTTCCATTTCATAATGGGAAACATTCCATGTGGGAGAAGGAACATTTTGTGTGTGTGTGTGATTTTCAAAGTAGATTTAGAAGACCTTGGGAAACCCGGTTTAGAAAAAATACAATTGAATATAGGTTTTACCGATTTGGGAGCTAACTTAAGAGATTTGGATCAGGTGCCCCTTTCAAAAGTGATGATAAGAAACATGACCTTTCAATTTCACAGCTACATTTTAGCATCATAACTCAGGAGTTTCTTACATTCTCATATTGGGCAAAACTAGAAGTTTGGGAAGAGGTATGTGATCTCCCTAGGCAGTGGCTCTCAACCCTGGATGTTTTGGCCTATTACTCCCAGAAATCCCAGCCAATTTGCCAGGTGTTAGGATTTCTGGGAGTCGAAGGCCAAAACATCTGGGGGCCCACAGGTTGAGAACCACTGCTCTAAAGCAAAAGTACATTAACAGAATCAAATTACTATTTGAACTGCTATAAAAGATGAATGAGGGTGGTGTGACTTGTGTAGATCCAATGGGCCTGTTCTATGTAGATCTATGTGAGCCTTATAGCCCATACTCACTGTATTAGTCTAGATTGGCCCTGGATGTCTTCACAACTTTACTGAATCTCTGGAGGGTATCATGGAGTAAACCAGGTCAGTCTGGCTTAACCCCACTTCACGTTAAAGTTGGTGGATGTTCCAAAGTTTGCTTGAAACTCCAGTGCAACCCCACAGTTTTGGGGCAGTGTGGGCAGCAAGAACAGATCCAGTTCATACTGGTCTGCTGTCCATGTGCGCAACCAGCACTTTTTGCCTTATTGATGCCACGAAAAGAGGTTCAGTTCAGGCTGTGTTGTCAATATCATCATTCACAGATGGCCGCAGAATTTCATAATGACTCTTGGGTGTAATGAGCACTCTGTGCTGAGATCAGCAGAGGTGTATATATGACTTGGAAGAAGGAACTGCTGTGGTCTCAACCTGTGAAGATTGTCTGGACTACAACCTACCACTATCACAGGTTCAGCACAGTGTGTGTGGTTGCCTCCAATGCCAGCCACAAGCATTTCTAGTCCTGATTGGCCATGGATTAACTGGCCACTGAAGATAAGGCCTTGGAGTCATGGCCCCAGTCTCTTTTGGAAACATATTCAACTTGATCCTATAACTCATTTAACTATCATATATTTGCCTCTTTGCCTGAACCACTTTGCACAAGTAATGTCAGATAGTCCTATAGGAGCATGCAAAATAAAATAACATTAGGAACAGAATATTACCTGATGATGAGTTTAATTGCTTTCCATCAAAGGACAGTTTCCCAAGTGCCTTTAGAAAACACATTATATACTATAATGTATCACTTCTAAATATTGTTATTGTTAAGAATACTTAACAAAAGAGTCATTAAATGCACATTTAAACTATTGTAGATTCACAGCTGAATTATATAAGAAGAAAATGTGCATATAAAATGTAGAATGGCCAGTAGCTTCATGGTCTTTTGTCTGTTGTATACCTTTGCTTAGAAGTACAATGGTGAACGAAATACCCCTTTTGTAGTTTATTGTATGCCTGTAATGGACAATGACCCAAAATATTATTTAAAGTATCTTAAATTCATGGTGCATTTGCTGTAATTAAAAAGAAATTTGCAAAGCATCAAGGGGAAAAGAAAAGGCAATGAAAAGATGAAATAATTAATTTGGGAACAAAATAACTTTACTCAATGAAAATGTTAATGAGTCCTTATTTTAGTGAAATTTACCTGAAATTCTAGTAGAATTAACAGTCATACTCAGGCATCCTAATTAAAAACAAATCAACACAGCCTAACTGAAATTGTATCTGTGGGAACTCAATATAGATGGTGTTCTGGGTGGATGACTCTAAGTTTATAACAATCTAATTGTTTCATGAGCAGCATATCTCCAGCATTTAGTTTTTAATCAAGTTTCAAAGAACGAGGGGAATGGAAACTATGATGAAGCCATTGTTCAGAAATAGAACTCATGCACCTATGATTTCCAGTATACCCAATATATATATTGGCAATATATTGCCTCTATGGCTCCCAAAAACTCCAGGATCAAATCACTGATTTGGTGGAAAGATTGGGGAACTCCACTTTAGGAACTGCTATTATCCTCCAAAGAAAGATTCACAGCCATTATTGAATAAAAATGAATGCTTTCAAGATTTTTTAAATTTTTTTATAAAAACAGAAACAAACTGGTTTAGAAAATGAAAAGGGAAAATCTTAAATGTTGGGAGAGGCTTGCATAAGGTCCCAATGAAGGAGATGAGATCGACTCACAGACACAGTCATGCTGCAAGTTGCTGACTGAAAGGGTGTCAGAAAATGAGATTGAAACAGTATTCTTCATAACTCAAATGTTGAGCTATCTCATGATATAAGAATATACACTATATTTTGGTGTACTATTCCAATCTGTGTTACCAGGAATTCAAAGTAATAATAAGTTAAAATTCATGATATGCTGGCTTCAAAATCAGTTATGAAAAGCTTGTGTTCTACTGAAATTCAAAATAGAACCATTAATTTCAGTTAATTTATTAGTCATGTATTACTCTTCAAAATCTATATATAGGTTGTATTCATAAATTGCATGATGCCCACACTTCTATCATTTTGAAGGGACCACAATTCCAACAACAGAATTTTTGTTCAGGGGTGGGAATGGCATATTTTCCAGTCTAAATAAAAACAGAAATGTTTCAAATACACATTTTTATTTATGCCAGCTTTTATATATATGCAGGGATGACTTTTTATGTTTTGTGTATCTTTAACTTTTATATGTTTTAAATAATATTAAAATATATCATATGGTTTTACTTGATTTTATATGGTATGCTACATTTTTTAACTTATTGCTTTTGGAAATTGCAGATGATGTAGCCCAAACGTACAAAGGACTGTTTATTTCCCACCTTTGTGCTACAGGACCGAATGGACTTTAACACAAGGCAACATCATATGTTCATCAACAGAACGAATTGAGATCAGTGAAAAAAAAGGAGAGGGAGTTGACAATCATGTTTAACTTATTTTTGAATGACAGAACCATTACAGAACCCAAAGAGTTTTTTTAACACTGAAAAAGATGTACATGTATGTGCACCCACCTCTCATTTTTGAGCTATTAAAGGCCATTTTGCCTCTTACTTCTTCAGTTATGTGGACTTTTTAAAATGCTTTTCTACTCAGTAGGAATTATCCATTTATTAGTTGGTTGTGAATATAATTCCAAGTGCAATCACTCACGCAACTATGTTGTATCACACAATCATCCATTATTCCCCACACAGCTTTTGGAGCATTCCTTTTATTCTAGATGGGTTATAGGCTTGAAATCATTTTCTCAGTGCTTATCTTTCAAACTGCTGTCCTTTCAGTCTATTATAGCCCTTCTGGATTATTTTGGGATGAAAAATACTCCATATATATTTTGTTAAGTAATATCTTTCCTGTTGCATGTGCAACCACTTCTGTTGATTTATAGTATCACTCTGCTGTTTTTTATGGCCAGAGTTGCCACAACTCAGTTGACCATATATATTTATAGCAAAGAGTGTTCCAATTGGATGTTTATTTATGGGAAAGATTGATTTCACACTTGAGGGTCTGCTTTTGTGCATGTTTGATGAAAGAAACAACACAGCATGGACTGCAGATGGAAATTTGAACCCAGTTACACTGTTCAGGGCATAATGTATGAAGTAGTTAAAAAGTTCTTTCGATCTGAAGCAGTGGTAAAATAGAAAATGGGGAGGACAGATAAGATTTCAGTTGTTAAGACAATAGTACTGAAATACCCATTGCCTGATCTCATTATTTTCTTGTTGGTAAGAAAATTCCATTTGATTGTGTCTCAACTAGCAGAAGCAGAAGCAGAACTCAAAAATGCACCAGCTGTAGGAGGTTAAGATTACCTATAAAGCACATTGTGGCAGAACTTTTCTTATGCTTCCATATGCAGTCAGTGGAGTTAGGGGCACAGGACCCCGTGAAAGAGAAAAACCACAACTCAAAACATTGCTATTTTTTCTCTCCTGAGAAAACATCTCTATAGGAATTTATAAATCTATCGGCATGACTCTATGGTTGACTTCCATGGAAGCTGAATCATACCAAGGGAAAAAATGAATTCCACCTCTTGTGTTACTTTTCATTGGTATTGAAGAACATATTGCCTTGTATCCAGGCCTGTAGCAAGGATTTCATTTGGGGGGGGGGGGTATTTTTTTCAGGGGGGGTTTGGGGGGGCTGAGTTTCGGGGGGGGGATGAGTCTGAGTGAAAGAGGGTCTACCCTAGCCAACCTTTTGTATTGTTACCCCAATACCCCCATGCATATGGGACATATTGAGTATGGTGATCAGATCATGATATGAATAAACATAACAATTTAAATAATGCACCAGTAAGGCCTTTTTGCGAACCACCATGAGAATTTCGGGGGGGGGGGGTTGAAGGCCCCCCCCCCCCCGGCTACATGCCTGCTTGTATCAAAGTCCATTAGGTCTTGTAGCCCAAAGGTGGGAAACAAACAATCCTATATATGTTTTAGGCTATATTATCCACAACTCCCAAAACAATAAATCAAAAGTATGTAGGATACCATGTATGTAACACATTTTAAAATCAATTTAAACATACAGAACTTAAAAGATATATAAAACCTTAAAAGCCACCTCTGTGTATGGGGGACCTAGAAATTCTTAGAGAGAGCACTTTATTCAAACATATGAATAATCAAACTCACAAAATCAAACCCAAAAATGTAGAGGGCTGACTATATGTCCTTCTTATGGCAGAACCTCTTTGCCGATTAAGAAATGTCAGCAGAAGAGCCAAAATACAGGTTGGAGAAAGGGCAGGGCAAGAGATGGACTACCTTATATCTGCATCACTAGCACAGGAAAACAGCTATAACATTGCAGAAATGTTAATTACAGATTGTAGGAGTGTGTAAGATGGAAAAAATCAATTGCGATCTTTTTTTTTTTAAAAAAAACTTCAGATGGCCCTTATTTTGTTTTGAAAATATTTTGAAAAATTGGAGGGTGGGACTAGTTTTGAATCCAGATTTCAGAAGTTTTGTTATCATTTCATTAGTTTTGTTCCATTGCCCGCAATGGGGGAATTTTAGAGGCTTGAGCCTCTGTCATTTTTATGGCTATCGGGATGAAACTTGGCACACTTGTAGGAGATAATTACAACCATAAGCCAAGTTTCAGAATGTTTTACTCATCCACTGTCTTTTTTAAAAAATATATAAAGGATGTTTTTACACTAAAAAAAAAAAACCCCAAAGAGGTATGCTTTTAGATATTCCCACAGCAACAGAACATCAGTAGAGCATTGTTCCTACAGTGTTTTAGAATGTTTTGCACATGCACTGATTTTTTTGGGGAAATAAATAAAACTTCTCTCTCCTACTAAGAGGAGGAGACAACATGCAGAAAAAAATAGGGAATTCAGGCACTTAATGTCCAGATCAATGTTGAGTAAAACCAGCCTGTGATTGACTGAGGAAGACCATGTGATGCAGCAAAAATAGCTGCATTCAGCCCCATCGCCCCAATGGAAAGATAATGCTTCCTTCAACTTGGAAAAAAAATGGTCAGGATATTAAAAACCTAATGAACGTTTCCAAGAATTCTGTGTGGCTGTTTTGTTCTATCTAGGTTCTAATCGGAGCTTCCAGTGTTTTGTTTTGGTGATTCATATCTATGGATTGCCTAATTTGGCTGAATTCCAAATTGACTGCCGGAATTTCTCACACCCCAAACAGATAGTCCTAAGTAAATTCCAGCACCCATAATATGGGATTTGAATTCAATATAACTTCAGAAAGTACAATATCAATGTAGTGATCCTTGTCCATCTTGGCTGTCTAGAATGTTTGATTAAATGTTCCCTGTAAAATTAATAGGATATCCTTTAGTTGTTATTAACTTTTCACTCTACTTTGAACAAAACCTAAATGCAATGGATTCAGTCTGTATCCATATGAACTAAATTTTCAGGGTTTGTTTCTGAGAACCCTTTTACACTGTTCCAAAACCTGGGAGGAACTGGGATTTTTAAAACACATTTCCTTCTTGGTTTCTGTCCCCACCTCAAACTAAACACTGTGCTTTCCCTTGGGAGGTGGAGGGGGGTGGTGGTGGCTAGATGCCATCCTGTGTGAATCAAAAGTTGATTCAGGATGTTATCCAGCCCACCTCCAGCCTTTTATTTTCCTTTCCAAAACTCATTTTGCACCTCAGGAGCATTCCCGAGAGGGGGGCCAGTGCTGCCAGCAGGCCACTTCGGTAAGTTTGGGAGGTGAAAATTGGAGGCTGGGGGGAGAGGGGAACCATCCCACTCCTTTGGGCTCCATGAGGCCAAAAAACCTTATCTTAATTTCTGGATTTTTGCAGGTATCATATTAATCTGGAGTAAACTGGGATTTCCCAGTTTACTTTGGATTATTCATTTATTCATAGGTATAACTGCCCCTAGGCACTTCACTCATTTCATCTGATGAAGTAAAACATAACCTGTGAAAGCTTATGTTACCAGCGACTTTCAGTGCTAAACGTGCTATGGGATCCCTTTATATAATGATCCAACATGGCTATGTCTTTGAATTCTATCAACGCCGATCACAATAATTGTTTCAGGAGTGTAATAATTTTGATGTGTTCAGATTTCACTGTCTCAGTGTTAAAGCACTTGGGTCGGATCCAGACTTAATGATGCCTAAAGTAAACTCACTGAAATCAGTGTAGAAAATTAATTATTTTTGTAATGTTCTTTAATTTTAGGGGATTTCTTCTAATCATGACTCAACTGGATCCAACCCCCTGCTGAGGTTGGAAAAGTAGAGGGGGTAGAACTACCAGTACCCTTTCATTAGATTCCTTTTGCAAGCATGTGAGAGAAACTTTTCTGGACAGATTTGCAGACTCAGGGAATAAAACATGCTGGTTTATACCAATTCATTTTCTGTGACATTAACAACATTGTGCAACAAACAATGTCATTCCCCATATATAATGTAATGCATACAAACGACCCTTTAATGACTTCTTCTAAAGTTCTTGCAGTGTAGGGCTAACTGGAATATAAAAGGAAATCATGCATAGACAACATAATAGATTAATCATTAGAGCTGGGTAAATCATCACACTATGAAAAAAGTTATCTTTGTAAGTGTGCCCTATACTGCAATGGATGAGCACTGTGTTGATGCAAATGAGTGGCTGAAGATTTCTTTGGGGAGGAAAACATACTTTTAAATCTTTTCTTTGACAACAGGAAAACAGGAAAAAGAAAAAGGGGAAAGCAATAATTGCCCTTGTAACTACTTTTAAGCTGTGCTGACTTCAAGAAAACCTTATTTACAGAAATTGTTTTTCAAGTGCACAAGACTATTGTCCTGTTCGAATACTGGAATCAGGGTTGAAATGGGGCAAATTATTCCCCATTCCTTGTGCAGATAGTTCAGCTTCTTGAATTGATACTTGAATATTATGCATAGCTTTGTGGGAAATTAAATGCCACTCATTGGTGGTTGCTGTCATTTTAATATCCCAACAGATTTGGAAGTACACTTTCCCAAATCATTATACATAAAATTATGATCAGGATCTAGTGCCATAATATCAGTGGATCCCACTATAAACTTTGACAATAAGAAGGGAGTACTGACCTCAATAGTTTTGAATGTTGAAGTATTCAATGTGGTTTGGTTGTGGCTCTGACTAACTGAAGTGGCATTAGCTACTTCAGTTAGTCAGAACCAGAGGAAGATCCAGCAGCACAGGAAGACTGGGCATGTGAGCATGTACCTTGCTAGAAGTGCTTCCCAGAAAGATATGGAGCCAGTCTGATAAATGACCCTGTTTTAGTAGGTTGCCATCAGGAAACTCTAGCTTTATCCTGATTGCTTGGTCTGGCAATGGGCCTTGAGGGTGGACAACAATTTTATGTTACAAATGGGGGAAAACTCAAATGTGAATTATATTTATTTCATTCATTTCAGATAGGATCTTCCTAAATTTAAAACTTTCTTAAAATTGGTAGAAAAAAAGTTTTATTTTAAAAAAATAGAAAGTGAAAGAAAACAACACAAACAGATTCACCCAGTTGGGCTTTATGTATAGCTTTTAAAGGTTTGCCTTTGAATAAGTAATTACCCGGCCATGCTTGTGCTGAATAAGGCATTACCTATTACATCGGGTCAGTGCAAATAGTTGAGTATTTGCTTATTTGCTAACAACAACAACAACAACAACAACAACAACAACAACAACAATGCTTCTGTAGCCCACATGTCAATGGATGTCCAGAATCAGCAGCATCCACCATGGTCCTTTTTATCCTGGGCAACGACCGAGCCAGTATAGACTTCATTTTGGTTTGTTTCTCCATAATGTTAATGGGCTATGTGCTCTTAGTTCCACTCCTCAGCTGAGACCTCTCTGACTTGGTTGAACCTCCTGGTAGTTACACTACCGCCAGCACAGCTCTTAGCATCCTTGGAGCAGTTAAGCTCCCCACCATGACAAGGTAGCACCCTGCAAAAGGCCACCTTACTTGGATCTGCATGCATCATTCGGAACGTTGATATTAATGTTGATGCAAATGTTGATGGGCCTAATTTGGATAGTGAGGCTGAAGTGATCAATGAGGATGAGGCTCAAGATGGAGACACTTTGGGCAGTAAAAATCCTACAGGCTTTGATTTAGAGGCTTCAAGGAAAAAGTCAAGTTCTTATGAGAAAGTTTCTGTCAGACTGAGATAAGAAAATACACTCCCTTTTTCTCCTGGCCCAAGTTTGCAAGATAACTTGACACCTGGTCGGGTCAACGATAATAGCCGAAGTTTGGAGATAAACCAGAACCACAGGGAGGCCCAATGTTTACGTAGGTCCGAGAGAATCCGACAACTGAAACCAAAGATTAGAGTTAGCCGGAATCAGTTTCTGGGATTTAAGAGTGCACGTGAGGGAGATTTCCTCAGACCAAGCATCGTTTAGAATCAAGTACAAACCTCGTGGGTTTTCCAGTTTCCAGTGGTCTGGTCTCCAAGGGAATTTCTGGCTTCAAGTGAGATTAGCAAGGGCTAATCTGTTCATGGATTTCTATTGAGAGTTTTTTTTTTACATTACTGCTTTGGATTTCCTGCAAGCTTACTGGACATTGCTGTTTGCTGTTTCATTTTGGCTTTTTTATCTTTGGACTTCATTCTATTTTATATTCATCATTCAATAAAAAGGATTGCATTTTTCCTAAACCAAGGTGTGGTGTATTAATGGCCCCTGTCTCCTGATCTGGAGTGCAACAGCTTGTTATAAAAGTAAATTTGATGGAGGAGAAAGTAAAAATGACAGAATTAAGAGTGTTCTGCATGTAGGGAATGTAGATGTAGCACACCACAACCCATAACTTGAATTCAAAAGTTTATATAAGCACATTAGAACAAAATTTTGTTTTTTAATTCTGTAGTATTTTTTCAAGACTTGTCTACACTAACTAAAACTCATATTCACTTTGAATCCAACCGTTCTCTAATTATTAAGGTCATTTTGGATTCTAATCCTCTGGGGTATTACGTAGTTATCTCTCCCAATTTGAATATCAGAGATAGTATGCTTCTAGAAATCTGTTTAGAAGTGGTATTCCTACACAACAAAAATGTGGTATTACTGGAGTGAAGGCATGCTTACTTCCCAGCATTACAACAGCAAAGAAACAGCATTACAACAGCAAAGAAACCAGAAACAAGTGTTAGCCCACCTCACACTAACAATGTTGGAACTCTTTGACTCTGAAATATTTGCTAGGTATATTTAACATATTTTAGTTTCAATCATATTTTTGAGTCTCACTTGAAAAACCTTACACGCCTCATTGAATTTTACTTCCAGTAAAGTTTCAATGGCAGTCCAGCTCCAAACCTCTATGCTACAAAGAAAGTTGAAACAGATGTACACAGTAGGAGATGCAAGTGCGTATTCCTTGCAATATTTTTACTTGCACTGTGGGATATGCTCAGAAATACATCCTTCAGTGACCAGATTACAGACCTCTAAATGCTTGTATTTCCCTTCCAATGACCAATCACAAAAGAAAACACACTAATTGCAAGATGCATGGGGTGGACAATGTCATGTTATGACAGACACCTTTCATCACTTGATGGAACCCTGCTTTAAAAAGCATGTTACCCATATTGTTGAGTTTGAAACTGCTGTGAGCTTGCAGAGAGATTAAGTTCAACGTACTTCTCTTTTAAGCCCTGCTTGCCTTCAAAGAGCAGCAAACACAAATGTAACAAAATCCCACTTAGTGCTTACTCCTTCATCCTTTGCTAATAGGTAAACATGTTCTTGTCAGAGCACTGAAGCACCCATTTATTTTAGTCTCAAATGGAGTATATATAGTCATGTATCTGATTGCAATCAGATTTTAAACAATTATATCTTGATTAAGGAGGGTTTTTAGTTTAAGTTACCAACAATATTGGACTTTGAATACAGGACTGTGATTAAGATGTTTTGATGCTGCATTTGTGGGCAATTAACTATGCCCATTTTACATTAACTCTTCCAGAAGTTTTTCCCCCCAGTATAATCAGGACAAATAAAGAACTTTAGGATATGTCGCTTGATGCTAGAACTGACAAAACCAATAATTAGATACTACAATTAATCAAAGTGCTTGTGATTTTTCTCTACAATATTGTGTCAGCTTGTGATTTTCTTCAGCAATATTTTTCAGTCTTTGAGTTTTGTATCAATAACATCATCAGCTGCCAGTTGAGAAACAGCACTGAAATGTTTTGGAGGTTAAAGCACAGATATCTTTTTAAAATATATATGTTGATTTCAGACTAGAAACCCAAGACCTAGATGCTTCTTTCCTTTTTCAGAAAAAAGAGTAAAACGAATGAAGCATAAAAAGGGATATTGACATTGTGACTTGTCTGTGGGACAGAGGGGCACAGTGGCTTTTAATCCAGGCTCCTGTGCTACTGACTGCATTGGCATCTAATCACAAATCTTCAGTGAAATGAGAATTTAGTTTAAAGGGGAGTACGTCAGTTGTTAGGGGAATGCTGGAGTCATCGAGAGTGAATTGAAGTTGTGCCACATATTAGATTTCTTAAAGGAGAAATTTTTCCTGATGCAAAACTGTAACCTTAAGGCACTGAATGTCCTTTCTGAAATGCATGGACTATTAGATGGAAAGCCATGTTAACCGAGTGTAGTGACTTGGACTGACCATAGGGATAATCTTTGACTGGTTTCATCTAGTTCTGCCAATGTCAAGCAAATAGCTTCTTCGTGGAAGAAACTTATAATGATTTAAACCATTGTTTCATCTTAAACACGAACTGTTGGTGATTCTGTAGGGTTTCAACCAGGGGGCTTTCTCAGCCCTCATGTGAAATTTCAGAGAATTAAATTTGGGACCTGTGATATGGTGTCAGAACAATAACCTACCGGGCAGAGATAGGTCAATATGATCTATCAGGCAGTTTTTAGAAATTTGTGAGTACAGATTTTTCTCAGTAATATTTTCATTATGTGGTATCAACAATACCAGTTCTCTCATGACCTACACTTAGCCACATGATTCTGGTGATTGGTTGAAGTAGGGAAGCAAATCACACAGCCTTTTACCTATTGCTGGGAAGGCTGCCCATCAACTCCATTTTCATATCT
The DNA here is from genome assembly GCF_037176765.1 of Anolis sagrei. Lineage (NCBI taxonomy): Eukaryota > Metazoa > Chordata > Lepidosauria > Squamata > Anolidae > Anolis > Anolis sagrei. The sequence goes on along the minus strand of NC_090025.1, from coordinate 126,723,673 downwards.
GAAAGTAACTGGATTTGCATCTGATACTTCTGCTGCCACCTATCCAACTCAGGAACACTCACCCAGTACAATGCTCCAAGGGGACCTCTTCCGGAGCAAGACATTGACCCCATCTACATTGACCATTTAATGTAGGTTGAAGGCAATTTCAAAGTGTGACAGCTATATAATGCATGACACAAAAGCATTCAGTTCTTGTGGGTTTTTTCGGGCTATATGGCCATGTTCTAGAGGCATTTCTCCTGACGTTTCACCTGCATCTGCGTCAGGAGAAATGCCTCTAGAACATGGCCATATAGCCCGAAAAAACCCACAAGAACTGAATGATTCCGGCCATGAAAGCCTTCGACAATACAATGACACAAAAGCATGTTGTAGTGTACTTCAAGCCCTCTAAACCAAGACAAGCAAAGTTGAAAATTCCAAAAGAAAGCCCTTAATGCACACCAGCACACTCTAATATAAACCACAATGCAAGGCAAAATGAGGTCTACAGAAATTGAATTGGTATGTGCACAGCCAAAATGCACATTCTCTATATCTATCAATGCACATTCTCTATATCTATCAAGCAATGGATTCAATGGATCCTGAAACCAGTTCAAAGCCAGCCTCTGTTCACCTGCTAAATGCAAAACTTTGAAACTTGTATCCCCCCCCCCCCACTATGGCACCTATGAGAATTATTCTTCCTGTCTTGAGAGCTTTTATGCTCAGAAAAACTACACAAACTGTGTAGCTTAACTACAGCACCTTGCTGTGCAGACATGCCAAAATTAAAAGCATCTACTTTATTGTTTGCATCTTTTTGATCCGTTAGTGGGTTGACATTTCTCTTTTTCTAACACTTAGTGACAGTGTTGGAGTCAGGAAATTACACAGGACCAATGAGTGGGTAATTTGGCAAGATGTCTTCTCTTCTCAAGCCAAAAACCAATTCAAGCTAGAGTGCAGCACATGGTGTTGGCTTTTCATGACCTGCTAATAAGCCTGTGGAAGAATGACTACATGGCGAATTGATTAAAACATGTGCCTTCTGTGTCACTCAAATTAGGAAATGGAACTTTAATAACACTGTGTGTAATTCTGCAAATGTAAGTCCCTATACTGTAGTAGTTGGACATTTTTGCCTGGCATGCATATCTGCATTCAATTCAAGGTTGAAAATGTGGATTGTATGTTCAGATGGGTGGTTATCTATGCATTTGATTGCACGTTTAGTTGAGATGTGCAATCAGTTGTGCAACATTGCTATTCAACACATAGGTTGCATAGCACAAGCAATTCATAGCTCTTCATATCTTGGCCAAATCCCAATGCTCTGATTCATTTTATGTTATGAAACAGATCACTTTTGTTGACACAAACCAAATCAATGTCATCAACATATTATATAATCAGACAACTACGTATGCTGCATATGCATTGAACCGGTATTTAAATATAGCACATCCCGAGAAATGTATACACCCTTACATCATCTTATAAGTATGGAAAAATTGTATTACTTTTTCAATGTTGGAGAAATGTCATGTAATTAACAGAGCAAAGTAAGGTTGTCAACTTTCTGCTTTGACAATGCAAGGAAAGCATTACTGTGCAAGGATAACAATTTGAACACTTTACATAAAATTGTAATTTAATATGGAATTTGCAACACTGATTAAATCATTATTATAACATTTGTTCTTTAATATAAATGCATCACATAGCCTTCAAATAATAACCAACCACAGCTACTATTCACTCAATGGTGTGGGGTTCTTTTATGTGTGTGTGTGTGGGGGGGGGGGGGGGGTACACCTTTTATTTGTCAAGATAGCAAGAGCTTGGTCAACATTGTCAAAATCTCAGCTTAACTGCAGCATCTATGCCTTCTTTTTTAAAAAAGCTCTGAACGTGAGATAACACCTAAGAGTGGAAATCTCGTTTGTTCTAATGAAAGGTGAACTAAAGCTTTAACAACTTTCCTAGCAATGATGATTATCACCAATGCCCTAAGTACATTAAATCAGATTTAATTTGTGCTAAAAATGAAGGAGAAAAACATTTACTGTTGAATCCTAATGGCTGTCATTTCCTCCTGTTACTTAAGAAGCATACTGTGCTGTCTTTTGGGGGGGGGGGGGGCAAGCACACTTTCCTGGTATTTCTGATTTTTAAAGCCATACAGTTTTCATCTGTGGGGTTCTAATTAAAAAGGGCATATGAGTTCAATCTAGTCAAAAACATGAAAGGCACAAAATGCCCAACTGTTCCATCATGGTGAAGGGATTCTCAATTTGTTTTTTATGTGTAGACCCTAGTTGACAATATGTGTCACTAACAGATCACAACAGGCAATGTTCCTTCTCCTTACCCCTGTAGTGCTTCTCCTTACCCCTGTAGTGCTATATAATTCTATCAGGACATTTGTACAAAGCATTTTAAACCACCTCATAGTTGTTAAACTGTTCATTGACTGAGGGAGCCAGAATAGTTCCATTATGATTCCAAAGTAGTTGATCTCTTCATAGCCAGATGGTGCACAAATTGGACCATTCCAGGAGATACAGATGTTGTCAAGCCCTCTGTTTGTTAACATTCATAACTGACACTCTTGTTGTGAATGGAACTTGCGAGGCTTCTCTTCCTGAAGCATGAATTTGCCCATCAATATATTGAAGTCAGGTCATACCAAAGCACCCTGTCTTCCTCATTAGTGAATGAAATGAGAATCTTTTTTCATCACGCACACCCTGACTGAGGAACCAGCCATAAAGCCTGTATAATAACAGGGGCTATAAGTGAGTGAATGCTTATTGGAAATTAGATTAGCGCTTGCTTCTTCCATGAATGCAAACCAAATTAGGCAGAAATGGCTATATAGAGCACCCTCCTCTTGGGTTTTGTCCTCATCTGCAAACATTTGTTCACCATGTGAAAACAATGAGCGATCAATGCCAAATGGTCCAGGATGAAAAATCAACATATTATTTTTGATCACTGACTGAAACACACTGCTCCTTGTCTGTCATGTATTTGGTTTACTCTGACATTTAAAATTATGCAAAGAAGCTTCTGGATGTAACAAGTTATGTAACAGTGTTAAACAGTAACAGGGGAGTAATCATTCCTATATTAACCTGATTTATATAAAAGTGTGCATCTTGAGATATTCCTAATGTCATGTCTGGATGACCTTTTAAACTGCAGTTCTAAGCATACTTGCAAGGGTATTCTTTTGAATTCATTGGGACCTGCATTTCAGTAAACATATATAAGATTGAACTCTTGATAAAATAGAGCTACTGAGAATTGATACAGATTAGCAACTGATGCTGAATCTGTTCACACAGATTGTGAAATCCAGTTTTTGTTTGTTAAAACTTTACATTCAAATGAATAGTAACCAGGTAGTTATGAGAATTGGTATGGCACCTCCTCATTGTGAGGATAAAGTCAACCATACCAGCTAATAGTTGGTAACAGGATATGTTGGTAGCAAAAATATGTGTCATATGCAGTTGTTTCCAGGAGAACCTTGCTGGTGATGTCACTTCTGGTGTGCTGTTGTGACCTTGCCAGAAGAGATGTTTGCAGAAAGACTCTGCCAGTCAGCTATTTCTCTCTGACAAAATATCAGTGGCCCCTACAAGGGCAGGATCACTGGTTCCTATACTCTGTTGGCCCACCTGGCCATGTGAACTACAAAATGACATTGGGGTGCTTCTGCACCAGAAGGTGTGGACTATCATTGGTATATCTGAAGGAGGCTACTCAAAATTATTTCACTTGATGAATACACAGTCTTGAGTAGCATTTCACCAAGGTTTAGAGTGCTTAGTGCAGATAGATCACAATGGGAGATTGTGGGTTTGATTGTGGGAAATACATCAATTTTCCCAATGATATGTATCTCAGTAGTCAGACTTGCAAATGAAACCCATATTTACATTCCAATGCCCAGTCACAAAGCAAAGTGTGCTAAATGTAAGAGACATGGCTACTTTAGGGAGCAATTCTGCTAAATATGTGCTTAATGATTGAAATTTCCAAATTCAAAACAAAATAAGGTTGAAAGGCATTTTGCAAAACTTCTCATCCTCAGTGAAAAAATATGTATTTTCTGCACTCTATTACAAAAATTATAAACTCATGAAAAATTCACATATGGAAAGAGAAAGGAGAAGACTGTTGCAGAGCAGCAGGGACTTGAGAGAGAGCTTAAATTATATGCTTCAGATTTTAGAATACTCAGGTGCATTATAGTCCCATGTAAACATCTTTATTTTGTAAAATCAAACAAAAGAGGAGACCTCTTTTCCTGACATCTCAAGTGTATGACAGGTCTGAATGCTGACTCGGTGCTACATGGTTCAAAGTCAAATCATAAAAAGGTTTGCTTGTGCTATCATTGTTTGATAGCTAAGAACAAAAGTGTTCCAAAGGGAATGGTGATTCGATCACTGACTGCTTCCTCGGAGCTGCTAAAACTTGAGAGAAAACAGAATGAAAATTCTATGCAACATTGCAGGGGAGTGACAGAATGAATTCTGATTGGTACTAACAACAGCATAAAGGAGAAATAAGAAGAAAAAAATCACCTCAAATGTGCTTTGAAAATGATGTGTGCCTTAGTCTTCTGGAAGTGTGGTTCAAGGTGCTCATTGTTCATGATTTTCTTGGTAAGATTTATTTAGATAAAATATGTCATTGCCTTCATCTTTGTAAGTAGGGTTTCCATTGCTGAGCAGGGATTTGAATCCTTTTCTCCCAGAGCAAAAGCTAGAAGGTAGAAAATCAACTGATGTGATATCTTTTTTTGCAATCTATGCCACAGATAGCAAAAAACAGAAGAAAAATGGGCTTGAGAGTAAACCAAACTTGAATTCTCCCTAGAAGCCAATAGGACTAAAAGGCTATTCATGTATTGTGAAACAGTATGATTTGTTAGAAAGTTGATACTGCTTGATAGGATGGAAGCAGTAAGAAAAAAGGAAGACAGGTTGGTAGACTCAATCAAGGAAGCCACCACCCTATGTGCGCAATCTGAGTAGAGCTATTAACAAAGGATAGATTGGAGATCTCTCATTCATACCAGGGTGGATTGGAATCTCTCTTTAGTCAAAGCCTACTTGACAACAGTTAGTTTCCAGAGTGCTGCCTCCTTATCATACCTTCAGTGGCTGCCACCGCTGGCGCTCCACTTCACCATAGGCGTGGGGTATCCATTGGATCTAAGGGAAGGCAATCACATAGGAAAGAGTGAGCACCTTGCAAGTGCATGGCCATTACCTGCCATGTTTGCCATTCTGATGACAGAATGCGGCACATGGGTGATTAGCAAGAAAGAGCAGGTTGATTGCATGGAGTTTTTTGGCTGGCTACAACAGCAATGGTAGTAACACTGAGATAAGCTATCTCCTTTCCCAGTGATCATCAGTGTGGGCACAAGGTGATTGTGCTGGTGACAATCTAGACTGAGAATTGATTCAAATTGGGCACAATCCAACTGTTCCGATTAACCTGAAGCCCCAGAATACTTCAGAGTTTCAAGCAAACTACAGATTATCACCTGTCATGACCTAAAGTGGTGAAAATTAGATTTAAAGCCAAAAAGTGGGATACACTTTTGGGGATTTAAAGCCAAAAAGTGGGATACACTGGAGGCCATTCTACATCATGGAGGCCATAGACTATTTTTCTGCATCAGAAAAATAAATGTATTTTGGACTGAAGTCTTGGGTTTGTTTCAAAGACACATCTATGTGAGACAAACATTTTGTTATATTTTTTGGGGCTTCAGGAAAAAAAATCAGAAATTATGGCAAAATTGTGACTGATACCGGTAGCAACTTCTTTTGCACTTGAACATTAGGTATGTTTTTGATTAATAAGCTATATATCAGAAGCTCTTTAAATTGAGTTATGGCATTGTTGTCTTGTGTTTCTTCAGCCTATTATATTAATGTTTCAAAAGTATTAAAATTTAGTGTGCTAGGTCACATTAACTATTACTTTTTTTAGAATTATGGACTATACTTTTAATTACTGCACTGGCAGTGAGTTGGATTTATAGTCTTAAGAGCAGGTTTAGAAAATGTCTATAAAGAGAGAACTAGCCAACATTTTCTATCCATCTTTGTATGTGTGTGTGTCAGAGCTGAACATAGTTCAGAGATTGAGATAGCACTTAGATAAGCAGCGACAATGGAGAGCAAAGTTACAGTTAGCCACAAAGAATATCAGCAACAGGAAATGCTATGATCTTATAATATGTCTCATTTAATCTGATCTGGAGTTTGCAGAACCTACAGTCAAAAAAATAACTTTTCTAAATTCTTATTTGATCTGTTATCAAATGAGTTCCAATATTTTACCTATTGTTGTTAATTATGGTACAGGGGTGCATTTACAGGTATGGGGTAGGAAATAAGAGTGTTGTTGCACTCTGGGAAGAATTATGCCTCACCAAGTGAAATTTTCCTTTATGCCTCACCAAGTGAAATTTTCCAAATTTCTAGCATTGCTGTAAGTTGTAAAACTCCTGTTGAGCATCAAGCAATACAGTTTAGGCAGCTAAAGAAAAGGGCAGCAAAATGTTCCCATTCCCAAGGTAGCGGGAACACAGAAAAATGAGTATTAGATGTGGATAATTTTCAACATTTCATCCTCTACAAAGCTAGAAATTTGGAGAATAAAGAAACATTTCTTTTAGGAGGAAAATAATGCCTTGGGGTGTGTGTGTGTGGGGGGGGGGGGGGGCTACCACAACACAGGATGATGATGTAGGATTTATCTAAAAATGTTTCTGATAATATTGTAATCTTTTGTTTTATTGTTCTTTTTGTAGAGTAACCCACTTTGAGTTTCAAAGTTGGGGAAAAGTGGGATGATTATGATAATGACAGAAGAGGAACAGGTATAATTCATGATATTGTATGTAGAAGATGATGCTTATTAGCATGATATAATATGGGGATATTGAAGTTGATAGAGATTGGTGATATTTTACAATAACTTCCTTAGCTACTATTAGTAAAATGCTATGGGAACATTCTTTTACTAACTTGCAATCATGGAATCATAGAGTTGAAAGAGACCACATGGGTCATCTGGTTCAGCTCCCTGCCATACAGGAAAAGCACAAAGTACCCCTTACATATAGCCATTCAGCCTCTGTTTACTTGAGGTGAGGATGGGATTGCAGATTTAATTAAGTAGAACCAGGGTCACTATTAGTCAGAATGAGGCAGCTGCCTCATCAGCATATGGCGGGACATAAAGTGTGGTGGTAATGTTGGGGTAAAAGCTATATAAAACATATGATTAACTTATAACCTGTAAGATGCCTTCCTAATACTGTGTCATTTGCAGTAAGTGAATAAGATTCAACTGTCAGACGTGTAATTATTTTGCATTATGGGTTAGGGCTGCTACCTTATCCTTGGCCTCAGGCAGCAAGGTATATTGGGCTAGTCCTGTAATTAAAGAATTTACACATCTGACCATCTCCAAATATACACAGCATGGATGCTCTCAAAGTTCTGCTTGAAACTACTGCTATCAAAATGTGGGATTTGCCCTACTAAACATGCTATAGGTCCTATTACTATTGTGTAATAGGAGGTATTTCAAGGTATTTCTGACTCTATGGTGAACCCATAATGAGGTTTTATGGTAAGATTTGTTCAGATGGAGTTTGCCTTTGCCTTCCTCTGAGACTGAGAGAGTTACCTAGTGGTATTCCAGGATTGAGGAGGGATTTAAAACCTATTCTCCAGAGTTGTAGTCTAGCACTCAAACTATACTATGCTGGATTTTTCTGCTTTAATCCTCACTGAAATTGGTTTGAGAAGACTGGTAGTAACATTGAAAGTTGTTCACTGTCATTCTGATGGATGAATTACCATAACTGTGAATCATTTAAGAGCTTCAAAACTTTCTTAGACATTTTTGAAGTTACCTCCAATGTGTATCTGGACCAAAAACTTCAAGGCAAATGTGAAGGTTTGTGCTCTGGCAAAACTTCTAAGCCATTTTCTGGGAAACATAAGGATAAGAATAGAAATATTTCTCAGAGGGATTCAACAACAGTAGTTTCACATATAATTGTAAGGAGTGGCTCTCCTTACATGAATGTATGTCTGATGAAGGAAATTGTGTAATCCTTAATTATATGCTTTGATTTCTGATAATCAGTTTTTTTTTCTGTTCCATACATGTACTGCTGTTCAGTCAAAGCCATATCTACTGGCAAGGAATTGAAATTCACAAAGCTCCCCAACATAATAGATTGTATATTTTTGTATATAGGCAGATGTGAAAAAGCTGAAAGAATGAAACATGTGAACCAGGCCCTTCCATACAGCCATATAACCCATAATATCAACCAGAAAATCCAACAATATCTGCTTTGAACTGGGTTATCTGAGTCCACACTGCCATATATTCCTGTTCAAAACAGATAATGTGGGATTTTATTCAGCTGTGTGGAAGGGGTCCCAGTTTCTAACTGTTTTCAGTATAGTGTCAGGATGATGTAAGGGAGAAACCAAAGCCTAAATACCCTAAAGCTACCAGATCTTGGAAGCTAAGCAGGGTCGGCCCTAGTTAGTACTTGTATGAGAGACTGCCAATTAATACCAAGTGCTGTAGGCTATATTTCAGAGGAAGGAACTGGCAAATGTACCTTTGAGTATTTCTTGCCAAAGAAAGCCCTATGAAATTCATTGCATTGCCATACACTGACAGGCAACTTGAAGGCACATACACACAGACATACATGCAAATCTACATGATGCATATTTAATGCGCAAGGAGTTTGGCCCTCAACTAGCCAAGCCAGGCAGCCAACCAGCCAGATGCTCTGTGAATTAGATGTTCCCTTAGGCTGAGATATGTGGAAATGTAAGGCCCAGAAGCTAAATAATGCCTATAATGCCTTTATTTTGGCCACTGCTGTTAGGAACTTTGATCAGATTATATTTTCAAGACCAGCATTGAAAAAAGAAAGAATATAATTTTCTATCTCTGATTTTTTTAAAAACCTTTGCATGGGTTGTTTTTAGAAATGCATGGGACTTAATAATGTAACTTAAGAAAGCTTTCCAAACTATATTTTGACATTTTTTTCCTGTTTCTAAAAACCCCTTTGCAAAACTGGTTTAAACACATGGGAGTGGTGATATAAACAAATAAAATTCCCTTAGGAAATAGACTTGTATCCAAACCCTGCTTTTAATTGTTATTCCCATCAATCAATGCCCCTTACTGACAACATTTTCCTCCCAATCCTTGTTTTCCTTTTTACATACAAGTTGTGAAAACTTCCTTCAGTCTCTCAACTATAATCATAATAATGGGGGAAAAGGTTAGGATAATCATGATTATAATGACAATGATGATAATTATGGGAATCTTATTTGTATAAGTCTGTTAAAAAGTAAACATATTGAGTTAAATGGGACTTACCAACTTTAGTTGGCTGAAAATCTAACATACCAAATAATGGTTTAAAGAGTTTCTTGAGAGAAACACTCTGAAAAATAGATTGAAAGGGGAAAATAAAAGAAATTAATTAGTGTAGCTAAGAAGTAAGAGGGCGACGAGAAAAAAGAAAGACAATGAAGGAATATAGCCCAAAGAAATGGGGAGGAGATAGAAGGAGAAAGAAGACAAGAGAGCAGGACAAAGCTAGAGAAGGAGAGAATGGTTAAGTATTGCTCAGATGTTTGGGAGATTGGTAGAAAGAAAAAAAGAGGGGAAGAGAGTAGTGTGGGAAAGTTGTGTGGGAAAAGAGAAGCCCAGAAAAAAGGAACGTTCAGTAGGCATTATAGGAGGGAGGAGAAAAAGAGAGGAAATAAACGAGGAATACACTGTATATAGACAAAAACTGTGAGTAAAGAATGAGAAAAAAATGAGAAAGGGGAGAAGGAAAAGAGGAAACATTTATCCAATAGTTAAAGGAGTGTGTGTGGAGAGAAAGGAAAAGAAAGAAAGAAAGAAAGAAAGAAAGAGGAAAAATCAATTAAAGGTAAAGAATTCAGGTTTTTAAGCAGAATTGAAAAGGAAAGACATTCATATCATACGTCTTGTTACAAATGACGTGACCACATGCACATTAGAAAAATTACCAAAAGTGCTGTAGTGTATTTCAGGTGGAAAAGTGAATAATAAGATTGCAAAGAATATTATCATATCAGTAAGATGTGTTGGACGACATGAATAAAAACACTTTTTATTGCACTGTATCACCCTAATCTTGTCCCAAACCAAGCTTTAAATCATGTCAAAGTTATATTTAATAAAACAAGCAATTTCTCCTGTTAATTGAACATTTCCTTTTCTTTCACGGCAAGAAAATGTTGTAGAACTTCCCAATGTTACATACTTTTGTCTTGTTACAGAAACTAAAAACTGTACTGAGAAGAATGAAACCAAGATATTTTGCTGCAAACAAATGGTGTCCCTTCCAGTTCAAGCTGTGGAATACCCCAAAGTATTTGGCAATGAGATAGAAAATCTCCATTCTTGGCGGTACAAACACAGTAAGTGCAATATATAGGCAATTAACATTTTGCTTCTCTTTTATGACAGCTCAAATCTACTATTTCTACTTTCCTTAATCACATGGTAGGGCCCGCCTGAAATGCTAGTATGTAGGATGATAGAAATAGCAACAAAAATAAGTTTCTAGAACTACAAGGAGTAAAACAGTCTAATGATGAAACCATATTTTGTGACACCAGAGCTAGGCCTGTTGTTCATGACCAACATCCTTGAGCAAGTGTTGGGTCCTCAATAATGTTTGATTTGTGACTGCTATTGTCATCAACTCTCTTATCTCATCTATGTCAATAGAATTGTTGAATAGGAACAAAAATAAAGAGCAGCAGCCCTGTGCTTGTGCATGATGAATTACATAGGAAAAGGGTGGAAAAGAAAAGAGAGCCAGTCTGCCCACAGACGGCATGCTAGAAAACTTCTCCAAATATGGTCTCAGTCAAGGCCATTTTCATTATAGCAAGCAAAGACTTTCCTGCATATTTTAATGCATGAGTCCATCATGTGAAGGACCTCTTTTAGACCCCACAGTTCAAAATAGATTGCACAATGTAAAAGAGTCTATAAGCCACCCAGGCTATTGAGGAAAAATGGGTTTCTAAATTTACCTGAAAAATACCTGCTCTATTTCTTCCTATCTTCTACACCAATGTATTTTCAACTATATGCATCAGCCATGAGAAAAAAAAATGGAATTTGTACCTGCAATTCATTTATGCACAGCTAAGCACTGAAATAGGCTATAGATAAGCTTAGGGGTAGCTAATGTTTAATGGCTATAAACTATAATTCTCCTTGATAAACCTTGTCTTTTTGCAATCTTTTAAAAAAAGTTTTAAAACTTACCTCTGGAGTTTTGTAGATTCCTTTGTTACTATTTCTTCCTGCATCTGGAGATCAACACCATTATTTCTTTTGACAGTTTATCACTTGTTGATCAAGTATACTTCAGAGAAACTGTTGCTGTAGATATTGGGAGGAAATGCATTTCTACTGGGGGAATTAATTAAATCTTAATACCATCAGGGCTTTAGCTCATCTTTCTGCTTCATACTTTATATGGTTGCACTCTGTTTAGGTATTAGTCATGCCTGGATTGTGCTTTCTCTTTCTGCCTGAAGTAGGAATTTCTACTTCCTATAGGCTCATATCAACACACTAGAACCATCATAATATGTGCTTCATTTTCTGCCACATTATGATGGTGGCAGGCGCCGTGTAATGAAGGATATCTATTGCAGTAAATATGTGAAATTTTACTTGTAATGTTTTTCTCCTTCCTTGTATTATCCTTCAGTAGCACGTTGTAATCATTATTTCCCTGATATGCTCTGATTCCTTGCTATTTTGACCGATTGCTAAGGTTTTTGTTTAGAAAAAGAACTTGCATTATCTCTACCTTGTGGGAGATGTCTATTACTGATTACCTGCCATAAAATCTGGTGTTGCTGAACAGTTTTGAGGTTGACTTGATATATGTCTAGATACTGCAGATGCAACCCCCATCCTTTAAAAAATCTCAAGGACAATTTTTATAGATACAGACACAAGAAACCACTATGTGCTGGCTGCAATGACCAGTAGTGGTATCCAAAGGAGGTATGTGTGTGCACACCCTCAAGTTGCCAGTTGACTTATGGCAACCCCATGGATTTCATAGTATTTTCTTAGGAAAGGAATACATAGAGATAATTTTGGAGGGTCCTTCCTCTGAAACATAGCGGATGATTCACTGACTCTCCCATCCAGCTACTAAGCAAGATAGATCTTAGCTTTGAATCTGGTGCCTTTAGGGTAACAGGCAATCCAGTGACGATTACAGGTGTCATAAAAGGGCTGAGGTTGACTGGAGTAAACCTCATATTTAGGTCCATTTGAATTAGCCACAGTATATGAAATTTATCACAATTTTGATTATATAAAACTAATATTATAAAATAGATGCAATGAGAAATTAATCATATAGATCTGAATCATTTGTTTAGAAAAGATAAGCAGCAATCAAATGAAATGTTAGCTCAATTCTACTATTAAATTATATGTTTATATCTGTGCTACCACATCACTTAATTGGTATATCAGAGTGGATAGTAAAGTTAGATCAGATCTCACTTAGCATTCAGATGACTCATTGGCCTTACATAAACCACAAGACCATCCACTGTCCAGATTGAACTCTGGCACCACCACCCTTTCCCTGTGTTCATCACCATAGGGAAAGAGGATAGATCATGTCTATGTTACCACCACCCTCCATCTCCCTGATCAGGCTGCTGGCCATTGCTGGGGCCCCTGCTGGTGTCAAAATAGACTGCTCTTAGTGACCTGGAGCTTGAGTGGAACTCAATTATTTTTTATTTATTTACAGTATTTGTATACCGCTTTTCTCACCCCGAAGGGGACTCAATGGCCAGTGTGTGTGGCTGTAGCAACATTGAGGAGGTGACAGCACAGTGGCCCTTAGACCATCTGACAATTGCCCCAGATTCAGTTGAATCCAGTTCTGCTCCAGGGCAGATTTACAGTGGGTGAAAATGGATCATCATACAGTGTTACCCACAGTTATTTGCAGTTTGAAAGAAGGGAAACAATGAAAAAGACTATGCGAAAAACATTGCTGCATTGTATTGTTATTGTTTGTTGTTTTTGTTGAGGCCTTGGCCTTTGTAAGCCGCATCGAGTCCTTCGGGAGATGCTAGCGGGGTACAAATAAAGTTTAATAATAATAATTAATAATAAAAGACCATATATTACAGGAACATCGATAACGTTTTCTGAGCAGTAATATAATTACTACATTGATTAAACACAAAACAGTTTTTAAAAACTGAGGCAGCATTCCCAAGTGCAAGTAGTATTTATCTGAACAATATATAAAACTGTAAGAGAAGCTGAGCAGTGCTGCTGGTTTTTAGAGCACAGCTAAAGCTAATTAGTGGGAGGCTTGCATATCAGAAACTCAGTGTCAGGCTTGTGAATCAACCAGGCTTGTGCTTGATAGAGGAATTGGTTAGGGATATTCACTTAGCTATAGAGAACCACTGCTCTATCTGTCTGTCTGTCTATCTATCATCTATCTATCTATCTATCGATCTATGTCAGTGGTTCTCAACTTGTGCGTCCCCAGATATTTTGGCCTTCAACTCCCAGAAATCCTAACACCTGGGCACCCACAGGTTGAGAACCACTGACTTAGAATGACAGTAAGAATTAGGTAATCTTATATCCTTTAAAGCAGTGGTTCTCAACCTTCCTAATGATGTGACTGCTTAATACAGTTATGCTGTGGTGACCCCCAACCATAAAATTATTATTGCTGACACTTCATAACAGTAATTTTGCTACTGTTATGAATCATAATGTAAATAACTGATATGCACCAGTGGCAATGATATGAAGAACAGAGAATGCCAACAAGAACAGGAGAGATGGAAGGAAGAACGAAAAAAGAAATGCATAGAGCTCATACAGATGATTTGCTCTTTCATCATTTCACAAATTTTCTATCTCTGGTTCAGAGACCTATACATTTCATGGTTCAATGTGAAATTGAAGTCTTTTGAGAGATGGCTTTAGTGGGCATTCAAAGACATTTTGAATTTTTCTTTTATGAATGATATGATTCATTGTTTATATGGCACCTCTTTTTTGTCACCTTTGTGTTTCATGGCAATAAAGCATTAGCCCCGTGTGATGTGTATGTTTTATGGAAATGTCTTATTTTTCACTATGAAGATATAGGCATGATGTATTGTACAAATCATCCACTATCCTGAAGGAGAAATAATAACCTTCTGAAATGGAATTGATTATGAGCTTTTAAAAAGAAAAAAATGAAAGAAAGGAATGGCAATCCTTAACAGTTACAGAGGGCCAAAGAATAATGTTATATTATTTTTACTGGAAGCAAAACAAGCACATTAATGCAAGATACTGTAAGAAAATCACACCGAAGGATCTAATGGGAGAGTTTGTCAATATGTTTCCATTTCAGACCTATGACTTTTGCTGAAAAATTCCAATTTCCAAAGTAAGCAGCCAAAAAGCTGCGTAGATACTTTATTTTTAAAGTAAAAAATTGCACAATTTCTCATAACTTATGATGGAAGTTTTTTAAAAAAAAAATGTGGAAGCTTCCCAGAGACAGACTAATGTGTGGGCTGGGAAAGGAAATAAGAAAGGTAATCGCTTTCAGGGGTGTATCTAATATTTCAATATGCAGTTGAAATGTACAATGTGATGACAGTATAAAAGAATGCTTCAGAAAAAAGAGAAAGGGGGAGAGAAAAAGAAGCTAAAGCTGTTAGTTATATAAAAGCCCAATGAGATGCATGAAAATGAATTTCATAACGGATGGAGCTGCCAATCAAGTTTAAAATGGGCCATTTTAACTAAGTCAATAATAATGGGTCATATCTAGTGTGGATAAGCATTCACTATCCTTGTCATTCCCTTAAACATAGTAAAGTTTTATAAGTTTCTCATTCTTTCACTCATCTTTTTTCATTTATTTTTAAAGATCCTGTTTTCCCAAGTTTCTTCATTGCTCCTAATTCCTCCTCCTTTTCCATGACTGTCCCCAACTCAGATTATCTGCATTAGGGACCAGCCCTTCCAGGATGTTAAGGTCATGAAAAAATTGGTTTTCTCAGTTTGCTTTTTCTCTCCTGAGAATTCATTCCATCTAATTCAGATAGGGTTCCTGTCCGTCTTAGGAAGCTTGTGAGGAGATGCGGGGAATGGAAAATTTCGTTCCATGAGTTTTCTTCATTGTACTTATCATAGCTTCGAAACAGGGTCTTTCTGCGACTTCTGGTTGTTATGTTGTTATGTTATTATAACAAAGGTATCCCAAACACAATTAAAATTTTGTTTTATCTTTTTAAAATGGAATTATCCATTTTGAATCTGTTCAGCAGTGGAACTCTCTGCCTCAGAGTGTGTTGGAAGCTTTTAAGCAGAGGCTGGATAGCCATCTAAATAATCATAAATTATAAAACTTTATTTATATACTGCCCTATCTCCCCGAGAGGACTCAGGGCAGTTTCCAACATAGGGCAAAACATTCAATTGCCAAGTGACACAAAAGCCATACAAAAATGAAACATAAAACATAAACATCTTCCTATTAAAATAATCACAAACATTTAAAAGCCAGTTTTGGTTGTACTCCATCTGATGGGATTCAAAATACCAATGGCCAGAATTATGAAGTGGACCTAGTCAGCTATGAAAGGGCTGGCCAAGGGCTAGTGCAGTTAAGTAGCATAGGGCTGGAGGAAATTAATAAAGTGCAGAGCAGGGTCCTAGCTGATGGTCAGGGAAGGGCCTGGGGCTAATCATTTTTAAAGGCCTGCTGGAACCACCAAGTTTTCAGGTCCCTGTGAATGGAGGATAATGATGGGGCTTGTCTTATCTCTCTGAGTAGGGCATTCCAAAGTTGGAGGACCGTGAAGGCTCTCTCCCTTATCCCCACCAACCGTGCTTGTGATGGTTGTGGGAGTGAGAGAACGTCCTCCCCACAGATATTAGAGCCCGAGCTGGTTCATAGGGAGAGATGCATCTGTCAGGGATGTTTTGATTGTACTTTTTGATTGCATGCCAGGGGGTTGGACTAGATGGCCCATGTGGTCACTTCCCACTCTAATATGCTATGAATCTATTATATTTTCTCTTAACAATATTGTCCAAAGAAATGGAAAGCCCCAACATGAATGGGTTTTTACACAGATACACACATGTATTATCCCCATTGTTTTCAATTCTACTTATTGGCCTTAGGGGTGGATGTAGAAGATGTCTTGAAATTGGTTCCTTTCCCTTGAGACATCTCATGTTATTCCTTTGAGAATGATTGCAAGGAAAGCCAGGAAACATTGTGGTAATATCAAAAGGCTTTAAGATTCTTCCTTCTGGGGCTGGATTTACTCTGCCCTATATCCTAGGATCTGATCCCAGGTTTTTTGTGTGCTTTAAACCAGATTATCTGAGTCTGCACTGCCAGATAAATCTTGGATAAACAAAAAAACCTGGGACCAGATTCTGGGATATAGGGCAATGGAGATACAGCCTTAGTCTTTGTGTCTTTCATAGGAAGTGGGAAGGGCTAGGTGGGGCTGCCTACTAGTAGGAGAAGGCAGAGGATAGGTAGTGTGTAGTGACTGTATGTAAATTGTCACAAAGGCAGGAGTATTATCAAATACTAGAGCAGAGTGCCTAGTATTTAATGGTTACGTGAAACTGCATATCTTGATGACTCAAATTTCTTGGTGGTTGGAGCCATGGGAGCAAACAATACCCCCTGGACTATATGACAGAGCAAACCCATCATTCTATCTGATTCTGTGCTGTTTTATTTAGATCCCATCTTTCTCCTGACACAGGGACCATGGTGGTCCATGAGCTTAAAATCTGATGTGTCAGACTTGCTCCCCCTTGAGAGTTTGTCTTTCTTGGAAGATGAAACAGATATAGCTCAGCAATAGCAAATGCCTCATGGCCAGCTTGATAGCTATCTGAGTTCTTCTGAGATCAAGAAGAGAAGCTTTAAAAAGTACTCGTATACACAGACACCCTACAGTCCTGGATAGAAGCAAGTTTTCAACACTATTCTCTGCCTATACAGCGAAAAGCTACATGCAGAAATCTTTTGAAATACACTCTTTAAATATTATCTGGGATATAGGTATTGGCTAAGCTAGCTGCCTTTATAAGCCAGGAGCTTCTTTTCTACTGTTTCGACAGGCTTTTAATGTTTGATATTGCTGTTTTTAAATTGTTTTAAATTGTTTTTAAATTTTGTTAGATTTTAGCCATTCTTGTAAGCCGCTCCGAGCCCCAGGGGAGTGGCAGCATATAAGTTTAAATAATAAATAAATAAATAAAGTAGTCTTTCAGTTAATTGCTTGATGACCTGACTTGTTTATTGTAAGTACTGAATTTAGGACCCTTGGACTGTACTGACACTGCTTCCTTGACTGTTCTGATTTACAGCTTCTTGACCCTGGCCTCTTTGAAATTGGGTACATCTTGTTTCTATGGCTTCTGAACTTTGGGCCCTCTGAATTCTGGTTCAGTGATGAAAGCAGCACATGATGCAAAATAGTGAAAGCACAACTAAAAAAAAAGATGTGACATTAAAACATTATTTTTGACCGTATATAATAAATATAGGATTAGAAATGACACCAAAACAATCCCCTTACCCCTTGCCCCAGCCTGGTATCCTGCATTTTAATAGAATAAATCAATACATTTCTACATGATCTGATGACTTAAAACAAGATTTCAAAGAAATAATGGGTTGAGTAGTGGGACTCACACAGTGCATTAACCAAATCAAGAAGGGGAATATATAACTATGCACTGGAGGAAAAATACAGGAAGTGAACCAGCATCACAGTAGAAAACATTTCCAATGGAGATTTCATAAAGGACTTACAAAGCGGAGTAAAATATGCACGCACATACTTCTGGGATCTCACTTTACCAGCATGCTAGCTTTAAAACTCAGTTGGGGCAGCTGCAAATTTTAAGAAGCTATTTACACCAAAAACTGATATCATTTATGTGTTATGTCCCCCACACAGACTATCCTTATTGCTGTAGCTTTTCGTATAATTAGCATATAGTATGTTGTGATCTAGTATTACAGTTTCCCTTTACTAAGCTCTTTTTTGAATTACTGTTCTATAATCGCTCTCACTAATGCATCCCAAGATATTTAAGCTTTAGAGTCCAAAATGAAATTCATGGTTTGCCCATTCTTCAGTGAAAGTTCTCCCTGACTGATAGGTACCAACCTGTAATGGTTTTGTGTCACTTACAGGTTTAAACACTTCATTTGTCAGTCGTTCATTTCTTAGGCAGTCATGAATATGTTAAAAAGATAGGCCATAATGCAGATCCCTGCAGCTCTTTGGTGTCTTAGAAAGTTTAAATTCAGTTGAATGAATTAAAATGAAATTAATTTTAAGACAGAAATGAATCTGCATTAAATGGGCTTCCCATTAGTAATGTTATCCCTTAATGAGCATTACCTTTATCATACCTTGACACAGATTTAATGAAAGCACCAAGATTCCATCCTTTGAGTGGCAAATGTCTTGACGTTTTCAAACCTATTAATTGTAAAAGCACTTTCTCCTCCTCATCTTCCTACCACCAGTTTCCTATGTAGCTTTCTCTTTTCTGCGGTTTGTTAAGTGCTTTGGTCATGAGACTGGGAGGAAAAGTGGTATAAGGAAGTAAGGATGGATGCTTTTGGGAAATAATGATCCAATATACATCTATGAACATTGAGAATAGCTTACCTTCACCCAACCTAACCTGTGGAGGCTGAACCTGTTGAGTAGTGGTTCTCAACCTTTCTAATAATATAGTTCCTCCATAATATAGTTCCTCATGCTATGGTAACCCCTGATCATAAAATTATTTTTGTTTCTACTTCATAATTGTAATTTTGCTACTGTTATGAAACATAACTCATATGCAGGATGTATTTTCAGTCACTGGACCAAATTTGGCACAAATACCGAATACACCCAAATTTGAATACTGGTGGGGTTGTGGGGGATTGATTTTGTCATGTGGGAGTTGTAGTTGCTGGGATTTATAGCTCACCTACAATCAAATAGCATTCTTAATTCCACCAACTATGGAATTGAACCAAACTTCCCACATAGAACCCCATGGCCAACAAAAAATACTGTGTTTTCTGATGGTCTTTGGTGACTCCACAGGGTTCCCAACCCCGAGGTTGAGAACCGTTGCCATGGAGCTCTATCTCATCTACCTACCAGCATGGACATACAAACATGTCACACATAGTTCAAAGAATCACACATACTTTATAAACCTTATCTAATCTGTTTTTCCTTCTCAATATGAAAGTCCTCATTTTGAGGACAAATGGATAAGCAAATCAGTGGATACTGCAGAGATGAATATGTATTTGTTTTTGTTCATAGTTGAGCTAATTCAAACTATTTAAAAGATAAACTTGCTAGAGAGTTTTCACAACACTGGAACCTTGCATTCATTCTATTTGCTACTAAGAGAAGCCTGCTGATATCAGCAGGTTTTGAAGATGAATTGACTTTTGAATTGGAATTTCAAGGAAAGTGTTTGTTTTCTATTTTCTTGTTTAAATTAGGAAGAGTAGAGATCAAGAATGAACTACATATAAGAATAAAAGATGTGAAGGCATACAGTGAATCACTATTTTCTTAGCAAATGACTAAACTTTTTGAGCTGGGGGATATATTTATAAAAGTCTGTGTGGGTTAATGGTGAATATGGGTGAGCCTGTTTAGTAATAGGTAATTTTGTAATAGTGGTAAGAGGTTAGATTTATGTAAGATAGTACAATTTATTTCTGTGTATTTATTTCTTTTTTGTTTACTTGTGTCTTGCTGTGGTTTGTGTTGTTGGGCATTCTCTATATTTTCAGTTTTGTATGTGTTCATATATTAAATATATTCAATATTTTTTAAAATAATCTTTTTTCATCCTTGTTGCATTTTCCTGGTGACTGATGCTTCAGAGCATGAGTAATTTGCATGACACATCTACAAAAAGATATATGGGATGTTCTCATAGACCTATTTTTTGCAGACCTGTTCTTCTCTTTGAGTGACCATGTATGTATCTCCTTGAGTGGTGAAGAAACAGCTACAGTAGAACCTTGACTTAAGAGTGTCCAAATGTAAGAGTGTTTTGAGTTAAGAGTCATTGGTCAGCCCCGGTTTTGCTTTGACATGCGTGCAGCATTTTCAGTGAAAAATTAGTGACAGAGGGAGTGCTAGTGCAAGAGTACGGGGCTTTAGGGTTTCAAGGGAGCCACCTCCATGCCTCGTACTCTTTTCCCCTTTGGGAAATTACTGTCTGCTTTGGTCTTGTCCACTTTATAGAACTTTGGGTTTATTGATTTTTGTGTGATATTTATTCCTGGTACGTTTGGCTTCACGAAGAGAGGGAGGGAGAGCAAGAGAGGGAAGCAGGCTGTAATGAGTATACTATGAAGAAAATGATGCTTCTGTTTCTTCAGTTTGTGCTTCCTTACCATAACTTTGAGCTTCTATCATTGTGCCATAACTTTATGCTTCTACCACTTTAAAGTTGATTTTTCTTTTGTTATTGTTCCATGTGAATGTGCAGGTTTTGCCTTGCTATACTACTGACCAACAAATGAGCTTCCTTGCCACAATTTTGTGCATCTACCATTTTAAAGTCGATCTACTTTATTGTTCCATGTGAATTTATAGCATTTCAATTTGAAAATTCACTTTTAAATAAGAACAATTTGAGTTAAGAGCTCAGTCATGGAACAAATTAAACTCTTAATTCAAGGTGTCACTTTATATTGAATACTGAGATTGTGCATAACCAATAAGTTGGTCACCATTATTGCCTTTTCTAATGAGTTATCCTGTATCATGATATGACCAATATATAATAACTTTTCTATTTCTATTTCTATTGAAAATTTAGGTTCAATTGGATCAAAAACTGTAAAAAAATTAATACTCCATCCCATTTCCTCCTGAGGGATAATGAAGATTTTTTTTTAATATGCTGCAAGTCTGAAGCATTTCTGAATAAGATGTTATCTAGTTTGTTTATTTTGGCAAGTAAACCAGAAAGCTAAGGGAAAACTTAAACTGATTTAAAAAAGAAACGAAAAAAAGAGAGGTGAAAATAGGTATTTATGAAGATGTGTTTGTGATTATATAAGGTTTCTGTAATCACTATACATATAAATATGCCTTATTATGTATCATCTGTGAGAATATACACAGGTAATTTGCAACAATCCACATTTTAGAAAAAGAATCTAAATTCACTTGAAACCTATGAAACAAGAATGGAACTGAAAAACAGACCCCTTTCCCATTCAATTGCTGTGCAATGGTGTTAATTGACTCACCTGAACAAACATCACTGAATAGGGGAAAACGCAAGCAAACAACCCAACTTCATCAAGTCTGAAACAGTGATTTTTCAAAATAGACAACATGGCTGCTTTAGTGGACAGGTAGAAGATGATGAGATTTTTAAAAAGATTATGATAAAAATCTTTTAAAAACTCACCTATGCTCTCTAGCTTATGGAGAGAAGGAGGACTAGGAAATCTTTAGGTATAACCTCATCTGGAAACTGGTGACTCATCCTGGCTTTGTTGGTTTCCGTAAATAATTCATTAATTTTAATGCATTTTAGTTGATTTTATTTTATTATGCTGTAAATGTGATTGATTTAGCTCTACCACATCTATTTAATTACTAGTTACTACAAGTTTGTATTGACCTGTTTGCTTGCTGTTTTGTTTCTATTGTTTATTATGGCATTGAATGTTTGCCATCTTTTGTTGAAATCCACCCTGAGCATCCCCTCCCCCAGGGAGACAGGGGGGTTATAAATAAATATTATTATTATTATTATTATTATTATTATTATTATTATTATTTCTGTCAAAAAGAGCTGGCTTGGAGCAATATAGGTCTATGTAGCCCTTGTAGGATTTGCCTTCCCTAACTTGGTTGACAGGAGTAGTAATTGATTGTGTATGCTTTTAATAGCAGTATGTTCTGCCTTCATCTAGGATCAAATGAAATATCATTTCCACCTTGAAGTTGAATTCCTGTGGGTGTTGCTCAAACATTTTATGAAATGTGGACTGATACACAGAATTATGTGGGGTCCTGTGCAGTTTTCTATTGTTAACCTGCCATTTGCATGATTAGAGAGACACATGCCAAAGCAGGTTTTGTTAAGAGGGATATTTAAAGTTGGTATGCCTGCAGGCATTTTAAGCATATTGGCTTTACATGAAAGATTTTGTAAACTATTAATATTGCCACAGTAACTCAAAAAGATCAAAGCCCCCAGTAGCACAGCAGTGGGTTAAACCACTGAGCTCCTGAACTTGCTGACTGAAAGGTCAATGGTTCGAATCCTGGGAGCGGGGTGAACTCCCGCTGTTAGCCAAAGCTTCTGTCAACCTAGCAGTTTGAAAACATGCAAATATGAGTAGATCAATAGGTACCACTCCGGCGGGAAGGTAATGGCACTCCATGCAGTCATGCTGGCCACATGATCTTGGAGGAGTTGTATAACCTCTGTAATGATCCTCAATCCTTTGTACCATGTGAAGTTTCCAAACACTTTGAAAAGACACTATCACACAGAGTGTGTAATTCATCTTCTCTAAACCCACAACAAATTGCTAGGTAGAGGATAGACTGTCAGGCATGCATGGACCCGGATATCATTATAGATCAGGAGAGCTGTCCAAAGATCAGAGAGGTCTCCAGAAAACTATCACCAGTCACCAGTCCTATGGATAGCTCTTTTTAAAAGTCAGTTCTAAAACTGGTGTTATTCCTCTCTTATTCTACAGACAAGCTACTGGTTACTATTAATTCCTAGGTCATTCCAGTCAAATCAGATTGCTCTTGGATGCTGAAATTCTTCCAATATGTTCTAGGGCAGGGGTCCTCAAACTTTTTAAACAGAGGGCCAGGTCACAGTCCCTCAAAGTGTCGGAGGGCCAGACTATAATTTGAAAAAAACATGAATGAATTCCTATGCACACTGCAATATCTTATTTGTAGTGCAAAAAACCAGTTAAAACAATACAGTAATTAAAATGAAGAACAATTTTAACAAATATAAATTTATTAGTATTTCAATGGGAAGTGTGGGCCTACTTTTGACTGATGAGATATGATTGTTGTTGTTGTTATGTGCTTTCAAGTCATTACAGATTTAGGTTGACCCCGAGCAAGGGCCGGGTAAATGACCTTAGAGGGCCACATCCGGCTCCCGGGCCTTAGTTTGAGGACCCCTGATCTAGGGTCTCTGTTACCACATCTTGACTCACCTGCATTAGCTTAGGAATCAAAACCAGGAGGCAATGGGTCAAGTTACAAACAATAATCATCATCCTGTTCCAGATCTTTTAGCTCCCCACATTAAGAAGTTTATTTTTAAAGCATAGGAGGTTAACAGCCAGGTTGCCTAGAAAGCCTACAGCATATCCACTGAGTCTGTGTTGTTGCATTATTGAACAACCTGTTGAGTACTCATTGGGAGGAGGAGGAGGAAACAATGATGACAACAACAACATTTCTTATCAACCTCTCCACAATACAACAATTGAATAGAACCATGGCAAAAAGTAGAATCATAATAAGCACAATCACTGTGTAGTGCAAAAGGCCACCAGCAGGCATGTAGCTGGGGGGGGGGGGGGGCTTTGGGGGCTTCACCCCCCCTGAAATTCTCATGGTGGTCTGCGAAAAGGCCTTACTGGTACATTATTTAGACATGTTTATTCATATCATGATCTGATCACCATGCTCAATATATCTCATATGCATGGGGGTATTGGGGTAACGATACAAAAGGTTTGCTAGGGTAGACTCTCTTTCACTCAGACTAAGCTCCCCCCGAATCAAACTCAGCCCCCCCCCCCCGAATCAAAATCCTGGCTACGGGCCTGGCCCCCAGTCTTGGTTCAAGTAACACCCTCCTCTATATCAGTGATGTTTGTCTCCAGACACTCTCAGCTCAGCTCAGGAAGAAGGCTCTCTTTATGGTGTTTCTAGGCAATATTATCCATGACTCCTTTTTCGTAGATCACCAGACTCAGTGAGACAACTGTTCAGTGAAAATCTCCTACTAACTGGAATCATAGTACCATAATTGTGTGCTATGTAAGGGCCACTAAATTAAAATCTTGAATTGCTGTTGTGTTTCTTATATATGATCTAGAAATAAAAAGCAAGATCTTAGATCCCAGTGGAAAACTGAAATAGCAATCCATGGAGGCCTAGGTTGGGCAGAAAACTGGATAAATTGAATATATGACCCTCATTTGTCTTGAACTGAAAATAATGGGCCCTGCACTCATTTCCATCATCTATTGCCTTAGACAGAAACTGAACTATAATGCATGCTGGCAGTTCTTAATTGCATTCAATTACTTACTAACTTGATAGAGGAGCAAGAACGCTCAGTGTAGCTATTAGAGGTTTTAAGAAAATTCAATTGTAATGCCTGACTAGAGTATAATAACCGACCAACTGTGTTTTGGTTTTAGCTGAAGTGCACTAAGGGGCTTGTGCCACTTATTGCTAGCATTAAATCAATGGGGAAAAAAGCTTCAAACAATGTGGATTTTTTAAACAGAAAATGTCATTTTCTGCAAGGGAGGTTTTGAGGATTTGGTATCAAACATATTGTTTTTTCTGCAGAAAAAACCAGAATGAGTAACTAGGAAAATATTTTTTCTAGTCATACTATAGAGCCAATGCCATGACTGAAATTTTAGGTAACTTCCAATATACATATTTGGAAAAATTATTATAATCATTATTTTTTTTCCTTTAGGTATCAACTGAATAAGTTGAAAACCTGTTGGAATTGGAAAAAAATGTCTACAACTTTGGATCTAAGTCTCTCTCTCTGTGTGTTTCCATTTAAATGACTCATCCTGTATTTTCTCGACTATTATGTGTTATGGTATAAACATTATTGTGGAGTAAAACTGATTGCTTTATCACATGAGGCAATAAATCATAATTGGAGCATGATAATACCTTTTTTTTTGGTTGGGGCTTATCACATAGCATTAGCCTTTCTCTATCATTCCCCTGTGGGAGGACATTTGGAAAGTGGTTCTTTTCATTAGCACAAAAACTCCATGATTGATATCCTCCCCAGTATCATTTGCGGTCCGATTATTCAATACAACTTTAATGCTAATTTTGAGTGGTTACTAGTCAGGCTTTAGGTGTAGGTTACCTTTCCTTTACTTACAATGGATCAAGCCTGGAGGTGGTCAACATTTCCATTTGATTTCCTTTTACTTTTACACTTTTTCTTTATTGAGAATTCACTTGGCAAATGATAGTATTTTCCCTCAATGGAAGCTCAAACTGAGAAGGCAGAACTTTGCTCACTATCCCTTGCACCCCATTTTGCAGTCATATATTCTAGTTTCATATTCTCTTTCTCTCTCACACACTCACCTGGATATGTAAGTGAATCTTACAGGATTTTTTAAAGCATTTATTTTAAACTCTTTTTTTGTTGTTCTCAGTGCTAAACTCTAGTCTTGATTAATTGCTGCCAGATTAATCACTGGAGGGAATACCAGTATCTAAAGTAGTGATTAATCTATCAATGGTTAATCTTTAAAAAAACTTTTATTTTTTATTTTAATTGATACATTCATTTAATTAACAAACTTTTGCCATAAAAGATAATAATGTATTATCTTGATATACATTATTCCAAAAGTCACTTATCTTATATGACACTTTATACATTCCTTAGATGTGGACAGCGTTCCCTTACTTATCGCAGGTGTTATGTTCCAGGACCACCCACGTTAAGTGAAAATCCACGAAGTAGGGACGCTATATTTATTTTAATATTATTTTAATATGTAGACATTATTTCAGTAGTTATACACTTTTTAAAGTCTATAAACTTAAAATAAACCCTCCCCACATACTTATACACTACAAAACCCTTTCCCATACTGTTCTGTACAGTACATGTATTGTACCTGTTTCTTTTAAAACACTCCTGTATTTTCAGCTCCCCCCACCCACCTCCCTGTCAGTGTGGTGGCTGTAAAGGAAGGAAGGAAAGGAAGCAATCCCTCCTTGCCTTTCCCTTCATTAGGTGAAGAGAGAGAGCACGAAGGAAAGGAAGGAAAGGCCCTTCAAGGCTGGAGGGAGGGAGGACTGAGGAGGAAAAGCACCTCAGAGAGTGGCGGTGGCAAAAACCCATGAAACAGCAAAAATACTGCTATATTTATTTTAAATTAATTGTTATTGAAAACCGTGAAACAGTGAGTCCTCTAAAAGCCAACCACAAAGTAGCAAGGGAACCCTGACTTTCCCATTAACCATGCCCTCCCCCCCATTTCCCCCCTCCCCCGTGGAACAGCAATTCTAAATGATGTCATTGCATTAATTTAACTGTGTTGAAAGCCTGGTTCAAAGTGCTATATCTATCATCTCTGTCTATTTTGTCGGTTAGAATAGACCATTCCCATTTCCAACATTTGGGTGGGCAATCTCAAATGCTGTGTGTGATAAGATTTTCACACAAATGAAGGCAACAATGCTGGGATGATTTTGAAGATGCTTTAGGAGAGAGAGAGAGAGAGCAATCCTAGTTACAAAGCATTTTCAACAAGGTTTTTTTTTATAGTAGGAGAGGAGCCTGGTGTGATAGACATCTTAGTCTCTATTAAAGCAGACACAGTAAATCAATGGACCTTAAATAAGTGTTCATGACCTAAGTTGTCATTAATGAAATTGATTTAGTCGGGCCTTAAATAACCTAACTTCTCACCCCATTATGTGATATGTTCTTATTCTATAAGCAAAGCTTTCTGTGCACCATCAAAGTAGAACCTTGGCCACAGCATCATATGCTACACAGCCCAGGCACATATTCACAAAGTACTGAGAAATATTGAGAAGTGGTATGTTGAACTGATTAAAATGTTCACCATTTGGAACTTTCTGTGCACAAAATTCACATATCAGGTTTTGTGCAGAAACAATATTTTTCTCTGCAGAAGACAGCATTTTTCTGTGCAAAATTCAACATTTTTCTGTTAAGAAAATTCTTGTGTACACACACACACACATAACCCACATGCAAATTTCATGCAGAATAAGTCTAGAACTGAATAATTTTTGAGAACTGCAGTTGTTAAAGACTTACTTACCTGTATTTATTTGAGTCTAATGTACCATAGAATCTAATGAGCACCTCAAATTTGAAAACCCTGAAACAAAACAAATAAAAGTATTCGCTGGTGAATGTAGTGTGCAGTGGCAAAAAGTGCACTCTTTATAATTTGGTCAAAAAAACATGCTCATTACAATGGCTGCATTCTTATAATCCTTTCTTTAAAAACAAAAGTGTTAGAGCACCAAAGCTTTCATCAATGCATCTATGCTGTAGAATGAATCCACTGTAACTGCCCTGGCTCAATGCTATGGCTCATAGGGGCTGTAGTTTGGGATCATGGGAGCTGCTAAAAATGTTCATGCCTCACCAAACTATAATCCTGGCATTGCATAGCAATGCCTGAAGTTGATGGACCAGTCCAGAAAATCAGAGCCACAGAAATGACACCCCTCAAATAGGAGGTCCAGGTGCTCCTGAAATAGCTTACCCTTTTGCTTTGGCTCAGCACTAAGATTACCATATTACATGAATCTAATGCACACCTTAATTTTGGGAAGGTAATTTTGCAAAAAGAAGTGAACATTAGATTTGAGTAAATATGGTATTTCTTTCTTTGAGAACCAATTTAATAAAGAGTTACATTTTTATTGAGATATTATATTATTTCACAGTATTTCTTATTCTTTCTAGTATTCTACAGAGGGAAATACAAAACAGTGCACAATGCCTTCATCCAATAATGTTTATATCCAAAATATAATTTTTATATCCAAAATATACCGTCTCAAAGATCAAAGATGTAGCAGTGATAACTTGATGTTCTTCAGGTTTTCAATTATGTAAAATATTTTGGTAGAAGGAAGCATGAAGGTGTGTTTGGTTATTGTACAAAAACCTCATTGGTTCTGATTAGGTTCATAAAAATAAAGAAGCTAATTATTTTGTACAAGTCTGAAGCGCTTACATATTACAGAATCTCTGACATATCCAGTGATTGCTAAGAGCTGAGATTTCTATATTGGTCTCTCATGTTTTCACCAAATTGATAGCTGGTTGGGGAGTACTTCTTCTGAGAATTCAATACTATGCAAGGAGCGTACGTGAAAACCATCTTTTATCTACTTTCCTTAAAGCCTCCTGCTAACATAGATTAGAGAAAGTAATCTGATTTATGGAATTTCCACAGATTCAGAAGGAAGAGATAATAGTATTAACATTTTCCTCATATGCAAATGTAATGATATGAGATAGCTCATTTTCTCACATATACATTTGCAATTTTCTTCTCAGTGCTATAGGAGGTTAGCTTCAAGACATTGCCATTTTAAATGAATGAGAATTCTGATTCCAATGAGTCCTACAAAAAATCCCTCCATCTAGTAGAGTTATTTTCACAAGGGCTTCTAAATTGCAGACAGTCATTTCAAAAGGAAAGAATCACTGTCAACCCCCACACTTTAAGACATATTAGGTTTCTGGTTTGGCAAGAGGCTTTAAGCAAGTTGTTTTGTGCTGGATTCGCACTCAGGGCTTTGCTGTCTGAAGTAAAACACTGAGATTCTTTTAAATAAATGCTGCCACCATTTCTTACAACTCTGTTGTTCTATACCGCTATGGGACTATTTCACATAGAGATACTCTAGAGACAGTTGTAGTTAACAAGGAACAAAGTTGTTTATTTGAGAGACTTCAACAATACAGGCACTTAAGCTTAA